>NW_027103472.1:0-701637 GCF_902728285.1 Clytia hemisphaerica
TTTCAATCAATTCGATAGCAATGAATTTTCCAAAAAAAAAATAAAATCGGACCACATATCTGCCGTGATCTGAAAATTCATATTTTTGCAATTAAATCAACTCCTAAGAGTCTAGCTTGTGTTTTCCAGTAGTTGATATCGAGTAAAAGACTTATTTTTATCAATTTTTTTTGGACTAAAGTTTCATTTTATTTTCTGACAAAAGGTATTAACTTTAAAAATTTCAGCTTGAAAGAGCTTGAGTAAAGTAAAACTTGTGTGAAGATTTTTCCAAAATCAAGATGTTAAACTCCTTTTAACTCCTTCCTTTTAAATATTATACTATTCTAGGGTTTGGTCTTACACAATCAGCAAAAGTTTTGATCTGAAAACGATACCATTAATCTTGAATAAGGTCAACTCGTTTATGCAATTATCTCAAAATAAGAAAAATGCAATTACTTCCTTTTGTCAGATCACGGCAGATATCAGGTGGACAGGTGTTTTTTTATAAGAATGGTGTAAATCCATTTCATCATGGATATTCTTAACTTTTTTGGGAAAATCATCTTAAAATATCTAACAGGATTCTTAGGTTAGGATCCTAGTAATTCAGACTAGATGTACATTTAGTCATACGTCCTCAAGCATAAAAGGGCATCTTTGGGAAAGGAAAAGAAGTGAGCCTGTTCTGGGGTAATACAGTTTGATTGAAAATGCGCTAAAAATGGCATTCTTAGCTTGAGTAGCAAAATTCCATGATGGTGATATTCTTAGCATTATCCTTAATTTGAAAATAATAATTTCTTTTCATTCATAATACACAACAGGTTATCAAAAGAATTTATGAAAAGAATGTTGTGATCTTGACTCGCCTAAAGGCTCGGAAAATATGACGAAAAATCTGAATTCAATATATCACATATTGTACTCGGTACCTATTACTTATCTATTGATCCATCTTATCCTCTTTGGGCGGACCTTCCAGCGCAGCTGGTTTATTATTTATTATTTGTTTCGCTATACACTTTTTTACACCGGGTGGTCCAAAAAAGACTTCGGACGTGTGTTGGCTTCTTGAGATCGAATAAATTCGGTCGACCCTGAAAATACTTTTATTAGTCAGAAGATAGTCTAAGTTAAATGTTGAGGTATAATTTTTAGGGGACAATGTCGTTTTAGAGTCATAGCTACAGTATTCAAAGTTAAAATTCACTTTTCGAAAAGTGGAAAAATACGCCAGAAGGGGGGGGGGATAGGAGTGAATAGGAGTGACCTTATCTTAAGTATTGTCAAATTTGTCAAAAAAATATGCTATTTTGAGCAAATATTACTTTTTAAAGCATTTAAATGATTATTTAGGTCGTAAAACTCGTTAAATGTGTCAAATTGTGTGTCTGTTATCGACATTTAATTCCTCTTTTTTGACGTGTTTTTGCACATTTAAAAAAGTGAATTTTGGCTTTGAAAGCTATATAAACTCCAAACCTACTCAACCAAATTCAAACGATTATAACTCAACATTTAAGCTAGTTTACTATCTTCTAACTAATAAAAGTATTTACAGGGTCGTTCAAGAATTTATTCGATCTCAAGAAGCCAACAAACGAAGATTTTTGTTGACTCCCCGGTAAGAAAATTCATTACATATTTTTTGAGTTAGCTCTTTAAAACGAAAATTATATTTTGGTCATACATGTTTTTTTTACAGAGCGTGTATGATGCAGAATATTTTCTCCTGTAAATGAGAGGTTCGAATGAAATATGTCTTTTGGAAAAATCATGCTATTAAAAGGGTTTCTACGGGAATAAAAGGAGCTTATTTTAGGCAGTGTCTTCATACTGAGTCAGATAAATTAAAGCTACTGTTTTACGCAACGATATCTTGCAGACAAGTAAAAGATTGAAAGTTGTTTCGAGATGTGACCTCACTTTCTATTGCTTTTGTAAACAAAAAAATAGCAAAGTTGATTTCGAGCAAATTTGTAATCGAAACCTTTTTCTAATCTTGTCGAAAACAAAACCTTTAACAGCATTCTTTATTACACTTTCATACAGCATTCTTAAATGCAGTTTTCAAGAATAACAAGTCAAAAAGACTAACTATAACGATCAAGAATCGTCTCGATAGGTAATTGTTTGGGGATCTTTTTATCGAGGGAGGGGGTAATTGTCTGGGGGGCAGTTGTCCTGGGAGTAGTTCAAGAGTGAGCGAAAATTATCAACACTTTTACTTTACATCCGAATTTTCACGGAAAAAATTGATTTTCGATAAAATTTATACGAACGGAATTACGAGATTTAACACCAGTCCAAGTCATTATGAAGCCTGTTTTGTGATCGAAGAATTTTTTGAGGTTTGTACTTAATACCTTGGAACTAGAAAATAAACTTACTTTGACTTGACACAGCTTTCAAAAAATCTTCGAGATTCTGTTCCAAATCGAGGCCAGTAACCTCGCTTTCATGTAATTTCAACTTCAATAAAACATCCCATCCCCATGCTAAATATTCGGCATGTGTTTTGGATTGCATAAGTTTTGTGAAAGATGAAACTGCATATTTGCTGACCTATGGAAATAATAAAAAAAAAAATGAATCTGTGATTTCAAAATATAATGACCGCAAGCCTAAAAAGCAATTTGGAGTCCATAAATTTAGTTTTTAATATCGATGATCTTCAATCAATCGACTATAAAAATCGATATAATGACACAATCGATGTCCCCGCAAGCTACTTTTAACGACGATAATTTGCCGTTACAAATCTACAATTACAATTATTCTACCAATCTACAATTACAATTTATTCCAAAAATCTACAATTATGGAATCGGGTCCCCTGCTCTTTTAAAATGAGGAAAAGAGGAACTTTTGCTTTTATGGGTCTAGAGAGAGAGAAAATAAATCTTGTGGTAAACCGGTCTAACTTTTAACGTTTTGAGGTCTACTTTATTTATTTTTGAGTCTATGGGTCTTACTGTGTGATGTATAGGAAAAGTGGAAGATTATCATTAAGTAAGTAAGGATCAGAAAAGTGCGATAACAGGAGCCAACAAAGACCATAGTTATTTCCGTTGACAATAAAAATAACAAGAAAGTGGTTTCAACAATGGGAAATAAGTTTTTTAACTGGAATGACCGTATACTACGCTTTAACTGTCTTATTACACATGAATTTTGATCTAAAATTGAAGAAGTTGACCTTTATTGTAGATGGAAAGAACCGAAATGACGTTGTTTTGATTTTTACCCTTTTTTTGGTCTGGAGTTGTTTTTTATAATTCGTGAAATACAGTAAAAATATAAGTGTATAGTATTTATACCATAATTTTTGCAGGATAATTTTAGTTTCTATCATACACGTTTTTTTTATAAGAACGTAAAGGCTTCGATGGCAAAAATGTTAAGAACAAGTTAAGAACATTTAAGGCTTCGCAGACCCTAAAACACCCAATTTCTAAGGAAAATGGGCAAAAATACTCACAAAATGGTGAAAATAAGAACATGTTAAGAACATTTTTAGGCTTAAAACTCAAAAAGTTAAGAACATCCGAAGGCTTCAAAAATGTTGGATGTTCTTATAAAAAACGTGTACGTGCTTCAGTTACGATTAGCATGCTAGACTACTTTTTTCTTTGAAAGCATTAGACGTCGAATAAACTCGATAATCATGACGTCAATATACTTGCTGTTTGCCATAAAAGGCAAAAAAGGTCTTTTTGAACCGCTGTTGCACAATACCACACTGTGGATATCACGAACATTATTTCTAATAATTGAACGAATCAAACTGAAGGTAAAAATTGGCCTCTCAGCATTTTATGCCCGGGGGGGGGGGTATGTGCGGACGGTATGTGCGGCGAAAAAAATGGCTTTTAGAATCGCACCCTTACAGTGCAGAAAAAAATCGGTGAAATTCATACCCTTACAGTGCATTTTTTCAAATTTTAAACTCTTTTATTTAGAGAAAAAAAAATCAACACTTTCGAGCAAAAATTTGCAATTTTTCCCAGATTTGCTGAAATTTCCACCCTTACAGTGCATTTATCAAAAGTCCACCCTTACAGTGCATTTCTGATATTTTGAAAAATATACCCTTAACCACCGCACATACCCGTCGGTCAATTTGCCTGACTGCCCCCCCCCCCCGGGATTTTATGGTCGGCGAACAAGGCGCGCGTCTTAATTATTACATAAATTACATAATTCAAGCCTTCAAAGGCGTTCGCTTTGAGCGCAACAAGAGTTGAAACTTTTCAACTTTTTTCGCTAGGCTGTGCGGCTTCCCTATTGTTCTTTTTTAAATAGCCAATCAGAAGAGACATTTATCTTTCTTGTACCGTGTGCAAAAATACATCAACAATAGAAAAAAGAAAAAATGTGCAGCATATCTTCCCTTTATTTTGGATCAGTGGAATGGGAAAAGCGTTTAGCGACCAAAGCGCCCGAGCTGTGCGCCTTGTTCGCCGACCATAAAATGCCGAGTGGGTCGGCCTTAAGTCAAGGCTTCTGAGAAATTTTCACCGTTTCCTCCTCATTAAATTTTCTCTTCTCATTCGTTTCCTCTCTCTACTATTAATCTTGAATTTTTCAATTTTATGAAGATCCTTTCGTCTGATCTTGACTTTGATATAACTTTTTACATTACACGATTTTTTATAAGAATGGTGTTTTTTCATTCCATAATGGATATTCTTAACTTTTTTGGGGAAAATCATCCTAAAATATTCCTAATTTCAAGCTAGATTTAATATTTAATACATACGTCTAAAGCATAAAATGACATTTTTGTGGAAGTATTTGAAAATGCTCTAAAGATGGCATTCTTTAGCTTCAGTTGCCAAATTCCACATGATGGTGATATTCTTAGCATATTCTTAATTTTTTGGCCAATTTCATTATGAACATTCTTATAAAGTATATTCTTATAAAAAAAGCGTGTACACTAGTGCTTGGTACTGAGAAAATTATTTGATGATTCCAGATGGGTTTACCAGAGGAAGATCAGTGACTACTGCAAACTATTTTGTTACGAAAGTTAAGAAAAAAAACTAAGAAAAAGTGAGCTTTTAGAAGGTCAATGAACCCAAAGCTACCTTCCTATTGTAACACCGTCTTTCCTTGAAGATTTGACAGGTGAAGAAATCACTTTACTGTTTCATACTATTTAAAAAATGAAATACTCAAAATCTGATTGGTCCAAAAGAGTACCACTTTGCAGTCCCTTTATAAAGGGAAGCGTAGTGAAAATTTCATGTAGGGCTTGAATACCAGAGCAACCCTATGGTGAGTACTTGAAAGGAAAAAATACATGTCTATTGGAGGAAAATAAAGTCCATTCGTTTTGAATTAGACGATGCTATCGTCTGTCAGTAAACTATAAAATATATGCACAGAGTCAGGGCGTCAGGGCGGTTTACAGGAAAAAGAGTGGCGGCAGAGTTTGGAACAAATGGACGATACCAATTTGGCGCACCTCAATATAAAAATCTTTGCCTGACCGACCTCTGAGACAGGTCGGCGGCTTTTTGAGATTTTCCACAGAGAAGAGCTTGCGTTTTTTGTTCGAACTGAGTGCAAACCAAAAAAGCCAAACAAGATGGCTGATGAAATTTCACTCAGATTGTTTTTATGAGATTTATTTTCTCGTGTGTTTATGGTGGAGAAGAATTGTTTATACTTATTATGCATGGCGAAGTTTGGGTGTAGCATTTATAAGTCTTTAGTTTGTCAGGAATAGGGTTCCTCAAGATTTGCTTTTTGGAAAATATTTTTTTTGAATATGAAATGATTAACAACTGACTGACATTCTCCCCTCAATATTCCATTTTAATCAGGTATGTTTCACACTCTTCTTGAAATTTCCAGGATGTGTTCTATTTTTTGAGAATGTTATATACATTTTTGAGTCTATCAAATATACATAAAACTACTCTTTCTGATTTTTCCTGAAAATATCCTCTTTACCATTTTTCATGTTTTTCTATCTATTTTATCACCCTAAGTTTCTGTGAAGAGAATCTCTAACTGGTGTTAAAAATTCTAACTTTTAGCTTTTAGGAGTTTAAGGTGCCACTGGAGAGAGTAGGGTTTTTGAGATTTTCAACTGGAAAAAATTAAAAATTAAAAGTAATGTAATGATTTTAGGGATGTTCTTAGGTTGTTCTCAGGTTATGTATGTTTTAAGAATGAATTAATTTTGTAAATGTGGTGGACAATTGAAAAAATTCTTGTCTTACTAATTTTTTGAATTGGAATAGAAGTCTTCTCTAGCTGCAAGCTAGTCTGCCTTCAAATTTATCATCTTCCATATAAACAAAACCTAAAAAACTACACACGATTTTTTATAAGAATGGTGTTTTTTAATTTTATGATGGTGATATTCTTAGCATATTCTTAATTTTTTGGCCAATTTCATCATGAAGATTCTTATAAAGTATATTCTTATAAAAAGCGTGTAAAAGATGCTTTCACGTGCCTATATTCTACACCTTGTACATGTAATATAAAAAAAATAAAAGTTCATAAAGTTTACTACTGTAAAATGTAGAATTTTTCATCTCAAAAATGAAACACAAAAAGCAGAACATTGCAAAAAAAAACACACTTAATGTTAAAAAGCTGTTTTACCAGAAGGAAAGTGTATCAATGATGCTAAAAGTACAGCGAGCGTGGTATCTTTAGTGTTAAAGTAAGAGTAAAGGTGTGGGAAGAAAAAAATGTAACAACAAACCTGTTAGATTCTTTCTTAAATAATGTACCCTGACAATATTGGTACCGGATTTGTCATTTTATTGGATTTGTCTTTTCATGTGTATGTCGGATGGAAATGGTCATTTAGGTGTGTGGCATAATTGGGTCGATGGATGTGTACTAAGTGGCAGTTTTTACACTAGGCTTGGATAGTGGTAGTATTCGAGCATTTGTTTTTAACTATTTCCATCGATGATCTTTACTATTGATTTTGTCTTATATATTTTTCTTTGGATTGATTAGCTAGTTCTGGGTTCAGTTGTTAAACTTTTTCTTTTGGAAAGGTAGTTTTTGGCCTTCATTAACAGCTCTGTATTGCTTTCTTCGTGTTACAAATATTAAACTGCAAAACTTACATTCTAAATTTGAATTACAAAAAACTACCTAAAATTGTAGCCAGTGTCGAAAAATAAGATTTTTGTCTGTCACTTTTTGTGTTTTCGAATGTTTTGAAAATGGTCGAACCAAATCGTCGATAATACGCAAAGGCAAATCCACGGCTTTTTTCAGTTATTTTCTTTTGCGCCAAATAGACCTTTTCATAAATTACGTCACCAACATCACTTGCCTCGTATTCAAACGATTTCCATGGTGATCATATCCCTTGAGACATCAAATGATTTTTTATGAATAGAAAGTAGTTGCAATAAAATCCGCTGGGAGTTAATCACCATGGCAATAATTTCAAAAAGAGGCAAATGATGTTTGTGACGTAATTTATGAAAAGGTTTATTGGTATCGTCTACACTGTAAACACCTCCGCCAATGCTTACTCCGCCCCTGGCTAACCACCATTTTTAAATTTTATCCCACCTCCTAAACTATTCCCTTTTTTAGTGATCTTGTATAGACGATTGGATCGTCTAGCTTTGAATGTGCACTTTTTTGCTACTACGTGTTGAACCACTCTAAAGAGAGTTAGTAATAAATGCTGATTCAGTCTCCACGTGGTAAGCAAAAAAAAGGGTGCACGTTTAAAAGACGCCCCCCAGCGGTTTTCGTGATGGCGTGATTGGCGTTTTTCAAGTTGTTGTTTCGTGTTTTAAGATTTTAAAGTGCGTGATTGCGTGATCGTGATCACCAACATGATCAACGTCATCGTGATAGAATGGAAATTTAAATCGTGATAACGTGATTTGGAATTTTTTCTTGCGTGATTCAATACGTGATTTGAAAGGTGACTGGGGGGGCCTCTCAAAGCCAATGGACCTTAATTATTATTCATCCTACCTGTGATATGAAACCAGCATCTTTGTTACCCAGCTTTTGGATACCACCAGGATAGTCTGGGAACGAGACACCGTACCCTTCGACAATCATGATTGCAATGAGGTGGTGGTAACAGCGTGGTAAGAAAAGCTTGTCTTCCATCTGAAAAAATGAGTTAAAATCAATTTTTTTAATGATATTGCAAGGAGGCGCGCTTCTGATGATGACAAAGCATAATGTACAAAAAAATTCTCAAAATGGGGGGAAGGGAATGTAGCCCCCTCCTAAAAAAACAAAACAGAGTTTATGTATCTGGGGATATCGAGTGCGACGGTAAGTGAAATCGATACAAAACAATGTCTATAGTTGATGTACGGCTCTATATCGCCTTTGTTCACCTAAACAGACGACGGTATTTTGGAGTTTTTACCGTCGTCGAGCAAATTGGATGGTGATTCTGGAGAAATATCAACTTTGCTTTATACTGTCCCCCTCGATTTATCTATAATACATAAACTCGCTAAAGAAGGGAGGGTAGGAAATTCCTCTGCAAACTATAATGGAATTTTTCTTAAAAATCAGATTTTTCAGTTAAAAGCATTTGAGCACGCTAAGTAGAAAATACTTTTGGAAATTTAGAAAACCAAAAGAAACATCGTCCGTTTATATAAACTTTAAATCCCCTTTGAAATATGTTACAAGTTATGTTAGTCTACTACAGGAGTACAAGACAAACCACTAATAAAATGCCGTAGAAGTCTGGTACTTAATCTTTGGTATTTATATTATTATATTTGCTGATTTCTAGACTTCCATCAACCTAATGAAAAAACAGTCCAAAATGTTACTTTGTCAGCAGCAGGAGAAAGGTGATCTGTAAGTGAAAAAAAGATTACCATCAACCACGCAGGGATCCGAAAACAAATTAGTACTAGTAATCGTATGGTTTGGAGTGCAATTAACGATTAATCACGAGTAACAAAGGAGAAAATAGTAATTTGCACGAGTCCGAAGGACGAGTGCAAATTACGGTATTTTCTCCTTTGTTACGAGTGATTAATCGTTAATTGCACGACAAAACATACGATTCCGAGGTAATCGTCAGTAAACATTCGAAAACCTCCTTTTTTTCTTTTGTTTAAAAAGAAAACATTGCAGTGTAATTTTTCTTTGTTTTCAATTAAAAGAAGCTATTGTAACGTAAAATTTCTTTATTCTTTTTTATATTGAAGAAAAAAAATGTCTTTGTTTTTTATTATATAGTAAAAAAAAGTCTCTGACACAGGACTTGGGAGAGAAAAGAATAAGGGGACAAAAGTGTCCCCCCGCCGAAGAGTGCAAAAAGTGGTAATAGTGCAATTAACGATTAATTGCACTCCTCTAAACCAATCAGATTCTAGTAATTTTGCACGGCTGACGATTAGTATATGTAATCACATGATAACGAGTGCAATTCGAGAATAATTGCACAAGTAATTTGTTTGTTATTAATTTTCCGAGTCCGAAAGGACGAGGAAAATTCGAAACAAAAAAGTCACGTGTGTAATTTTCGAATTGCACGAGTTATTATGTGATTACGAGCTAATCGCTCAATGGCTTTCACTACTTTTTCCCAGTTAGGAAAGTAAATTAAAGAAATTACACTGAAGGTTTTATATTTTTCTCTTCTCTCTGTGTCTTTCTTTTATTGTTGTTTATTGATTTTCTTTCTCACAAAATAAATTTCGAATGCAATTAAAACGTTCGATGCAAAAAAAATGTAAGAAAAAACATTAAAATCAATTTTGTAAACATTGGCGCCGCTTTGAAGAGTGTGATTAACGATTAATTGCTCTCTCTGAGGGCGTGCCAAATAAGAAAAAATAACCCATCGTGCGATTATAAGAGGAATAACAATTTACTTTCCAATAGTTACAATAGTTTTACAAAAGTGTTTCTTTTGTGTTTTTTGCGGCGAAGACGATTAGTTTCTCATTTATCTTTATCTTGAATTACATGGGACGACAGAAAATCAGGGCTTTAGTTTCGCAGATTAAAATTGCAGTTTTTAAAAAATCGATTAGTGTACTTGTTCGATCCTTAACAGGCACGACGGAAGCTTTTTATATCTGGTACGGCGAATGAGGAAATTTAAGCTATTTTATAGCGATTTTACCGACGAAGAGGAAAACTTCGGGTATTTTTGTGAAAATCTGGTACGGCAGCCGCCGTACCTGCCGTACCCGTTGCGTCGTGCCTGCTTAAAAGGTTAGATGTACTCGCTAAGGAACAAAGGAACGAAGGAATGCATAATTGAAGGAGTAAGACAGCAAGGGAGCGACCGGACAAACGAACGACATACCTCTGTCAACTGGTAATTTAAATTTGACAACAAAATACGGGCCGTCTGGTTTTCTTCGGAAGTGACCGCTTTATGAAGTAACCATGTCCGAATTTTCTCCAAGTCGTGTATTGTCGGACACCAGTGAGATAAGGGCAATAATTCAAAGATATAAACCATCACCTAAAAATGAGAGTATGTAGATAAGAGTGTGTTCGAGTATAATATTGGATGTCCCGGGTCATATTGTTCTTTGTTTTTGTCTTGTTTTGCTGTAATTGATTTTGTTGAAATCCAAGCAATAATTGCCGCACACTATAAGCGTATGGACTACAGATTTCGGTCAAAATCTCAGTTCTTAAGAAAACGTATTTCAGTATGTACTCTGCTTTTAAAAGAGGCTTTTAGTTAATCAATGCTTTTTCAAATTTGAAACGTTTTAGAAATATAATAGCCCCTCATCAGTGCAAAAAGTTGCTCTCGGTCAAATTTTTAAATAAATAAACGAGGGTTTTTCAAGAAAAACTTTCAAAAAAGTCTAGTCTTTTATGTGACCCCAACAGGAGGGAGAGAGGCTGGAGTCATGACGAAACCCAATACATTGACCTGTCTCAGTGAACAGAAGATCAAAGGAGGAGCTAATAAATACGAATGGGGTGGAAATTCTTCCAGTTGGGTTTCTGAAGAGTTTTTTCCAAACGGAACGAGAGTTCGAGCAAGTTGGGGATTCCATCGGAGCTATGACATAAACATTTACTTTAAAAAAGTATTCACTATTCTGGTTTGACTTACATCTCGCATGTGTTCAATCTCTTGGTCAACGTATTTCAATAGAGAAGTGACCACAAACGAATGTTTGGTGCAGATAGTGTCCAAAAAGTCCTTGCCATTCTTCGAATAAAGCGTTTTCAAACTTCTGTTCAAAAATGCAATCTGCAATAGAAATAATAAAAAATAAGTTTCATACACAATGAACCTGAACAAAGGATGCTGATTCCTCTGTTCTTCAAAAGTGATTTCAGGAGGCAAACAATACAGTAACAGGAAAGAATTCTTCAACTTTTATCAAGGAAAAGAAGGTATGGAGTTTCTTTTGTTCTGGAGTATGCTATGATTGGGAAAAGTTTCTATTGTTCTACCTAGTTCTATTGTCGTTACTAAAAAGGATGTACTAAATAAAAAGTCTGTATGAAATGTAAGTTTCGCATCATTTGCTCACTTATACATAAAAAGCAACCACGAGACTAAAGGTTGAACATTCGGCTAAGTTCACAACAAAAAACTGGCTTGAATATAACTATTTCAAATAGTTAAACTTAAAAGGGGGAAAACTTAGTCGGTTAAAAGTGTCGAAATTTGTAGGCGTGCAAGGCGTGAAGTTTTCGCGCCGACAGAAACCTTTCTGGTCAACTTCAACAATTACGCCGACCAAAATGTTTCACTCGACTAAGTTTTTCCTTAAAGATTAGTGTAGTCGAAAGTTGAAATCATGAGGTAAAACAAACGATCAGTGCTCTAGCGTGGTTACGTATCATATTTGATAGAGGGTTATTAAGCGCTCGACAATGACAATCTTAGAGGAATTAAGAGAAAGAATGAATCTCTCTATATTTATTAGTAGAGGGCATTTTGTAAAATCGCTCGATTATTTTGGTCAAAGCACTTGTTATACATTTTTGGAAAGCTAAGGCAAAATTACTTTGGTTCCAATTTTTTTCGGACACTTTGGTGTGATTTTCGGACAAATATGACGCTCTCAGGCAAAAATCATAGGGTCAAAAATTAATGAAAATTTTAGCTTGAGAAAACGGAGACCTGTTGTATATTTTTGGAAAGCTCTCAAAAAATTAAGATTATAGATATATTGCATTTATAGGTGATTTCTGTACCTAACTCGAGATATTAACCCTTGAAAACCGTGTTTTTCAGCCAGAAACAGCTGTTTTGTCCAGTTTTTGCGCTTTTTGAAGCTCAATATCTCGAGACCTCAAAAAAAAGAACTAATTTCCCCCTACTATAGCTGAAATTTGAAAAAAATTTCATCTCGTCTTTCTGATACAGTTACCCTAAACAATTGTGCTGTCATTTTTGTTTTTCAGGAGAACAAAAAATAACCAACAATACAGTTATAAAACATGAAGGTTGGGTCGCTCTTTTTCATATCCACCATTTTATCAATCTCCTTACCTATGAACACACTATCCTTTATCGTTTTGGTTCGCGGTCGACGGAGATTCAAGCGCCAATGGTTCACACTGATCAATTTGATAATCGTTCATCTAATTCAAACATTTTTTCATTTACCGCTGCTCATTTATAATACGGTGAATTCCCAATGGATGTTCTCGGAAGATTTTTGTCAACTGGATGCTTTTGTCATGGCTGTGGCCGGCTTTGAGATTATTTTCACACATCTCGTAATAAGTATCGAAAGGTAAAAATCATTTGCTATACCCTCAGTAAATATTTATGTAGACTTTGCTCTTTTATGTTAGTAACGTCCCCTTCCGAATAGTAGGGGGTCCTAACACAATTGGGGGGGGGGGTGGTCCGATTTTTTTTCAAATATAATAAACGGGAGTGACCTTAATTGCCGGGAGTCGGAAATTGTACCTTCAAAGACCCCCAAAATAAAGTAATTATATACTAAACCCAGGCATTTAGAGCGATTCAGTTTTTGATAGCTGAAAATTTTCAAAAATAAAAAAAACGAGCGGGGAGTCCTTATAAAAAATCATAACCAGATGGTGATGTTTATTCGGAGAAGCAGTCTAGCTGAAGGTTACTCTTCTTTGTTTTTAGGTTCATCAAATTGAAATACCCAATGAGATACGAACAAGTCCTAAGTACCAATGTCTTGAAGTTTGCTTCAGCAAGTACATGGCTGGTAGCCATTTTGTTTTCGTGCCCTCCAATGTTTGGCTGGTCGAAATATGTATTAGATGGTGGAGTGCATTGTGGGAACGACTTAGTGGAAAACGCGGGAAATATCAGTTATCTGTTAGTGTGTAGCATATTTGGTTTTCTTGTTCCTTACATTGCATCTATAACTCTAAGCATCAAATTTCTTGTCGAAGTCAAACAAGTAGGTAAAATTTACCCTGTCAGCAAATCAATCAGCGTTTTTGTTATTACTTCAATGACAACATTTACAATAGCCTGGTTACCCTTGGTGGCGTGCATTATATTTAGCCTGACTGTCAAACGTTTGGAGCCGTTTAATATGGAGGTGGTATCCATGGTTACCAAGATAACAATCATCACTGATACTCTGTTGTTTTTGTACTTAAAGAGAGACTTTCAAGAAGTGGCCAAAAGAACTATATCGAGAATGAAAAGCGACAGTATTGTAAAATTTTCATTTTCATCATCAGGCTAGTTACAACTATCGTCCGACCCTGAAATTCCGAAAATCGAAATCAAAATAAAATTATTATTGGAAGTACATTTTAATTTTGATCACAAATTTAGTATAGCTTTTTCAAGATTTTGAGAATTATATGTTCAATTTTCATTTTATCCAGGAATTTGACCTTTATGTGTCTTTTATTTTCTATTTTGCGATTTTGTCAAAATGTAGTAGTTTTTGCTGCCTTTTAAGGAAATTTTATAAGTGAAATTCTACTTTTATTTTTATTTTTTCTCCGACCGACCGACCCTCTTTTTTAGGAAGCTTGGCCCGTAAAACAACAAATTAGATTGACCTTGCCTTAAAAGAAAGAAAGTTAAACGTATCATCTTAAATACAATTGAAAATTTTATATAGGAAAAAATTATTATAGAACAGTAGAAGTAGAAAATTGCAGCAAATTCTAATTGTACATAGAAATCTTTTTGTGTTTACGTAGTGTAAATTTTTATTATGTAGTGTAATGTTTTAGAAATATTATATGTTCGATGAATGCAAGTCAATCTCGACGAAAGAGCTCTTTACACTTATCTGATATTCCGGTGGCGGATTGCAGCCGCCCACGCTAAAGCTCTAAAGGGAGCGGGCCAATTTCCCATCTGAGAGGAATGATAGTCGGCATTTGATGTGCCGCATCCTCAGTCGGGTTCAACAGTCCTTGCCCGTAAACCTAGAAATATTTCGGTTGGACCCGCCAATCCCCGAAAACGAGAGCTGGGTTACCAGACCTCCCGCTGCAAAATTCTTGACGCGGTCTCGTAAAATTCTGTAATGTAAACCTTCCAGATGTTGAAAATTTCCCGATCTTCAGAGCTTTAGCGTGCAGATGAAAATTTCACCATCTGGGTGCCAGATAAGCACAAGAAAAAAGAACAGCCAAGCTTCATAAAAGAAATCTACTGTTTCGTATAATGTTTTGTTTGTTGATATCACGGAAAGACGAAAGGTTGTTATTAAGCTCTCTAGAAGAACATATCATCGTAATCTTTTTGAAACCTAGCTGTTATTTTCAAAACCAACGTTTTAAACCAACTTTTATAGAGATTTTGGCCCACTTCTCAAACTATCTGATTATCCTTTTAACCAGTCATGCAATTGCAGTGTATTAGATTTTGAATCGCTCATATATTTCTCATCGAATGTATGTAATAAATAGTTTATTTCAAGTTGACAAACAGGTAGCAACAAAGCCTAATAAAAGTCAACGCTACTTCACCTACTTAAGGTGATTACAAAAAGCCGACACCGTCAATATAGGTCCGGCAGTTTCTGCACGGTCATGATGTAGGCCTCCACTGCTTAATCTTTTCCCTAAAAATACTAAGATCAACTATATCTATATACTCATCCGGAATGAATTCCAAAACTTTTGGCCCTAAAAATGAAAGTGAAAGTTTCCATTCGAGTGGCTCAACTTAGAGGGTTGTTAAATTCGAAAATTCGGTCAAAATGTGACTTCTTTTCATAGAAAATGTATATTTAAAAAACTTACGTCCAGAGACCTTAGAAGCCGTCCACATAGTACGTACGCACTAAAATGTCGTAAATCGAGTACCCCCTCCCCCTGTACGCAAGTGTACGCAAATGGCTAAACCCCCACTGGTAAGTACGTACTTTTTCATTCACCCTCCCCCCCCCTCGGTTGAAGGAAATTTCGAATTCAAATCGTTTGGTTCGGACCTTTTTTCATACATGAAACTCAATGTTTATCAAGAAATTTTTTCTTTTCGTTGATGCGTATAACAAGCGTAAAGGTCGACAAAAAAACAAGCGAAAAAGGGCTATGAAAAAATTTTCTTTGCGTACGTACATTTTATTTTGACCCCTCCCCCTCCCCCCTCCCCCTGTACGCAAGCATACGCTTTTGAGAAGACTCCTCCCCCCCCCCTTAGTGCGTAGGTACTATGTGGACGGTCCCTTAAAAAATCTTAAATCCGGCTAAATCACCAGAAGGCTTCTTCCAGAATCCTCCTTCTTTCGTATCCTACTCGAAAGTACTTTATAAACATATGTGGCCCGTAGAGTGTGTAATACTAGTTCCGTGTGGTACTATCATTCGGCTCTTTTCTTGAGCCTCTTCTTGAGCCTGTTCTTTTGCCTTACACCCTTTTTTTTTATAAGAATGGTGTAAATCCATTTCATCATGGGTATTCTTAACTTTTTTGGGAAAATCATCCTAAAATATTCTTACAGCATTCTTAGGTTAGAATCCTAATTCAGACTAGATTCTAACATTTTATAGTATATACGTCTCAAGCATAAAATGACATTTTGTGAAAAGGGTGAGCCTTACTAGAGGGTAATTGACAACTTATAATAGAAAATGCTTTATAAAAATGGCATTCTTAGCTTGAGTAGCAAAATTCCATGATGGTGATTTTCTGAGGATTATTCTAAATTTTTTGGCCATTTTCATTATGGACATTCATGGTTTCAGCCCTCCCCCCAGAAATCTTAAGGGCACCTAGGCCAGGTTAGTAGTAGGGGGCTAATGTTTTGCAATTCTTTGGGGTTACCTATTCATTAAGGGTACCTAGCTGTCTTGATGGAGGCTCTGGGGGCTGGTTATATTTTCCAAATGGAATATTTCAAAATATTTAAAATTATTGAATTTTTTTACCCCAGCACCATTAAGATTTTTACGATGGCCCAGAAGGCTCATTATTGCTGCGCACGAGAACATGACTGTGCGCGAGAACATAACTGTGCGCGAGAAATATGCTGTGCGAGCGAGAAAAGTATAATGTGCGCGCGAGAAGTATGTTGTGCGCATGAGAACTATATTATGCGCGCGAGAAGTATGTTGTGCGCGCACAAGTTGGAAATTGTGTGCGAGAAAAAAAATACTGTGCGCGCGAGCACAAAAATCAAAGTAGATGTTTGATTATTTTAATTCCGCCCTTTCCGCCCTCCCTCCTGTAATTCGAGTCTGGAATTTATGATTCAAGTCTGTAGAATACATGCCCTTAAAACAAATGTTTTTTGACTGACTTCAGCTTAACAAGATTCTTCGGGAAAAGGTTTTCAACCAGTATGAATGATGAATATTTAGTTTGCGAATATGAATGATGAATATATAGCCAATGATGAATATTTAGTTTGCCAATCAATCATGGACCACAGCAACCAGCAGCATGACCACAAAACCGCAACAACTTTTAACATTTTCCGCGACTTTGTCTATCATTTTGGATATGATTGTTTATCTTTGTATACATTTTGAGGACCCGAATGAAATTAACAGCGACACGATCTCAGGACCGGAATCATTATTTTTGGAAGTTAAACTATATCTTCTTTGCTAATATATGTCTCCTTTGCTTTCGCACTAGACTATTTTCTCGCGCACGATAACATCTTCTCGCGCGCACAACATACATTTCGCACGCACAACATATTTCTCGCTCGCACAACATATTTCTCGCTCGCACAACATATTTCTCGCTCGCACAGCATATTTCTCGCGTACAGTCATGTTTTCGCGCGCAGCAATATAATGTGCCTTCAGGGCCATCGTAGATTTTAGGAATGACAAAAGAACAAAAAGTGTCAATTCAAAAAAATTATCGGCTGAATAGGGGTACCTAACTCAAAGCAATTTCTCAAGGGGACCTAACTCGTTGGGGGCACCATGCTTCAACGGGGGCACCTGAAAAGTGGGCTGAAACCATGCACATTCTTATAAAGTGTATTCTTATAAAAAAAGCGTGTATTTGAAAATACTGAAAATCAGATTATCTTTATCTATTTTTTATTTTTAGTTTTAGTTTTTAAAAACATAAAGGTCCTGTATATATATTTTTTCTTTCAAACTGTATATTAGATTTTGACATTTATTTGTAATTATTATCCTGTAAATTTGTACTATAGTAGGTAGTTGTATTATACTTTACCAGTTAACTGTGGTTCTGGATAATATATAGTTTAGAAATCAGACCTCTAAGAAAAAAATTTAAAACTGATTGGCTGAAAAAAATGTTTACAAGGCCGACGTCGTGATTTAGAAAGTGGAGATGCGAAAAATATAGTGACTTAGTCGGCGGTACCTTCAAGGCTTTATTTTTTGACAAAAATATGTCTGAAATAGGGTGAAATACAGTGAATACAGTTGAGTTTCGAATCTTAAACCTCGGTAACTCGAATGTTTCCTTAAATCAAACAAGTTTTATGGTCCTTTCATTTAACAATGCCTTATAATCCAGCAGCATCAGACAATTTCAAAAACTGTATAAAAAGAAACGTAGCGCAAAAATAATCACCTCCTTGAATAATAGTCGAACGTGCGCAACGCACTGGGCTCAACTTCAGTGGCTTCAAATTATTCATAGGCCCAATTGTAGACCCCAGATATTCACCCAATGAACAAATTTCAGCCAAATTCGACCATTTTGGAGGCCTGTAGGCTGCTCCAAAGTTTTAGCCTCGTTTTGGCAAAAAAACTCGTCCCCAGGCCCCAAAAATCAAAATTTCTGAATAATGCAAAAAGCACCCCCAGATATTCACCCAAGGAACAAGTGTGCAAAATTTCAGCCAAATCCGACCATTTTTGAAGTTTCCAGGCTGCCCCAAAGTTTTAGCCTCGTTTTGGCGAAAAACTCGTCCCCAGGCCCCAAAAATCAAAATTTTCAAAAAATGAAAAACACCCCCAGATATTCACCCAAGGAACAAGTGTGCCAAATTTCAGCCAAATCCAAGCATTTTTGAAGTATCCAGGCTGCCCTAAAGTTTTTGTGACAGACAGACAGACAGACAGACAGACAGACAGACAGACAGACAGACAGACAGACAGACAGACAGACAGACAGACAGACAGACAGACAGACAGACAGACAGACAGACAGACAGACAGACAGACAGACAGACAGACAGACGACAGACAGACAGACAGACAGACAGACAGACAGACAGACAGACAGACAGACAGACAGACAGACAGACAGACAGACAGACAGACAGACAGACAGACAGACAGACAGACAGACAGACAGACAGACAGACAGACAGACAGACAGACAGACAGACAGACAGACAGACAGACAGACAGACAGACAGACAGACAGACAGACACACACGGACAGACATTGTCAGATTGTAGCTCAACTGAAGTTGAGAACAAGGAAATACTGTAACATCGTGCGTATTTCCTTGTTATTTTTGTTTGAAATCCAATGAGATAATTATTGTTTGGTTTATATTTCATTTTCAATTCCTTATAAACCTTACTCCATAACACGAAATATCCTTAACTCGAACGAATTTGTGTTCTCAGTGCGTGTAAAACTCCACTTTATTGAGGATTATGCTTTATTTCAATTCTGAACTACATTTTTTATCAGGTATAATTGTATCAACATCCGGGAGGGGGGGCAACCAGGTAAATTATTGCTCAACGCGTATGTGCCTCGCCATCGGTTAGGGATATGTTTTTAAAGATAGCAGAAATCCACTGTAAGGTTGGACTTTTGCCACTGTAAGGGTGGAAATTTCAGCAAAGTCAGGGAAAATTGCAAAATCTTTTGCCAGAAAATTTTGATTTCTTTCTATCAAAGAGTTGAAAATTTGAGCAAAATGCACTTTAAGGGTATGGATTTCACCGATTTTTTGATGCACTGCAAGGGTACAGCCAGATTTTTTCGCCGCATTATATACCGTCAGTTGGTAAACCCTCTAGGTACTGCCCTCCCCGGGTATTAAAACCAACTCCACTTACTTCAATGATGAGATTAGCAATTGCTTCAATCAGCTCTCGATCTTCGATTCCGTTCCGTGAAATAGCCATATTGGAAAGAGCGGTCAATAAAAAGATGCCTTCGTTCGGTGAAATATCCAATTCTTTAACTGAAGGTACATTTTCAGGACCAGCGTATTTAATGATCGTTGCAAGGTCTGGTTTATGATCAACAGCCAAGAAAAGGACAGCCCACATTGATTTTGACTGGATGGCCTCAAAAGGCATGGTTGAAAGGAATTGGATAGCACCAGCACTAAAATATGAAAGAAAATCCCCAACCAATTCAATTAGAACACTATTCATAAGATTTCTACAATTAACCTTCTCTCTCAACTCTTTTTTGTGATTCAAATGAAAATGTATCTCATTTAACTCGAGCCTTTCTATGATTAGAAGTTCTTGGTCTTTTAAAGATCAAATCATATAGAATCAACTGTAGTCCCAATGATATAGAAAAATCAAAGGTTTTGCCCAAAATTCGGATTTCGATTTTTTTCGCAAAAATCAATCCACGCGAAATTTAATCCACTCAAGGTATTTTGCTGACCAAAAAGAAAAAAATTTTTAAGATGTTAATTTGTACCTATGTGAAGAAAGGATATGTTTGGCTGCTGTCAGAAAGAGTTGGTCGAATTGCATTTGAAGTCTTTTTAAATTGAATTGACTTTGTGTAGGATGTTGACTAGTGGGTATGGTTTCCGTGGAGTCTCCGATGATATCGATTCGATAATTTCGATACGATAACCAATGGTCGGACACGACTTGCGTCACTAGCCTGAATAAAAAAGAACAAGTGATACTTTTATGGACCTACCTGGTTATACATTAAACACATATATAATTGATATCTACGTGAGCAAATAGCAATTTATCAAAATTCTTCGTTAATTTTGATCATTGATTGTCCCCCATGCCCATTGGATGTTATTAAGGGAGGGGATAGGAATGAAGAGACAGTTTATCTAATCTTTAAATTTGAATAAATTGGTTAGGAACATTGATCTAAGCTTATAAATAGTAATTCTTATGGATAAAGATTTAATTTTAGAGGTAATTTTTTTTGTGGAAATGTGCTTACAGCTATCTTTTATTTACAATCCTCCATTGTGCATATCATCACTTGTATCTTTTTTGTAGTGTTAAATGGTAAATAAATACTTACTTACTTACTTACTACCAATGATGATCATGCAAAAAATCAGGACAAATTTGGATGAAATTTACCCAAAAAAATTTGTTTTTCGAAAATCGGGTTAAGAACATGCGAAGGCTTCAAAACTTTTGAATGTTCTTATAAAAAAACGTGTATTTTCTTGCTCAGAAGCTCCTACCGATTCTACTGATATAACCACATCGTGACCGCATCTTTAAGTAAATATGTAAATGACAGTGCCGTAGAAACTGGGAGGGGGGCAAGGGGGGCTATACACCCCAATAATTTTTTCAAAAATGGTTATTTTGCAAAATGCAAAGATTTTCTTTTTAAATTCGTCAAAGAATGATTTTTATGTTGTTTTTTCTCGAAAGCATTTTGTTTTGAGTGCATTTTCAAGCGATCTAGAGTTCAAATTTTCAAACCCCCCCCTCGGGTCAAACCATGGTTGGCCCTTGCGGTGTCACTAAACTTTAGCCCCCCCGCAAATATGAAAATACTTCCTACGGCACTGTTGAATGGAACATTATCATTAAAACATTTTGCTGTATTTTCCAAGGAAAATCATGTAGACAATCTTGTATTTCTGAAGGAAAATTAGACAATTCTTGTATTTGGCAAAGGAAAATTCCTAATGCAAAATTTTTTCAAGGAAAATCGACCAATACAATCTCTTGTATTTTCCGAAGAAAAAATTACATAAGAAAATTTTAATATGTTTCAAGAAAATAGTCTAAATCAATTTTTCGCTAGCTAAAAAATGGTAGAAGAATTATTTTAAAAAATGATCGAATTGAAACTGCATTTTTTTCAATGTAATGGCAAGGAAAGAAGATCTTGCATTGCTAAAATCTACCACAATCAAGACAATCTTGTAAAACTATTCTTATGCTTGAAGTAGTTTAACCATCATGACTAGACATCGGGCTTAGACATTCGAGGGTGACTATGAAAGACGTTGAATAGCTTTGAAAAATTGAAAATTAGATATTTCGAAATGAAATGGAAACAGATTCAATTTAAAAACACAAAATTTTCAAATTGTCGTATCATAAAAATCGCTAGCGAAAAAGCTTCATGCGAGAATGGGAGACTTCGGATTTAAGCGTATTATCTTCTACAATACTTTCACAACTATAGTATGTAATAAAAATAAAATTTCTAGACTTAAAACACTTTAAAACACGCGTATTTTCCCAAAAAAAATAGCAATAGCAAAGTGGGAGCAATATAAAGTGGGGGTAAAGAGAAAACAAAACAGTGTTTTGACTAATACTACAACAATGACATTTGACAATACTTTTATTTTAGGTTTGAAACTATGATCAGCAACAATAAGAAAGCCTAAGTTGAATTTTCTCAATTCGAGTAAAAGCCCAGAGAAAAAAGCCGTATGTCACAAAATTGATTTACGACACTTTTGATTCAAATATTTTTTGATCATACTATTGACAGGCTAAACAATCTGATAAAAACAGGAGTTGAATTTGTCTGCTATTGCTCGTTAAAACTTTTTGATTTCTTTTATAAAATGTATCAAAAGAAATTTTAAGGCTCGCCCGATAAAATAATACATTTTAGTAGAACTCAAGTTTGCTCTGAACATTCAAACCACCAATATTGAAGATTTCTAGCCTTCTAATAGAAGAATTAAATAAAACTTAGCCTAACAAAACAAGTTAATGTTCCATTACGCTATCCGTTAAATTTTCTTCGAGAAGATATTTTCTTGAGCCAGAAAATAGAAAGTTCTTTATAAGCACACGCGATTTCAGGCTCTATTTTTAGACAAAAAGTCGCTGAAGAATTTTCGAGGAAAGTATCAAGCAATAGAGTTCACTTTAAAGAAAACATTGATCGAAAAATCTTCTTGTTTGGTTCAGGATTGCCAAGTTTACAGGTCTTCTTTAGTCCAAATATTTTCTTACATCGATGTGATATCGTCTCATATAATTTCTAACATTGAAATGAGCCAATAAGATTTCACTAAAATGCACGATATATCAGATTATGAGCATGCAAACCTCGCGACTTTTTTAATCGTAGGGTGAAATTGGTTATAATAAAATACATCTCCTGTTTTTCTTTATACCTCCATGCTAAGAAAAGAAATGCCAACCTCGATTTAGTTCTTTATTCGGGATAGAAAAACGGATAAAATGGGTCGCAGTACTCCTAGGTCTTGTTTCACCAGTACAGGACGGAAAAAAATATAGAGACCTCATAGGTATGATGCTACTGGGTTAAGAACTGAATCTGACTTTCTTTGAATTAAAAAGACGAGTATATGCTCGACCAGATGATTGCCACCGCATGGAGCCTAAAGCGACCGAGGATGGCATTCATAGCTTCACGCCTAAGGATAGTTGGACAAAATAACTCACAATTTTGCACACTTGTTTGTCACTCTTCTTATACCGGTTAAATGGTTAACCGGTTAAATGGTAGCCCGGTATTAAGTTTGTCTTTTTCTTATCCCTAGAGAACTAATGAGTCTAGGAAATTCCCTTTTTTGGGAAATTCCCTTTTTTATACCACAAGTAGTTATTAAGCGCTCCGCGTAGGTTAAACAAACGTGTACCATAGTAAAACAACATACGAGAGCAGTATCCTTAGATAAACGGTTTTTACAGAAAACCAATAAGTTATGGCTCTGGCTGGGCAGCTCTGAATTTTTCAGACTTAAACGTTCTTGTCATATTAATTAAAATGGAAATCTGTACTTCTCAGTCAAGACTGTTCTTAATTTGTTTTTAGGTTTTTGCCAAATTTCAGCATTGTATTTTTATAAAACTGTTATTATAAAAAAACGTGTAAGGCAAGGCACGGATGTCCCTCTATAGTAGACGCCAAAACAAAATGGGCTTTACTTTTAAAACTATAACTGTAAATCAATCCATTGACTCATTTGTTAGCATTTGAAGACTGAATTTTGTCTCAGATCAGATGAGAAGTCAAAAATTACAGTACTAATACCATTCCTTTTGAAAGCAAATCAACTCTATGTGTTCGTTTTGCTGCGTTAACACTTTAATGAAAGTTATGGCTGCTATAAAATACCAGGGGAATTAGTGAGAGGAATGTTAAAAAACCTTACTATCAACAATAGGCGCACAAGGTTGTCGGTTAAACTCCCAGTATTTCAAAAGCGTATAAATTGATGTCTCTATGCTTAGGTTGCACAAACCGTATGCTCAATTTATGATCAAGTTTTTTACTTTTGTGTAATCTCGTTCAAAATACTGAATTAAAAAATCATTTTAAAATGCAAAGTATAACACATTCTATTTATGTTGGATTAGGCGAATGATAAAAAATGTTTTGTTTCCGGAATGCGGGTGAAGGAAAAAAGTTATCATGCGGCCGGCCGGAAAATAATTTTTTTTTGCTATTTTTGATAATTTATGGCTCATTGAAATAGAGTTTAAGAATAACTTTTATGTATAAACACAGCATAAATTATGCCCTAAATTACAACAAGTAGAGACTACTAACGAACGAAAGTTTGCAGCCGTGTCAGAAAAAACAATTTTTTCACCCGGCCGGTTTCCGGAAACAAGAAATTTTTTTTGTTTCGCCTTACATGTTTTTTTTTTCTATAAGCACAACGTTTATAAGCATGTGCAGGCTCAGTTTTTAGTACCTTAACATAGCTATTGTTTGAAAACAATAGAATGCTAAGCATAATGCAAGCCTGATATAGGGACAGACACTTGCTTATATAAAAAATATGTACAAAATCATAGTTTGCATTGCATGAGACCTTTACCGTCTAACATTGACAAAATTACAGATCTGGTCCATCCCGTGGGCTGGCTTGAGCTACAATGCTGGCAATAATATTTGGAACGAAAAGGAAATTCCCTCAAGATTAAAAAAACAAGTGATTCTTAAAGGTTTTAATGTAGGTTTAGAAAGTAGAGTTTTAACTCTGAGTTTCAGCATTGGACGTACATTATAGGCAGGAAGCCGATAAACCCCTATACCAGCCTTTCTAATTCCGACTTTTTTGCGTCAGGAAAAAATTGCGGGTTCTAAGTAGTACAAGTAGTACAGCATTTCTACGTCGACAAAAGCCAAATTTACGTCAGCATTTCCTTTGGCAATAGCCGAATACCGACGCGAATTAGAATGGCTGCACCAAATCAAATAACCCGATGAAATAAAGTTGAAAGGCTGTGATCGTAATATTCTCCCGAACTTTAAATTTCGAAAAAAAGCGAAATAGCTAAAAAGATCTTTCTTACCTTATAATCCTACTGACGCACTTCAAGAATTGCCGATACCTCAACAAATTGTATGTGTCGAAAATTTTTGACAACAGAGTGATCAAATTTGAGGAGAATGCAAATAAACTGATGACGTCATAACTACTAGTTCGGGAAGGACTGTAGCAAAATTTCCCTGAAAAAAAGAAAAAGCACATTGTTTAGTAGAAGCCTGTACCAAACTCTTCTATTTTCACGGAAAAGAAACGCGAAGTACGGTTTGTTACGGTTAGGTATCGTGCCAATCTCCAAGAGATTTTTTCGCAAGTGAGCATTCAATAGGACGATTTTCAGCGTTTTCAAGCACTCACTAAGAATATAATAACTGTTTTATTCATTTTTGAACCGAATTTGATAATGACTATCAGAGTTTAAGTTTATCTTTCTTCTTTACAATGGAAGAATTCTTTTAAAATTCATAAAACTCAAGTAACCGATAGAATACAACAACAGCCATTAAAACTACTTCTCCTGTTCAAAGTCAAAAATCAAACAAAAGAAGAAAACTCCATCGACTTTCATTTTCGCGATTATCATACCTATTACAACTGTCCTTACCTTCATCATTCTGTTCCATATCCAGTAAATAAGCTAAGAGTTCAGTGAAAGGATATTGATCAAACACAGCAACCAGGTCAGTTTCTGTCATCAAACTCCAACTGTCCTCCAATTTTTCATCCTGGAGAAAGAAAAAACCATATGAAAGAAATTCTAGTTTTATTGTATAGAAAATATCTTACGTTGAGAAAGCAGAAAATCGTCGGCTATAATTGTAGTTGTTGCAACATCTGTCGCCAACTTCAAAGAAATATTGCACACAGAATGGGAAAAAGATCTCCATAAATTCTTAAGCATGATGATTTCATAGTGGTCGACAGACCTGGGAAATATAATTACTGTAGATAAATAAATAAATAAATATAAAAAACCGTCTGAGAAAAATCTTAATTATAAGCGTTTTTTTCGTCACTTTTTACCGACGAATTTCTTCACCGAAAAGAAAAATCTCAATTGATTGTAGCCTGTACCAGACTCTTCTTCGCTGACTTCTTCACTGACTTCAAAATATAAAAAACGCCCGTGGCGGTGGGTTGGTACAGGCTAAATTGATTGGTACCTCTTCCTTTTCTTCATCAACGAGTGTCCATGAGATACTTCTTCCAACCATCACAGTTTTCTCTTCTTCTTTCTTCAAGATAGTCGCTTCAAATTTACGAAGAAACTCTTGTCGACTTCTAAACAATATACAATGTAAACAATGTTGAAGGTTAGTAGGCCGAATTTGAAAGTCAACGATTTGTTGTTTTTTTACTTTTAATTCATGATATGCACCACTGCAATGTCATCTGACATTACATCATGGACCCAATTGCTGATTGGTTAGAAGTGACGTAAAATCACGTCACTTTCAAGCAATCAGCTGTTGGGTCCGTGGAAGACATTGCAATGGTGCATATCATGAATACTACAACACTCGATCTGAAAACAGTAAATACTGGTTTCTACTTGACAGAAAAGTAGTTCATAGATTCTGTACTTAAACAATCTCAAGAATCTTTGGCAAAAACAACTTTGGATAAACTCAACTATAACCCAGCTGGTACATAAGGTTCATCTAACGTTATATGGACATTGTGAACATTAAACGAACGTTGAAACAACGTTGTGTGCCAGCTGGGAAGGGTGAAGAATAGATTAACTGGTTCTTATTAAAAAAAGTGTATCCTGTACTTGACATGTAATTCCAGTAAGAACAAACTTGGCTTCGATGGCCAAAATATCAAGAAAAGGTTAAGAACATTGAAAGGCTTTGCGGGCACTAAAACAACCAATATCTTAGGGAAATGGTGAAAAAAGAACATGTTTAGAACAACTTTAGGCTTGAAACTCAAAAAGTTAAGAACACCCAAAGGCTTGAAAAATGTTGTATCTTCTTATAAAAAAAAGTGTTCTTACTTGACTGGTAAAGTAAGAGTTGCCAACATGACCATGAAGTGATGAACCAGTGGAGAATTCCATTTGTTGACCAGGCTGTATGTTTTGAATGAAGGGAATTGAAGGTAGTTGGAGATCTTGGAAACTGTGCTCGGTGGACAACGTAGAAGATGGTTCAATAGAAAGAATGAATCTGGAAGTGTTCCGATACGATGCAATGCAGCCACCTGAAATCAAGATAAAAAAAACGATTAAAGCAAGATTGACAATATTAGGATGTGAGGCTTGTATTGATATAAAATATATGCTGAGCATGTAAAAAAATTTGCAATATTAAATCAATAAATCAAAACAAAAAAGCTCGTGTTACCAACGTCGTCCCTGCTTTTCACATACTTTATTTGCGTTACTGATGGAATTCTGCCCAATTTAGCATTGCCTTTCCATTTCAAAGCTTTCAAGACAGCATTTCATTGAATTAGCTTTTGTTGAAAAGTATTTGATTGGGTGAAGTGGGATTATAAAAATGTTTGGAAAACTTTGTCTGGGAATTTCAAAAGATTCCAAAGCTATTTGGATAAAATTTGAAATTTTGACGTAATATTTTTTCAATTACAATTTTTGTGCGGTTACAGCACACAAAGTTTACCAGACACAACCTTTTTCTGCAGCTACGACAAATCTATAGCAACTTTATTTGAGGAAATTCGAAAGACCACCACACATAGTAAGATAGATAACCACAGATAGTCATGAAGTGACTGCAGACCCAAACCCTTGCAACCAGCTGGGATATGACAACCCCTAGCCTACATCAAGATTTGCATTATTTAGAATAGTCCTAATTGAAGTCCTTTTATAGGGGACCCAAGCGGTTTGCGTGAATGCTTGGATGGGCTTTTCCACTTGCACGAATGCGTGAAATTTTTTAAAAAACGGCGTGGATGCGTGAATTGGGAAACTCTGCGTGTACAGAAAATAGCGTGAATTGCAAATAAATGTGAGAATGCGTGAATGTCCTCTTGGGGCCTCTTATAAGAAAAGGCCATGCAGTAATAATTTAGGGTAATTACCAGTGGCTAGTGAAAATATCTTAGAGAATGATTTCATTAAGTGTTTTTATAACTTTATTACCAATAAATCAAGCCATGAGTGTAGATCATCACTGAAAGTCACTTCAAGAACACCATATCTTTTGAAATGGAACAGAATACTGATGCATTCTTGTAGTTGTAACAACACTTGAATAGCATTGTTGTCTACGTTTGATGGTAATTTTGCTGAAAAAGAAAAATCACGTAATGAACTCCTAGAGGTTTGACAATTTGATTGGCATGAGTGAATACAGATTTATGGATGTAACCCGGCCAATTTTAGGTCTAATCGGGTTGTCAAATGCAGCAGGATTTTAAAATTTTTCGAATTCACTGGTGAAGAGTATGCGGTGACCTATATTTTTGTGAATTTTATTTGGGTGAGAGTTTACAAGAAAGGGATATTGACCCTCTGATGTTGAATTTTAAAGGGGAAAATAAAAATGAAAGAAAGGAGTGATATAATAGTTAGTGATAATCTGCAATGGTGGGGGGGGGGGGTTAGCCATAAGCTTTGTTGAAATCACAGTTCTGAAATGGGAGCTCTGTAATTCTAAAAATGTCAATGTATGAGTAATATGTCAAGTTTTTCAAACCTGAGATTGGTAATTCTTCGGTCAGATTGAAGAGTTCTGGGGATGCATGGAAGAATTTGGTTAAGTAATTGATGATTCGTAAACGTGCAACCTGGCTGTTGTACAGTTCCAAAGGCAATGTCTAAAGTTATATTAAAACGATTTATTAGTGATAGAACATGTTTATTAAAAAGCTCATACTACACTACAGGATGACTTGCATTTATTTTCATATGAACCATCATTATAAAGATATCATTCAAATTTGAAAAATGCTACCACAGGGCCACTGTTTCTCACAGATTCGAACATTCCTAGTGAACCGTGCAAATAGCATTAGAAGTACAAAATTCTTTAATTCACTTCAGATTTAAGGATTGTCACACATAGCGCTATTTCAAAATTTAAAAGCCCCCTAAAAAAACATTCAAACCTCATGAGCAATGCCGCGTATTGTATACAATTCACTTGACATCGATTTTTTAACTTCTTCTTGGAAGAATGCTTGCTGATATTTTTGCTGCTGAGAAACTTTTACTCCGCAGCTGCATGTTCCCTGAAAAAGATTAAAAGTTATTGTTAGTTTTTGTTGATTGTATTTCACTTGTGTTTGATAACTGTGAGTAGTTTTCAAAAACTTCCTAAATAGAAGTTTGTCATTCACTTAGCAGATAAATAGGTTACTAATCTTAATGCACTAATTATGAAAAAATGATGCATGTTTAATCAAACTTTTTAGATACTTCCAGATTTTCAAAACACTGCACGCATTTTCCCACCAATAAAACAATTAAAGAATGAAATAGATGTTTATTTCCTACTTCTGCTTTGTAAACATTTTGCTTGATAACCCAGGTGTCATCTTTCTTCTTTTTCAGTTCACTTTGCAACCCCTAAGGAATAAAAGGAAGGCTTTGTAATGAAATAGTTTGGATGGGACAAACAAAAAAGAGGCTAAAGAAATCAACAGACATAATATTACAGGTGCTGATGAGAGAAGCAGAGAAACTTTAAAATAATTTATAACAATCAAAAAAATCAAAGTACTGAGCTTACCTCAACTTTATCAAGAATTTCACCGAGACGTCTTCTTGATTTGTAATAGAACTGGATCAATTCGAAAAACTCATGTTGCTCTTTTTGAGAATTCTAGAATAATAAGATTTCAACACTGTTATCAACCATAGTATTGTTCAGTTTGGTTGATAGTGACAGTGACTTTTTTTCATTTATTTTAAGTTGCTGGTCATTTAACCCTGCCTCGTAAATTGACGATAGTGCCATTATTAATTTTGTTTCATATGACTAATTGATGTTCGTGAGTGCTCTTTATAGTTTTGATTTCCCTTGAAGATCTGCATTCTGATTTTCATCTTACTAGATGCTCTTTTAGAGCTTTAGAGCTATACTGTATAATTGCTGAAAATAAAGATAAATTCTTACCTTTAAAAACTCATCAACAAAATAGTCAATCTGCTCTAATTCTTGATTGTGATAGAAATGTTTCATTTGATACTCTGAGAATGCTTCCATTGTTTCTATAATTGGTTCCACCAAGGGTTGCTGTAAACTTTCTCTTGATGTCATTACCTGAGATCTTGGTCTAACACTCTGTGGCATTACTATATCATCTTGGACAAGTGTATTTTCAGATTCCAGTTCTATTGAAGGGGGTGGTGCAGTTGCAATGGCACCAGTAATTTGGAGTTCCACAGGTTCTAGAGAGGGTGGTGGAGCTGTGGACTCGGCATAGGGTGATATAATAGTTGACTGGTTAACTGCTTGTTCTTTTGGTTGAATATCTAAGGAGTCATCTTCTTGTGTTACTTCTAAAGAAGGAAAAGGTGCAGAAGCTTCCACTGATTCAGGTTCATTTTTTGTCAGGTTATCATCATTTTCTTCTGGTAGATCAGAATGAAAATCAGTTGCAGGAAGCAAACGAGATTGTACAGCAACACTCTCTGTATTGAGAAGACCTGCTTCACCCTCTTCTGTTTCTGTTTTGTTGATTTCTTTATTTTCATTCTCTCCTTCAGAGGAGGCAATCTCCTGCTTGTCTTCTATTCTAGTAAGTTTCTTTGATGTATCCAAAGAAGCTACTGGTTCACTTTTTGCCTTGTTTTCTGACCCATTTTCTTTGTTTTTGATTTCAACTTTTTCAGTTGTAGAAGCAATTTCTGTGTCTTGTAAAACAAAGGAATTTTCTGGTTGGCTGCCACCTTAAAGAAGCAAATAAAATATAAAATTATACATTTATGCATATATAAGTTGTACGACTTAGTCCTTGTCTTTAAAAAAAATTTAAAGAATGAAATTTTTATTAGAAACAATACTAATAAATAGTGCTAGATTAAATAGTAATAATTCGTGTAAATACCTTTAAAGTTGATGATTATTAAATGAGATTTGGTTGCTGAAGACAGACAGATTGTCAACACAATAAAGAAAAAAATAGAAAAAATGTTACCTGTTTTAGGAGTAAGTTTTGACTCATTTTTTTGTATATTTGTTGCTTTTTTCTTCTTTGCTTTAGGGCGCTCTCTTACACATTCAGCCATCTCAGTAACTGCTACTTATTTTACATTTTTTCACATCTACATAACAAAATTTTTGTATAATGTATAACTGCAGCTGTTTTGAAATGAAATCTCTAATCAGCCAGAGGCACATTGACAAAATTTAACAAACAAATATAAACAAATAATAACAAACTTTATTCTATTTTTTTTGTTAAAGTGTACCCTTTTACTGTATAAAGTAATACCTTATAACTATAACAACAATAATTAATAATGAATAAAGAAACAGCTTCAGGGCTTTCTCTTTGTGAGTATATAGTTTATTAAAAACATTTTTTCCAAAGAGTTAAAAGTGAACAACCTCAATGCATGCACAATTTCTTAGTTGAACTCCTTCAAAAGTCATGTGAAATTTAGCAAAGATTTTCACAATTTTACAAATTTTAGCCTAAATTGGATCATAATATTTATATCATAATTTATTATCATGAATCCTAGGAAAGCTAGGTCATAATCATTTATTTTTCTTTTTAGCAATACACCTGGGTCTGAATTAAAATAGGAAATGCGTCAATCATTCAGCTGACCAAAAATGACAAAAAATGACAAAAAATGACAAAATAACCTGTTAAGATTATCTTTATCTTTTTGTTAATGACTAGAAATTTTGACAAGGAAAATATATAAGCTTTTCATACAGCCAAACAGAATTAACATAGTTTTAATCAAAAAGTAATATCCAAGTTTTATAAGCTTGAATTCGATCCACACTTTTTTCTCAAAAATGACGCTTTTTCGAAATAGAATTTTTTCAAATTTTCTTCATAACTTTAAAGTATCATAGCTCAAAATTTAAGTTAGTCTTTCCTCTTTCTGATGGTAAAAAGTTTAGATTTACAACATTTTTACTTTTCTCAAAACCTCACTTGAAACGTGTACACTTTTTAGTGAAACAACCAGTGCAGTAGTAAAAAAAGCACTTTTAAAAATGTAAGAAAAAAGGCAAAATCATTGGCAAAGAATTAAACTCAACAATAAAAAAATCTACAATCCAACTTTAAAAACAGACACAACAGTCAAAATTAAAATAGCAGAAATATTCAAAAACGCTCAAGAAGAAATTTTCTGAGGAAACAAATCATGAACACAAAAAACAACGTCAACAGCACAACCAATAAAATTTCACAATTTCAAATCAAATTTTTTTTGACCTTAACAAACTTTCAAAAACTATTAAAAGCCTCAAAAATAACAAGCATAGCATCAATACAATTTCAAACACTTATAAACCAGACCTGATCAACCAAACGTGTCAAACTACAGTAATCGAACAATCGAACTCCATCGAACGATTATAGTTAATTGAACCTAATTGAGTACACTCACAATTTTTTCGATTAGTTCAGTCAGTAAAAAGTTCGATTAGTTTGATGATATTTAAATCCTCATATCTTCCCTCACTTGCAAAAACTTTATTGTGGCATGCGATCGCCATTTCAACAGTTCCAAGCCTTTTGTCTATCCAGAATAAAATCCGTAGCCCCTCTGTTGCAATCTTGCCCGGGGCCGAGTGGCGGAATACTACGCCCAACAAACCGCATTTGGCATTAAAAGGATTTACAGGAGAAGTGTATAATCTGTTAACAGAAGTACTTTCCCAATTTACATTCCAAATTTGGCTTTGAAAAGAAGCTAATCTACATGGCGGAGCGGCACAAACGTGACAAACAAGATTGGTTTATCGAACTGATCGAACCGCGAGCAATTGATTGAACTTAATCAACCACTCACAATGTTTTAAGAAATCTTAGAGTTGATGATGATGAGTTGGATGGAGTTGGATTATTAGTTCGATTGTTTGATTGGTTATCTGAAAAACTACTAAAGGTTGAAAGATATTGTCAACTGCTCTAACTTGGGACTATCTGACAAGACATGGGACGGCAATTCGGCCACCATTTCACCGAACCTCCAAAGTCATTTGATTTGAGTTAATAAACGGCGTATTAAAAAATACACGATTTCTCTTTCGCACAGATAGGCTTTTAAATCGAAGCACACGCGAATGTCTGGGACAAAGAAGACCAAATTAGTGGCAAAACGATGGAGCATTTGACGCCACTCGCACTGCAAGTTACACACTCATTATTTGTTAATCCCATCTAACGATAGGCGGTTAGGTGGCAGGCGTTCTCTAATTCTCCAATCGATGTCCGGTCATTTTGAATGAAAGCAAAAAAGTTTAAAAAAGGGCGCGCTATCAGTGAAAGTTATCGTGACATGCTATGAACAGAAAGTATGATTGATAAACTTGCTGGAGTTATCAAAACAAATTTGTTGTCAAAGAGATTTAACAGTAATTGAAATTACAGGCCAGATTATCAACAGTCCCATGTTTCGATAGGCTACGTCATATCTTCCTTCATTTCGAGCGTAAAACTCCTACTCTTCGAGATATGAGCACTGCTCTTGTTTTGAATATTGAAATTCTTCGGATAAATCACATGCGCACTGAGGTTTTAATGATACAATAGAGAGTTATGAAACCTAAGCCAATCAGCTGTGTTTTAAACATTATTTTATTTGAAATCTCTATTGATAAACATCTTTTGTGAATGTTGTCTATTATGTTTAAACCTATTAATAAGCTATTCCCGGTGGGGGCTACTAGTGGCCGCCTATAGCAGTGCCTATAGACCAAGAGTAAGGCCTAAAAGCCTGGAGCTGTCTATTGTGTAGACTAATGTTTTGACCAATCGTCCCAAGTTAGAGCAGTTGACAGTAAGATATTTGCATATTCCATTTTGAAGTTCCATTTTTTGAAGATTTCTGTGCAAACAAAAACCTCCCGCCATCTTGTAACCTCTCCAGGGTGAATTGCACCAAATCTGTACCATGGGTTTGTAAACAAGACAAACTGTCTTCAAATTTCCACATAAGTAGATGTGTTAGGTATTAGAACTTCAGTTGTTGTGGATATGGTACTGTGGCTAGCTCAGTTGGTAGAGCATTTGCCTTACAATCTAAGGGTTGTGGGTTCGATCCCCGGTTACCGCCAACTCAGCGGATGAGTAGCTTAGATTGGGTAATCTGATCTAGGCCTTAAGTTACTGGGAGCTGAGAGTAGGTGTGGCGCTCCACCTCAGCATTCGATCTCCCAGGTCTAGGGCAAACAGAAAAGGGGATAGACTCCCTCACTCCTGGCTCCGCCGACAGCCACCAGATGAATATACTTACTTACTTACTGTGGCAGAATGTATCAGTCAGGATTAAAGTCATTTTTTGATACTTTGTTTCGTCTTTGAAATACTAGCAAAAATCTGTGATGGACGGGGGAGGGGTGGGCGTCCCGTCTGTCACGCATATGCCTGTCTTCCTACCACTCAATTTTTAATTAGACTTCCTAAATTCTTGACAATTTTATGTAATAATGCTACTCTATAATGGAAGTATATGCTTCGCAAATTACAAGCCATTTTCTTGAACCAAACTTGAGTTATAACTGAAAATGTGTGACGGACGGGACACAATTTTTTTGCTTTCAAAGGTAAATTCAGTACAAGATGCTTATTTGTTCAATTTTCCGGACTCAGGGGATTTTCTTGTTGCGTGTCCGGGAATTTTAACATTACTTTTTTCAGACTTACCCCAGACTGAACGCGTGGTCCGCGCGACGTACTTAAACAATCGGGTGATTGCATTGGCATCAATTTCACCATCCCTATTCCGCCCGCTTTCATGTAAACTTGTCAACCGCGTGTCGTCTGTGCGTTAACTCACAATCACGGGTTCACTTATCTGGCGCGGTTTGTTTGTCTGGGGATACAAATATTTTTTTCGTTCCCCAGACATTTGCCCCAAATTGTCCGGGTAATCGGCAGGCTCGTACGAAACAAAATATTAAAAAATGACTTAGTCCCGACTAATACTTTCTGCCACAGTACCAAATCCACTAAAACTTAAGCTCTAATATCTAACATATCCCATTCTATGGTAATTTGAATATATACAGTTTGCCTTGTTTACAAAACCACGGTACAGATTTGGCGCAATTCACCCTCCAAGCAGCTTGGTAAAATCTGTGTGTTTTCATTTTGAGAAATACCAAGTGATTGATGACGCAAGCAATTAACAAAAGAAAAAAAAGAAAGATCAAAGAGATTTTTTTTAACCAAGATTTAAGATACCTTCGCCAATCTTGGGAATCTCCATTTTTCAATATGTTATTCGCGCTTTTCGTGATGATTACTCTCATATAAATCTTATCACCACCAGAATTGGTGAAGTTTGAGAAATTGAAGCACACGAAGAATTGACTTTTTCAATCATCTGCGGTGGAGCTCAAGTTATCTGAAATTGGAATCTTAGACGATGTGCAATGAATTGTAACGAATGATGATTGTAGATTTTAAAGTCGTTAAAAGTGGGAAGTAATTATCTTGGGAGTAAATGAACTGAAAATCAATTAAAACAATGTAACAAAAAAGTTACAGAATTATGTCCATTATTATGTAAAGAAATGTGAAATGTTTTTATTTTGATGTAGAGTGATAGTGAGTTATAATGTTCTACCGTTTTGCCTTTCTCGGCGTCACAAAATATGTGTAAGTACTTTCGTTTAGGGGTAAGGTCCATATTCAAAGTCGCCATACGTAACGGGAAAAGACCAAGGTTTACAACGGCCGTATTCCATCACAATTTTTAAACGGCCTTTGTTTTTGAAACTCCCAAGGCAAGAATGTTATACTCTAAAACCACCCCTAAATTGCTCAGGGAAAGGATTTTGGATAGCGTGCTAAAGGAAAAAGCAAAGAAGTGAGCGCTATGATAAGCGGTCTTTGATTTTTTCCTTGGAATTTTTAGTGGAATTTCATTTTGGTCATCAATGCCACATCTAACTCTCAACATTCCGATGTACCTACCAGTATGGATTTCGTGTAACTAACGCCTAAGATCTTTGGCGTACAACTGAAACGTTTTTGGCGCATAGGCGTATAGGTACTTACAAAGATTGTTTGATTTTCAGTTGGCGTAAAGTAATAATTCCAGCTCGGCGTGAATGACTCCATAATCCATCAATTTTTAGCTTTCATTTGGCTAAATTTGCTTTAATTTATTAATCATGTTGGCACATGCGCCTCTTTTCCCATCTTGCACCATTATTGAAAAATTGAATGTTGGTATACAGTAGTCATCTGGGGTGATTACGGGACAGTTAAAATTAAGGGGTAAATACGGGACACCCCTAAAAATGGTGTTATTGTTATAAATTTGGATTCAGATGGAGAGGATTTTGGAGTCATTCTAGCTGCTAGAAAAATGTCTAGTTAGATTATTCTAACATCATACTTTTGATTTTCAACAAAAGTTTCATAATATGTCACCATAAAAATCAATTTTCGTAGTTTTAGAAGGAACTTTTCAAGCTTTAGTGTCAGGAAGAGCTGCAATCACTTTGATTATATTTTGACTGAATTCTGGCATCAAGATACTATGGTTTGAGATTATAATAGTCTCATTATCAAACAAGGCACCTTATCTCTAAAAAGTGTGTCCCATATTTACCCCGTAGTGAAATCTTAATTTTGGGGTAATTATACTTACTTACTTTTGGTTACTTTTGGTTGTCTTCGAGCTTCATGCTCTGGCAAGAAACTTTCTGCTTCACACCACAATGCTGCATCCATCAAACCTGAATAAAGGAAGGATGTCGGCAGCTAAACAGTTTTCATGTCAAGAATGGAGTTAGAGTCGGCTCTCCTGCACCCTGTGTAACCATGAATCTGTGGCTCGTCTGGGATCGAACTGAGGTGTCTGTCTAGAGAGTTTTTGAACTTTTCGACTGTAACATTCTTCATATCTCTAATACTCTTGGGCATTGAATTGAATAACTTAGCACCTTGCACAACAAGCGTGCTATCATGTAGTTTTGAACTATGGGTGCGAACACACATCCTTCCCAATCTTGGGAGTTCCTTGAATTGAAATTTATTGTTGATGTTTGGAACCAGATTTTCAGCTATTTTCCATGTATACAGGATCCGATATCTCTCCCTTCTTCTTTACTCACGTAAAGTTTTAGCTTTTTCAGACAATCCCAATAGTTTTTTGGAGTGCCAGTTATTCTTTTGAGAAATGATTTTTGGATTTCTTCTAATCTTTGGGTAGAACTGACAGCACTTGGACTCCATAGGACTGAGCAATATTCAATGACTGGAATAACCAATGATTTGTAATTAGAGTAACCATTAGTTGGGGTAAACGCGAAGAGAAAGTCCGCAGAATCCAGGAAATCAAGTTTTTTGCTTTCTCAATGGCTGAATGGGACACTAAAGTTGAGTTTCAAGTGTTTATTTTTTAGAAGAAAAGTACAAACTTGATTTTCTAGTTTAATGGAATCATAACTACACTCTAAGTCTTTCAAAACCTGCAAAAGTTTGCATCTAAATTTACTTCAGTTGGTCTAGATTGCTCTATACAAATATTACTAGGGGTGGGGGTAAAATGGGGCTATCTTCAAATCATGCTGTGCTAGAGTTTTTTTGATGTGTTTCTACCCGAATAACAATAATCTGAAAAAAATTTTCAATTTCATGCATTTTTCAGGAATTGCCGGACCAAAAACTGCCGATTTTGGTCCCTAAACCCCCAAAATAGCAATTTTCGTCATTTTACTGGTATTTATCCTTGTTTATGATCCCACATGAAGCCAATTAGTATTCAAAGTTGTTTGAATATAATTTAGAAGTACTTAAGATATAATTTTGGTGCTTTCAACACCTGTTGGGACCAAAAATTAGGCAAATTTGGGCCAAAAACTCAAAAAAAGGTAATTTTTTATCAATTTTGTCATGTAAAAGTTGCTTAAATGCACGTTATAGGCCTAAAACTTGCCATTCGTTTCAAAGAAATAATTGATGTATCACAGGGAGTCAAGATTAGGTGCCTCTGGGTATAGAATGGGCTTTAGAGGCTTAATTAAGCTAAATAAACAAGAAAATCAACTGTATTTTCTAAAAAAATGTAAAATATAAAGTTCAAATCTGATGCCGATTTAAATATTTTCAAATGAATTTTTGATTCATTTTGCTAAAAATTATTAAGATTTAATATATATTAATCTATAATAATTCTGATTGAGTCCATCACAATGAAGTGTGTTGATCAAACGCAAACAATACTGTTTTGCTGTTCATCAAATGAAAAAGTCTCTTTCTGGAATCTGCAGCCATATTAGGGTAGATCGTCAAATGGCAAATTCAAAAAATTCAAAGTGTAGTATTTTTTTGTGAACATTTAATCTATTGTAAGACATTTTGCGCAATTTTTAACCTCCTAGGTAAAAAATCCAGCATTCCCCAGGGGGTCTTTGATTCGCACTAAAGCGAAAAATGAGCAAAAATGGCATTTTTTTGCCCATTTTAAGACTATAAAAAGCCAGAAAAGGGTCAAAATGGTTTCTAAATGGTGTCTTGTACTAATATTCAACACAAAAAGACAAAAGAACCCCAGCGAGATCGCTCAATGTTTCAATTTCAGGCTAAAAAGGCTGATTTTCTCCGATTCTGGGTAGCAAAATGCACGAAAGCAGCATTTTTGAGGACCCACAACTTTTAAACTTTTTAAGGTACACACTTGAAATTTTCAGCAATGAAACACTTCAGAGAAAGCTCCAGGAAAAATCAATCTTGAGTTTTCAAAAATTTCCTATAAATCCATAATGGCGCCCTAGAAATTGAGTTTTCATGCTAAATGCCAATATTTCAAGCTAAAACTTGGTTTTCTTGGGCTAAAATCTCAAAAATGATTTCAAATGATGTCCTGAAATCTTTGGCTCTTGGAAGTATTCTGAAAATACTCTGGAAGAATCAAAATGGTTTGGGTCAGAAATTTGCCCTAGTCTGCCATTATGGCATTGCATTTCCAACTAAAACGCGATATTTAGAGTTTAAAGGCTGATTTTCTCAGGCTAAAATCTCAAAAATGGTTTCAAATGGTGTCCTGAAATCTTTTGGTGTTGAAGGTATTCTGGATATACTCTGGGAAAACCAAAATGGTTTGGGTCAGAAATTTGCCAAAGTCTGCCATTATGGAATTGTATTTCATTCTAAAACACAATGTTTTGAGTAAGCTTGAGTGTTCTTCCTAAAGAAATAAATAAAAAAAGCCCATTCTATACCCATAGGCCCCTGGTCTTGACTCCTTGTGATGCATTAATGATTTCCTTGAAATGAGTGGCAGCTTTCAGGCCTATAACGTGGATTTAAGCAACTTTTACATAACAAAATTGACAAAAAATTACCTTTTTTTGAGTTTTTGGCCCAAATTTGCCTAATTTTTGGTCCAATAAGGTGTTGAAAGCACCTAAATTATATCTTAAGTACTTCTAAATTATACTCAAACAACTTTGAATACTAAATGGCTTCATGTAGGATCATAAACAAGGAGAAATATCAGTAAAATGACGAAAATTGCCATTTTGGGGGTTTAGGGACCAAAATCGGCAGTTTTTGGTCCGGCAATTCCTGAAAAAAGCATGAAATTGAATTTTTTTTTCAGATTATTGTTATTTGGGTAGAAACACATCAAAAAAACTCTAGCACAGCATGATTTGAAGATAGCCCCTAAAAAATGTTGATTTACCCCTACCCCTAATATTACTGTTTAAAGTGTCCCGTTATTACCCCAAAATGGGAAAAAAGCTGGGGTAAAAACGGGACACTATCACTAATTTTGTTGAAAGTCCTTTAAATGATAGCACTTGGATTTGAAGTCATCAAATTCAAGTGAATGCAAAACCTCAAATATCATGACCTTTTGGAAAGATATCTGGATTTTTCAATAACATTTTATACCTGTCCCATATTTATCCCGAGGGTGTCCCGTAATTACCCCAGAATGTGGGGACGTATGCGGGGTAATTACGGGACACCTTTAAAATAAATTTTAGGAACATCTACTAAATTTCAAGGAAAAGTAATACATCTTATGTAAAGGTCATACTTTGACAAATAAAATATCAAAAGATCGGATCTCTAGGATTAATACTTTCAGAGTGATGCCCAAATAATTCAAAATCGTCCCGTAATTGCCCCAGATGACTATACAAAAGAAATTTTGCTTGGCGTGAGGCTTGCTGTACGGAAAAATATCTTTGGCGCGAGATGTCGTGGAATCCATACTGGTGTACCTACCCAACCCACTAACGCTCTTTTCCCGTTACTCGTGGCGACTTTGAATATGGACGTATGTCCCTTACCTGCTTACATAATAAAAACATACGGATTTTACCAAGCTGTCAAGCAACTGAAACTATTTGATTAAAGATTTACCCTCCCCCCCCACCCCCCCACCCCCCCCCCCCCCCCCCACCGTCTATAATAGTATAGATCCCCGCGTATTAGAAAATTTCACTTGTGTCTTGTTGGAGTATGATATCAGCCAACCTAACCACGTACCTCTGATGTGTTCCTACTTTGACTAGCTGAGCAATACTGAAGCCAAATTTCGAGAGTTTATTCGAGCGCTGTCAAGGATATATGGTCTTTCGTTAGAATATGGTCTCGCGTGGAAATGTGGTCTCGAAAACAATAGAGAGAGGGCAGAGTGAAAAAGAGGGAAGTTGTTTAACGTCATACCAGGTGTTTTTAAACAACTCTCCTTCACTTGTTGAATTTTTAAAAGACGGGGAAAACTTTCCCTTTTGCTTTTTTGTAACAAAATCTGTTGATCTTTTAATCCTTTAATTAATATACTTGCTAAGTAAAAACACTATCAGGAGTATGACAGCTCTTCAAAAAAGTTATTCTTGTAAAAAAAAAAAAATCTTTAAGAACAGACAAAGTAATTGAATTTTAAAACTTGTGCTTTTAAAAAAAACTTTTTTTTATAAGAAGAAAATCATAAACGCAACTATCAAGTCTTCAGATGTGGTTTTCTTATTGAGAATAGGATCAATTTCTATGGAGCCGAGTCTTTACTCCTTCGATTCAGCAGGCTTAGGACGCTCAGGGATGGTTTATGGTTTGTGTTGCAATTTTGTTAATTTATTTTGGTCTAAACCAGTCAATTCCTTTTTGCCCACAAAATTCATTTTACCTTACGGGGAGAAATTTTCCGGTTTGTGTAGTTTACGATGCACGATCCAACGATTCACGATGCACGATGTACGATCAATGGAAATTATTATAATTGTTTGGAAATGAACTTTTATGCAGCAATTTTCACGACGCTAGAAAGAATGCTCATTAGCTTTGTTCTTTTTTTACAAGATTAATTTTGTGCTTATAAACACTCAAGACCACATATTCACGACGCTAGACACTTGAGACCACATATTCACGACGCTAGAAAGAATGCTCATTTCTTTGTTCTTTTTTTACAAGATTAATTTTGTGCTTATAAACACTCAAGACCACATATTCACGACGCTAGACACTCGAGACCACATACTCACGACGCTAGAAAGAACGCTCATTAGCTTTGTTCTTTTTTTTTACAAGATTAATTTTTGTGCTTATAAACACTCGAGACCACATATTCACGACGTTAGACACTAGAGACCACATACTCACGACGCTAGACACTAGAGACCACATATTAATTATTATAAATTAAAGAGGCAAAAACTATTGAAGATATTACACAATGCATTTTTGCAACTTTAGCGTTGAGCTGAACAATTCAATAAGAAAATTTATTTATTAAATAAAACAATTATCTTTTAGCACACAAGAAAATATTTTCACAAAAACCCCCTTTAAACATTTTTTGTAATTTTGAAATACTCTCCTTCGCATTTGCTTTCGAGACCACATATTCTTGAAAAGACCACATATCCACGAAGCCACATTTTCACATCAGTGCTCGAATAACTGGTGCAAATTTCTGCAATAATTTGCAAAACTTGGGATTTTTTTGTAAGCTTGGAAAAATGTCTGAAATAGAAAGTATTTTCGAAAAAGCTCGTGACATTTACTATGTACAAGAGAAATTCATTCTACGATCTAATCCGAAGTAGGGGCTGCGCAGATATAGCTTCACCTGTACATAGTTCTCCGAGATATAAACAAATATGATGTAATGCAAGGTCAGCAAGAATTTTGGTGATTTAAATATCTGGTTACACGGAATCAAGATTGTAAACAAAGCACATTTTTCGAATTTCACATTTAGCTCGACTTTTTTGGAAAAGGATAATTACAAGGTCTCAAAAGAAGGTTGTCTACTGCTCATTCCGACATTTTAAATTTTCCGGGGGTTTTGTTGTTTGGAATTGATTAACTAACAGTTAGGTAGGGTCAGGGTTGCTAGTAACGGCTTGTCACTGTGTCGGGTGCATACTCGGCGCCTTGGGCCCCGCAGGGTTGCTAGTAACGGCTCGAATTTCAGTCAGGTTATAAGTCGATGTCGGAATGAGCAGTAGACAACCTTCTTTTGAGACCTTGTAATTATCCTCTCCCGACTTTTTTTGAAGACGAAACTCGCAGAAGTCCATCAGGATGAAAAGTACTTTTTTCTTAACAATTTTATGCATTGCTCTTTCTCAAATACATGGAGAGAAGATTGGGAAGAAGGTTACAGATTTTAATGATGTAGATGTTGAAAAGCTTCTTGACCAATGGAACGTAAGGAATTTCATTAAAAAATCTTTTCTTTTTTCTCTCTGTTCTGATTGTGATTGATTAAATCTGGCATGGCCTTAGAGAGTTTGCTTTCTTTCAACTTTTAAAACACTAAATACAATGAATAAACCCTGAGAATGAAAAGAGCTCATAATAAATAGAGAGATTTCTAAGCCATTCAGTTAGTCAGGCACATATCCTGGCAAATGAACGGGGTGAGCATTTGCATGGGGTATTCGTCACCCAGGCCAGTGTAGTAAATGAGATAGGACGTCTCAGGCTAAAAGCGGGAAAATGAATAAAAATGAACTTCAAACTGAAAATGGGAAAAAAAGTAAGAAAACTGGGCACTTTATTTTTTCGTTAAAAGTTTCTTCAATCTTCGAAGACAAAATCAGTCTGGGAAATCCTCTCAATAAGTTACATCAAAATGCCTCGAAAATGTCAATATGAAAATTGCGTAATCAGAGAACGTATGTCTCGCTCATTATAAAAAGGCCGAGAGACAAACTTTCAATAATTGGATTTTAAACATCGAGTTAAATCTCTTTTGTTAAGTCACCAGGGGGTAAATAAAACAGACCTTGATACATTTATCGTTCGCTTCAACTTGACGATTCGTTTAAAACTCAGCCTCCTAAATATTTGGGGTAGGTAAAATATGCACACAGAAATTCATACTTTTCCAACCCGGCCAATCTTAAGAAAGAAGCGAACAATAAAATGTAATTACCCTTTCCAAATAAACCTCTTCGGTGGCGAGCGTAGTCTACTCTGACGTAATTGTAAAATTTATGTGATGGGAGTTTGACATAGTAATGTAATGTTGTTTGGGGAATTATGAAGTTCTCTGGAATTCCGATTGCATTTATTCAGGTTGATTCTTTATGGACATGTTCATAAAATAAGGCAAGCTCTGTGACATTCAAAAAATAGGAAAAATTGGTCTTATGTTGATAAAAGCTTCAAAATAGCCTCTACATCAATAAAAATTTTTGGCTAAAAAGGTAACAAAGGTCCAAAGGCACTAGAATTGAAAGATTTTGGATGTGTAGGTTATTTTGCCAAAAACGGCTAAAAATGTAACATTTTCATTATAAATGACCTAAATTTTTATTTCAGGTGAAAAAAATTAGAGCAAGGCTTGGAAATGAAACTTTAGTATGTTAACTTCCCGCTGTTGTTATTTGCGGAAATTGCACATCGTTAAACTGAAGATATTGGCTAAAGAAGTAACATGCTCAGAAAATCAACTTCTATTCATAATTTCAATAATTTAGAATTTATGGAACTTAAACAATTACCATATACTATCTAGACTATAAACTTAGCTATGGAAATACCTTAAATTGGCTTATTTCTTGTTAAAATACACATTTTGGCTAAAATGTAACAAAAACAGTGTTCGACCAATTTCAAGATTTTATAGTTTCAAAATTAAAGAATTGGGTTCAACAGAATTCAAAATATAAAGGATTGTTTTATTACTTGTCTTAAAGTCAAAGTTTTTAATTATAGGCTCATGTCTGGCTAAAAGTGTAACAAATATAACATATTTTTGTTTTATCGAAAACGTCATAATTCAGAAGTAATGCTGAGCTATGGAACTTCTGAAAGTTTTTTCTAAAAAAAGACTTATATAATGAGTTTTAATAGAACAAAATAAGTTATAAAATAAGAACTTCAAGATAAAACATTCTTAACTGGAATAGGCTAAAGTGTAACAGAACATATTATATTGTTGTCTTAGTTGTTTAAATAAAAATGTAATTAAGAAGTAATGCTAAGCTATCAGCTATGGAACTTCTGACACCTTCTTTAAAAAAACTAATGAACTTATGGAACAAAAAAAATTATGAAATAAGTACTTCAAGATAAAACATTCTTAACAGGAATAGGCTAAAGTGTAACCATCAAAAAATGAAGATTGAGATTGATATCCCATTAATTCAATGAAATTATCGTGTTTCCCCCATGTTATACTGACAGCCAAGCTTCGGCGAGTATGACTTCTGTTACACCTCTCATTGCAAAGTGATGTTGAAATAAGTATTACAAAAGGTTGATTGAAACATGAATCATATTGATAGTGCTGTTAAACAACTTGTTCATTCCCCAGAAACGGCTAAAAAAGTAATAAAATTAGATATTTCTTCCCAATTTTGTTACAAATTTAGCCAATTTTGGCTGATTAATGAAAATAAAGGCTTTTGGAAGGTTCATCAAGTGAATTATCTGTCATTGAGATGCTGATTTTTGAGATGTGAATTATGTAACTTAGACTAAAGTCTGAATACCAGCCAATTTAATAAATACTTCTATCAATGGGCCTGAAAAGGGACCATTATTAGAGTTATAGGATTGAATGTTACCATATTAGCCAGTTTGTCCTATCATTTATTGGCAAAGTCATAATATTGTCTAAAACAATGCATGAACTAAACAATATATTGCCTTTTGACTAAGGATTCGTTGTTATGTCGACAAAATCTGGCTTAAATGGAACAGCACATTGGGATATTTCAGCCTTGTTACACCATTAGCCGATCAACTTTTTAACCCAAATGCATTACCAATAGCATCCCCTTCAACCCCCTAATGATGCTAATGTACCATTTTTTATGTGAATATTGCCTAATAGCTGTTTTAGAGTCATTAGCCAGCTTTTCTAAAATTTGCAATGTTACATCATTAGCCAGAATTCTGGCAAGATTCAAATTGTCATAACTTGAAATATACTAAACTATAGAAATCGCTGTTACCTAATTTGCCAACAGAAATCTAATGAGCTAACCATCATGTTATTCTTTGAGAAGGATCAAATTCTGTTAGAAAGATGTAGGCTAATTTTGTAACATAGGTATGAAATGTCACAAAAACCTCAAAAACTTGCCTTTTTTTATGAACATGTCCTTATGACTTCTAATGGTACTTTTTCTAACGAGTTTGATTACTCTGTTCTCACACTTATGTCCTTTTTTTTCGCGTCCTTTTCTCCGTGATTACTTTTATTTATATTTTTAAAGACAGGTAAGAAGGCATATTGATGTAACTGTCAATTGCACGCTTATGTTCCGAGGCCATAACCGCGCAATTGCACGGTTATCAAAATGGCAGAATTTTTAAGCATGTAATTACACGCTTATCGAAATTGTTCTGAAATGGGCGGTAAGCGGTAAGCGGTAAGCGTGCAATTGCACCCTTTATTATTCTGACACGCAATTCCTTCCGGAAACTCGAATTTGAATTTCAAAAGCCTAGGGCAGTTTTACTCAAAGTTTATCGTAGAAGAAGATTCCGTAAAAATGGATTGCCCGTTAAACCATGCCTTCACCCGAATTAGAGAATTCTGAACCCCTTGAAATCCCTAAGCAATTTCAACCAGGGCGGGAGCGGGCGTAAATTATAACCATGCATTTGCGCGCTTACGCCCTCGTGTAATTGAGCGGATTTCCCAGACTGAAAATTGACCCATGGAAAAAAAATTTCATCTATGCAGTTCTTTGAAATGAAGCAAAATATTTCCAACCCGGTTCAATTGCGTGGGGTATTCAGTGCTATTACATCACTTTTGTTTTCGACCCCTTGCACTTGCCACCAATCGCAAGTGAAAAATACCCCGTTCATTTGCCAGGATGTGCCTGACTGACATTCGTCAGTATAAAACCTTGTGACTATAAAATTTACCAAAATTTAACAAAAGGGTGGTTAAAAAACTAGGGAAAACTCAGGTAACCTTTATATAAAGGTAGCAATATTTACACACGCAAGAGGTTAGAAGGTTTAAGGTATTCAACTACTGTGAGATTGGGTAACTTGCATCAGTGGGGGCTAACATGCATAGCCCTCAAATGAAAGACCTGGCTGGTCATTAAAATACAAAATTAAATCAAAACAAAAATGGTAGAGTAGAGCTGCAAGCGGAGCTGCGTAGTTGTATTTTAATGACCAGCCAGGTCTTTCATTTGAGGGCTATGCATGTTAGCCTCCACTGATGCAAGTTACCCAATCTCACGGTATGTGGTAGCAGTCAAGTTCCTGCCACGCTAAGGGTGCATGACAGTGAGGCTGGAACTTCGATTTTTGAGGATTACGATTTTACCAGCTTTTTAGCGATTTTTGCCTCGCTAACCCAAATCTCGCAACCTCTTTACCTTAAGGAAGATCGAAATTAGAGTTTTTCAGCGTTCCGAAAAAAATGGAAAGCAGAAATTCTTTTATCTTCACAGGATTGATTCTCAACAACAAAATACATCTTTTGGTCCTTGGGTTTTTTTCTGACGTTTTTCCTTCAAAGAATATCAATCACTTTCCTTTTCCCCTTGAGCACGCGAGAAAAAAATGATTAGCTCGCATTCTCGCGCGGGCAAATAAAGATGAGGCGGCAATCTTGAACTGAGGGTGCTTCTTGGTTTCCACCCTATTTTGCGCCCATGGTAGAATGGTCTAAATATGGGGGTATATTTCCAAATGATAAACAATGTTGTTCTGTAAGTGTTTATTTTCTGAGAGATACAAATAGTATATTGAATATTATTAACTTATTTATTTTTTATTTAAGTATTTTTTAGCCCAAATTTAAATCTGGTTAAATAAAAAAGAAATGATAGCAGTTTTGTTTTTCCTCAAGCCCCCGGGAAAAGTTTTTTTGCCGACTTAGCTATTTTACAAATTTTGGAAAAGAACTCCCATAGGAATTCCGATACATAACCCGATTGGTTAATTTCGGCGGAACGGCTTCAAGAAAGTCATAATGGCAGATAATTTTAAAAGTTTCTGAGGAAATGTGTTTAATTTATCGATGTTGATGGCTTGTTGATTCTTTAAAGAAAAAAGATAACTGGTATAGCTTTTTCTAATCCTGGAATATCGAGGTTCCAGCTACACTGCATGATACATTAGGGGACAATCTGCTTGATCATAATGAGTAACTGACAGTCACGGAAATCCTTGCATTTGCACAGGGTGTGCATTTGCAACGGTTTCAACGATTTTTTCCTCCCCTGTGCAAATGAGCTAGAACGTGTAAGGCAAAATGCGCAAAAATTAACAAATCTCAACTTTAAAATGAAAATGGCATAAAACAATGACGAATGCTGACGAATGGCATTTTCATTTTCTCTTTTAATAGAAGATTCTTTAGCCTTTTTAGAAAATGTTTGTCCACTGGTTAAAATTTTGATCTGTGCATTTTTTTATAATCAAGTGTAACATTTTTCCACTCTGTGTAAATGCAACGAGTCGCAGTGATCTTACTTTTGGATGTGTTTGAGCGTATCGCTCTGGTAAGAATCTTTTGATCCACACCACAATCTTCATTCAATCCATAATTCCTGAAGGAAAAAATGGATCAGCAGAGAGATTTCATGTCTAAAATTGAGTTTGAGTCAACTCTCCTGCACCCTGTATAACCACGGATTTGGGGTTCATCGGGAATTTTTTGCAAGTGTTTGTCAAGTGCATTTTTGAATTTGTCAACAGTTAAATTTTTCAAGTTTCTAATGCTCTTTGGCATTGCATTGAAAAGTTTTGCTCCTTGTATAGTCAGGGTACTGTCGCATAATTTTGAATTGTTTGGACCAGCGTATTTGCTAAAACACATTCGTCCTAATCTTGGATGGTCTTTAGATTTGAAGCAATCATTGATATTTGGCACAATATTTTCCAATATTTTCCAGGTGTATATGATCCTTAGCGTTCTCTCCTTCTTTGAAGTGAGTATATTCTAAGCTTCTTTAGACTTTCCCAATAATTTTGGTGTGTTCCTTTAATTTGTTTTAAAAATGATTTCTGGATCTCTTCAAGTCTTTGAATAAGACTAATAGTACTGGGGCTCCATAAGGCTGAGCAATATTCCAGTATAGGGATCACAAGTGATCGAGTATATGTGACTCCCCAAGCAATTTGAAGTACACAAAAGTCCGATCGGCTAAAGCGGGTAAAAGACCGGTCTCATAGCGGGCGAAGTGAAATTTCAAGCGGCCTAACATTTTAGAAGATCGGCCATGAAGCGGCCAATGGAATTTTTCCAAGAACGGCCTCAAGGCCTCTATTAGAGGCTTTTTCTTAATCGAGAGACCGGCCAAACGGCCAGCGGCCTATTTAGCGGCCAGCGTCCTATTTAGCGGCTTTCTTTAGGGATCTTCTCAAAGATTTAATAGATTTTCGTTTATGAAGTTTGATTAATGACTCGACTATTTATTCTCCTATATTCAATTATTTTTAATCTCCCATATTCAATTATTTAATCCTTGTTGTATTCGATTAATTAATCCTTTTTCGCTTATATCTTAGGGATCTTCTCAAAAATATAACCGAATTTCGGTAAAATGGTTTCGGTTAAATTCGGCTGTTTAACCGAATCGCTTCGGTAAAAAGTTTAACTAATTCGGTAAAAGTAATTATTGAATTTGGCTGAAGCTTGTGGAATTCGGTTAAAGTTTTACCGAATTTCGGCTATAAAGAATTTTACACTGTCTAGAATAATAATAGAGAATTCCACTGACTGAGACGGGGATATTAACAAAAGGATCGTTCGTGGTGAGACAGGGTTGTCTTGAAAATTGTTCTTTTAAAGGGGAATTAACGTTTCAAAATTGTCAACAAATAAATTACAGATTCAAATAGAGCTCATTCAGACAATTTCAAATATATATGGTTTATAGGGCTTTACTCTTCTACATCCGGAATAAGAGTTGTTTGAAAATTCCCTTACGTTGCTATGGATACGAAAAATGTGACGTAGCATACGCCCTGTGTTTCTCTTTTTTATAAGGGAAGAGTGGTGAATGATGATTTAAAATGCAGTTTTTGAGTTTCTTTTTACCGTTAGAAAGTTCACTGCACCTTTGGAATCCTAAGTAGACTCTCCTAGTATTATTTCTTCAACGTTTTGCTATAACTACTCTAAAAAAGATTAATTTCTTATGTTTTTTATCTCTTTTACAACCAAATAGAGTGTAACAGTAAGAATAGTTGGAGCACATGTGACGTCACAAAATCAACAGAGGGGGAGTTTTTCTCCATTGTAGAGTCAAAATTGTGAGAAATTAAAGATTGAATAACTCAATGAATAAAAGACATTATGAAGTGGTTCTTTTTTTGTTCGATCACATTTTTCTTCCTCTTTAATGTCTCGAAAAAAAATCTCAGGGTTAATTCCAAACGTTAATTCCCCTTTAACTACTTACATATTCTGAATTTGTTTATCTAGTATTTTTGAATAGCGAAATACTTTGCTCTCTTACATTTCTTTTCAAATCATAACAACGAACGAAGCAAAGTGCAGACTTTTACTAAATGTTTGTTTACATTGAGCTCCCTCTGCGTTCTTTCCTTCCCGTTATCACGTGAACTTTTACCAAAAATAGTGATGAAATACACTCCTTCTGAGTGTGTCTCTTTCTTTTCACGTGATTTTCACTTTTTCTCTCTCGCATTCTAAAAGTTGCATTAAGCATTCGAAACATCACAGATCAGGAGCTTGTGACAAATCAGGAGCTTATAAGAAAGCAAAGCCTGCAAGATGCCCTTTTGGAAGCTTTCCCCCTTCTCTACTGGGGAAGCAATCATTTCATTTTATTTTACAACATTTGATGGCTTCTTAGGTCCTTCTTTATTTCGAGCGCCCTCCCTTTTATCTTTTTTTTTGTTTTGCCCTTTTTGATTTCTGAAAAAATCTTTCTTTGTTCCAAATGTACTTGAAAATGTAAGTAAATTAAAAAATAAAGCTAAGGGCCGCTCATGGCCGCTAAGGGCCGCTAATGGCCGCTATGTCCGATAAGGGCTGCTGTTAGCGGCTTAAAACTTACTATGCGGCCGCTTTTAATAAGCGGCCTTGCATCGGCCTTCTTCAATATCCAAACGGCCCAAAAGGTAAAAAGACTGGTCAAGTAGAGGCCAAAGAAGATCGGTCTTTTTACCGATCGGACTTTTATGTACTTCAAATCGCTTGGGGAGTCACATATTTGCATGGGGTTTTTTCGTCACTTTCGTTTTCGACCCGTTGCATTTGCCGCATGTTGAACCCTGTGCAAATGCAAGGATTTCCATGACTGACTGAGCAGACACTGTTTTTATCATTTCGTCTTGCTGGGTTATTTATGTCATGCTTACGAGGATGATAAACAGATTTGTCGATGATTTGTTAAGTGTGTTATTTAGGTATCTATGTACAAGTTTACATGCTTCGAGTAAGCACCCAAAAGGTAAAAAGACCGGTCAAGTAGAGGCCAAAAAAGATCGGTCTTTTTACCGATCGGACTTTTATGTACTTCAAATCGCTTGGGGAGTCACATATTTGCATGGGGTTTTTTCGTCACTTTCATTTTCGACCCGTTGCATTTGCCGCATGTTGAACCCTGTGCAAATGCAAGGATTTCCGTGACTGACTGAGCAGACACTGTTTTTATCATTTCGTCTGGCTGGGTTATTTATGTCATGCTTACGAGGATGATAAACAGATTTGTCAATGATTTGTTAAGTGTGTTGTTTAGGTATCTATGTACAGTTTACATGCTTCGAGTTTATACAAACTATGAATGTTTAAGGGATTAAAGTCATTATTGGTTTCAGGGTTGTCGTTTACTTTATTGTTGATAAATTTAAAGCATTTATAAATAAACCTGTTTATTTGATTGAGTCCAGAGGTTTCGGGACTGCCCCAAGTACTTACACAGTATAAGGAAATAAGATTGCGTTTTGATATATACCTACCTATCTTGTATAACATACCTACTCCTTGTTTAACTTTCAGCCCTGTGAATCCAGGTCGGCACTTGAGCTGAAGTCGGCTTTTATTTGCCGACGTAATTTACACTCTAGGTTGGTGTGCCGACAAAAGAAATGTTTTGAGTCGGCAAAGCCGACCTAAAGAGGAAAAATATTATTTGTTAGGTTAATCTAATTGTGTTATCATTTGATAACACATGATAATCGAGCCTCATTCCATTCTCTTTATAAATCATAAAACTTATTAACACAATTATTAAGGATAGTTAAACTAACTGTAGGAGATTTATTGTCTTTGCCAACCTAAACAAGCTACTTAGGACGGCTTTGCCGACCTAAAATGACCTCTAGGTTGGCAAAATTTTGCCGGCCTACGGCCGGTTTTGGTCGGCACTTACGTGCCGAAATGATTTTGTCTGAATTCACAGGGCTGAACTTTAGTATATATTTACTAGCTTGATTTGTTCTTTCCAATTGTGATGTTCATCAATGACAACTCCAAGATATTTATAACTGTTTGCGTTTTTGAGCTGTTCACCTGAAACAGACAAGTTAAAGTCCTTGATTTTGTTGTGCTTACCATAGAAAAGAATAAAGTTTTGGCTTTGAAACGTTTAATGTTAGTCTGTTGCATAAAAGCCAATTTTATATCTTATTGATATTGGCTTGGGCTTCAGTGCAGGCGGAACTGCGATATTCCAGGATTACGATTTTACCAGCTTTTTAGCTAAAATTTTGTCTCGCTAGCCAGTCTAGCAGAAAGTTAATTCTTCTTTCAGAAGAAAGACTATACCGTGAGTGGTCCTAAATCCGACAGCCCTGCCTAATTCCAACCCCCCCCCCCAAATACCCCCCAAATAACTGTTATGAAAAAAATTCTATGTTTACAAACATTCCCTCTCCAAGTTGAACGATGAACTATTGCAAGAACTCTCGAAACAAAATATCTAACAAGACGATTTTAATCTCAAGATGTCAATTGATGTGATCAAAAAAGAATGAGTTGTAAAAATAATTACCTTTTATTCTGAATCCGTTGTTTGTACTCAAAACGTTAACAAATGTTATTTGATTTAATGGGTTCAATGTATTATTTAATGGTTCAATGTATTAAATCTCTCAGTTTAGTTGATACTTTGGTATCCTCGTTGTGTCACAGCGAAAGGTTTGTTTTTAATTTAGTTTGTATCTTTGAAAAACCCCATCAGAATTAGGCAGGGCTGTCGAATTTATGACCACTCACGGTAATTTGTTTACATTTTATTCTTGCAGCTTCCCAACATCCAAGCTCTCAAAAATCACAAGTCAAATAAAATTACTTTCGATTTTCCGTAGAAATTATGCAATGAAAAATCCGACCGACCCTCTTTTTTGGGTAGCTTGGCCCGTGAAACAACAAATTAAATTGGCCTTGCCTTATAACGAATTATTACTTTTCAATATATTTGTTAAATATAATTTTTATTACAAAAATACTTTATGTATCCCGAGTTTATCGTTCTACATCTGCAATTTGACCTTTACTAAGCTCATTTGACGTTAATCGATACTTCGATTATCAGCCGGATTGAGAGAGAGTGATATACTCCATTTTTGGAGTGTATTCTTGAAGGAAACTGCCAGCCAGCCCGCAGCCAAAACAATTGCGTGGTTATGGGTGGTTTCAAATTATGACCTATCAACACTGTGACCTAAACAAAGTCAAAATGCCGTGAATGCGCTAGAAAATCGCTCGCAAAAAATCGGCAATAATAAAATTTTTGAACGAAGGAAACGTCAGGTCGACAGAAAAAGTCTGACAAATTTATTCGACTTACTGACTCAATTCTACTCAATTTTCGAGAGTCCGGTGGGCGACGCGAAACGAAGATATTTGTGATTGCCGCCTTAAAATAGGCATTTTAAATATCAAATTTAGAAATAATAGTATAAAACCCAGTAAAACCTTATTTTCTACCATAGTCCTTCTTCTAAAACAAAAAACAAAATACACTAGAAAAATAAAGAAATTACAAATGTTATCAAGCCACCCAAAATGAACTTTCATTCGTCGCGCGTCATACCAAATTGTTGTATACGTCAACCATTGTCCAATCCCGTAAGCGATTGAATTGCCATCAGTAATAATCTGAGAAGAGAACAATAACTTTATGACATCACACGAATAAATTACACTAGGAAAAACCGCGAGGACAACATGCGGTCTTAACATTTTTCCCTCGCAAGTTTGGGGGGGAACGAAAGTACTCTATATTTTACGTATGGGGAAGTGGAAGAAAGATTTAAAAAATAGAAAAGTTTTCGTTTTGGGGTAAAGAATCAGTATTGTGAATTTAAGCGAGTTTCCAATTAGCAATTTTTCTACAGAGCCAAATAAAGATTTTTTCTATTGTTATTGCTAACCGAGTCTCTAATGATAAGTTCCATAGGTATGAGGCTATTGAGACATAATGTGACAGATTTGCGGAAACAAAATTTAACATTGCTCTAGGCTGCTAGCCCAAATCCCGCAACCTCTTTACCTAACAGGAAGATCCAAATTAGAGTTTTTCAGCATTCCAAAAAAATTGCATTGCTGAAAATTTTTCATCTTCACAGGATCGATTCTCAACCGCAAAATACTTCTTTTGGTCAATGGTTTTTTTCTGACGTTCTTCCTTCAAATAATGTTGATTTTTGGACCTACCTCCGGGTACCCTGGTGGAGGTCCTTTAAATTTACCCATGTCCGTCCATCCGTTCGTTTGTTCGTCTGTTGCCAGCTTTTCTCGGGATTGGCTCATTAGATTTTTCTGATTTTTTGCACAATAATGCAAAATGGCAATGCCAAAAATTTTCCGGCCGAAAATGGCGGAAATATCCCGGATAAACTGGTTTTTTGGCACTTTCTCAAGATTTTATCATTAGTTTTTTCTGATTTTTTGCTCAAAGATGCGTATTAACAATGCCCAAAACATGGCCGAGTTCGATTTTTGAGAAAAAATTTTTTCTGGAAATATGCCGAAAATCGCCGTTTTTCTGGATTTTCATTGGACTTTTTCCTTATAATTGGTTGTTTTTTCATTCAAAACATTATTAATAGCAATGCCCACCATCAAGTATGTTCCAATTTTCAATGAAATTGATTTTTGAAGCCGGAACTATTCAAAAATCGCCGGAACAACCTATCTTTGCCGGAAAGACAGTATTCCATGAATTTCTCGAGTTGTACTCGTATTATTCTGCATTTTTATACTATTCTTCTCATTTTTCAATTATCCTATTACATCAATCTTCAGGTAGGTCCATTCAGCATGTAGCTTGTTGAACTTTCGTTTTCCCCTTGAGTGCGCGAGAAAAAAATGATTAGCTCGCTTCACTCTCACGCGAACAAATAAAGATAAGGCGGAAATCTTGCACTAGCAATCTAATTAGTTTATTTTGCGCCCACGATAGAATGATCCAAATGCGGGGTTTTACAATGATAAACTATCTCATTTTGTAAAAATTTGGTGAGAGATACAAATAAAATAGAATATACTATATTATTGGAACTAATTTTTGCGGAAATTAATTTTAGCGGTTTTCACGGTTTTTCGTCAAAATCACGAATATTTGAGTCTGCGAAAAATTCTGAGAGTTAAAAACCGCGAAAATTAACTCCCGAGAAATACTATTTTTTTCTAATTTTATAAAAAAAAATGTGAAAAATCCCTGTGAAAAAAAAAATTGCCCAAAAAAGGGCAAAACCGCAAAAAATTAAAACCCAAGAAAATTAAAACCCAAGAAAATTTGAACCCATGAAATATGTGGCCCTGGAAAAAGTTTTTTTGCCGACCTAGCTATTTTACAAATCTTAGAAATGAACTGTAGGAATTCCAATACCTATGTAACCTGATTGGTTAACTTCAGAATGGCTTCAAGATGGTCATAATGGCAGATAATTTAAAAATTTCTAATGAGAAACTGTGCGGAATTTATTTGATGTTGATGGCTTGTTGATTCTGTAAACAAAAAAGAAAACAGGTATAGCTTTTACTAACCAAGGAATATGGAAGTTCCACCTTCACTGCAATTACACACCTATCGTAATTTAATAGAATTTTTTTAAGGATGCTTATCACTATTCGAAAGGGAAGTACAGTAATCTTGTAATTTTCAACTTTGGTAGCAACTCCAGAAGTCCAGTCAAGGCTTCCTTTCACTTTATAGATACTATGCACGCAACAGTGTGCGCTGTAATATTTTGATTTTGATTTTGATTTTGATTTCAAGCAAAGGTCTTAGCAACAGGACGCGCTTCATAGCAACAGGAAGCGTGTTCATAACACACGTTCATTTGCGTAGGGTAAAATGGCAAAATGTAAAATAAATTCACGCGTGTTCCGGAAGCCAAAACAATGGATGCGTGAATCCATTCAGCTGACCAAAATGACAAAAAAATGACAAAATGACTTGTCAAGATTTTTAAATATCTTTTTGTTTGGTAAAGCAATCAATCTCAAATAAAAAGACAAGGAATATATAAGCTTTTCATATAGCCAAATAGAATTACCATAGCTTTTATCAAAAAATTATATTAAAGGTCCAATTTCAGCCATTTTCAGCTGCCTCAGCTCAGCTCCTTAATTATAATCTCTTTTATGGAGGCAAAATATTCAGTATTTTGAGGAACAAAAATGAATATGTTTTGATTTTCAGGAAAATGATGATGATTATGACGATGAGGATGATGACTTTGTTGACCCACGTAAAAAACCACCTCCAAAAGTTGACATGCAAAAGGTTTTCAAAGCAGGTAGGTATACAATGCAAAAAGCTTGTGATAAATACAAGATGTTTTCCAGGCTCTCAGAAAATGTCTGTTAAAAAAATTTGCACTGTTGTTTCTTTTGAAATTTGTCATGGTAAAACTGGCTTCTTTTTTATCAATTAATGATGGAATCCTCAATTTGCAATTAGAAGTGATTCTTTTTCTGATGTTTGCATTAATTTTTCAACATCAGCTTTTCCTGGGTCATCTTTGATTATCCATACTATTTAAAGAAGAGAACTACGCTGAATGAATTACTTTTGATTATAACTCCATGTCATACAAAACATACAAATTTCACCATGCATTGTAAGAATGGCTATGGTCCAACATCTTTAATTATGATATTTTGAATTCACTGTAGGTGGCAATAAAGAGGATATTATAAAAGCTTCAAAGAAAGGACAACCTATGATGATGTTTGTCACAGTATCTGGTAATCCAACGCGCGAAGAAACTGAAACCACAAGTATGTTGTGGCAAACTAGCCTTCAGAATAATAACATTCAAGTTCAAAGGTATTCCACTACTAAGATTTTTTATAATGACGTCCAATATTCAAAGGCTTTTGCATTATGATTAATTTCACAAAAAAAACCTTACTGAATTAATTTTTATGATCATGCCCTATTATTAAAAGGCTCCTGTCTTGGTAACGATTTTATGAAAAGAATATGATCTAATTCTAGCTGGTAATCCTCAATTAATCTTTTAGATATGTGATAGCAGACGATAGAGTGTTATTTCAATTGAAAGATGGTAGTTTAGCTTTTGAAATCAGAGATTTTTTGGTCACTCAAGATACTTGTCTCACTGTCACGTTTGAACAATTGGAATTTAAATGCAAGCCCAAGAAGACCGAACTGTAAATTATTTTGTAGATCATTTACTGATCGTTGTGTCTTAATTATTTTTCAACAATGCTTTTCAAGTTTTCCAGATCCAACAATCAAAAGGTTTTATTTTTTATACTTTAATAAGGACTTTTGGGAAAAGTAAGTGACTTAACTCATTCAAAAAGGGAATAATTTTATAAGTGCATGATGGCAAAAACATCCCATGGCATATTGACATTATCTTGCATAATTTTTTTGTAACTCAATGCGGGAACAGGGTCGTTATGGATTTTATGCATTTTTATTTTTTCTGTTTTGTTATCTATTTATTTTCTAGACTTTTCTAGACAAACTATTAGAATTTTACTTGTAACTTTTTTATAACAGATAGTAATAGATCTTTTTTAAGTTTTGTGCTAGCTTTAACTTGTTTTTTTTTCTCTAGGTTGATAAGACTATCAATTGAATGGGTTCTTAAGATATTCTTGATAAGAAGAGTACTAACAGTTTTGACTTTTTAACCGTAGCTGTTTTGGACCTGTTTTTGGATTGTGCATTTTATTTAAAAGAATTTTCAACCATGTTTTTTTTAGAAGAAACTTTAGATTAAAGATTAAATATGGCAGAAAGTATTGAGAATAACAAACCAAAAATGTTAGAAAGACAAATCTCATATTCTGATAAAGAATCACTTGATACTGGCAAAAGACATGTTGTAAAAACTGAATGGGATGTTTCAATTGGCGGTTAGTAGTATGGTATTACTACCCTCTAGCGTTTATTACTTTCAACCTAAATGACACAAATACATGGTGTCAGCCCCCCCCCCAGAAATCTGAAGGGCACCTAGGCCAGGTTAGTAGAGGGGGGCTAATGCCTTGCAATTCTTTGGGGTTACCTATTCATTAAGGGTACCTAGCTGTCTTGATGGAGGAGGGGCTGGTTATATTTTCCAAATCGAATATTTCAAAATATTTCAGATTATTGAATTTTTTTATTAAACCACCCCAAAAATCATTAAGATTTTACGAATGACAAAAGAACAAAAAGTGTCAATTCAAAAAATTTTTTTTTGGCTGAATGGGGGTACCTAACTCAAAGCAATTTCTCAAGGGGATCTAAATTGCTGGGGGCATCATGCTCAATGGGGGCACCTGAAAAGTGGGCTGAAACCATGAAATAGTGGATGCTGCAAATGGACCCTTGACATTTTTTTTTATAAGAAGCAATCACGCCATTTCAAAAGATTGTTACATTTTAAATCCCTGCACAAGTTTTCATTTGTCATAAATTGACAAATATTTTCAGAGTTTTAAAAATAACCGCAGGTTGAGATGAGCTGGAGTTTTTTCAAGATACTTCACTAATTGGTCATTTAAAGTGATAGAGATGACGCGTTCTTTAGGAAAAGTAATAAGATTCTTTTATTACATCTTATAACGACCAACCAAATCAAATAAGCGCTTGTAAAAACTCCAGCTTGTCCCCGCAAGTTAGCTATATTTGGTGAGCTTACCAATACAATTATTTTAGCCGGTTGACGTAGTTTTTTCCTTGATCCTACATTTTCATGACTCTTTTATTCAAAGGGATGGAGAAAAAACGACGTATTGACAAAGAGTCAGATGAATTTGACAAACGAATCACACAAATGAGTGGAGCTGTTAAAACCATACTGGAGAATGTGGGTGAAGATCCAAACAGGGAAGGATTGTTGGATACCCCTGAACGATATGCAAAAGCAATGCTCTTCTTCACCAAAGGGTATAACCTCAGTTTAAGTGGTAAGTCATTTGTGACACCAAATACAAATGTAATGTATTTCTAAACACTAGTAAACATCACGAGAAATCAAATCTTCATGAGAAGGACAATAATCTTCCATTTCTTTAAAGGTTTTCCTTTCCTTGAAGCTGCAAAACTCTTTATCTTAAGATCAAAAGAATATGGGTTACTTCTCTTTAACAAAAACGCTGTTTCTCAGATTTTGCCATGTAGTAGTTCATGAAAATGACAAGTTGTTTACTGATTGTTCATTTGATCTTTATACCTACTACCTCTAATCTTTATATCTGAAGAAGCTAATCAAATTTCAGAAAACATTAATACTTTATCCACATCATATGACAACAATCAAATGACCAATGAATTTTAACAACCCAAAATCCTAAAAGACAAAAGACAAAACAAACCAAATTTCACTAGAGACACGTTACTAGAACAATTAAATCAAATTTAGCGAATAGGAACCCAATATTCAAAATGAAAAGAGATCTAAACCGAAAGAAAATGAAAAAAGTATGAAAAGATGAAGACCGAAGACCTTATATTACACCTTCCTTTAAAAATATTTCCTTTAATTCTAAATTATCTTTAAAGTCAATCTGTTAATACCTCTGATTTTGTGAAGGCTCTAACCCTATATTATAGAATGGAAGGAAGTTTCCCACTTTGCTGACGTTTATTTTCTCTATAAAATAGGATATTCTTTCATCTAGAGGTACTGAATGATGCAGTGTTCAATGAGAACCACGATGAGTTGGTGATTGTGAAAGATATCAATGTTTTCTCCATGTGTGAACACCATTTAGTTCCCTTTTATGGTAAGGTGAGTCTAATACTTTAGCCAGTATCTGGTAAACTTAAGGCTTCCATGTGTACATCCCGGAAATAGTTTTTGTTATAAGGAATGCAAATCAGACTCGAAAAACACTTCCGCATTTTTGCTTAGAAAGTTTTCAAATCAGGGGAATGTTGACAGTCAGTGATAAAGACATGTTGTTCTTTATCGTAGTTCATGAGTTCTTATCCTCGGTGATTTTAATAATATCTTTCTCCCTCATTTGAAGGCACACGTTGGATATCTACCCAACAAAAAAGTTCTTGGAATTAGTAAAGTTGCAAGGTGTGTTGATTTCTATTCAAACTGAGAGCCTCGTCAATCTTGTTTTTAAAAAACCTTTCGATACAATTATTACCTCCTACCAACGGATATCCATTTATTTACAAGTTCTTTGCTGTCAAAGACAAAGTATTTTATCCCTCTTTTAATTAAAATTGTGATTAAAAATCAAATTTCATGAGCCTCCGATCTTACCCAAAATCTATAAAGAAAAATTTTTTTTTGAAAGACTTGCAACAGGCATCTCAATGTTTTTTTTCTGTGTTTTAAGGATTGTTGATATGTTCAGTCGAAGATTGCAAGGTACACGTTATTATTTTTCCTTTTTAATTTTACCAACTATTTTAAGGCTACCAAACATACCGAGTACATAATTTACATTGATTTTCTGGCTTTTGAAATCATCGTGCAATGTTTTTAAAATGCTTATACCTGATCAAACATTTGCTTATTAAGAAGGGTTTATCGTTTGTATTTTCGTAGCCATTCCTGAAATCTCACAGGCTTGGATTGTTCTTAGCTATGCCTAAAATCTCTTCTTATAAGATATGAATGAACCTCTTCCGATTCTTATTTTAGTGCAAGAACGTTTAACAAAACAGATAGCGACAGCTTTGAATGAAGCTGTTCAACCGACTGGTGTTGGAGTCATAGTTGATTGCTGGTAAGATGTGTCCTATATTAGCCCTGATTAGCCATCAATATCTGGACTGTTTTACGTTTCGCCTATGTAAAGCAACAAAAAGATTGTTGCTGATCCAAAGATTGATACAAAGTTCCATCAAGATGGTTTCTACCTCATTATCCATTTTCTTTCAGTCATATGTGTATGGTGATGCGAGGTGTACAGAAACCAGGTGCTTCTACTGTTACCAGTTGCATGCTGGGAACGTTTCGCGATGACCCCAAAACTCGAGAAGAATTCTTAGTACTGACCAGAAATTATCGATAGATTGTGGTACAGTAATGTTAGTACCAATAATTTAAAAATAAAGAATCTCAATCCAGCATGTGTTGTACGAGACCTATTCAAACGCTCATCGAAAATAGACATAATTTATGTTTAACTAAAGCAATTGCAAAATGGCATTATTGTGGATTCCTGTTTCAATAGAGCGTATCGTAGCGTAAACCAAAAGGTTTTTAAGTATTTCCTAACACATTTACATCACGAAATCAGGCATTTTTGTATTCATATTCGCTGCAGAAAAAGCAGCATAAAGATTTGTTTTTCAATCGCTTTATATGGTGAATATTACATCAAAACATCGATGGCAAAATATAAAGGATATAATGGTAGTGTTAATGCATTTTCTGCTAGTGGGACGTTTCTCCTTCGAAAAGACGTTGCTTGCTCGAAGGGTGAAGGGCGTTCTCGTACCATTAACAACCTCGTAAAATTCAATTTATTTAATACTATTTGTTACTGTTACTTTTTAGTATGTTAGGTATATTACCTTCTTTTTATGGAATGATTTTTAGTTTTTATTTTGTCCGTTTGAACGTACGATAGACAGTATGTGAACTTTTACTGAAAATGAAATCAAAACAAATTTTTGTGGTAATTTTTTACAGAAAATGTTTTGGAAAATTGAACAGATTAGGATCCGTGATTTATTTTAGTTTCAAGGTTTGCTTTTCCCTTTTTAAAAATCTAGACTGAAATCAATTTAAGGTCTGAATGCATTTCCATAGGCTATTTTATTCACTAATATTTTTCAAATATTTTTATTGATGTAGTTTTTTCGCTGCCCCGCGTCATACACTTGATGTGACAAATAGCTCCCAAAGAATTTTCCCCCCATTGAAAAACTGTATTATACTAGTAACTGTACATCTTCCCTACAAAAACTTTATTTTTGATCTAGAAGAGCTATGGGCATGAAATTTGGTACATATGTTCTCCATCATGACACAAATATCCAGCGTCATTCAAAAACCGATGACGTCATCACAAAATTTCCACCTGTCGGAAAGAAGCCCAAATATATGGTTTACAAAAAATGTCTATTACAGTCGAACCAATAAAGATATTTAGATTCTGTTTTAGATTAGTTGGGTTTTATGTCATGTTTCACAATAAAGTCATTAAACCTGATCTGAACAACCTATGACCCTAAAATTCTGCACAAGTACTCTTAATAAGATTTTGTTAAAAGTCAGAAAGTTTCAAGTCGTTTAAAAATTTTTCTCGGAGATATTCACAAAATAACTCCATGCGTGGTAGATTCTACCCCCCCCCCTGGGGCTAATAGGGTTTAAGAAAAGAAATTTTGGCGGATGACCGAAAAAGTTTTTTCAGAGGGAATTTAATTTGGTGGTAAACTTGAAAAATTAAATTTGGCTGGAATTTAATTTAGCGGACGAGGGAAAAACCTGTGTTTTAAAGTCTGAAATAGCACACATTTGGGGGAATGAATAGAACAATTTAAATTTGGCCGGAGTTTTATTTGGCGGAAATTTAATTTGGTGGATGAAGGAAAAAATTAAATTTGACAGGAACTTAATTTGGCGGATTATGGTCAAATCCGCCAAATTTTCTTCCCTCCAAAATTTCTTCCTTTAATATGTAAATAGTTTTTGTAACCGTTACTGAAATCCCAATGATATTCTTCTATATTTTTCTCATTTTCAGACTACTAAGAATAAAAAAATAATCTCTTACTAAACCACACTAAATTTGCACAAGAAGTATTAACAATAATGACTTAATAATTGCGAGTTCAATAATGATCAACAAAGCGAAATCATTTCTCAAGCAGTGAGGTCGGAAGATGAACAAATTTGGCTGAAGGTTCGAGTTGAAATTGAAGAAGCTCTCCGAAGTTTCATGAAAACGGTATATATTTTGACTTGATTTCGAATTTTAGCTTTTGATTTGTATTCTAGAGCTGTAGAAGGGTGAATCATATCATTAGAAAATTAAATTTGCAAAACTCCCGTGTTGAGGTATATGAACAACGGACACAAGATAAGTTACAGTTGACGCTTTTTAATTCGATTTGCAATAGAAGTAGAACGTCGAATTAGAGAGACTCAACTGCAACTCCTTCTTGGTGAAATGTGATTTTTTCTGTGAACAGACCCGATATCTACCTCGAAGTTTGCCGATTTACGCTTCGATAAACTTAAAGATATACTTTATTACATAGTATTTACATAGACTTTCCAATAGTCTAGGAGTAAGATAGTGGCTTTGAAGGTATGTAGGAGAAGTTAATATCAATAAAGTTTTAAGAAACAAATTAGTGTGGTGTAACTCATCGGTAATTTATCCTAGTCCTTGTCATATCTTTTAAGACTGATGGCTTATGTTGGAATCTGAAAGACCTGTGTTGTGACGATGATGAAACGATAGAATCACTTCTGTGATGTCAATGTATGTAAAAGCTTTTGCTGCAATCTGCAAGAATCGGTGAGTCGACTTTTCTATTAATTTTACATTTGTCTGATTTTGCCATGCGTGTACTAAGGATTTTTACGATTCATCTTTCTAAATGTTTGACACGTCAGTCCTGAGGTCATACTCATGGTAATCGGTGCCCTATAGTTTTACGTTTAAAGTTCGTTACCCTAGAATCCAGAATTCACGGACAGAGCAATTTTAATGCTCTCCAGCCAAGCAAGAACAAAGAGAAAACCCTGAATCTTTACACGTTTTTGGACCTACCTCCGGGTACCCCGGTGGAGGTCCTTTAAATTAACCCATGTCCTTTCGTTCGTCCGTTCGTTCGTTCGTCCGTTCGTCTGTTGCCAGCTTTTCTCGGGATTGGCTCATTAGTTTTTTCTGATTTTTTGCACAATGATGCAAAATGGCAATGCCCAAAATGTGACGGAGCCTGATATCCCGGAAAAACTGTTTTTTTGGCACTTTCTCGAGATTTTATCATTAGTTTTTTCTGATTTTTTGCTCAAAGATGCGTATTAACAATGCCCAAAACATGGCCGAGTCCGATATATGCCGGAAATCGCAGTTTTTCTGGATTTTCATTGGACCTTTTCCTTATAATTGGTTGTTTTTTCATTCAAAAACATTATTAATAGCAATGCCCACAATCAAGCATGTTTCAATTTTTAATAAAATTGATTTCTGAAGCCGGAACTATTCAAAAATCGCCGAAACAACCTATTTTCGCCGGAAAGACAGTATTTCTTGAATTTCTCCAGCTGTACTTTATATTTTCTTATGAAATTTTGCACACTGATGCAAAATGACAATACCTAAAATGTGACAGTGTGACAGAGCGAGATTTTCGAAAAACTTTATTTTCCAGCCGAAAATGCCGGAAATATGCCGGAAATCGCTGTTTTTCTGGATTTTCATTGGACTTTTTCCTTATAATTGGTTGTTTTTTCATTCAAAAACATTATCAACAGCAATGCCCAACATCGAGTATGTTCCAATTTTCAATGAAATTGATTTTTGAAGCCGGAACTATTCAAAAATCGCCGGGACAGCCTATTTTCGTCTGAAAGACAGTATTTCTTGAATTTCTCGAGCTGTACTTTATATTTTTTTATGAGATTATGCACACTGATGCAAAATGACAATACCTAAAATACCGATTTTCGAAAAATAATTTTTTTCCGGCCGTAAATGCCGGAAAAACCGGGTTTTTTGACATTTTCTCGAATTTTTATCCTTATTTTTCTCTGATTTTTTGCATAATGACGGTATTCGCAATGCTCAAAACATGACCGAGTTTGATTTTTGAGAAAATGTTTTTTCTGGCCAAAAAAGCCGGAAATTTCCGTTTTTTCAGATTTTCATTGGATTTTTTCGTTGTTTTTTTTTTCAAACCAAAACATCATTTATAAGAATGTCCACGATTAAGCATGGTTCAATTTTCAATGAAACTGATTTTGGTACAGGAACTTTCTAAAGATCGCCAGAACAGCCAAGAATCGCCGGATTCGAGTTGTTCTCGTATTATTCTGCATTTTCATACTCTTCTTCTCAATTTTCAATTGTCTTATTACATCAATCTTCAGGTAGGTCCATTCAGCATGTAGCTTGTTTTTTATAAGAACATCCAAATTTCTTGAATATTTCGGATATTTAACTTTTTGAGTCTAAGGCTAAAAGTCTTCTTAAAATGTTCTAATTTTGACCATTTTGGATCATTTTCCTAAGAAATGAGTCCACAAAGCCTTAAAATGTTCTTAACTTGTTCTTAACATTTTGGCTAGCGAAGCCCTATAAAGTTTATTCTTATAAAAAAACTTGTTGGTACCGATAATCTTCAGGCTAACATTTTGATATCATAATATTTAATTCTTTAATATTTAATATTCAAATGATTAATATTTGTGTTGTCCCAGGTATCCAGACTCAAAGTTTTAGAAATAATAGAAATACGTCAGATCAACAAAGCTCTCAAGTTTTAAAGTCTGGTCGCGTTCAATAAATTGATCAGCCGTCGCGATCGATAGCTAATAGAGAGTTTCCGCAGTCACAACGGCAACTGCAACGACAACGTGAAAACATCAAATTCACACCTTTGAGCTATCAAAACTCTGAGTTAACCCCAATTAGCCGCTTTCTCTTCTCGTGCTCGACGGCAAATCACTCATTTTGGCGTTGTTAGACGACGTGAGATTTCTACATAAACATCAAGCCAATGTATAGCAATGTGCCCTCCCGGTTATTACCATAATGGCTTTATGGCAACTCCTGAACTTGGGCACAGGATGTACGGTTACACATTTTGTGGATTGAAACATCAAGCCGAATAAAAATTAGCAACAACGGGAACGCTGATTTTTTTTTAACACCTATATGCGATTTTACACGTTTTCACGTTGCCGTTGCAGTTGCCGTTGTGACTATTGAAATTTTCGACCGGGTGAATACTGATGAACAATATGTCGAAATCTATTAATATTGCATACAGATGAACAGTGTAAGCTGAAAGGCTAGCCCTGACGGGATCAAAGGGGTAATATTGATAATGTAAACTGTTACGGGATTCGATAATAATAAAGTCCTTCAGTTTTCTATCTGCTAGACTATGCGAACCCCAAATCATTCTTGAAGTGTTTTTCTGAATCACATCCTGTTTAACATGAACAAGAAGAGATTATCGATCGAGAAAGCCTTTCTTCAAGTACTTTTCAAGTAGTTTTCGATATTATTGGTGTGATATAACAAGCACGAGTAAGGTTACGGTTAGTCTACTTTGCCTCATGATATATATTTTGCCTCCATTTGAAGTTTTTGGCCACTTTTTGAGTCGATCTATAAGTAATATTTTCAAATCTCCCTTGCTTTGGATAGAACTTTTTATGCCCTGTCGAAATACTTTCTATGGAACTGACCAGGATCGTCAGGGTAATAAAATTTCTTAATATCGAACTATTCAGAGCCTTGATTGCGTTGATTTGGTATCTGAACTTATTTGTTAAATTTCGTATTTTTAGACCAAGACGTACGATTCTGTCAGGGGTTGGGCATGAGTAGATGAGGTTTTGAAAGCTGCATTCATCGTACTTTTAAATTAATTGCTCTTGAGGGGGATTTCAAGGGTACCTGATTCAGCCACTCCGTAAATTTTCGTTAATGACTCTAAAGGTGAAATAGAATTCTATAAATAAAAATTTCTGTTAAATTAAAAGTTTTTCGCCGGAATTCAGGAAATCTTGGTTTTTGTTATATTCGTTTTTCCGGACTAAAATTGGCCAGTCCCAGATGGTGGACTAAATTCCATCACTTTGTTGGAAGAAGGGTCGATTCCGCTCCTCCGCAGACCATGAACTCTTTTATGTCCCGTTTTAATGCCTTTAAAGTCAATTAATTTTGTAAGATCACGACTAGTCTGTCTAAAGCACTGACCTTTATTTATCCCTGAACCAAGTTACTCAATCCGGGACAACCAGAAATCTTTGATCGGAGTTTTTTTTAAATTAGTACCCTAATGGCGACATTACTCAACTCAATAGCGGTGAAAATGCATCGAGAGCGCTGGATCTACTTTCCCTCGATTACTTTTGATGATGTAGCGCCGTTAGACGTTAATTTTTAACATTGCAATGGTTTCTTCTTGTGAACCAATTCCAAAAAAAACTCCGATCAAAGATGGCGGATATAGCTTTGTCCAGGGATATATAAAGGTCAGTGGTCTGAAGGCCAGTACAGGATTTGTAAATCTGTTCATCCCACAAAACTTATTTGGCAATCGCTTGTCGATTTGGAAACCCTACTTTCTTATAATAATAATTTCTTTCCTGCTAAATAAACCATGTTCTTGAAAAAATATCAATAAACATAATGTATACACGCGCCACTTCGGATAAGCTATCTGTTGGCATTTTTCCTTTTAGACCACAAATCCAAAAAGTAAACAACAAACAGCATTGATAGCCATATTTATTGTAAACAAACATATCTAGAAGCGAAAGTCTGAAGATTAGTTTTTTGATGAAAATTATAGAACTAGGAAAATATTTCGAGGCCGAGATCAATTATTTAAATGTGAAGGTTCTTAAAATCTTAAATGTATTCTATATTTTCCACTCAAAGGATTTTAAATTTGAAGGGTTTTTTTGCGGGTGGGGGGAGGAAAAAGATCCGTCCTGGTTTGAATTTATTTGTGAAAACACCCAATTTCCATCCCCTACACGTCCTAAGTTGCGATAGACAAACTTTACACTTTAGGATCCTTGAGACGGGATCACTTTTTAGTCAATGATCCTAGATACTGGGTTTGTCCGTTCCCTGTTGATTAACTTTGTCTTTTCTCTACAAGGGTCGGTTTTTCATAGCCATTAATACATTAGCTTCTCTTTGGGTACATCAATTTACTCCTTTTAAGGTACACCACTTTTGCAAGGCCTGATTCGCTCATACATACCCACAAACAACCATTATTAGTACCCCTAACCCAGGATGATCGTAAGTTGAAATTACACGCTTTTTTTTATAAGAATGGTGTAAATCCATTTCATCATGGACATTCTTAACTTTTTTGGGAAAATCATCCTAAAATATTCTTACAGTACATTCTTAGGTTAGGATCCTAATTCATACTAGATTTAACATTTAGTACATACGTCTCAAGCATAAAATGGCACTTTCGTAAAAGTAGTGAGCCGTACTTGAGGATAATTTATAATTTATAATTGAAAATGCTCTTAAGATGGCATTCTTAGCTTCAGTAGCCAAATTCCATGATGGTGATATTCTTAGCAAATTCTTATTTTTTTGGCCATTTTCATCATGGACATTCTTATAAAGTGTATTCTTATAAAAAAAGCGTGTATGTTTAGGCACAATCCTAGAATTTTGTCATTTTTGTCATAAACTTGATCATGGGTAACTTCAAAGGGATGGTTTATGGTTTGAGCCCTTTTAAGTTGTAAGGAAATTTGATACTTTGGGGTTTTCTAATCAGGATTAGCGGTTTTCTCAACTAGAATCTGAGTCATGCATGTTTTACATTAAAAACACTGAAGTAATATTTACAGTTAAGATATCTGAGCAAGTAAAAAAAATCTTGGTTTCTTTTACTATGAAAAGTACCGCGTATGTTTTCTTACACGTTTTTTATAAGAACATCCAAAATTTTCGAAGCCTTCGGATGTTCTCAACTTTTAAAGTTTTAAGCCTGAAAATGTTCTTAATATGTTCTTATTTTGACCAGTTTTTGAGCATTTTCCTAAGAAATCGAGTGTTTTAGAGTCCATCCTAAAAATGTTCTTAACTTATTCTTAACATCTTGGCCATCAAAGCCTTATGTTCTTATATAGTTTGTTCTTATAAAAGCAACGTGAATGTTTTCTTACATCCAAAAGAATTTCATTAATTTGAAGAAAGGTTCCGCATTTTATTTGTTAATATGTTTAGCTTTAGCCCCTTTAGCCCTTGTCTATGATTACATTTGTTCTTAAAAGAGAATTGCCGAAGTGATCGGCAGCCTTAAGAACAAATCAATCGACGAGAAGACTAATCTGTTTGCTTGCTAAGAAGGTATTAGCTTGTTGAGTGATAAGTCTAAAGATGAAAAGTTTACGTTGTATGTTTTAAGCGGCGTTTTGAATTATTTACTTCAGGTTTTATTACTGAATTATTGTCGGCACTCTCATAAAACTTCTAAAGAAAGAATTTTGATATCCAATCGCAGAGTTTTAGAAGATACAGTGCAGATTCTATGACTCAAACAGACACAGAGGGATAAAATGTTCGGGTAATACAAACTAACTTAAGTACAATGTTAACCGAGAGTCGGCGCATTATATATGACATCATTGAGTGCTGGTAAAGTAAACCAAATTCCCCTTAAGCTTTTCATCCGGGGGGGGGGGGCAGCTTGGCAAAATGACCGACGGGTATGTGCGAGCCCTACAGGGTACCTTTTCCAAGATGTTTAAAATGCACTGTAAGGGTCGGAAAATCGGGTGTTTTAGAGTCTGCAAATCCTAAAAATGTTCTTAACATTTTGGCCATCGAATCCTTGTGTTATTTTGAAAAATGGTACGTATTCAACAATCTTCATTTTGGCAGGATCCGGGGGGGAGGGTACTTAGGCAAAATGGGTGCCGGGTATGTGCGAGCCATAAGGGTACCTTTCCTCATTCCTCAAAAGTCTCTCAAAGTGGTACAAACTCAAAGGTTAGTCTCTGAAAGGGTCCCAAAATCACGAAAATCAAAAATTTCTCTCTCAAAGGGTCACTATTTCCAAATATTTTGACCAAATCAAACCAAAATTTGGAAAAAATGGACCAAAATTTAGGAAAAGTCTCTCAAAGGGTCCCAAAATCACCAAAATTTTGTCTCTCAAAGGGTCGATTTTCGATTTTCGTATCGGACATACCCGTCACCTCGCAAACCTAGTACCCCCCCCCATACCCGTCACCTCGCAAACCTAGTACCCCCCCCCCCCCGGGGGCAGGATTGCTCCTACGTTTTGTGTTAAACGAATAGTGTTCTGGAAATCAAGACTAAATCGGTCAAGGACGCCGTGTTTTCGGCCGAGCATTGGGCCCTTCATTAGCATGTTGCTGTATGTCTCTTTTTGAAGAAAGCAGTGCTTTTTCAATTCAAGTTCGTTTTGGAACCTTCCCTGTAACAATCAGTTCAGACATTGCTATGTCACTGGGCCTTCACATCATTTTGACTTCTTGTTTTTCTGGGGTTTTTCTTAAATGATTTTTATCTCTTTTCACAAACTTGTTACCCGCAGGGCTAAACAACACACTTTATTATTAACTATTGGTAACTCCTAGCAGAGGTTAACCAACCTTGCAACGACCTTGTATATCAAGAAAGTAAAGAAGTCTGGTAACGTTGACAGCGTTATTAAAAAGACTGATCCCCTGATGTTGTTAATTAAGTCTTTTATTGTTCTCTCGTAATTGAGCAATCTCGATGACGTATTGGTAGAGTCGTTTAAGAGAGGGTCATTACGCAATCATTAATTAAGATCTCATTTAATTGTGAAACAAAGAAGACTCTGATTAGAATTAAGAACCTTATATTGACGGCAAGCTATTTTAAATGTCCTTCGTGAAGGCGTAGAACATATTAACGAGATTACCTCTATTTAAAAGATTGTAAGGTATTACTGGAAGGGCGTAGGCTGTTTTTGCTGCTATTTCTATATTTCATGACGTCAAAAATACACCTTACACTCACAAGTTTTAATCGACGTTACTTGCAGCGCCCGGAAGGGAGCACTAGAATTTAGTGAAGATATGATAGTTTTCAATATTAGAGAATCGCTGCACCATCTCATACAAGATTCTTCAGGGCTCCATTCCTTTTTTGTACAACTCTGCCTCATTTACCCGATCATTCGATCACGATGATTTGATTTTTTTAGCTCTTTGTCCCCTTAATCCCTTGACCAAAAACGTTTGTGCCTTGCCTTTATAAATGAGCCTCTCACTTTGATAATATGGAACTTTTTCCCACCACGGGGAAAAATTTATCTTAACGGTGATAGAAATTCTATTGTTGGCCAGTGTGGATGTGGCAATTTTAAACACTGACTTTCGAATGGGATGAAATCAAAGTCAATTTCTTAGTGGGGCTGGAGTAATTCGATTTTTCTATTTCTCGAAATCAAAGTTATTCGTGGTGGTTTCTTATACCTTAGGTTATATCTTCAAGGTTATAGATTAAGAGATCCTGGAATCTTTGAATTTCTTTCAATTATGTGTTTCTGTTTTCCTATCTCTGACCTACGGATTTGAAAAGGTGTAACATGTCCAGCAGCGCATTCCCGTACCTATTTTAGCCGAAGTGCCCGTCGGTAGGGTTGGAATATTGGAATGTATAAATTTATCGTAAATTCAAATTTTTCCTTAAAGACATATAATCTTGTCATTCTGTTAAACATCGTGAAGTTGTTAATGACGTCACACATGTATTCTATTCCAAAAAATATCGTATCGTTTTTCAAAATAACACGCACGCCTGTTGTGACTGTAATTTTGTTTGTTGTTTTGCTGTTGTTTTGTTGTTTACCTTAATGATGACTGTTTGTGTTTGTCTTATATGTTTGTTTTGCTTGGTTTTTCAAATAATTTTACTAAATTTACCTAAATTTCATACTGTGCCGTTGGAAAATAATCAAGAGCGCTTTAACTTTGGAGAAAAATATTTTTTGGAAGAATTTAGACCTTGTGTCAGATAAAAATTAGATTTTAACACCCTGTCAGATGCAAAAATCTTTCTAAAATCCACCTTGATAATTTGATGAAATGACCAAAAGACGACCCTGTTGAATAAAACTTTCAAAATTTACTGAATCTGCGACCCTGTCGAAGCGGCTTGATCTCGTACACCATCATTTTACATAGTGCTTAGTTAGCTCCCTATGGAGGATTGAAGTTAATAGCTCGCCGAAAAAAGGTTTTGAATTCTGTACTGTGATCGTTGTGAATCGATAGCTGCCATTAGTCTTCATCGGTTTGAGAGTCGTGGATTAGAAACATCAACAAAATCGTGTTGTGATTTCGAGCCAGGGTTGTATGTGCTGGTTCTGCACAGTACAAGCAAGGGAGTATTAATTACACTCCCCTTATTCTCACAGACCAACTGGGGACCCCTTCCCACTGGAAAAATTGACCAAATATCGTCCCCAGCGGTAAATTATACTCTAATTTTTGTCCCCGCTAAAAATAATCAGATAAGCCAATCCTCATTGTGAAATAATTTGCTATTTTTTTCCATCCCCACCGAATTTTCTGGCTCGAAAACAATGGACTTGAAATACTCAGCCATAAAAACATGAGAATATCAATCCCCATCGAGTTTTGGTCCTTTATTTTTATCCCCACTGGCTGAAAATATCCTACCGGGTCTGTGAGAAGGGGGTGTTTAATTTAAAGATGTTCATCGAAGAAAAATAGTGGTATAACTCATGTATTACAGTGTAATAAACTTTAGCAAAAATTTTAATTAACTTACATCCAATACAGACGGCTTATCATAAAAAGTACGTGAGGCTCGTGACGTCATTGTAACTAGAGATCTTTTTGTCAAAGGTTTAAACAGACGTTTTTCTTGGCTTTTGTTTTTTATTAACATCTAAATTTTCATAACATTGACCAAAATATTCAGAAAAATAAACTTTGGACTGAAAAAAAGATTTTAACAAAAGTTAAGGATATATTATTTGCTTAAATGAAAAAGGGAAATAGAAAGAAAGGAAACGAAAAGGACCAGAATGTTTCCAATATGGCGGATTTTCACTAAACCGGTATATCGAAACTTGCACCATCTTAAAATTTTCTTTTACGAATTTTAATCCAAATCCTCGTTTCTCCTTGTTAATTATTCAATCGAAAATGATTTTGCATAAATTTATCCGACAGTGCATAATTATGCTAATCTACTTGTTCCTCCTTACCGCAGTTTAGCAAACGTATTAATTATTCAGTAGAAACTCTTGCATAAATCTAGAACATTGTAAAATTATGCAAACTATTTGCCATATAAGGGAAAACATAAATTATGTGTTTCTCTTTACGTGCTGAGACAATATATGTTTTGTTTTAAACTTAATAAACACCGAACCGAGAATTTAGGACTTTGATCTCGGTACTGCTAATTCATATTCGTTGCTAAGGGCAGCTGCATAAATAAAGAAATCGTTTCTGACGTCGAAAATAAAAAATAAATTTGACCTGACTGAATTTTTGTAGCAAATAGAAATTCTGACCATGAAAATGTGTTTTCGATACCATATGTACACGCTTTTTTTTATAAGAATAGTGTACTTTCGATGAGGGTCAAGAATTCTTAAGAAAGTGCCAAAATTGAGGGTGAAATATTCTTAACGTATTCTTATTTTTTGAGACTTTTTTACAAACATGAGAAATGATCAGTTTGAGAGTTTTGGACTTTTGAGTGAACATTTTGGTTAAAATTTTATTTCTTCCTCAAAGCTTCAATTTATCTTTTACGGCTGTATTCATATGGACGTTGTGAACATCAGATAAACGTTGACGCAACGCTGTGTGCCAGATTGGATGTTAAAAGAACGAGAACAGTATTAGGCATGCGTGTTATCGATGTAGGAATTGTCAGTCGAGCACACTGCCAAGCAATAGCAAGTCAGAAAGCTCAACATAAAGCTTCGAAATGAGTGAATGTATTTGAGCGGCTTTGCATCAACAGCGGATATTGTAATAAGAAAAAACAACAATTTTCTTTCATCGGGATTTCGAATGAATTAACCAATCGACCCAACCCGAACATCTCGCCCAAACCTCTAAAGATAATTAACTGTGATGACCAAAGGGATCAATATCTCCTCTCTAAAATATTCAAGTAATTAGTCCCTTGATTGTGATTGGTCCCTTGAGGAAAGGCGCGGTTAAACAAATAGAAAATATTTATTTTTCCCAGAGCAATTATTGACGAGCTAATACAAACCAATTAATCAAAAGAAAAACAAACGAAAGAATTTTTCTTCGTATTTTTCTTCAAATAACATTTTTTCCTCGTAATAAGATGAAATTTTTCCGCATTTTTAAATACACCTTTCGTCTTACTTCGAAGAGTATTGAAAACAAAACCATCAACAACTTGACGATCAATGAGTTGTCTTGGTCATTAAAAACGACCTCAATTTCATGTGTCATCGTAAACACTATACTTAAACAATTTTATTTCCTTGTTTACACGATATTGGAATTATCTAATTTCCGGATACGAAAATCAAATTATGTTTTTTGTTTTGGAACTGTTTTGATTGCGTTTGTAATGAATTCCAGACAGTAATGCTAAATAGCTGCCATTTTATATACGTCAAAACCTTGACAAGTTTGTTCTTAGGGTACCCCGGTACCCTTGCTATTGTTCTCGGAAACCAACGACTTAGAGTCCTAAGAGTTGCTTTCTCCCTCCCCTCTTCTTCATATTTACTGTAGTGTTTCTCGCTTCATCACTACCTGAGTATATGGAACTGGATAATGTTGGGCTAAATAGGGTCTTTGCCAGTAGTGTTTTTAGATTGCATATTGACTAGACTGCTGTGTGATTTGTAATGGCCTGAGAACTGAAACTGCATAAAGTTTGATAGAAACCGACTACCATCCGACTTTACCCTGAGCTTTCTCGTAACTGTAGTGATAGTTAGACTTATAATCGCCGAGTATGAAAGGAAAAAAGTAGTCAAGTAGTAGAAAAAAATACTTGTAAAAATCTTTATATAAACTTGGGTGTATTTTTCTTTTCCATATTTTGTTTTTGATTGAAGTCCTAACATACATAGTAACATGTTATTGCTAAATTTGTAAGATGACCTCAGATTTGGGCTCTTCAGTTATAATAGAAGTGTTATGACGTTCTAACTGCTGTTTATTTTGGTATGGTGGTGGTCCTGTTATAGAACAAGGTGTTATATCTAACTTTTGTTTTTGTTTATCTTAACATTTGATGGAATGCTGCCAGTGCATTCGCAACTTCTCATTTCAAATATGATGGTTTTGAGCGATTCTCTGAGCATACTAAAGTTACGGAGAATTTTCACTTATAATTGAACTTTTACCCTCCTAAATTATAATTCCATTCAAGGAGAAAATGATTGCTATAATTTTCATATCTCCGTAATTCGAATAAATAAGATTCCCCGCTCGAATTCGAATTAGCGAGAGTCAACTGTATTCTCCTTTAGGCAGGCGTATGCAAATTATAATTACAGTTCAAGCAATATCCCCGGGCATCGTACCCACTGACCTTTATATACCCTGGACCAAGCTTCTCAATCCCAGCCAAGAAAAATATCTTTGATCTGAGCTTTTTGAAAATTGGTACCCTAATGGCGGTACTACTCGATAGTGGTGTAAATGCATCGAGAGCGCTAGGTTTACTTTTCCTCAAATTCTTTTGATGATGTAGCGGCGTTAGACGTTAATTTTTAATATTGCAATGGCTTCTCCTCGGGTATCAATTCCAAAAAAAACTCCAATCAAAGATGGCAGATATTGCTTGGTCCAGGGTTATATAAAGGTCAGTGATCGTACCCTGTTGAAAAAACTTACATCGCAATACATCGAAAATATATCTAGACGGACGTATTATAAGCCTATCAGCTTAACAAATATGACTTTTCTAGGGAGGTTTTTGATAGTTTTGATGTTTGTAATGATGTATGATTCATACCGAATGTAGGATGCCTTAGAGATTGGTACGTGTGTGCGTTTTAAGAGTTTTGGGTGAGGTTTGGTCCCGGAACTCGAGACTAATTAACTGGTCGGCTAGTCATCACCTTGAATGAACAATAACAATTTGTGTTAAAACCTACTTCTTTAAAACTCAAAACAATTTGTAGGCGTCGGTTAATAATGTCATCCCCCACGCATTTAAAATCTCACGTCCGTAAAGGTACGTAACATAGTTTTCGATCAAAATAAAGTTTGCTTTAATGATATAGCAAACGTTATTGTTAAAAAGGATAATTAATTACTTTCTATACATGTTGTAGGTCATTAAAATACACTAATTAACTATGTGGCCTGCATAATTTGGAATCTAAAATTGTTTTGGAGTTGACTTTGTTTTTAGAAAAGCCTTTAAAGTTTTTGCGTGGTAATGACGCACCATGCCAAATAAATCAAACCTAAACATCCAAAAGCTGAATGTTGACACACCTAATTTCGATTTGTGCTTAGAGGATTCTCTCAGCATTGCTCAATCAAAGGAGGGAATAGGTTATATGGCTTCCAAATGTAAATTTCCGTGTATTTATCATATTAATAACGCACAGCAAAGCATAAAAAGCTTAAAAGTGATGATTTTTTTCAAAATTGTATCATTTCCCATCCATTTTTTCGTACCTGTAATTTGCAAAATTCAAATAGTCTTTGAAAACTTAAGATAGATAGTCTACAATCATGATTTAGTGAATTGTTTTTTTTAAATGGTGAAAAAGGTGACAGGATTTAATAAGGCAATATTTTTTTTTGTGTTACTCATAGTAACTATAGTGCTCATCTAAAAAGTGGTTACTTCACATTTCTTACTTTTTTGCATTTTACCATTTGTCTAATTTTTGACCATATTTAAAGAAGACTTATCGCATGTAAGCCATAGTGTCCTCCCCCCCTTTATAAAGGGGGGGGGGAAATCAATTTTCCAGTTTTGAATGGGTGAGGGGGAAAATGAAAATTTGAATAGTAAAGGGGGGAAAAAAAAGAGGGGGGAAAACATCGATAGTTGGCAAATTTGGTGGGGGGAAGTGTGAAATCACTTCAATTTTATCTCAGCAACCAAGGTCAGTCCACATGATATCATGTGATTAGATCATGATTGAAAATTAACCAATTTTCGTTCTATTTTGTCTAGTATTCCTTTTGCAGCAAATTTTTACGTCTGTGTCAGGTTGAAATTTGAGAAATTTATACGGGTATATGGGGGGGAAATGATATTTTCAGAATTTTCTGGGGGGAAAGCAAAAAAGAGGGGGGAGATTTAAAAAAATCAAGAATTTGGTGGGGGGAACAAACCCTGGAGGACACTATGTAAGCTTTGTCACTTATATACTTTCCTGGTTCCAAGAAAGCGAAATATTATTCAATCTATCAAAGACTTCTGACTTGATATCATTTTGTTCAGAACTTTCGTCAATTTTTACCCAAAACGGCATTTTGCGTCTGTCGATCACAATAAGATACGCTTGCTGTCAATCATAGTTTTCCCCTGTCAATCAAAAAGACTTTCTTCTTTATACGGAGACAATCTTACAGGAAAATGGAGAATGTTATGATTATGCGGACTTCCCTCTTAAACGACAAAGTATACGTTCTTACTGAAGTGTAGACAGGGTATTCTATTTTGTTTTTCCTGTCCGTAAGGGGTTTTTAATGCTCTTTTGCGTTTTCGTGTTGAGGTCTTTCCGCTTAACAACCTACAGACAGAGAATATGCTTAGTGAAGTGTAGAGAGGGTATTCTATTTTGTTTTTCCTGTCCGTAAGGGGTTTTTGATGTTATTTTCGTGTTTTGGTGTTGAGGACTTCCCTCTTAACAACCTGCAGACACAGAATATTATAAGTAAAGTGTAGAATACCCCATTCTATTTCGTTTTCCGGCTTGTAAGAGATTTTTGATGTTCTTTTTGTAATTAGATTATCAAACGGTCGCAACGTTGAAATTTAAATCGTGTTTTTTAGTTTGTCGCGGCGTTGTGACCCAAAAAAAAAGAGAACAGAATCGTTGCTGTGTATTTGGCAAGTTTTAAGATACAGTACGTCCACACAGATCATTGCATGTTTTGTTTTGGCAAAAGTACACATTTAGAATGCGTTTATTACTTTCAATTTCCCTGTATGTGATTGTTGATTGCACAATACCATTTTCCTTTCATTCTAGTCTAGAGGCACATTATGAGGCCTTACACAATACAATATCGTCAATTATTATAATCTGACATACAGGGAAGACGACCTCGAAAGAAAATTCTCGAGACTTTGGTCCCTTTCCATTCATTTCTGTACGAAAATTGTCGTCGTTTCACCGAGTCTTTGACGACCAAGTTCATTTTCAATAAACATTGTCGTTAGAAACAATGAAATTGAGAGTTTCACTGACGAGTCTCTCCAAATTAATACATTGTCGCTGAATATCTTCCCACCGAGAATGAAACGAAAACAGTTCTCGTCATAATTCTATTGTTCTTTTAGCATAATTTATGCAAGTAACTATAGGGAATAAGAAACAAAGCTCCTTAGCGATTATGTTTACTGAGAAAATTTATGTCATTGACGTCAGCAAACCAAATCTGATAATAAAAAACAACTTGTTATAAAAAATAACGAGATATGATTGGCCTATTGAAAACAATTCAAAAGTGACGTCAATCAAATTCTCAATTTTGATTGGTTCATCAAACATATTTAATATCTATAAAACAGTTTTCGGTAGCATATTTTATCAATCACTCATTAAACCGACGAGCAAGAGAGAACATCGTGAATCATCTTAAAGAAGTAGACACAGAAACGACAAACGAGAACTATAAACGAGAACCACCGAACATTTATTAGTTTTTTTTATCATTCATTCAAATGACTTATACAACAAATCAAGAAGTACCATCTTGGGATATTTATCAAACACAAGCTTCACCAATGTATGATTTAAACTTACCAGAGGTTATCAGCGATACTGATTCGCAATGCTTTGATGTAAAAGCTGAAGACCCTTACTTGCCAATGTCTAACGTAAATGCTTATCAGGTAGGGAACTTTCTTATATCTTTATTTTTTAGATACCTAATAGTAAAGGGTATTGAATTTCTACTTCTGAATCTTCTAAACAATGTTCAAAATTTCAAAAATTATGTGATTCTTAAGTTGCTCAGAAATCATCTAGAACTTTCTTATCCTTTTTTGCTTTGGTCAAGATTTTTTTTTTGATGGCTTGATGGGAATTTTTTTGCTTGTATCAGCAAATATTTGAAAAAAAGAGGAAAACTGATTTCTTCCATTTATGATTTGAAGAGGTTGCACGCGGCATGCATTGCATGTAAATCAATCTGTGCAAACTGGCATTTTTTATTGTTTTCGTATGTGAAAAAAATTTTCCTGTGTTTACGGAATAATTTATTTCGATCACATGTCAAAAAGCATGATTCGAATTTGACATTAATTAAAAAGACGGGGGTAAAAAAGTGGCATAATTAAAAAGTTGTTAAAATTAAACATTAAAAATTAAAAAGGCTCTTTTCACATATCATTATTTGAAAAAAATATAAATTAATTGGGACCGGATATTATTCATACTCGTTCTATTATTATATTGATATGAAAAATCACATTTAAGCATAGAACCTGATTTGTTAGAGTCATCATTCATACCTTAACTCTATTTGGTACCAGTCATTGCTTGATGAGGTTATAGAGTTAGAAACAAACTTTAAAACGTGCTTGGTATACAGATCAAAAGTTGCGCTCTCTCCAGCACACACAACAAGATAAAGAAGTTTGATTTTTTTAATGAAATAATTTTTTTGAGAATTCGTCATCGTTGTCAACTCATTTTGTCTTGGTCATCATCAAAAAAGAAAAGAAAAAAAATCTTTTTATTACAATTGAAAGTACATTTTAAAAACAAGTTTATTGGGATTTTTTTGATTCATAATGGCAGTCGGGATTATAATGAATTCGAACATGGCTAATCGCGGAGAGAGTTCATCTTCATCCTCAACGAACCCTTACGACCGCTCGCGTTTTACGCTCGATTTATCCTCGGCAGGCCCGAGCACAAGTCGGCTCCGACATTGGGATATGTCGCCGACCGACGCCTCACCCGTTGAGGTAGTGAAATCTTTTGAGATTACCTTTTTACGGAATTGCCTATGCGGCACTTAAGTATTTATCTTTAACTAACACGTTAATTGATTTCGGATTTGCTGATCACGCTATTTTCGTTTTCACACCTCTATGTTATTATTTTCATTTCGAAAAGAATTATAAACTTTAATTTGATACAAAATTATAGGTTTTCAACTTTTAATTAGCCGACTTAATTGCTATCACCTCTCTCTTCAAATCATGTTGCGATTTGTATTAAAAATTTATCAATGTCATTTTTGTCCTTGTCAGCACTTTGATTTGTTATCAACATCACTATTTCTTTGAATTCGGAAAAACATCATATATTCTAGTTTCGTGTATACAAACACAAATTTGATCAAGACAGGCATCAATAGGCATGCTTGACGCGGACAAGGAATGAACATTAAACAAATAATATATTTTTCTTTCTCGTTACAGGCGCATCAAAACAATCCATCAATGCTCGCATCACCATCAATGAATATGCCGATCCTATGCCGACCATACAACCCTTACTCACCCGTCTCGGCTATCCAATCAATGGCGTCGCCTTCACCCATGAACACTTACGCACATTCACCCGGCAACTCTTCCACTTACTCCGCATCTCCTCTCAATTCACCACAACAACATTTCAGTCAAGAAGATCTTATGATGCGTTACCGTATGCAGCAACACCCGATGATGGCGGCTCCCGGATACGGACCCCGTCCAGTTGCTCAACCGGCCAGCGAATATGCATACTACTATAACGAATATGGCATGAAACGCCGAAAGCGTGATGAAGAGGTAAGAACAATTTCTCGATTTTTTTGTTATACATATGATTTCAAATACATATCGGCTTGATTGTCGCGACTTTTGACAAACAGAAAATTTTTTTTTTTTTTTTCGAAACAGTTTTTATGATGATTCATTCCTTCAAAAAGCTGAACACAGCAAAAAAAAATTCTCTACTCAAAAGATTGAATCTAAATTTTAATATTAAGTATTTTCTTTCATTTTGTTCAGCTTTCACACGAAGAACTCGAGAAACGACGTGTCCGACGTGAACGCAACAAGCAAGCAGCTTTACGTTGCCGCACACGAAGACGTGAACGAATCGACGCTCTAGAGCAGGTAAATTACGTCATTTTCTTACTACCGTTTCCCTATTATCAGACGTCGGAAACGAAACTTTGAAATCTTTTCTAATTCGGTGAAATTTGGCTTTTTATATCAGAAGGGAATATGGCATAAGAAATACACTGCTTACTTATTTGAGATTTGTGGTTAATTGACCTCAAGTACTGCGTGAAACCACATAAGATATAAAGGGACGCCCTAATTGTTATTTTAAAACTTGATTTCAAACTTTTTTTCGGGCATTGAATATGACTGAAGATTCAAAATATCACTTTGGCTAAAATAACCGTTGAAAATTTCCCGTTTTGAAAAGTTTATTTGACCTTCTTACGTAAAGCTTATCAAAGCAAAGATTGGAAACATCTTTGGCCAACAAAAACTGTACAAATCAGCAAAAAAAACTTTCTTACGCCATATTCCTTTCAAGTATATAGAACTCATAATTTTTGTCTACAATGTCTGTTTGAAAATTGTTTCAAAAACATGTTCAATTGTGCAACTTAATGAATTTTGAGTAAGCAATTGATATTGGTGAATTATCCATTATCCAGCATTGGACAACTTTCTTAATTTTCTTCAATTTTTCTTTTCACCAGGAAACGACACAAATTGAAGAAGACAACACACGTGTGGAGAAAGAAATTCGTGATCTCAAGAAACAATTAGATGAATTACAAAGTTTACTGAAGGAGCATGATTGTCCAAAACAGTTACCCTTCTCTGGTAGCAATGCTTGAAGAATGGTCGAGAAGGAATTGGATTTTGAGAAGTGTGGATCCCATACGCGGATTTAGAATAGAGATCGATCATCACTCCTCAACATTAGAGCAGATGACAATGCGATTTCGTGGTCTGTGATTGGATGTTGATTAGTGCCAGACAAGCAAACCGCCTTTTAACGCACCTACACTTTACAAGTTCGAGCTTAGCATCTTATCCATGGAGGTGAAACTCGACTAAGGCTACGCTTACACTTTGGATTTTAAGCTAGCTGTTTTTAAAACTAGATACACACGAGAGATATAATATATGAATGAAGAGACATTTTTTTTTATATTTTTACATTTTTTTGTGAAAAGCAAAAGTCCCTTTTGTCTTTTGTATGCGTCATAAAACCCTTAATCTGCGATGACGATAGTTTAAGATTAAGTTTGTTGTGTTATAATTTTTTCTTTCTCAAATTTTCATTGATAATTTTCTGAAGTTTGAAAGAAAAAATACATAAACGTGCTATCAAGGGGACCAGTGTCTTTACATATTATTTGTTTGAAAAATTCAGAGTTTTTTTGGTGATTTTCGTCCTGGCGACTTTCATTGCCGCTGGGATTACTGCCATAAAGTGAAAAACTCAATATTTTAGGCTGTATATTTTTTAAATATTGTTTATGTAAGAATGTCAAGCTTTGTTTTTATTTTTTTAACAAGATAAACAAAAAATTGTGTGCTATATTAATATTTTTGTTTTTTTGGAAAAAGTCAAAATTTTTAGTGAATTTATAATAGAATATTGATAAATGAAGATTGTATACAGCACAAAAACTACTAAAGACCAAAATATTTTTATTTATTGTTATATTAAAACAAATTTCTTGTAAAAAATTCATTTTGTATAGATAGATAGATATTTTTCAATATAAAACTATAAATTTGTCGTTTTATTTTGTCTGACTGGTTCCTAAATGTTCCAATTTTCCACAGCAATTCTTGCCCTTGACTTCATCAAAAGTAATTAGATTTTCAAAATAATTACCCATACTGCAGAAAATGAACCTTTGAAATTAAGAAAATTAATTTTCAAAATTGAGACCTTATTGATGACTAAAACTAAAAACAATTAAACAGTATAAAAATAGCAATCAAATTTTTTGATTGGATCATGAAAATGATCTGAATGCTGGTCAATGAGTCATCGTGTCAGACATGACGTCATCAGTTTTGGGTGGATCAGCAATAACATGTTTTTAATTGACATTTGTATGACGTCAATAACCGATTTGTGATGATTTTATCTCTTCTTTTTTTTCGTTCTTTAATAAGATGTTGTTTTTGTGTCTTTAGTGGTAAGCCAAAAATAAGTGTATGATTAATTAACGTGTATCATTTTAGTATTTACTTCAGAATCACGATGAAAGCAAAACAAATCAGTTACAATTGTTTATGTCAAAACTAATCTTCCCTTCCCGTGCCATCTTCATCTTCATGGTGTTATCAAAATACTTTAAAATACCCCTGTCTCACTTGATAGCATTTCAGCCGTGGGTAACTGGGGTACATAGGTAGATCCCTCTTCCTCGTCCTGCAATATCTTTAATCTGAGTCCTTGTCTAACTTGATAACAATTTCATCATTGGGAAACTTTGAAAGGGGCATACCCTTTATATACCCTTTATTATACATAGCCCCCTTCTTCATCATACAATATCATCATTCTGAACCTAAAGAATTTTTTAATACGCCCTGTATAACATTATAATATTTTAGACATTGGGGTATTAAGATTAGCAGAGGGCTTTGAATAAAAGGAAAAAATATTTAATTAAAAACTGTTAATTATTATACCGTGCATAAATCAGTATAGTCCGTTGGGATCCTGCCACACCCACCTTCATATATGTTCTAATTAACTTTCATTGTATCAAATTTTGACATTTCCCCTTCTCTAAAGACAACAAGAATATTTGCGTAAACAACATCCCAGTGTGTGTTCAGTTTTTAGATCTCTCAAAACCTTTCAAAAAGCTTTTAAACTGCGAACGTCATTGCAAATCGTGGAATATCCGGGAAAAGATGTCTGCTTTACGTCAATTTCATGCTTTCAGTTAAAAATAACAATAGTTTAACAGACTTTGAGATGTCAGAGTCAGATACAAGATTTTCCATGATGATTTTTGTGCCAAAGACCTCATTTTGGCATCAATTTTGTACATATAGTATGCCATGAATAAGCATTAATACTTTTAGGATTTGAGATGATATGATTGACAACGTAATTATATATACGGAGTTATATTTACATTATGTAAAAACAATACAGGATTTTGAGCATTTTTGGTTTTTATTAAATGTTTTTTGTTTATTTTTCGTTTGTTTCAGCTTTTACCATTCGCCATCGTCATATGGTAAAGGAGCGTCTTGAGCTTCCATCATTAGTTCTTTGTAGAAGTTGATACGCTCTAGACTCACTTCGGTTGGTCGTTCTTGCGTTGGTGGAATGGCGTTAGGTGGAAGTAAACCGCTGGCTTTCAGCTGATTGAATTTCTTTGAAGTGACGGTTAATTCCACGCCATTCTTGTCCGTGAAGGTGATCAACTGTTGGCTTGTAGCTTGCCTTTTCAAAGGTGAAGTCACTTCGGTTGGTCGTTCTTGCGTTGGTGCAATGGCGTTGGGTGGAATCAAACCGCTGGCTTTCAGCTGATTGAACTTCTTTGAAGTGACGGTTAATTCCACGCCATTCTTGTCCGTGAAGGTGATCAACTGTTGGCTTGTAGCTTGCCTTTTCAAAGGTGAAGTCACTTCGGTTGGTCGTTCTTGCGTTGGTGCAATGGCGTTGGGTGGAATCAAACCGCTGGCTTTCAGCTGATTGAATTTCTTGGAAGTGACGGTTAATTCCATGCCATTCTTGTCCGTGAAGGTGATCAACTGTTGGCTCGTAGCTTGCCTTTTCAAAGGTGAAGCCACTTCGGTTGGTCGTTCTTGCGTTGGTGTAATGGCGTTGGGTGGAATCAAACCGCTGGCTTTCAGCTGATTGAACTTCTTTGAAGTGACGGTTAATTCCATGCCATTCTTGTCCGTGAAGGTGATCAACTGTTGGCTTGTAGCTTGCCTTTTCAAAGGTGAAGTCACTTCGGTTGGTCGTTCTTGCGTTGGTGCAATGGCGTTGGGTGGAATCAAACCGCTGGCTTTTAGCTGATTGAACTTCTTTGAAGTGACGGTTAATTCCACGCCATTCTTGTCCGTGAAGGTGATCAACTGTTGGCTTGTAGCTTGCCTTTTCAAAAGTGAAGTCACTTCGGTTGGTCGTTCTTGCGTTGGTGCAATGGCGTTGGGTGGAATCAAACCGCTAGCTTTTAGCTGATTGAACTTCTTTGAAGTGACGGTTAATTCCATGCCATTCTTGTCCGTGAAGGTGATCAATGAAGTTGGTTGTCCACAGCTTGCTTTCGTGTTTCGAAGTTGAGTTATTCTCCCCTTGGTATTATTGATTTCTTTACAGAATTCTTTTTTGGAGGAAGAGTATTTTTGTTTCTTGCGTGATTTTACAATTTTGGTTGTTCGTTCCAGAACAACTGTTTTAAGCCACTTCTCCTCTTGTTGTCTGCCACATCGGTCTGCTTTCAATGTTGACAGCATTTTCAAACTTATTATTTCACTTTATAAATACGATATAAAATTTTCACGATAATATTATCATGATCAGAGTCAATTCGGCGTTACGCTGAAATGGTTTCTCTCAATTGAATTTTTAAAAATTTTGCAGAAACTTTCATATAGGTGATTTTTTATTTGACGTCAAATATTTTAGTGATACATCCACGTCACATTTTAAAAGACTTTTCGTAACGTAGATTTTTATGCAAAACTGCGGTACATAATGTCTGTCCGTTCATTACCGTTCATTAGCCTTCGCCATGGAACTGTATCAAATTAAAAAGATTGGGGCATCTTTCATAGTGTTAGCTGAAGGTAACTGTGTCACCTTTTCGCTATCCAATAAAAACTTTTCGTGTTAGCTTTGCTTCAAATCATCTTTTTACACTCTTTAGTTAAGATAACTGCAAAATATTGTAACACGGGCCTTGCCCATGTGTCTGCATACTTAGTTATGTCCTCTGTCCTCATACAAATGAACCCTTAACCCTTTCATCCTCAACTTCACACTCTTTGGAAAAGAAGAATTCAATGAGACGTCTTGATCACGAGGGCTCAGGAAAATTCTTCGTTCCGGAATCATAGGCCGTTAAAGATGGGTTCCACCAGGGCTTTGGCTGTTTGGCGGTGCTGCTGTGGGACTGAAAGGGTTAACAAATCTTACAATACTAAGACTTTTCCATAATGTACTTTAGGTACTTTCCAGTCAAATTGGGGTCTGGTTTTTAGGACTATCACCATTTTATGTGAAAACTTTCAATCAGCATATCATATTTCGTAAGGTTCCGGTCGTTGGAAAGTGCATATGAGAATTTCTAAAAACTTCTAAAATGCTGGGTTATTTAATATGGAGTGATCAGCTAGATGAATCTTTTACATATTAGTGGAATAATGAAAAAAATTGATTTAATCAACTTACACGGTATAGAAAGAGTTGATGGTGAATTCCCACTGAATTCATCTGGGTTTTCTAAAACATACACGTGCTGATATAATTGTCACTTTTGGACTGTTCAGTGAGTGCAGACCCTTGACCTTTATATATCCCTGGACCAAGTTACTCAATCCCGGCCAACCAAAAATCTTTGATCGGAGTTTTTTTGAAATTAGTACCCTAATGGCGGCACTACTCAATAGCGGTGAAAATGCATCGAGAGCGCTAGAATACAACATTTTCAACAAACATTTTCCTCGAATACAATTTGATGCTGACAACGGAATACATTGAGCAATATATTTCGATATATTTTTTCTTCATTTTTTCTACTTTTTGATATTGCAGTGTGGTGGAAGCAAAGCGGTTTTTGGTGTAGATGTTAACGACCACTCATCCTTTGCCAATAAATTTAATGAGTAATCAACCACAACGTTAGTATTAAAGAAATAAGATTTAATTTTAGATTGTATTTCAAAATATACTTGTTTAGCAATTGATATTTTCGGTAAGGTTAGACCAAGATTCACTGAATTAGGTTTTTATGATTACAGTAAATTTTCTCTAGTTTGATTTGTCCCGAGTCTCACTCCCTGTGTTCCAGTGAGAGTAATTAGATCGTTGTTGAGTGGAGAGGCTTCCACACTCTATTTAGCCTTGAATTTTTTTCTGGAAAAGATGATATCGTGAGAAACTCCTGGGTGGGAAACGATTAAAGTTGTTCCAAAAACTTTTGCATTCGTTACATTTTGATACATTGCCTTTGCTCTCTTCAAGAACAATGTAGCAAAAGCGGTCTGCTGTCGATTCTTTTGAAACAGGCTTAAGTTACGACGATATTAACTCTAAGTTGGTTATTTCAAGAATTCTAAACTTCAAGAATATGTGTATGTTATTAAAATTCTTGAAATTTCTCTACATATAGATTATGCTGAGAAGAAAAAATAACTTTTTTCCTTTAAACTTCTAGAGAGAAATTCGAGAAGGTATTTTAATTACCTTGCTAGAATATGTGTGGAATTCAGGCTTGATTGATTGCGGTTATAGTGTGTAGACATGCCTATAAATTGTTCGCGTGGTTACTTAGCTATTAAAAATGATGTTTTCAGTACTGAAAGGGACCCAGTAGACTAAGACAATACAGATATTCGATGGAAATGAAATTACTTCCTAAGCACGCTACTTTCAGACGAGTGAATTGAATGACTGGTACGGTTGGGATAGTCAAAAATTGGAGGGGGGGGGTTAATTATGCAATCTAATTGTAATCTAATTATAATCAATATGGAATCAAATATTTCATTATGACCACGAAATCACGTTGTATCGATGTAATATAGATATGGTCTGCAAATCTGACATAAATGTAAACTAAGTTATAGTTTGATTTTAATCTAAACATCTCGTTTCCTTTTTTAGCCTGTGACAAAGATTTATTTTGGTTTTCCACGTCTATTTCGAGCTTATACCATCACTCTTTGAATCAAACTTTATTTATACTTTATTTAGCAGCAACAATTTTCAACGAATGTCATTTTTGTTCTTCGGCGAGTCGATAACATTAGAGACATTAGACTGAAACAATTGCAACAGTCAAACTCATCTTTTTCTTGACAATGATTCTGAAAAACGATTTATCTCACCTCACAGTAATTCCTGTTATTCTACTAAAATCCCAGTAGGGTGACATTGTAATGTATTCCTTCTTGGGACGTGTTGGTGCTGTTAAAATGCTGTACAGCAGGAGCTAATTTCTGTCCAACACATAGTATGGTAACATTTAAAGATCCTGTTATTTTCCTTAGTACCTTCGTGGAATATTTCTGATTTCCTGTCAATCTTGAATAACTCCTCAGGAATGTGGGTTGTGGTTTTTAAAAGACACAGTTTAACTTTTTGGCTCTTTAGATTAGGACCATGTCATACTCGAGAGTTAACAAGAAATCACCTACTCTCAAAGCTCACAGGAGGTCTATTACGTCATTCTTGTTATAAAGGTTTATCATGCCTTATTAGGGAAAATGTTTTTTAGAAATAAATCCCCCGACTGCGAGTCATTTTTGAAAGTTCATTTACAGTAACTATTTACAACAATTTACAATCAGTTCTTTTAAGTTTTGTAATCTATTGGAACTGAGGTTTAAAGATGTTATCAATCTTATACTATAAGCTTGCTGTGTACTTTATTAAAAGATTTGTGGTTTCCTTACTTCTGTAAAGTAAGTTCATTGACAATCGTTCAATTGAAAAATATTGTTGTGCAATGTTTATCCCCAGGTGTTCCTGAGTTATTTTTATGAATGAGTGTTTTGTTATCACAAGACAAAGTTCAAGTTTTGTCATGTGTTATTTGTACATTGGTGCATTCCTGTTTTCACAATACAGAGCTGATAGGGAATCTTCGGTCGACAAGGGTATAGTACCCCCCCCCCCGGTAGCTGGTAGGGAATCTGCCAGAGAGTTCTAGGTTTGCAGGATGGTGGTATATGCCACATCCACATTAATCACCATTAGGAAAACAGTCAAAACACATGCACACCCCTTTATATTTAAGATATACCCACAGTAGAAAAATTGACCATTATATTGCCCCTAATACAATCATCAATGAAAAAAGTCTAAACTTAACCACCATTGGGAATGAGGCAGAAAAGGTATTACACATTTGAAAATCAGGCGATATGAATTTGGATTATTTAGCTACGATATAGAGATATATAGATATAGATATGCCCTCCGATGCATCGGAATGGGTCCTACCCACGGTGGAGTAGGAATCACAGCGCAAGCAGACATTGCAACCTTGCAGATGCGAGCTGCCGAGCCATGGTGTATACCACGACACTCGAACTACACGGGAGAACGGATGTCCTCGCAGGTGTAGAACCTCATAAGTGTCTCGGCATACCACAATGTCTGGAATATCTACCCATACTCTTGTATCAGAGTTATGGTACCCAATTCCCCTCACATAGCATGGGTTGACCCGGGCAAAGGAGTATTCACTTGCCAAGTGAATCGTAGTGCCACAGTGGGTATCGGACTCGAGCCTTCTGGACAGAAGTCAAGCACCACTACACAGGCTGTAAAAACAAAGTTACGAATAGAAAAGAAAATTTCTGGTTTTTAAACCCTAGAAAAACTTCACCAGTTATCTAAGAGAGGGTTAACATTATATCTTATGGTCGTCTTCTTAGTTTTCTTTTAATTCTCCCACGAGAAATGGCAAATATCAAAGGACAACTTTAATAATTTTACAACATGCGTTTCAAGTCCAACCTTTAAAGGAAATGGCAAATTAAATTTTGGATAAACGTGGCTGGGTACAAAAAAGTTTAGCATCTAATAACCTATAATTAGTAGTGATTAAAACGGATCAAAGGATTTGCCAATACTTCCCAATGTCTGCCAACTCTTGCATTGATGTCAATTCATTGGCTTCCTTTGCATAAAATGAGAGTCAATTTCTGTGATATAACAGTTATGCAAGCCCATATGTCGCCCAATCTTCGGCTTTTGTTTAAAGAGATCCTTTTCTTGGAAAATTTAGCTCGTTAGATCTCACTTTCATTTCTCAATACCTCATTGGCCAATTTGTTTCGTTGCAGCATGGTTGCAGGTTAAGAAAACTGCTGAGAAAGGCTTGAATTCCATTATGGAAAAGATAGACCAGTAAAGGAGCACTTCATTTTTAGGCTTGTCGAAGAAACTTCTGTAAAATCTTTTTCTTTAGAGGATAGCTTTGAACTCCCTTCTTAGAGAAGCTAGGGTGTAATTATATTTCCAACGAGAAAAGAAGACGAGGTGTAATATTAGGATGCTCGATTGATACTACCCACGCTTAGCACATGGCAGACGCCAAATCTAAGTGTCGATCAATATGGCTTCTTATACCCCCACATTATCCTAAAAATAAAGGTGTCTCTTTTCCTCAATTAATCATGTTTCACGAGGACACGCTGAATTTCAACTGTTTCTTGAAAAAGGGTCTTATTGAATTGGCCAGCCCTCTGTGAGCTAGTATCAAAACTTGGTCAGTAATCCTATGTGCGCTAGTATCATAAATCATATTTGATTAGGCGAATCTGTTGCAATTTTTTCTTCATCTCTTTAAGTACTAGTTACTTTAGTAATAGTATTGCAACAGTGTAGGATATCGATGGATGAATCATCTCACTAACTAATTACTAATTGAATAGCCTCTCTAATTGTATGCACGGTCATTTATTATTTTCTTTCTACCTTTCAAAAATTTTCCTTTTTTGATTAGCTTCTATAATTTTTTCCTGGTGCATTAAAACTTAGGCTAGGTTAACGGTTGCTAGAGCGGAAGGCAGACTAATTTGGTTTCATACCACAAACACATATTTTCGATCGATGTTGTAAGTCTGTGTTCTCTACCTTAAGAACAGAGGAAACTTAGGTAGAGATTAAGGTAAGAATAAACCTTATATTTTCTAATTCTTGATCCAAAAAACTAGCATTTCAGTAAAATCATCTAATTCGATCTCGGTATCAGAAAACTTTCTAATGGCAGCGTTAAAGCTTTCATGCTGAGAATGGTTCGAGATGTACAAGGTTCCAAATTCCTAAAGCATTCTTTGTTGATTTACGATTTACGATTTTTACTAAAATTTGATCGGTGACCTCTACATGGTAAATCGTATTCCGCAAAAATTTATTTCGAAAACAACAATGATTTATGAAGGGTTTGTATGTTAAAAACGTGTAACTATCAAAAGATGATAATGTATTGCTACTAATTTATTGCATCCAAACGTGCCAGTGACGGGCTAAATTTTCATTGGTCATTGCAAATGTTTTTTTCAATCATCCCGCAAGGCGGGCGATTTTATCTTTCCTCGGACTGTCCATAAAGTTTTTATTGATGTTTTCGCCAAAAACGGGTGTTGGGTAAGTATGTGCCAATATACAACATAACAAAGAAAAACTTTTTTTGAGAAACTCATTCGCAATGCAAATTTCCGTGGCCCAGGGGGGGGCGCAAATTCCCCGGGAGAATTTTCCTGCCACCCGAGGATGACGGTTAATCAGCATATTTACCCTTCTCGATTTCGCTGGTCAAAATTACGGGTTATTCCAAATCGCTTTAGACACCCTGCCGTCCTCAAAAGTGCAAATATTACCCCCTATGTATCTTTTGGATCTTGAAAACAGAGATGATTTATTGTTTTGGTATTTTCGGATTAAAGATACAAGGATTTTACATAAAAACATGTCAATCATATTTTATGAGCAAATGCAATAATGTGTTTACGAAGTAAAACCCCACTTGACTTTCTTGTTTTGACACTTTTCCACCACATACTAAGACATCTATCCTATTAAAGGATGTCAAAACTCTGGTTATATCCACTCAGTATGTCTTAGTAGGAATACGATTGGAATTTTTGCGATTACATTACAAAAAGAAACACCATTCGAAACCCTGCATATGGGAAACATTTACAAAAAGTCGACCATAGCGAGAAATTTTATCTTCATTCGAAAATACGCTAAACTTTAATCTGAATTAAGGGCTCTACATAAAAGTTATGTTTTAGATTCTTTAACACTTTTAACAAAGAATTGCCTTTATAAATTGCTTTTTAATCAAATCCCTTAAGAGTAATTAAGTACTTAATTGCTAAAATGACGTTATGAACTTTAAAAAGACGTTAATAATATGTTGCATCACCTTCTTTTATAAAAAGTGCTAAGTTTTAATGGGTAATTAACCTTTTTGTTTCGAACTTTTTTCAAACTGTCTGCAAAGAATTGAACTATTTTAGATTTTGCGGAAAATTTTTCTAAAAAGATGTGTCAAAAGTTATGACTGTTTTTTTAAGCAAAATCCAGATGAAAAATTAATGAAAAACCACTATTTTGAAGATTTCGCGACAAAGAAGCATTTACAAAAATTTTTCCGCAAAAATTTTTATTGTTTGGTAAAAGATACACCATCTACTGCGAAAAAATTTTCAAAATGTTTTTTCTTCGCCGAAACTAAGCTCTTCAAGTTGAAATACTCTTCCTCGAAAAAGTCTTCATTTTCTTCTTCATCAAACTTTTTCAATGCAATTTTTGAATTTTCAGATTCAGGAATAGTTTGTCTAACAGAAAATGTATAACATACTATAGTTTTGTTGGTTAGATCAGTCAGAAAACACATTTTAAACACGGCAATTATGAAAAATTCACTATGGTCTATGAAATCCTAATGGGGATAGAAATACTATTGTTCCAAGGTTAAAAATGGGGATGGTTTTGGAGTGCAATTTTTTAAACATGGAATTTCGAGTGCGGGGATGAAATCAAAGTCGATTTCCCAGTGGGGCTGAAATTCAAGGATATTTTCCCACCGGAGACGAAATTTTTGCTTAATTTTCCAGTGGGGCTGGGGTCCCAGTGGGTCTGGGACACAGGGGTGTACTAGTCGATTCACGGTCCTTGGAACAAGAATAATTCTCACATTGACCTGAATAGCTCTAAACTTCAAACACAACCCAACGTGGCTTACACTTCTTTCACAGTTAGTCAACTCCTACGCACGTACACATTATACTAAAGGCTTGGTCTTTCATAATTGGTTTATGAAAACAAATTAATTGACTTTAATGAGATAGTAATCTTATCAGTCGATTTGAATCGGTATAATACATCCGGTGAACTTCATAAACATTGGGCTTACTCATAGAGATGTTTACCATGATAAAGACCCATTAAGATCAATTAATTGTATGCCCCCAATAATACAAATTAGTTGGTTAATGACTTTGATAGCATTATGGGAGGTAACTATTGTTTAATTAATGAATGGTGTTGATAATAAGGCTTGTCCAAGCTTTTATCATGTCTGCTTCTTTATAAGAAAAGAAATGTTAATGTATATATATTCTTTAAAGTCGAAAAAAGTGTACAAATCTGTACTAGCTTTAAAGCTAATAGAATTCGACTGTTAAGAGAATGATACTGATTACTGTAAATTTCAGTTGGAAGTAAGTAAGTAAGTAAGTAAGTAAGTAAGTAAATGATTTATTTGTCCTAATAAGCGAGACGAGCGACCACACTCATAGACAAAAAAGCTAAACTAAGGAGGTGGCCGCACGATATAGTTACAAGATTGAATAATTTTAAGTCTTATTTTAAGTAGAAATTGACAAGAAATTTTTCGTAAAAATGCTTTAAAAAAACAAAGTTTAAAAATAAAATAACCAACTCAAATTACCAAATAACTAAGAAGACAAACTGTAACGAGAGCTAAGTATACGAAGACAAAAAGTATAACTTAAGAAAGTCCTTAAGACGATCCAATGCAAGTGTGGAATTATCATCAAATGTTAAGAAATGTTGAATTTCATTCCAAGCAAGAATTGATTGGTATAAAACTGAGTAATTGCCATAAGTCACTGTTTTTACTTCGGGTATTTTTAAAAGTCCGGACTTAGAACGGATAACTTCATGACGATCAGTATCATTTAATCGCTTATACTCGAGACTTTGCAATAAAGGAGTAGGAAGTTTGTTTTTTAAGTGCTTGAAGAGAAAGATAATATTTAGATATTTGACAAAATCGAAAAAGCGAAGAATCTTGAAATCTAAAAATAAAGGAGATGAATGTGCACGAAAGTCAGAGAAAGTCATAATCCGAAGAGCTCGTTTTTGAAGAATGTGGACCCTGCGAGCATAGATTGTCTGCCGTTGACCCCATATTTGGGCTGCGTAAGAAAGATGACATTGAGAAATAGAATAATATAATGATGTTAATGTTTTCTTGTCGACATAATGCCTAAGTTTACTGAGAGCTCCATTAGCTCTCTTTAATTTATTACAAACAAAGTTTATATGGTGTTTCCAGTTCAAATGTTCATCCAGATATACACCCAAATACTTGACAACTTTGCTTGGTATGAGTTTGCGTCCATTGACTTTGATTTTTAAGTCATAGTTGATCTTCTTTCGAATCGGACGAAAGATCATAAGTTCAGTCTTACCAACGTTTAACGAGATCTTGTTCGCCTTCAGCCAGTTCATGAGAAGCTTAAGGTCGATATTTGCTCGTTTAGCTATAGGTTTTAAAGATTCATCTCTCAGAAAGAGCATAGTATCATCAGCAAACAGATTGACAAGAGAATATCGAAGAGCAGTATGAAGATCGTTCACATAAAGAAGGAAAAGAAGGGGGCCAAGAACAGAACCCTGGGGGACACCATGTTGCATGCGTCTAGATGTAGAATTTTTACCTGAAACTGAAACAAACTGTGATCTGTCAGTTAGAAAAGAACGAAACCAGTCAAGAGATTTTCCCCGAATACCATAGAAATCTAGTTTAGCTAGTAAGATGGAATGGTCGACAGTGTCAAAGGCTTTTTGCAGATCAATAAAGATGGAACAACCGAAATCACCTTCATCCAAGGCACTTGAGATTTGGTTAACACAGTAAAGAAGGGCTGTCTCAGTAGAATGTCCAGAGCGAAAACCGAATTGTAAAGAATATATGGAATTTGTCTGATCAAGAAAATTTATCAGTCGTTTGTGCATAAGTTTTTGAAAAATTTTGTCGATGTTTGAAAGAAGTGAAATGGGTCTGTAATTTTCAGCATCAAAAGGAGATCCTTTGTTTTTGAAGATCGGAATGACTTTCGCTTCTTTGAGTTGACTTGGAAAAACACCAGTAAAAAAAGAAAGATCGATGATGTCAGTGAAGATCGAAGACAGACTATTTAGGTTAGAAGAAATAATACGATAAGGGATGCTATTGGGACCAGAAGCTTTGTTCTCACTCAAGGACATTAAAACTTTAGAGAGTTCGAGTTTGGAGACTGGCGAGATGAGAAAGTTATTAGGATTTCGACGTTCATTTGATAGCCATTCAGAAAAGTGATGACGTGTGAAAGGGTTTTTTGATCGTATCTTACCAGCAATCGTTGAGAAGAAATCATTGAAGCCTTCTGAGACTTCTTGAGGGCATGAAGAAAGAGAGTCATTGATGTTGAGAGAAATACTAGACCTAGAATTCGAAGAAGATATGACTTCCCGGACACCTTGCCAAAGTTTACGAAGGTTATTAGAGTTTTGTTGAAAATAGCGAGAATAATGAAGTTTTTTACTTGCACGAATGAGTGAAACTATTCGATTACGATAAAATTTATACCTACCTCGAAGGAAAGATTTGAGATCCTTTGCAGAATCAGGAACGCTCAGATAGTCATTTTTGAGATTATCCCTGATTTTCATTGAGGTACGAATGCCACTCGTAACCCAAGGTTTCAGCAGGAGATCAGCTTGACGCCTAGTAAGTTGTTTCAAAGGGACATGCTTATCATACAATGAAGAGAAATGAGTTTGAAAAGTGTTAAAAGATGAGTCTACATTCCCCTTGTCGATTTCAAGAAGATTTTCCCAATCAAAACTGTCAAATTCTTCCTTGAAGCTGGCTTCATCAAAGTTAGACCATTCTCGACGAAAAGGAAGTTCAGGCTTAAATTCGGGACCGCAGTCTGTGTTTAGAACCAAAAACTGAGGAAGATGATCGGAAATAGCAACAGTAAGATTTCCAGAGACTGAAGTACAGTTGACAGGAGAGGTAAAGATATTATCAATGAGAGTGCTCGAAGTGTCAGTAATTCTTGTTGGCAAGGTGATTGTTGGTAGGATTTGGTAGGCACCGAGATTGTCGAGAAACGCAGAGTGAGAAAGGTCAGTGTCACAAGTTAAAAGATCGATGTTGAAATCACCTAATAAGATAAGATTTTTATTTTCTTGGCAGGCTTTCTTCAACAAAGGAGATAAAAAAATTTTATTAAAAAGATCAACATCGAGAAGAGGATGTTTGTAGATACAACCAACGATGAAGTTTTTTCGATTCTTCAAAACAATCTCAACAAAGGTGGATTCAAGATTGCCGCTGTTAGAATTAATAAAATTTTGAAGATCCTCACGAGGTTTGCCTTTAAGAGATTTAGAAATAAAAAGGGCAGTACCCCCAGCAGTGGAGACTGCTGGAGTATCAAAAGTATTGAAGCCGCTGATGGAAAGTTCGGTATCTTCAATTTTAGAATGGAGCCTTGTCTCAGTGATACCGAGAATACTGAAATTATGATTAAGATCAGAAAGTAAAGTTGTAAGATTGTCATGGTGTTTTTCCAAAGAACAGATATTTAGATGGAAAGCAGAAAAAGATTTTTTCTTAAGAGGCAGAGAAGAAAATTCTTGAGTACTATAATATTTGCAATTAAAGTGAGATACATGATCATCATAAGTTATATCGTCTTCTTGATCGTCGACTTGAGAATCAAAGTTAGAAAAATGATTAGATTTTGAGTTGAGATGTTTAAAATAGGATTTTAGATGACTTATGTCTTTACCAATAGGTAGTTTATCCTCAGTTTCAAAATTAGGTAAAGCGTCTTGCCTGCAGAGTTTACAGAGCCAGATGTTTTTTACAAATTTTGGTTCAACGCCGAGGCACTTTGCATGGGATCGTCCCTCACATTTTGGACAAAAATGAAAAATTTGAGTGGTTCTAGAGATTTTTTTTAGGCAAACAGTGCACTTCGCACTTTGCATGCTTGAAGAATTGTTAATCTTGTGTCTCAAAGTTCAAAGGGATATGTTTCCCGAGCCAAAACTAGTGTCATATAATATCAATAAGAGAATACTCTATCACAATAGAAAGAAATGCGTAACAAAAATCAGGGAATTATCTATTTTTAAGAATAGAAAATGTCTTTATAATCAGGAAAAGATTCAATCAAGTCATTCAGATGTGTTACTTTCATTACTTCATTGTTATTGTCAGCAAAACGCACGTTAATTGTCCCATTAAAGACCCAAAACGACTCAATTGCATTCTTATTATAGAGTGATTTCACCTTTCCCCAAAGATATCGATAATAACTGCAAAGGTTATTATTAATATACAACGTGTTAGAAAGATTCACTTTTGACAAAACTTCTCTCTTTTTGAATTCCTTTCCTTTTTTGATGAATTTTTCTGCAAATTTTCTGTTTACGAATCTGACAATAGTACGTTTTGGTCCGTTTTGATTTTTGTTTTGAGTGAGTCGATGACAGGCTTCAATATCCTGTGAAGAGATTGTAATGTCAACAGCTTTAGCGACTTCAATAACTTTTGCCTCTAGATCCTGTTGTTTAACGTAATCAGGGATACCAGCTATTTCAATGTTATTTCGTCTTGTATATTGTTGAAGCTCAGCAGATTCCCTTTCAAGTTGTATCATGTCGTCATTTTTACATAAGTCACTTGAGATATCTTTCAATTCAGATTTGAGATCATCAATAATCAAGGACTTTGAATCTAAATCTTGCCTCAAAGTGTCAATTTCTGCTTTCATAGCTAGGTTTTCGTTTTGAAGTTTAATGATGATCTCATCCTTAGTATCTTTGATCTTTTGAGCAATGTCATGTTTGATAATTCTCATCTCATAATAAATCATTTCCAAAGTTATCTCTCGTGTGGGATCCAAATCAAAAAAAGACTTGGAGGTAGAATAATATACTTCCCCATCAACAACTGATGTATCTCCTTCCTTTGGTGGTGGATCTTGAGTCTGCAGTTGGGTGGGATAATCATCAGGAATCTCAGCAATAATATCAGCAATGTCATTCTTTTGCTTTCTTGTTGTGATAGACATATTTAAAACAAAATTTGGCTCGAGAAACTAGGTGTGTTGTGTTTTAAGCGCCAAAAATTTTGACACGTCTGTACTCCGCGGATGTCAAAGATGTTAGGAAAGAGATTCGTTATCTTTGCATTTTCTTACAAATAATTTCTACTCGTTTAACTTGCACGTACACATTCAATTTTTCAACTTCAGGGTTCGGAGATTTCCGTTTGATACCGAGATTGTTACTTGAGATGATAACAGTTTTAACTTTTTATTGTATTGCACAACTCTCTCGACCAATAAATGAACACACTTGGGTAAACATTCGATCATAGCATATTTTTCAACGGGAAACATTATCGCGGAGCGATAGTGAAAGTCTATTCGGAGAAATGAATAGTATTTTTCATAAAAATGGCCTTATTTACAAAGATCAAGGCATGAAAAATAATATAAGGTTTTACTTGATTGCATAATAACTCAATTTATTAAGTTCTTATCACTGTAAGACTTACATCGGGTTATCATCTGATTAAGTTAATGTTGTTTTACAAGCACAAAATGACGTCACTTAATCTGATTACAAGTTCTTGAGAAAGTGTTTGACAGATAAGCTGTATGTTTGCTTTGATGAATTTAAGAAAATGCAATGAAAGAAAAACTCATCATGTACCCGCCCCTGTATCAATGACAAGGGAGTCTGCTGCGTGCTACGTAATCATAAAGGTTACAGGGTCCGAGCCATAATTTGCATAGTGAGGGATGGGCGATGATTTAGTGTAATTTTAATTTTTGCTAAATTTGCTGAGAAAAGGCTTATATTTTGATTACACCCAGAAATTTTGGAAAAATATTAGCTGAAAAAGATATTACCCATGCCTCATGGAGGTTCAGTTTGTTTTTATGAAGTTTTGTACATTAACCTGAAATGAAGTTTTCTCATACACTTTTTTGTTATAAAAACCAGTAAATATTTTATGAAACTCGGCAGTTCTTATTTTTTGGTATTCTGAGCCTAAAATTGGTCTGATCGTGTTCTTATTTCTAGACCAAACTGATGTATTTTAGGTTTGATATTTCAGTTTTACCAAATCAACCTACCAAAATTAATTTACTTAAAATAATTCAGTCTCTCCAGGTTCAGTTTTGATTTTAAATTGTTCTTTTGGCAATTTTCAGCCTTGTTTTTCTTTAAAATTGTTCTTATAAAAAAGTGTATATTTTGACTGTGTAAAAATAGACGCATTTACATGATACCTTAATCATGCTTGCTTCCCCATACTTGTTGTTTTGCAGTAATAGATCTACTGTTAAATATATCAATATATATTAGGGAGTGTGATTTTGTAATAGATCTGATCAACCCACAGAAGCGTGGGGCCTAAATTTAGACTTTTTCAGATTTGTCTTTTTTGTACGGTTTCAAAAACCTCGCTGAGATATATTTGAACTTGGATAGTCTTTCGAAAACCATTTAAGGTCTTAAGTAATGCTCAATATAGATCAACAACCAGCTTTTTTTCTTCCCTATTTGTTTTTTTTATCTCCCTAATTTATCTTATTTGCCTTATCTCTTTAATTTCTTCCGCTTCGGGGCTCATAATTGATGTGAAAAGGAAATTTGCTTTATTTGTTTGTGATAAAGACCAATCAAACTATTTAGCTTAATATTGACAAAAAGAAGAAAAAATCACCGAAAAAGTTTCCTTTAGTTTTTTCTCCTGGTTTAATTTTGTGAAACCATAATCAAGATTTCAACATTATGACAAAAATGACATCCTATGATAAGCTCTCTATTACAAACTCAATATATAACTTTCAATTGAGGATCATTTTTGGAGCCAGGTTATGACTCATCTATTTTACCACCACAGACGAGAGAGCCGAACAAAGCTTTATTTTTGTTTACTCTCTCCGAGACTTTATCTGATACCTGTGGTCACATTATGATGCAATAAGTAAGATGCTATGAGCTTTTTCTCGAAGATCAAAAGTTAGTTAAGTTTGCTGTGACCCCTTTGGAGGCGAACTGAATGCTCTTCCTTCGATAGGTCACTACCGAAGATAAGCGAGGGAACCATTCTTTCTCCCTGGATTGCTCTACTTATCTGCAATAAACTCTATGAGATTTTCTCTAAGCTCACAAGTAAACTAAGTCGGTGGCCGCAGTCGGATTCGACCCGAAGGTTCCTCTTTCGATAGCTATCTATCCGAATAAGGAGAGGGCGCCATTCTTCCTCCCTGGATGGTCACTTACCCTTAATCCTTCTCTTAATATTTGAACATTATGCAGAGAGGCCAGTGCTCTCTAATCGCACTACGGTCGGGCATAGAGAACGCTTTCGAAATCATAACGAACAAAATTTGTCCCAGGTTTTAAAAGAATTTTTGTTGAGAAAATATTTTAATACAGAGTTGTTGTTAGATAAAATTGTTGGCTATTTTCAATTAAAGTTCTGGTGATTAGGAAATAGACTGCTGCACGCATCCCCTCCGATTTATTTTGATATATCAAAATCAATTTCAGGGATGTGTGCAGCGTAATTAGGAAGTTGACCAATCGATAAATGTTTTTCAATGACGTCAAAGATCAATCTTTAATGAAAACGAACAGCTGGGTACTCACGTCTCCCATCCGCTATGTGTAGGTGCAAAGGATGTTAGGTGTGCAATGATGACATGGTATCCACATAGTAGCAAAATAGTGCACACTGGAATCATTTAAGGTTTGCAATTACTGAGGCTTTGAGGCTTAAACTCAGGGGTTCAAGTTAGAAATATTTGACGTTATTTGATTTTTAACCGACTAAAAGTGCTTTTTTAGAAGCCATTTTGAGTCAACTTGAAAGATCTACTAAAGTGCACACTTAATCGAATGGGTTTTAGTTAACTGGAAGCATTTAGAGTTTACATTTACAGGGTCCTGGACTTGAAAGCTGTGAACTCAGGGTGTCGAGTATTAACAGTATTTGACTTCTCCCACTATGGTCAAGCGACGAGGAGACTTAATTAATTTTGAACCAGTTAACAGTATTATTTTAGGACCCATTTTGAGTCAATTTGTAAGATTTTCTAGAAAAATACCATTCAAATTAGCTTTTCATGGAGAAATATCGAGGGTTATGACCCCCTTTCATCTCCCTTTGCGTTGTAGGGGGGCTTTAAACATTTGAAATCACATTTTATCTGCATGTGTACGTGCTCAACTTGCTCAGTTTTCTTACCGGAATCAAGTAAGTTTTAAAAAGCATGTTATTTAATTGAATTAAAAGATCTTATCGTATTTAACCGATCAAAAAAGCAACTGAGTTTTATTCTATTGGTAAATGACAATACTGTCTATGGACATGCATCATGAGTCGCCAGCCTTGGTACAAAACCTTATTGATTGCTTTAATTAACATTGCCATGTAAGTCGGAAGGTACTCCCTATCATGACGGCAAAAAGCTATAGTCTTTGCAAAGTAAAGGCAGTAATTTTCTGTTTTAAAGTAAAGAGATCAGACGAGAATGTGAATACGAATCTAAAGCTATTGATACTGGAGTCTCATTTCTATTCGTCCCACTTTTTTAACTCTTTTTCAAAGATGAAAAGAGGCTATTATAGTCCCGGATGAAAGTAAAATAATCAGACTTCATTGTCTTTGATATCTTTGATCAGCTCTAAAGGTCGGGAAAATTTTCAACAACTAGAAGGTTCAAATTACTTAATTTGGCCTGACCACACAAAATAATTTGCTGTGGAGGACTGATAACCCAGCGCTCGTTATGGGGGATTTTCTGGTCAAACTGTTGTTGTTTAAGGTTTACGCAGATCTAAACCAGATTGACGATGTGGGCACATACATGCTTATTTAGACTTTTTTTCTATAATGACTACTTGATGCCTATAATTTTCCCATTGCAATATCAGAAAAAGTCAGTTGCTGTTGCGAAGGAAAACTCTACAAATGTTTTACGACCACTTTCCTAGACAAACCTTTACACGATTTTCATTGGTTCTCTACCAGCTAGCTATTGCTACCAATTCATTTTCAGCAACTTTTTAGAATGTAGAGGCAAAGATCTTTTCAACAATGCAAAAGTTTCTCTAAAACCAACTTTCTTGAAATTTAAAGTTTGAGATTCATTTTATTGTGAATATCCAACAAAAAAATGAAGGCTGGTCAAAGGCAGTATAGGTCACAAAATAAAGGTTACTCCTTTTTCCTTAATCACTTTGCTAAAGTGGCCAATCTATTCTTATGCACCCAATAATCGTTCGTAATAGCGCTAGAGGTAAAAACTTTCTCTACTGTATATTGAAATAAATTGTTTATGTTACAAAATTATCATTAAACCGCAAACCCAACAACGAGAAAGTAGCCACGAAACAAATGAAAAACAGGAAAGATATGGCGTAATTTTCACAATACAAATTCGAAAACAACTTCTGTGAACGTGACTGGATAGATTTAATCTCGGTCCAGGCCCTACGCTGATCTCGGAAACTCACAATAATTATTATATACTCGTCGCAAATCAAATTATAAACACTATACAGTGTGTCCAACAAAAATAGAATGCTTGCAAGATTGAAGGTGCATGTTTGAGAAGTTTAGTAATTAAACAATGAAAAATTCACCATATCATGATTTTCAAGACAGGAAAATTTAATGTAAAATCAGCAGTCATGGATTCGTTCGTCGTGGCAAAAATAGAACAACCGCTGACCATGTTATGGGCTTGTTTTCTTTCATGGTCTAAAAGCCTAAAGGTTTTCCCATCATTTTTTTAGGTTTGATGTTTGATGTATGATAACATTGCTTGTATTACTTCAATTGTTGGTTTGATTCGTGGATCCTGGCTATCAAAGGTGACATAAAAAGTAAGTTCAATTTTGCTTTAAATTTAAACTTTAATTAAAGATTTAAAAAATCATATGTTATAATATTTTGCAGCCATAATTTAATTGGTTGCCAAAATACTATTTATGAATATGTGTGGCAGTATAGAATTTAGACGGCTGTAAGTACAGTGTAAGGATCTAAATTTTAGAGGACTTAAAATTTGGGCCTCACAAACGGTCGCTTTCAGATAGTGTGTCCCTTGCAATCGGGTTTCGAGCCCTGGTTTTTAGCTAAATACGTTGTTATATGCATATCCATTTTGGGTTGATGCAGCCTAGTCACAACATAAGTACCGTGTTTGTTTGTTTGTTTATGTAACCTATGTTTATTCTATAATTTTTCGTCTGTTTATGTTTATGTTTCTTTCTGGTGGCGACCCCTTACTCATCACAAGTGGATTCTTTTAATGCTTCCTGAACCCATAGTAAAAAATACTTGTCCAAAGGACCTTTCATGAAATTGTTAAGATGTATTGTATTGGATGAGTAAAGTAAATCTAATCAATACCCATGTGGCAATAGCCGAATTGCCCAAGAAAATATGAAATTGCTAAGGGAACGCGGTTAGTACGTGGAAGGGGGTATCTTGGCAAAATCAGTAGGTACAGTGCACCTGAAAGGGTTACCCTTTTCACTCCTCAAAGATCTTTATGAAAATAAATCAACTCCCTGAAACGGTCCCAAAATCACAAAAGTCGGAACTTGAAGTGTCGCGTTTTCGAAATATTTGGTCTAAAATCTTTCGAAAAATCTCTCGTCTCATAAATATCAAGATTTTTTAATCTTTTTACTCGGAAGCTGATGAAATCTTCTTTTCGTTATCTGAAACTTGTCAAACAATCGAAACTATTATTTTGGCAACTGATGACACCGATTTGTTGTTACCGGCGCATCAGGCCACATCCGCTATTTTTAAAAGTTAAAATGACTAGCAACTTTATTATTTAACTTATAGGCGTGGTCTATCACACAGTCCTATCTCAAATTGCGATAGTTGGTGGAAATCACGCTTTAGTTTCCCTATAAGTAAGTATCGGTACCAGCACGAATCTATTCCAGAAAAAAATTGAATATTAATGTCTGCAGTGTAGAGATCTAGTCAAATATTTTACCCCAAAGAAATTGTTCTTAATTTGTTTTTAGTTTTTTAGCCTTTTGTTCTTATAAAGAGAGTGTAATTAACAATACAACAACAAAACGAAGAAAAAAACGCTAAAACCGACAATTACAATGTGGAGGTGTAAGGACGCTGGCATTTGCCAAGAAAAAACATACCACTAACGATCCATATCCGTCGATAAATATAAACTAAGATGTGTTATAGTCATTCCAAATCAAAACATTCATTTCATAAGAATTTTATGTCAGTCTGTCAGATATGGATGAAGAAAATTCTTCAAAACATTTGCAGTTGATACCTGATACTGTATTAACATCTTAGCACTTTAGAGGCTGAAATATGTTGCTACAAGGGCTATTAAAATGGTATTAAAAAAATTAAGTTTATTTTTTAATTAATTTTAAATACACTCAGTCATTCAGCTTTCAACACATTCTGTTCAGTGTTCTTAAACTTGTTCTTAACATCTCAAGAAAATGTCTTGAATGGAAAACTTGTCAAACGGAAATGTAGTTATTCGAAAAAACATGAATTTGGAATACCACAGATTCCGTTTCTACTACATAATTATTGATCGGATTCTCCGCAAGAGAAACAATAGACATGAATTTCGTAATTTTTGATTAGTCTTCAGGTTGCAGTGGGTGGAGAATGAAAGAGGGCTCTTTTTGTCTACACATTCCTTTAAAATAAAACAAAACTTTCCTTCTTGTGTCTTGGTGGTCTACGGGATTATTTTGAGACTTCTTAAATTGGGCCATTCCATTAAATTTCCATACACAGGGGCGTAACCTTTTCACATAAAAAAGTGAAAAGATCCAAAATTTCTTCAAGAGTCGAAAACCAAGAATAGCCAAAAATGTTGCGATTCTCTTTTTAAAAACGCGTTTACAAACTTGGTCTATGATTTCAGTATGCCCCAATTTTCAATTCACTCACTCAGATTTTAATCTGTAACTTTCATCTGCAAATCAATATCAGCTTCATTTGGTATAGATAGGTTTATTTTAATTGACAGAAAGCGAACGCTAATTAGATAATTACTTTTATTGATGAGCTCACTCGTAAGTCACATGACTGCTTCGAGACTTTTATTCAGGAAAAAATTAATGCCTTAAAAATGCAATTATGACACGACCCCCTGATCAATATTAACAAAATTATTCGAACTCGACGTAATTAATTAGGAGTTAATGATCAAGCTTCACATAAATTATTACGGTCATTTCGGGTAGGTAAAAAAATGTAATAAAGGGGAGATATACATGGTTAAATAGCGTTTGTCCAGCTCCAGCAAGCAACTCACAGCTGTCTTTGAAGTCTAAGGACAACCTATCATAGTTTGAAGCTTATCTTCGAGTAAGAAGTGCCAGAATCATTCCTAGGGGTAGAGGTACTATCCGCTGAGGCTTGAAAATGAACCCAACGTAGGGCCTGAAATTCCAAATAATTTTAAGAAAACAGACATTTACAATCCTACCCTGTGATCATTGAAAGTATGCATTATCCAATTCTAGCTGAAAGTCATTAGAACATTAGAAATATTTCTTGGTAAAACAGTAAAACGACCATAAGAAGGCAGATTTAACGAATGCAATTAACCAAAACGAAACTGTTAAGTTTCTAAGTATTATGAAATAATTGATTTTTGATTAAAATCTGAAATACCAGTCATCATATGATTGAAAGTGCCTTCTGTGCAATTTGTTTATTGTTGTCATTTTTGGAAACTTTTAGTTTGGTGAATCATATTCTGGTATCTCTGATTCTTTCTTCAAGAGACCAAATAGATTCTCGGTTGAGGCGTTCATCGGGCTTTCAATTTGATATCCATTCGGGGGAGTTGTAGATGTAGATGAAAATTTCCAAAAGGGTATCCACACATTTTTAAGAATTACCATATAATTTGGCTTGAAATGGTTCGTCCAACCCTGTACGGTTATTAAAATCAAACAGGCCATCATTTTAGTGGTCAGTGCCACAGAGATAAAAAAGACGGCTCCAATCAGAAAGAGTCGTGTGTATTTCTAGAGATAACGAATAACTTTCCCCCTATGTCTAGAATTCCTAAAGAGCATTTACCAATCAGCCCCAGCACTTCAAGGGGAATAGGTCCGAGTTACATAGGTCTGATCGACATCAAATGCACCAGTATCTTTGAGCGCCTGTGAGCCATCAATGGTCTAATTTTAGACCTTTAACAACATTTGACCCCAGTGAGCTTGAAACCAGACCCCTTTCGTGAAGCTTTTAGTGCAAGGGTCGATGGGATTATTTGGCTGACTTTTATGGCTGACTTTTGACAATAATTCGGTAGATTTTTAAAAAATTTTCATAAGAGAATATTTTTGCTTGTGCAATTGAAAATTTAACTCTATTTCTAATTTGTGGACTGAATTCGCAAAAAACAGTAGACTAAAATCTAAGATAGACAAATATTTTATAAGAGATTTTTCCTTTACAATCATAAATTTAACCAGTTAACCCTAAGATATATAATTTATTGATAGAGGAAAATTCACTTTTTATTTAACAACGATCCCCACACAAAAATTCTACTTCAAAAGTTAAACCTATAAAATTTTGTTATGCATAAATAAAATAGTCGTTATGTAAAATCTAAAACACTATTGTAAAATAGAAGAGTTTTTTAAATAATATTTTGGAGAAATTTTATTGAAAATATTTTGTATTAGTAGGAGGGAGTGCTTAGTTTTTCAAAGAAATAGAAAAGGTCTTATGGTGGTGACTTAAAACAAAATTTCTCGAAAAAGGTTAAAGACACATAACATTGATAGGCTTTTTGGTTGCGAAGGATAAACAGCAGTCTGATGAATCTTTTGGATAATTTCAATGATTATTTGCTATCACATATGATCACCTATCGGATTTAGAGGATTCAATATAAATCTACCTTAGGCAAGAATTGCTGGAGTGTAATAATCTAAAAGGCAAGTAACATTATTGACATTATCATTCTTATTTTGCAGTTTTTAATTTTTAACTTTATCCTATAAAGTAAAAGTCAAATGATCATTGTTTTCAAAAGTCTCAAGAAATACCTTAAAGGAAATCATCTTAGCGAATTTTGATAAATTTTACTATAATAAAAAAAACTCTGCCTCGCCAAAATAAGCCCTTGTCAAAATTTTCTATTAAGGTTTATGATTTTGTTATTTCTTCGATTCTTGTGAGATTTGGTTCCTATTTCGGCATTTTTGAACACATGACAGAATATTTTTTTATGACAACCCATGATCTCAGAATATTTTCCACAACCCTTCATCACAGGTGAAACACCGAACAGAGTGTACCCAACAAACCATGGAAAACACATCAGTACCATCACCACCAGTTGGCTTTCAAACTAAACAACAGGAAGATGCTTTTATAGTAGACTGTTCCAACATGATTTGGTTCTATCCGAATCATCCATCATACCAAATTTCACTTCGGTTGGCAATTTTCTTGAATACAATATTTTCCTTGTTATCAATTGTGGTGAATCTGAAGAATTGCCAACGTTTGTTAAGACACAAGGATGGAAAAGCACCTTCATCTAACATTGTCATCTTTTCAGGTGAGATATTGTTCATTCCCATGCCGAGGAAATAATTTTTACGTCCAGAGAATGCCTTCAAAAAAGCTTGAAAATCTAAGGGATTGAATTTTTGTGAAAATATCCAGTTGGTGTCCAAAGTCGAACCCAGTTCCTTTAATCACTTTTTTATGATTCTGGATAGCGCTCATTATTGTTCATCAGTAAAATTAAAAAGTAGTGGCTCTGGGTACAAGATTGAATTAATGTTTTAAGAATAAGCTGAAATCTAGTGGAGGACTCTGAAAACTTTTTGGCAAAGATCCGAGAATATACCTCAGAAATTTCCCAGAAAACCATGATATTTCTTAAGTGACCCCTCAAATTGGGAGGTTTATTACTCTATTAAAATGAGTAATTTAAGTTTCTCAGAAAAATAAACGATACGGAGAACAGTTGTAGAATCAGACTTGAGAGAGGCGTATCAAGTTTTTTTAAAGAATGAATTATTATTTTTCAGGTTGTGTGACGGACATGGTAACAGCTTTCATGATCCTCACCGTATGGAATGTGCAATCCATAATGGCGGTCAACCATCAATTCTCGTGTCCAGTCTCATTTTTCACTTACCTCATTGTCATTGTTGCCGCCTTCATTATCTGCATGACAACCATATTATTGATCGCTGATCGTTACCTGATCGTAACATGCCCTTTTCTTTACGAGGAACACATTACGAAGAACGCCTCAACGTACGGGAAAATCATTGCTTATATTTTTATCATCGCTTTGATCCTCTCTGGCATCGGATTCGCTATCTCACCCCAAGTCTTGTATTTCATCATTACTGTCCCCTATATCGGCTGTCTTCTATGGGCTGTTTTTGTATATCCTGCGTTATTCTATGAACGGTTTTATTTAACCACAACTTACACGTCCTACCAGTTAAAGGTTGGTTTACATGAACGACGAAATCACGAAAAATTAACAAAGTGTAGCTGCTTACATTCTTTCATGACTGTTTTTCTTTTATCTCCGCATCTAATTTTTACTTATGGCTGGTTTCAAAAGAATCAGCAGATTACCTCCTTAATGTTCCACACCGCGTTGTTATGGAGTTGGGTAATGATTGCATTGAAACTTGTTATCTCCGCCATATCGTTTAGCTTTGGCATCGAAGGTCGAGGTTTTAAGTGGAAGATTTTTAAACGAAAGCTGAGTAAGAAACGAATTGATGACATTCAACTTAAAAAGCTAACAATTATTTGATGGAATTTCATGGTTAGTGGATAATTCATTATGCATGATGATTTTTCAAAGAGAATGCTTTATTCACTGATTTGAGGGGGTGGTTCTCCGACCCTGACATCCAATGACCACTAAAAGGCGGACACCTCTGGTTAGCAAACACTTTTCCTTTTCTGCTGGTAATTAGCTGATAGACTAAACAACTGTTACAATTTGAACTGGCGTCAATCCGCCAAAAGCTATCTACCATGAATTTCAAAGCAGGAAAATATAAGGAGGAAATTTTTGGTTAATTAAACGGGAGAGGAGATTGTACTTGTAAACATTTTAAAAAATTTGAGAGAAGACAAAAATGGGTGCTGGTTATCTGCGGATGGTAAGGGTAAGGGTTTATCACCTTTCAAAGTCTCTCTAAGAGTCGAAAAAATCAGGAAAATTTAAATTAGTCTCTCTAAGGGTCAGAAAATTCAAGATTTTTAGGAAATTTTTTTGATTTAGAATGAAAAAAATTAAAAAAAAGTCTCTCTAAGGGTCGGTTTTTGGAGGTCCCACCCGCACATACTCCTCATCTGCCAACCCTAGTACCCCACTCCCCCTCCCCGGAGCAGTGATCTACCTTAGAGTCCAACGATTCCATTACATTCCATTTTCGAGTAGCTTTTTTCAATTTATTTCAAACAAAGCTCACAGTACAAAATATTTTACACAAAATATTTACAATATTTTATTCTAACTGTAAATAAATAAATGTAGTACCATGTTAGCACAAAATTTAATCCATAGGCATAATTGCCCCTTTTTCATCAACGATCATGAAAGGGGGAAATATTTCTAAATGCTAATGCAATTGAATACACACTAAGTGACCGGCTTGACCTTTTCCCTTTTCCCTTTTCCAACGAAAATTCCCCAATGGGGATAGAAAATCCATTGTTTTAAGCTCAAAAAGCAAGTGGAGATGGTTTTAGAATGCATTCTTAAATTCAATTTCCAATAATAGGCTTTAAAGAATAGGCTAATTTTAGGATATATTTTAGGATATATTTTCCACCGGGGACGATTTTCCGACTAATTTTACCTGGGGATGTCAACGCCAAGATTTTGATAGCTTTCCTTTTTTATTACTGTTTAAATTTCATGTTCAACGTAATCATTATATACAAACTGTTGTCATTTTTCGATTCTTCAGTATTGTCACATATACAAGCATTTTTGTTACTACTCAGTAACCAATAACCAATAATGATTTTCTTGTTTTTGCACCGGAGGCTTTTTGTTAAAATTCCACGTAAAGAAAATCAATGACAAACACAAGAAAAACATTGCAGCAACCGATATATCAAACCCAGATCCCTTTTTAATCGTGTCCAGTTTGATTTGTGCGCTTCCTATATGCGCCATTATGTTATTTCGGACAATCCCAGAATGCTTTGTAATGGTTGAGACGACCATGTAGCAGCAGCTGGCCAGTGAAATTCCTAAAATTAAATTCAAGAAACATAAATAGATTGAATCTTATCTTGTCATATCATACCGTTATAGCCATAAAACTAAATATCGGTATCTTACGCTATTACGGTTGGTCTTTATAGAAAACGGAACCAACGCGGGGGTGGGGTTCCAGCTCGAATCTCCACGTAGACCCGTAAAATTAAACGAAAGACTAGACGGCAATGTGTACTCTACGTAAAATATCGACTCCATCTATCATTAAATTGAATATAGTAATGTTTATTGCACGACTTATAGGCTTGGGCAAGTCTTACGGAAAAAATCTCGGAACTCGTAAATCGATTCATTGTATTTTCACAAGAAACTCATCATCACATATTTCGTATATGATTGCACAAGAGAATACTTACCAGAAAATACCAACAATGCAATGCTCAAATAACACACTATTTTCTTCACAGGACCTTCTTGGCAGAAATGCAATGCGAATGTCGTTAAGATAGGGAAGCATGCGAACACAAATGCCAGGATTTGAAATTTCAATGCATCTTTTAAGGCTAAAAAATAAAAGATATATTGGAGAAGTGAATGGAATTGATTCCACAATATTAGTAGTGGGCGAAGCTTTTCAAATTTCAAGTCGTGATATTTTACTTTTGATCTTCAAACAAAAAACAGAATAGACCTCTTTTTTCTTATTGCAGTACTCTTGTCTCCCAAATAGACGGGGGGGGGGGGGGGCGAATAAGCAGGGGGTAGGAAAATTTTCTAAATTCTAATAAGCGGCAGGGGATTGAATAAGAGAGGGGTAATTTGAAGACAGATTTTTTTTAACTGATATCAATTTCAACAACAAAAAAGAAACTTTAACAAATGCACACGTAAAATAAGAACCCATACTTACAAAAAGGAAAATTTTAACAAGTTTAAAGTCTATCTACACTGTAATAAAATATTGAATTATTCGAATTTAATTAGCGGGGGGGGGGGTCTTGATAAGAGTGGGGGATAGATTTTTTCTCTTAACAATTAGCGGGGGGAGACGTCTATTCGGGAGACAAGAGTATTTATTTACTGCATCCATTTAACTGATATAGACACAAGGAAAGAGTGTTAAACCCCTAGCCTGAGTTTTGAAAAATTGAATCCAAGATTCGCCAAATAAAAGATTCCTGTGAAACAATAAAAGCACAATTTTAATTAATTTCGTGAATTCTGAAAATAGCTTTGGTACCTGCTTCCTCGAGATCTCTATGAAAAATAGAGATTGGTTTACAACTGTTCTCTGTAACTCTTGACTGTTCATACACCGTTTCCACGCAAAATGTTTTCAGCCCGAATCTGAACGTTTTCTTCATATCCAGTTTCGATATTTTGTCGGGTGTTGTATCATTGTACCCGAACAATTTGGTGATGTTCGGTGTAAGTGTTATTTCTTCATTGATACTGACTTCTATCCAATCTTTGGTGAAGTTGAGGGCCACCATAAAAGTGAGAGTGATGCCGAGAAATAGAATGTAAAAGATGAACGTATAGCGACGGATGGTTTCAAACATCTAAACAAAATGGAAGAAGCCTTTTATAACAACAAATTATATAAGAACATAAGGCTATAAGGGAAGTAAGTCTAGTGGATGGGAAATGTATATTTTGGGTACCGAAAAATCACCTCAGGGAACCACACACACTGCACCCCTGTGACACAGACCCGTTTGGTTCTCCGCCCAACTTAAAAATTTGATCAAAATTTCATCCCAGTGGTAAAAATACCCATTAGCAAATTAACTTTGATTTCGTCCCTATTTTTTCATTCAATTGAAAAAATTGCACACCATAAACCATCCCCACTCCACTGGTTTTTTTAAGCTTGAAAGAATAGCATTTAGATAGAAATTTTCATCCCTGTCGTGGAAAAAGTTTCACTGGGGCACTGAAACACCGGTCATATTTCATATTTTAGATCGTTGTTTTGCTTATCGAATATGATTTCTTACCTTGAAATAAATTTGGTCGTCTCAAACGTAATCACTTTGTTGACAAAATGTTGTATTCATAAACATTATTCCCAAGTCATCTTCAAACTTATTTTCCAAAAACTTCATCCATCACCCGAAATACTCAAACAACTATGTTTACGTTATCAAACAGATTATTCGATTCTAACCCTACTCTACATAGTCTCTGAATATTTAGTCTCTGAATATATTCAAGAAAACTGATTCAAAAACGTTTTCTCTTTTTTTCATTATACACGATTTGTTATAAGAATATTTTAACCCCCATTGAAACTTGCAGATTTTCAGTTATCGGGTTTCAAGCCTAAAATTGTTTTTACGATTTTCTTTATTCTCAGATTTGTTTGGCTATTTTGTTGTAATTTCCTGATACATGGCATGTTTTAGAGTTCGTCAACTTTTAAAATTTCCTAAATACACCCTTATGTTATCTTCTTATAAAATTTCTTCTTATAAAGAAAATTGAATTCAGTTTTCTTCAATTATCGTATTGGTGTGCGAATTTCTTCATCTTCGTTTAAAATTATATTCTTCTTTTTTTCACACATTTTAATTATTGATCACAAGTATTTTATTTTCAATGGAGAATTATTAAAGCGGTCTCGTCATCTATCAACCCTTTCAACCAACAACCTTGGAAATCAATATGTATTCACTAGGACATTTCTAATCTTGAAACTACATCAATGTGGGTCAAACATTCAATCAGGGTGGAACACCCACGTAGAATTTTAGAAAGTTGGGAGTTGTTTGACTTCCAGATAGACAATTTAGGGTAAACAATGAAATGTCAGGACAACCTTTACCCCACTTAAATATTTGTGGCAGACCGGAAACTCTATGCTGTCCTGCTCGGGTAACTTAATGCAAGTCCCAGAATTGCATTAATTTTTCCGCCCCAGTTCCAGTCCCTAAACCATAACAAACTATACATTTTTGGAAGCGTATTTGGATGTAGAATACCGTATTCGGTGTAACTTAAATTCTTTCTCAGTATAATTAGAGATATCTTAGGAAAACCTGATTATGACGTCATGATTGATGACGTCATAAATACAAAAAGTTGGCAATTATTGACTACGATATTGATGATAAAAGTTCTGAGCCTCAAAGATTCCAAATAGATAACTAAGAACTATCAAGAATGTTCCTCCAGTTGAGGTTTACACGTGTTACCAGGGGAAAATCAACACACTTTTTTTAGGGTAAAACCAAACATTCTTGACAAGCCATGGAAACCCCTGGCTCAACAAAATTATTTACCATTGGGTAAATTTAATATAACGAAATTTTGGATGAGTTTTATCATAGAGATATTGTTTTATCAAAATAATTAGTACAGAGTATACAGTATATGGCGGTTTTTTTAGAAATTTTCATCATAAAACTGAAAATATATTATATATTCAATATTTTCTTATATAAGAAATAACCCTCATAGCAACCTCTGTCTCCCAGCCTTTTTTGCGTTTCTGAAAAGAAGACAACGTGAGGGTCTGACGCTATCAGTAATCATAAAAAAGCCGATAATACACAGGGAACGTGGTTGCACAGAGGACGAGGCTACACTGACAGTTAAAATGTGAGACGTTGTGATACTTCGAGTGATAATTTACAAAAAATCGATTATGAATTGACTAATCCCAGGTAAAAAAAGTTACAAAATATTTGTTGGTAAAAGTGTAAAAATCAAGTAAAATCCCCTTTGCTTTCTCCAAATCATCCACTCCAATGCCAAGTGTAAAAAATTCGTACATCCATATCACCGTACATCTCTTTTTGAAAAGTTATTAGTCCTTTGCAACGGGTTAAAGGTGTTAACAACTTCTTCGCCCAAATCATTTAGTTGGGCCAACGATTGCAAGTCGTAAGAATTTCCGTGTACATCTACATCATCAGCTGTCTCTTTACACCTGCCACTCGGGGAAAATTCCGGGGGGTTATACACTTGCCGACCGACGGGGTGTACCGCTAATGTTCGAAAAAATGGACCCTACGTGGGACTCATTTTTTTGAAAAAGTGATCCTCAATGGGACCGAAATTCCTTAATTTTCTCAAAATTCTCCCAAACAGGTACCCTACGAAGGACTAACTTTTCTATTTTGGTGTTTTTATGACCCTACCTGGAGGTGAAAAAGGTACCCTGACCAGCGGCACATCCCCGTACCCCTTTTTGCCCAAGTATCCCTCCCCCGGTGGAGATCTTTAAGATATACTGTTCTCATAATTAGAAGCGTAAATGTTTGACTTTGATTTACATACGAAAGTTTAATTTACAGTCACGTGATTCCGAATCATGAAATCGGTCTTCCAGGTGTCATGCTTCGATGTTTTTTTCGTGATGCGCGTTGACGTTTGTTTCAAAAGCCATTTCTGATCCTTGATCTGGTAAAGAAATAAAGGTATTTTAAGTTTAATAAAGCACTTTCCAACGTTCTCCGCATATGAACGTACGTACTTAACGTACGAGAGACAACCCTGTACAGTATAGGCCCTTCGTCATGCGAAAAGAACCAATTGCATTGCGCAAAAAGCCGTGTAGCCCACTTCGAAAAAGTAACCGGTTAATAACATTAAATAGAGTATGAAGTTCTGCGGAGCAAAAAAGTATACTACAACAAGGTTGTACGCTCTTTCCAACGTTCTTCGCATACCTAAGAGACAAGAATGTGTGCGGTTTGTTCGAACTACACGAGTTGCTCAATCTTGTACCCAGCTCCTTTTTTGTTTATTTCGCTAATAGCATAGCACAATACTTTAGTGGACGTTATCAGACTGGTATGAGTAACTCACATTTTCTATTTTGCTAGACCCAATAGTCAACTAGCTTTGAAAACTACCGTAGGTGCGCACAAAAAATGTTTCAGAGAAGAGTCTGCTAAATGACGCGCCTTACGCGCCCACGCGCCCTCATAATTTTAACGCGCCTTCGCGCCTTACGCGCCTTACGCGCCTTCGCGCCCACGCGCCTTACGTGCCTTACGCGCCCACGCGTCCTAAAATGTTACGCGCCCACGCGCCTACGCGCCCTAATAATTTGACGCGCCCTAAAAATTTGACGCGCCCATATAATTTGACGCGCCCTAAAAATTTGACGCGCCCTAAAATATCGACGCGCCCTAAAAAATCGACGCGCCCTAAAAATTTGACGCGCCCATATAATTTGACGCGCCCTAAAAATTTGACGCGCCCATATAATTTGACGCGCCCTAACAATTTGACGCGCCCTAAAAAATCGACGCGCCCTGATAATTTGACACGCCCTGATAATTTGACACTACCTAAGTAACTGACAGTAATCAGTCAGGAACTATTGCAAATTAGGCTATGTTCGCCGATTCTGGCCTAACTTGGATACGATGGCTTAATTAAGCCAGAAATCGTAGCCTAATTAGGCTGGAAGGAACAAAATTCCAGTTTTTGACTTGGATTTTAAAATCCGCGTCAATATTAAGCTTAAAATGTCAAATTCTTATTTATTTGAACAAGTTCCGAATGTTCAGAGAAGTAAGAGTGGAATCTTAGTTCGGAAAAGTGGAATCTTTTGCCAAACGACGGTGTAAATTGAAAACTTTTCTCACTTGTTATGCCACACCTACGGTAGATCGCTTGCTTTGATTAAACCCGACCTCTCCCCGGAAATATGGCCGGTCGCATCTTAATGAAAGAAATTATCTTAATACCTTGTGAAATTGTCTTCGATTTTTTGGTCAACATGTAACCCAAGATGGCAACCAAAATGAGAATAATAACTGATAACACGATTGCCCCAATAACAAATAATTTCCAGTATGTTTTTTCGTCTGTTTCGTCATTTGCTGTATTTTCGGATTCGTTATCTAGTCTGTTAACGTCCTTCTCGTCTTTCGTTTCTCCTGATGTGAAGAATAGGTTCGATGGGCAATCGTCAAACATTGTGTTCCGACGAATGATTTCTGATAAAGATGATTTTTCGATTTCTTTAATTTCCTGAAAAAAATAGATTGATTGAATTCAATTTGCACCGCGATTTAGGTACGAATGGTTCAATTCAGGGGCTTTATGATATAATTATTATAAAGCGTTATGGATAAAAAAAAGCATCACAAAAATGTGGAAAAGTAAAGAAAAACATTCAAGCCTTGAAAAAGGAATATATATCGTAAGGGTCCGAACCCGAGAACATTTATTCTAAGCAGTGTCGTTATTTGAGCAAGGAGAAATAAATTTATCCTTAAAAATCCTGTAGAATAATATCCACCTTTTTATTAAACTGATGTTGATACCAAAACCGATCACCATCTCTCAGCCTGGTGAATTGATCAACCAGTATTTGATGAAAGGTTTCTCCTACTTCTGCATCTTCTACATGATGTTCCGCTAATCCACCAACCCACAGGTCGATTGTATTTATATCTTTGTAAACTTTCTGTAATTTTTCACTTGTGGTTTTGTCGCTTGTAATCTCATCAAATGATTTGTATACTTTAAAGAAAAATACGTCAAAAAACTAATTGATAGCAGCCTTACTCTTCTGCTGGTTCGAAGATCAATAGCGTTGAAAATGCATCAAGAGCGCTAGATCTACTTCCTTAAATACTTGTTGTGATCATGTAGCGCCGCTCGACGTTGATTTTTAACACTATAATGAATTCTTTGCGGGTTCCATTCTCAAAAAAAAGTCCGATCAAAGATGGCTTCTAATATACATAGGTTAGTCTAGGGTTTATAAAGGCCAGTGACCAGAAAAGTGAAATGGAATTATTGATTGGTTAAAATGTAAAATCAATTAAAACTAGTTATCTATACTTGTCGCGCGAAATAGAAACGCAAAAATAGGCCCTGGACTCGTCTAGGGTTCTATTGGGGTTTCTATTCTCCATCTTCTCCATCTGCGTTAAGTTCAACAAAACGATTTGCTAATCGATTGAATTATAATTACCTTTCAAACCAAGAGCTTTTCTAACAGAATTCAAATCAGCTATGCCATGATCCCTACCACGTTGTATGTTAATTGCTGCTAAGTCAAACCCAGTCTGTTTCCCTGGAGATGCGCCATCTTGAGGGAAAAGATTGTCCCGCATCTCGTCTACCATTTTTAAATCAACTTCTTGTGCTCGAGTATAAACACTTCCTCGTAGTAACGGGTCAACTCCGCCTGTAAAATAAATTTATGTTTACCAATGCATTGTGGGATTGTTTCTAGTGTATTACAATAGAAATCTTTTAGGAATTCCTCGAGGGAATTCTATTGTAATAAACTCGAAACAACCCCACAATGCATTGGTTTTGTAGAAAAATCAAAAACTCCGATAAGGTCTATTGCAATAGTTCTATTTATACTGAGACGATTAATTTGTCTGAGACGAGCAATTTATTAAAATGAGCATTATGGAGAAGTGTACTTTCCATCATTATGGAGAAGTGTACTTTCCATTCATATTTCAATAAATAGGATCTCCTCCACAGATCACATTTTACAAACTCATCTCGTCTCGATTTCTCCGTCTCAGTATAAATGGAACTAATGTTAAACAAGAGCCGGAAAGATGCGGATAAATATTTCCTTTACAAATGATAATTATTGCTGTCCTCAAAAGATTTCAAAGTGCTTTATCTCCGATAACATCAAGCAACACAAGTCCCCAAGAATTTCAAAATGTTTATGTAATTGCCAGTATTTTCAGGATTATTCCTAAGATGACGAAGGTTCAAACCTACGGATTACGGAGTATATCCAAGCTGAACTCGACTGAGAATAACAATGCAGTAACCAAATTGGCCAAACAACCTTTAATTTTCGTTACTCTCGGGTACCTAATAGCCGCCCCCCGCTAATTAATTTTTCGAAGATTTTCCACCCAGGACATTCTTATTCCAGCCCCCCCCCCCCCGCTTATTAATTTTTGGGAAAATGTTTTTGAAAGTTCTCTTTTTTGTCCCAATTCAGCTGTATTAGCCTCCTTTTAAAAAATTTGCCATCCAGGACATTTTTATTCCAACTCCCCCGCTTATTAAGTTTTGAGATTTTTTCCAACCCCCCATTTTTTCAACGCGCATTGAAGAAAAAAAATTCATAACAAAAGTTTTCCATCGTTAAAATGCACATGTAAGATGTAAGAAATCTCCAAATTTATAACAAAAGTTTCAACCTTTTGCCTTTAAAACGCACGTGGAAAAAAATCTCCACGACCAAAGTTTTCCACATTATAAATGCACGGCGAAGAAAATCTCCAAGTACCAAGTTCAAGACAATGATTCCAATTGTTTAATTCCATATTCAATACAATCAAAATTTTAAGAGTTAACATTCTTCATATTGGCCAAGGTGTTCCGGTTATATCAGCTTAAAAAAGTTTGAAATTACAGTTCTGTGAACCGCAACAGAATCTTCCCCACAAAGAGAGTTTTCACTAACTACCACTAACCAGTTAATTCATTGTTGTAGATAAAAACACCAAGGGAAATTCAATCATTAACCAGTCAATTTTGCTCCATGTTTAAATTTTTAGCTCAAAGCTAGCTAAATCATAGTTCATCGCCAACCATCGCCATCTGACCATTGCGCATTGGGTGGTGCATACCATAAAAGTGAGTTCAAACTATTTTGATGTCGCAAGTATTTTTTTTTTCAGGTATAACATGGTCAGATTTATCCACAATCACTTTAGGTAAATATATAGGCAAAATTGAAGTTAGCTTGTTGTGAAAGTTGACAAAATGTCCTGTTTTTCCAAGACCATCAAGATAAGAGATGTATCTCTCACACCAAGAGTATGTAAACGAAACATCAAATCCAGACAATCGTACAAAAAACATGATCCAATTCAACTCATGAAAGCATAAAAACCAAAGAAAAATAGCGAAAGAGCAACATTTATTGTCTGTTTTTTTGCCTCCTTCTTTGTTATGACTGTTAAAAAGCAGTATGGTCCGATCAACAATACGCTTTCGGACCGGGCGACGTTTTCCGATCGGCAAGGAGAATAGACCACCGTACGCATATTTCCTACAACATGTCTTGAAAAAATGACATCTTCCGCCTCGAAAAAAGAACATCCTACTGTTTTACCGCCGGAGCTTGATTTAAAAAGAGACTCATGTTAGACTTGGAGAAGGAGAAGGAGAAGAAGAAGAAGGAGAAGAAAAATTACCGTTTTAACAAATATCTCCTTCTGGAAAGGAAATATTTAAAAATCAGTACAAAGGATAAAATGTATTAAAAAAAGGTATTCTCATATAAAAAGCTACCAATAAAATAATAAAGAAAGCTTTCTTATACTATGCTTTTATATTTTATAAGAACGAACTATATAAAAAGCGATAATAAAACCATAAGTTTCCAATGGCTAAAATTATAGAAGCAATTTAAGGCTTTGGCGACACTAAAACACCCGATTCCTTAAAAAAGTGGGACAAAAATTCTCACAAAATGGGGAAAATAAGAATATGTTAAGAACATTTTTAGGCTTAAAACTCAAAAAATTAAGAGCATCTGAAGGCTTCAAAAACTGAATGTTCTTGTAAAAAAAATTAAAACCTTTTTTAGATTTCTGTCTATTGACTATGATTAATATCATTTAATATGATTTTTACTGTTTAAATTCATACACAAAAAGGTACAATGAAATGTGATGCAGATGCTGTCATGTGTGGACGATATTACTTGACGTTGAATAAGTTTCAAATAAGTGTTCATTCGAGAGAAATATTCTTGAAAACAATCCATTACTGAAACCTTGTTGCTATTTGCTGTGTTGTCAACATTCGAGACATGAGTTATCCAGAAATTTCAAAAGAATGGTTACATCGCCGTGACATTACCACCAAATTTTTTTTCCTAGAACAATTCAAATGCTAGAGCCTATCCATCGTCACGAAATCTAATAAGTCAAATTTTTGCTTCACTTTTTTAAGCTAGAGAAAGCTTAAAGTTGTCTATCTAGCCCTTTGGGCTTTACAGATCTGTGGTGTTTATTCGAAGGGGCGTTTGAAAGAAGCTTGTTTCATTCGAAGTAATATCGTTAGAAAAAAAATTGTTGGGGAAAAAGTTACCATTACCATATACTACCGGGCCACTTAATCGCGCCACCCAGTCTATAAAAAAAGCTTTAAGTGGACCCCCGGCTATATGATGATATATGGTATAACCACGCTCGAGGGGTAAATTAATCGGAAAAGGGTGTACGAGATATTTTGATTTTATGATCTTCTTTGTGATTTTCTTTATTTTTTTTGATTTTTTTATTTCTTGTGATATTTTTGTGATTTTTTATTTCTTGTGTATTTTTGTGATTTTTTTATTATTTTGTGATTTTTCTACCATTCTTTCAGTTTCTTGTGATATTTTGTGATCTTGTTGTTTCTGTGATTTCTGATGTGATTTAAATCTCTTTTATTTTTATCAATATTACTCCAACATTTTTAGAAATGGAGTCACGTAGATATTTTATGCATTTTCTTTTATTTTTAGAATGTTTTTAATCAATTTTAATTACTCTCGAAAAATAGATAGAAATTTGTGTAATCTGATAGAACACTTGTTTTTTATAAGCTTGAGAATGGTGATATTTAATAGTTATCGGACAGTTGCGAGTACAATATGAGAAATATTTTACGAGTTCCGAGATATTTCCGTACAATATATTTTTTATGAATAGGAAGTAGTTTTAATAAAATCCGCCGCGAGTTAATCACCATTGCACTAATTTCAAAACGATGCAAGTGATGTTCGTAACGTAATTAGTGTAATTTATGAAAAGGTCTATCGATGTCAGCAAAAACAAAATCTACAGGATAATTTCCACCTAAGTTGCAAAGGGTTAGTCTCAAAGGGTTAGTCGTCAGTTAGATGAAAATCGAGATGATAGTGGATAGTGGAGTGATCGAAAAAAATTCGAGTTAACTCAGACTCGAAAATCCTTTTTTGAAAAAGAAAGATCGAGTTAGAGTCGAATGACGTCATAATTTGCACTTTTATGACGTCATGATTTAGCTAACTCGATAATTCCTAGCTCGAAAATTGCTCACTCGAAGATTCCGGGCCTCCCTATTTATCAAAGACATTCGAACTCTTTTCAAAACATTACATTTCAAATGTAAGTTAAAATATAAAAATCTAAAAGTTTGTCGACAACAACTATATTCAAAGGGCCATAAAAAGCAAAAAGGATCAAATTAGTCCACCTCTTTCTTCATATAAAAACATCCAAGCCATCATTACTGTTAAAGAGAATGTGTACGTCATTTTACATATTTAAATTCGAAAAGTTATGACAAGGGTTTAAAAAAGCAATTTAGAATTGTCCTATTTTTTTTTAATCCGACAAAAACAAAGAGTAGCGCTCCTGGGAAATACTACTCTTGCCGACCGACGGGGGTGCTCCACTGAGGTTCGAGAAATGGACCCTACGTGGGACTCGTTTTTTCAAAAATTTTGCGGAAATTTGCGAAAAACAGTGACCCTGAATGGGACTGAAATTCCAAAATTTTCTCAAATGTTCTACTTTTTCCCAAAATTTTCCAAAAAGGCACCCTACTTGGGACTGATTTTTCTATTTTGGTGTTTTTGAAACCCTACCTGGACTCGTTAAATCATTAAATTGCTCATTATTTTTCGTCTTCAACTTGGTTAAAAGCTAGTTTCTAAATGGCTAAATAAAGTCTGGTCCGTAAAACTTAATTTATCGTTGCCGGTTTAAAACCGCGTTTCTAGATAACATTCAGTAATCAGGTCAATGGGCTACACAAGTTAACTGTAAAATGAGCTGAGGAGCCATGCTTGTGCTAACTCGTTTAAATTATCAAAGTCTAACACACTCGTCGTTTTTATAAACATTCTGGTGACAATTTAAGTTTATTTGAGTCTAGGAAAAGAACACGTGTTACTAATCGATAAAGTAGTTTTCGAAGAAAAAAAAACCTCACCTTCGTTTTCAATGCGGTTCGGTTTAAAGTAGGCTTCCCGAAGCAACAAATGACCTTCCTTGATTGGCTTTCCATTTGGTTGTAAACGAAAAATCTTGCTATTGACTTGGCTATGTCCAAATCTGAAATTTGAAAGATTATCTTTGCAGTTACCTTGATTTGCCCTTCAATTGTACCGAAAATTTTTCTCCCTGATATTTCAAAAGAATAATATCCTTAGACAACGCAGGGCGCGCAGTTTTTTAAGAGATTTATTCATTAGAAAATTATTTTAAAATCATGATGTGGAAGCTATAATGGAACTTTAGAAGACGGATGAAACGATTTAATCGAGTCTCTTAAAAAAAACTGTGTAAAAAACGAGAACAAAGTTGGTCAATCATATAAAGATTTTACCTGAAGGCTGCGGTGGCAAATTCAGTAGAAACGGTGGCATCGACATTTTTATTGTAGCCTGTGTACTTAGGGAGGGTGTGTTTTGAACCAAGGATGGAAGGAAGATATTCATTGTACGTGATGTATTGTAGTTGACCAATCACATGCTTTCGTGCGTACTGAAAAATCTCTTCGTCCAATGCCTACGGGTGGAAAAGCATACAAGTTATACTGAATGCCTGAAGTAGGTTTCGATGGCTGAAAAATTAAGAACAAGCTAAGAACATTTTAAGGCTTTATGGACTACCGATTCCTTAGACCAAAAATACTCACGAAACGGTGAAAATAAGAGCATGTTTAGAACATCCTAAAGATGTATTTATAAAAAACATGTAAGAAGAGAAAGTTACCATTGGATTTCGATGGATGTATTCTTTAGCTAGTCGGTTATGTTCTCTTAAAAACACGACGTGAAGAGACGTCAAAACCGGCTGCACGTTTGACCGTAAATCACCGGACACGAATAATTCTTTTGTCGGACGGTTAACTGGATTTTCATTGGCTACCACACCTTCGTTTTTCTGTAAAAAAGATGATTAATTTGTTCCTCAAATTTTTTTATGCCTATGGATAACTGATCCATGTTATTCGGTGAAACCATTGAGTTTAAAGCCCGAATGGCTAGAGTAGAATCTCTAACCTTTCTCAGGCAAGAAAAAGTGAGGCCTTAAAAAATGCGCCGTATTTTTGACGACAGATTGAATCTAGCAATTCCTTTGTTTACGATTGATATTTTTTCGAACTTTAGCGGTAAATTTTAGTTTCAATCTGTCATTTGTGTAAAATCTAGGCTAGCCACTCAAAGCCGCGCAACTTTGGTAGGATTTGTTGGCTTCAAATCCTACCAAGAAGATTGATTCTAGCCCTTCGGGCTTATACTTCATTGGATGAAACTCGGTTAGCCTGGATCTTGGCTATTCCTTTTTACCTTCCCTTCTATCGGGCTGAGTCTCCCATAACTTACACACATGGATGTTTTAAAGTATATGTATAAAAGTTGCACCATTCATCGATTTCTCGAATTTGAAAGAACAAAATTAATTTTTTAAACCTACCGGCAACAGATCTCCTTTTCCAGTTCTCATTCGGCCGCCTTTAAATTCTCTCAAATGATCGCTTCGTTCTTTATCACTACCGTAAATATGGTTACCATCAATGAATGACGTCACTATGTTTGTTTGTTGTCGTGGTGATCGACCTAGAACATAGGACCCAGTGCACCTAAGAAAAATTCGAAAAATTTATGTGCAATTACCTAAAGTAAATTAATCTAAGATTTCCCCAGTTTTTATATATTGCATAGCAATTTTCATGCATTACCCTACCGTGAAAAGCACAGCTCAAAATCATATATTTACGCTGTGCCGACGAATTGAGATTCTATTCATCGCGCAATCAGCGAAGACAAAAGTAACCATGACGACCATCCAAGATCTTGGATGAGCGTCATAGTCGATATTTTTATTCCCGTCGTTGAAAACACAACTTACAAAAAGTCATCAATGCTTTGTAAAAAGAGTCAGTGATAGAGAATCATAACATAAAGTCTGTCTATTATTCCGATTCAATTAAAGTGACATTTCCATAATTAATAGTTTAGTAATTACTGGTATACATTTGGGGATCATGTAAAAGGTTTCTTTCGAAATAAACTCATTTCAACTACACTTGGAGGTTTCTGGGGAATTCGTAAATAATAAACTGCATACTGATACAGTCTGCTAGACATTAATATGGTAATATTTGCTCTTCATCTTTGATTTTTTCTACAGTGATTAGATTGACACATGCGCGATAAAATTTCTATTATTGGTCTTCAGAGGTTACTATTTTCTTTGAAAACTTCTCTGAACTCTGATACTCAGGGTAGCATTACCCAGCTTTCAACTTTCAACTTTCCAATCGGCCAATTAGATATCTGCTAAATTTTATGAAATTGATCATCCGCCAAATTAAATCTCCGCCAAAAATCGCTTTTGTGCAGTCACCAAATTAATTCCACGTTAAAATTAGTCTCCATCCAAACATCTAAACATCGTCATCCACTTTCGTTCTCTTAAAGGTGTTACCCAATGAAATAACAAAGTTTTTATGAGTATTCTAAAACAACTACAGATATGATGGCTAGTGGAATTTGTTTCCTTGGAATACGAATGTCATCACGGTTTTCGTTCTCGTCGAGTCTCAAAGTCACCCCAGTTCCTTTTTAGGTTTTTTCTGATTTTGATAGCGCTCGCGATTGTACAAAGTCCATCAATAAAATTGAAAAGTGATGCGACTGGCTCTGGTTCTTGATTGGGAGACAGTCTTACCACACCTATAATTGCTAATGCAGATAAAAGATGTCTGTGAAATAATTACCTACCCATTAAACATGGACCTTGCAAATGTTATTGTTTCCTTGCCAGTATTATAAGGATCAAATTGCACATCACCCTATAGTGGAAAGTTGTAAATGAAATTTATTCTGTGGTATAAAGTTCATTTGATGCAGGTATTCAACTAATTCCGACTAATGCTTCAATTCTGGCTAATTAAATACATTTTGTATATATATAAGAACAAACTATATAAGAACATAAGGCTTCGATGATATAAGAACATTTTAAGGCTTTGTAGACTCTAAAGCACCGGATCTTTTAGGTAACCTTTTTTTGTTATAGAGTTGCTTTGAATCTTCCTGATCTAACTATTTTTTCGTTACGTTTTATCAAAAGTTACATTTTCATACCTTGGGAACGGTTATTGGCAAAAAAACTTGGTTGAGGTGGTATTGCAAGAATGAAAAACGTGGAAACGTTACTGAATGATCTGTGTCGTGTGATACAAACTAAAAGAGAGAGAAAAATGTTTAATTCAGGTTGAGGCCCCCCAGTGGACCTTCAATTCACACAATCGCCCAATTTTTTCCAAATTCACGCATTCACGCAGTTTTTTTTTCAAATTTCACGCATTCATGCAAGTGAAAAAAGCCTATTCACGCATTCAGGCAAACCGCTGGGAGGGGCCCTTGGCTCGAATCTCCGATTCTCCCCATGTTTTATTCAGTCGTAGCAGGGTATAGTCAACAGAATTAAGATCCAACGAGACAATTGAAAGAGACTTCGAAAACTCTCGATCAATGGACTATCCACGTAAAATATAGATGCTATCAAAACATTTATAACTATACGGTGTGAAGTATATAAATTTTCAAATCTTATTTTTTATATCGCACATCTTTGTACAAAGCTTCATTGTGACACCCCTTCTTAAAAGTAAGGAAAAAGCCGACATATTTGGTCTTGAATAATTTTCCTCTCACTAAAGGATATAATGATACCCCCTATACCCGAATGCTCCTCCCATTGATTTGTACCATACGTTCCTCCGGACATCAATGTGGAGGGAATCCAGTTTAGAAAGTCTAGTCATGTCTAGCTTTTAATTGTACAGTATATTGTTGTACAAAGCTTTGTAATTTTAGTTTTCTAGCTTTGTCTGTGGTTAGATTATTGGTTGTGATAAAAACCCAAATTCACAGGAACCAAAAAATGAAAATTGATTTCATTTGCTTAATTTCAGCTTCCAAAGAGATGGTGATGGTCGATTATCAAAAACAAAAAAGATTTCAAAATTTTCAATGAAGATTTTTTATGGTAAGTGAATATAACTAAAAACTTACTTGTCCGAAATGGACACTCATGTCACTCAGTTTGCGTTTACTTGGAATATCTTCGATCTAAAAAGAAATTTAAAGAATCCGCATATGGGGCATGTCAATCACGCTTTGATATAGTCTACACGCTTTTTTTTTTTTTAAGAATGGTGTTTTTTCATTTAATCATGGATATTCTTAACTTTTTGGCGAAATCATCCAAAAACATTCTTACGGTATTCTTAGGTTAAGATCGAAATTGGCAATCTACAGGTTAAAATGCATTAAAAATGGCATTCTTAGGTTCAATTTCTAAATTCCATGATGGTGATATTCTCACTATATTCTTAATTTTTTGGCCATTTTCATCATGGACATTCTTATAAAGTGTATTCTTATAAAAAAAAGAAGCGTGTATACCGATTGAACCGCCTCTCTATGAGTGCTATGAAACGGTGCATCGATCGTGGCTCTCCTAGCTAGATCCCAACCGGTATCCGACAAAATGAACGTAACGCAGCCCTTTCTCAGCAATGATCGGTATAGGTGAGCATTCAAAGTATACATCACGTTTGTAATTTAGCACGTTTGTAATTTTTTAAAAATACAAAAATCTCACCTTTCAACAATAGGTTGTGCTTTAGAAAACTTAATTGACTGAATTAACGTCTTACCTGTCTAAAGAGCTCGTTACTGATTAACCTAGGTGACGGTCGCGTTGATCCCATACCGCTGTTTTCTTTCGGATACGGACATGTTCCGGTTAATGCATGATGCCTGGTACAACCACCGGAAGGTTCAGAAATATTATCTGCGTAAGCATGCGAGGATAAGCGCTTGAGGAAGGTACGGGAAGCACCCCATTCGGATTCTTTAGGATTGTTGAAACGCCCATCTAGTGGTCTAAAGAAAAGATATTTCAAATTCAGCATTTTCCCCAACCTCGTTCCCTGCGTATTATCATCTATTTGGTGCTTACTGATAGTGCTAGATAATTCTCTCGTTTCAATCAGTAACGTAAATAAAGCCTGGGATACACGGAAACGAGGTTGTCTTTTCCCGATCTGTTTGATGTTCGGTTTTAAATAATAACAAGTAAAAGTAGGGTATTTAAGTAGCTTATACTCTGGGGTTATAAGGTCCCGAGAGGGTGATTCGAATAAAAGGGAGAGGGGGTCCGAAATTTTTGTGAAATATGATAAACGGTGAGGGTCTGAATAAAAAGGGGTCTGACTCAGACCCATACTTATTCTATTGAGTGTAGGGATATATTTGGTTGGATGATTTTGCACTTTGTTTGTATTTGTAAGAAGAGTATATAAGAAGAGTATTGAAATGAATGAATGTATACCTTATTTTCAAATCTGCAGATCTTGCTGTGTTTCCATTAGGCTTGTTGGAACCAGGTCTGAAACATTTGTTGGGAATGAAAAGAGGTGGTTTCCCTCTCAAATCAATGGTCACATTTCCAATAAGTAATTGACCTTTGTATTTGACATTGTATTGAAAATATTGTACACCAACATCCATAATTGTTTGACCATGATTGAGTTTGTAGCTGACTGATTTTCCATCAGGATTCATTTGTATTGTACCAGCATTGGGTTGTTTTGTAATGGTATTGATTCGAAGTGGGTCACATCTTTGAAATGATGGATCTATGATGGCTTCTTGATTGCTAAGGGTGGATAAAATGTCAGTGCAATTATTCTTAAAAGATGACCAAAGCATCGTAATTTTCTTTGTGATTAATTGTTGGTCTGGTACGTATTTTGTCAACTACAATAATTTTTGTGGTTCTAAAGTTCACATTATTGGAAATATTCAAAAGACAAAAAGCGGGTTATTGCGGTTAATTTTTCTTGAAGAGCTTCAAAAATAGCTTTAGTTGAACTTAGATGTCTTGTTCAAATTTCTAAAATTAAAAAAATTCAACTTCAATTGCAGGGTCAACAGTACCGACATTATTTTATTTGGATGTCATGAATGTTTTCCATAAGAATTACTATTAATCTTAATTAGAAATGGTTTGACAAAAACCCAGACGAAGCCATGGAAAATCAATCAAATAATAATTGATTGGATCAGGGAAGGAAGATGAATTTCACTTACGCTAAATCAGGTGTAATCCTCATGATCTGTTTAGTTTTTACACTCTGGAGTGTAATTGTTTTGTCGAAACGAGGCCAAAATATGGTTATATCAACATAATCAAATTTGCCGACACCGAAATGGCAGGTGATTGTACTTTGACCCATGTAATGAGTTTTAGAACCAACTTCAGTAAACTGAAATAAACAAAATTCATTTGCAATTAACACATGACCGAGTTCCTAGGCTCTCCATCACTGAAAAACTTTTTGATGACAAAACTTCTAAGAAACTTCAATGCAGGTCTTCAGTGTGGATGGTGGAAAGCTTTAAAGTTTCTTTGAAATTTTCCATGGAATGAAATTTCAGGGGTTATCGTTAACGGGGACTACTAATTTTTGAGCTACTTTTTTAGTGGGTAGTATTCACCCAAACTTGAACCTAGTCCCTTAATTCGCTTTTTCATTATTCTGATTGCGTTAACAATTGTACAAGCTTTTGTATCACATTCATCAGTAAAATCAAAAAGTAGTGCTCTGGGTACGAGATTCTGAGTCAGCAGAAAAAAACAGACCTGAGTTTCATTATCTTTTGTGGTGACGTAAACTTTGGCTCCATAAGAATCACAATACTTCTTTGGATTATTATCGCATCTAGAATAAAAAGTATTGGGAGTTAAAAAAAAAAAGAAGGTCCGGAAAGTGCAACAGATCTTAGAATGAAGGATACTGGGAAGATTAATTGAATTCAAAGTCGATAGGACATAGGGTTTTCTGAAGTTGATGGTTTTGATTTTCTTATAACCTGGTTGATGGTTTATTAGCATTTTAGCCGTCCTCAATTTTACGGGTCAAAACTATGATGGTTTGTTCCTGACCGTTTCAGTTACTCCTCTGTCCTCAAAATGTAGACACATGACAATGAACTCACTATTGGCACATGAAGAAATGGCTCATGGTGAATTATCAAAAACTTATCGAAAAGCAAAACAAAAAGAAGATAGTTCCAACATACTTATGCATGACTTTGATCTTGATCCATTTATTCTTATCTGATCCGCCCTTGTTACGCCACAACAAGGGTGGTCCTGTATTGTCCACCACAAGCAGATCTTCGTGTCCATCTCGATCAAAATCTAAGATCGCCATAGCTCGTCCCATACCGTCAAACTCAAGACCTGTTTCTTTTGTTACGTCCACCATGGGCGTATCACGCCCTTGGTTTTGGAATAAATTGATACTTTCTTTACCATCAAAATCACTATCTTCGAGGGTAGTTGAATCGATTTGAAATCCATTTGTAACAGCGATATCTAACCGCCCGTCATTATTGAAATCGAACATGGCGGCGCCCCACGCCCATCTAGTTTTCTTCGCCCCATACTAGGGAAATAAGAAAAAATAATATAAGATTTGGTTTCAAGGGAAAAAAATAATTTCTTCAGACTTCTTGTTTGAACATGTAATTTTGCGTCATTTTTGATTTTGATTGATTTCTTTTAATTCATCAAAAAACAAAACCAATCAACTTAGTTCGTTAATTTAAATTAGCCTATACAATCAACTAGAAGCTTACCTTATCGGCCATTTTGAATTTTCGATTGCTGTTGCCAAGATACAATGCGTTACCGATTTCACCAAAGAAACATGAAAAGACTGGGCATGACTTGTTGCTATAGTGAACAGCTGATATAAAAAAATCTTGTTTTCCATCTCGATCGAAATCGCCAACTGCAAGACCCATTGCATCCTGAAAAGAAAAAAAAATTTTGAATATAGATTCGACATTTAACACACTTCCGTTTATTGGGAACATTGCAAAAAGTGGCTTCATACGGGTACAGAGGTCCGTCATTTTTGTTAAGTTTCGTTATATATTTCCGCCAATCCAATTTCATCATGAACATTCTTATAAGGTATATTCTTATTAAAAAAGCGTGTACCTGGTTTCCAATGATACCGCATTCTTTGGTACATTCAGTGAACGTCCCATTCTTGTTGTTCCAGAACATCTTCGATTGTCCGAAATCTCCGGTCACAAATAAATCTGACCAGTTGTCATTGTCAAAGTCCTGAAAAAAAAAAGAAATATTGCGGGTCTAGTCCGGCAACTATCATTTGGATAATCGTTAACTAATAATCGTTAACGACTTTATATTAGGACTGCAACCATGGTAAGAGATCTATGTCCAATTGAACCGCCTCAATAGGTTTTATAAAATGATGCATGGGTCGCTGTGCTAGGTCCCTACTACCGGTATCTAGTCAAAAATGAGCGTGACGTAACGTACACTTTCCTCAGGAATTGCTGTTCAATGAAGTAATAGCACTTGTAAAAAAAACCGTTATCAAAATGAAAATGGACAGGAATATAGATGCTTGTAGACCCAATATCTATAAGTTGCCTTTTGATAAATCAATGTTTCCAATACTAGAACAGCTGAGGGTCTTCCAAAGCCAAGGTTTTACTCTTAAATTTATAATGTTCATCTATTTCATATTTGAGCATATATATGGTGAAGCTTTGATCAAAACAAACGGTCCAGTTTGGGTTCGCTGGAAAGCCCTTTCTTCAAGTTTTATCTTTCCATCTCCTATGGGCACGCAACGTCTTATGGACATTCAATGAACGTCTTTAAGACCTTTGGACGTCCTAGAAACGTACATTAGACGTCCAAAAGACGTTTGTGCCAATTGGGTAATATTTGAAAAATAAGGTCAATCAAAATTAATAAAGGATGTCGAAAGAAATTTGGCTTGTAGGTTATTGTGAGTGTTATTGAGTGCTAGCTCTAGTATTATAACTAGCATGTATAGTTTTGAGCGTTGACTTACAGTAAAGGTGGCGCTAAAAGTGTGAGTTCCTGCAATATGTGAAGTTCGCATGAATTTCCAGGCGTTGTCCATGCTGACACCTGCAAAGTCTGTTGTGTCTTCAAAGTACCTGGAAAAAAATAGTTCGATGAAAGGTCTTAAAAAGTTGGACTAAAATGTACAAGCAAAGTTATGGGGCGTTTTGGTCTGGCGTTGGTGTTCGGCTTGAGGAACTGTGTCAGTATTTCGGTAAAAAAGGTTTTTTGTAGATATTGCAATTGAAATAAATTGTGTCGGTCCCAGTCTTAAGTATTTTATTTATCAGAAGCTTAACCTGATTTCAATATTTCGAAATGCATTCGGGAAAGGTCGGAGGAGGAGAAATCACGACGTCGACAGACACTGCGACTTGACAGACGCGAACTGCCAAGCCATGCCGTAAACCATGACACTCAAACGACACTGGGAGAACGATGCTCAGGTGAGGCCAAACCTTGTGAGCAGTGCCACGGCACGTCACAATGTCTGTCTCATCTACCCACACTCTTGTATCAAAGTAATGGTACCCAATTCTCCGAATTGCGAAATAGATACTTTCTAAAAATATATTTTTTGTCTTTTCTGATTTGAGCCAGTTTCACAGGGTGAGTATGGAAGGAAATTCTCCATATACATAAGAAAAATTGATGATTTTTTTTGGAATGATTTTCAATTATTGATGAATTTAGATATTATAGACACAATAATACTTACCCAGGTTTGCTTGTTCCTTTATTTCGAAACAATCTGGTGGCTGAGTGCTGGGAAGAAATAAAAAGGATTGCTGTAGGCTAAATGATGTCTAGTAAGATGTTATATTGGTTTCGTGCATATGTTACATGTTTTTTTCTACTTGCTACAATCATAGTCGAAACATATTGAAATTTTAATGTATTTTAACGTTTTTTAGAATTTAAAGTTCGGGCAAGAATTGCTATTTTAGCACTTCCACTTTCTTTCATTGAATATTTCGATTTTGGAGGGGTTTGAAGGCTTCTAGGCTATATTCCAAGCCTTATTGGAGCAAATCTGAGCTTTTAAATCCTAAGATCCTAGGGTCTTCCGGTCTTCCTAAGTCTTAAGTCTCAAGACTCTACGCGCTTAAAAATCATTTGTGGTGTTTAAAATTTCGCAGGGAAATCCCCTTTGTCTCAAATGTTTTGTCCATCATTGTAGTGGAGAAAGCGGTAAACACAGTAATGGTCAAGGATTTCCCTGAAGTAACGGGGAGAAATAAGGTAGATCTTTTAGAGTAACATTTTCTAACTTGAAACTTGGTGGTAATACCTTCTCCTCCAAAAGAAAAGGTTTTTAAAGGTTTGGGAAAGGTTTTTGAAGCAAATGCGCATAGAAGCCGTTCAACTCTCGACCCACTGTCCTGAAGATTAGGTCAGAGATTTGGCGACAGTACACGGATTGTTAGAGATTCATTTTACGTGAAACCTACAGTGAATTCACGTTCGTTGGCGTTATTCATAATCCATTCGGCTGTATAAACATCCAAAAAACCATCTCTATCATAATCTCCAAAGTTGGGCGTCATTCCACTTAAAAGTCGTTTAGATTCAAATTCCAACGAAAGACCTCTTTCTTTGGCTTCTTCAGTAAAATAACCGCCGTGGTTGACGTAGAGATAGTGACGGGAGTCGCCTACGGTTGTTACGTAAAGGTCAAGATCCCCGTCGGAATCGATGTCTATCCATCCGGCAGAACTACCGTACATTGACGGTCCGACGTTAGTGGTTCGGGTTACGTCTGTGAATGTTCCGTCACCTAAGATTTAGAATAGTATTCAGGAAAATCTAATCTTTTTTCACTAAATTTTTTGAAATATTTAAAATAAAACTTTTAATTAGTACAGGAAACATAAATTTGCTCGAGTTCGGGAAATTTTGAGTTATGAAGTAAAGGTATTGTTAACTGAAGGAACCATTAAGTTTGTTCGAGATAAGGAAATATTCGAATTAAAGAGACTTTAATGTATGTATTAATCAAAACGTTGCTTTCCTCTTTAAAAACGAAAATACCAGTGAGGTAGTAAAAATACAGGGGGGGGGGAAATCTCAAAACTTAATAATCGGGGGAGGGGTTGGAATCAAAATGTCCGGGGTGGAAAATGTTTGAAAGGGAGGCTAAGACAGCAGAATTAGGGCAAAAGAGGGAACTTATTCAAAACATTTTCTCAAAAACTAATAAGCGGGGGGGGGAGGGGTTGAATAAGAATGTCCTGGGTGGAAAATTTCCGAAAAATTAATTAGCGGTGGACACTTATTAGGTACCCGAGAGTAGGTGAAAACGTATAGGGAAAAATGGGCAAAAAAATTAAGAATAAACAACCTAAAAAAAACAAACTTTCCCGGTTTTCAGGAAAAATAGATTATTGATTTAGGAAACTAACCATTATTTCTGTACAACAAGCTATTTCCGTAAAAAACAGTGAAGAAGACATCGTCCCATCCATCACCATCATAATCACCCACCGCCACTCCGCCCGTCAACTTCTCATAAGTACATCCTTCGCCCTTCAAACGGGCGGTGTAATTGTTCGGACCAGTTATTGTAGTATCAAATAAACAATCGTTTTTGTGTGGTTGTCTGTCTTTGTGGAGATGCTTGAAACCAACTTTCTGTAAAATAGAAACGACCATAGCTTTAAAAAATGGGTGTGGTCCAACTTGGACCTGGCTTGCTCAAAGGAATTTTCAATTTTTCCTGTTTTTGAGAAAAAATCTTTAGGTCCAGATCGGAAAAATCGACTTAACGGAAGATCTTAAATTTAGTATTAGTTAGTTCTTAGTATTTAATTTATGCACAGCGTTGTTAGTTCAACCTTGTTCGGGTCACACGTGATACATCTGTCTACTCAAAGCTCAGCAACTAAAGAGAACAGTCAAGGGTAAAAGTCGGTAAACCCAGGGGGAAAAGAGTGGCACCATACCCACACCTTTTGGTAGGTAGTCATGGGAAGTTTGCATTTTGGGACATTTTTAGAACGAAAAGGAAAAAAATGGAATAGAGGGTTCCCATGTTTTGTTAACTTGCGTAACTTCCGCCATTATGAAAGCAAACGTTCGATTTGCGTAAGGATCGCCTCCACTTGCGCACGCTTCGATCGCACCTTTTGGTTTCAATCCTTTTTGCTTGGAAAAAAGATTATGTCATAAAAATGTACCGCGCGCTCGAAAAAAAGTTGAGCACGTTTCAACTTTTTTCAACCGCTACGTCAGTTCACGTTAATGGAGTTGCTTCATTTTTCTTTTGACCAATAGCGTGAAAGCTTTGCTCGAAAAAGTGCGATCGAAACGCGCGCAAGTGGAAACCGGCCTTAAAGGGAGCACTTCTACTTGTTCCAACATTTGCTTCCATAATGGTGGAAATTACGTAACTTAACAAAATATTTTTATCAAATAAATAAATTTTTCTATTTCTCGGTCATACTTTCACAATTATCAAAACTTATCTAGATTTATGGGAGGGGGTGTCTTGGAGATGAGATTGGAGAATTATTAGTCTCCGCAACATCAGTTATGTCTAAGAAATTATTCAATTCCAAACATGGAAGTATTTACGAGGGAAAAAGCCCGAAATTCAACAGTTAATGAATGATTGGTACCAATAAATATGAAATTTGAAAGCATTCCCAAATTTTGGTACTTTAGATATCTATCATAGATTTTTGACATTTACAGACTATATTTCACGAGTTTGCATATTATGAACTAATCAATCAAGTTTTCCTTTAAGTCTGTCTATCGATCAATCAATCAACCCGAAAGGAAGCCATTCTGGCCAAACTAAAACTCTAAATGATAAAGTTTTCTTTCTTTTCTTGGTCATCTTTGGTGGTGAGCATATCAGAGAAAGAAAAGAACCAATTTTCCAATATTGTAAGCAAAGGTAAGGTTTATATGCTCACCAATAATAGTTTATTTTTACCGTCAACTTGTCGGTGGTCAAGGTCAGTGCTCCCTTGGACAAGGCTCCCTTTACAGTAAAGCTTAAGGGCTCTGGACATATCCAATTTTTCGATTTTACACCAACTTAAATGGCAATTTCTGAATTTTTAAAAAGATTAATGTATAACTTTTTTTATATGTCCTGTTAAACCTGCCTTTTTAGAATTTAAAAATCGAAAAATTGAAATGAAAAAATTAAATGAAGAAGAAAACGAAGAAGAGTATTTCACCTTTTAAAGCCCTAATCTCGGTATAAATCAAACATTTTGGATTTTTTTTTGGTTCATGTGATGTATCTATTTAGTATCTAAAAACACAATTTTGGAAAATTTTTGTGGAAGTATCTTTCCTTTAAAATCTCCAAAAACCTCATTTTTGGCAATTTTCTCCACTGAATTTCCATACGAAAACAGCTATAACTTGGGATGTAGCCAAATACAATTTTTTTCCGAAAAAATCTATATAAAGAAATTATTTGTCATTAACTTAAAAAATGTTTGAAACAATAAAATGATTTCCCCAAGGTGATTAGGCTTTTTTTGTGAAAAGTATACGAATAGCGTCGTTATGACGTTTTATTGAGGTCCATGCAACACTTATTCCCTAATTACTCATGATGTACACGCTTTTTTTTTTATAAGAATACACTTTATAAGAATGTCCATGATCAAAATGGCCAAAAAATTAAGAATATGCTAAGAATATCACCATCATGCAATTTTGCTATTCAAGCAAAGAATGTCATTTTTAGAGCATTCTAAATTATAAATTGCCAATTACCCCCAAGTAATAAGAATGCTGTAAGAATATTTTAGGATGATTTTCCCAAAAAAGTTAAGAATATCCATGATGAAATGGATTTACACCATTCTTATAAAAAAAAGAAGCGTGTAATTACTTAAATCTATTTTTTCAAAAGCAGAAAGCAGCGAAAACATAAGGTTTTATCTTCAAATTGTCCAGAGCCCTTAAGAGGCTACGGATTCGTGACTTTTACATTGACGGTTTTTGGAATGTGGAAAGAACTGAACTCTAAATCATTTGCACAAGTAATTGTATATACTTCTAAGAAGAATTCGGAGTTAAATTGATTTCAATTAACGTCCGAGTTATTGAGAAAAAGGGAAAGTCAAACACGGAGGAAATAAAAAAAGCCGTAAATTTCAAATCGAGGAAAAACGGCTTTTAAATCTTAATCTTATACACGCTTTTTTTTTAAGAAACACACTTTTAAGAAACATGAGTGCCTAAAAACTAAGAAACATCTAAGAAACATGCGATGCAGAGGCTGAGAATGAGAAAATAACATTTTTTAATTCAGTTTTTTTAAGGACCTTCCAATCCAGCCTTTTATGAGGCTGATTATGTCAAAAAGTTTAGAAACATTGAGGCTGCTTGGTAAAACTAGTTTCTTAAAAAAAAACGTTTAGCCGAGATCAAAATCGTTGACAGTTTAAGTCCAAGGGGTTGCATAATGTCAGGTTTGCGTTTTAACTGGACCGTAGGGAATGGACCTGGGACTTTCTGCGTACCAGACTCGTAGTTGCGTATTCTTTTTCGTTTTATTTAGTTCGCATTTGCTATATGGCATTATATTAAGTATCTTTTCTATAATTTTCTCAATGTATTTCTTAAGGTATTAATAAGTTGCGGTTTTCGTGCCACCAAAAGTATATTCGTGTTTGTTCGTGTTTGTCTTTTAACCTTTTTTTAACCTTCTGAAAAAGTTTTGATCATTTCTTATCTTTTTACTTTGGTTAATATTAATTATATCGATATGCATTTTTTGTCAAAAAATTCACTTTTCCCAGTTGACAAGATCCATCTAACATCTCTAGCGTACATTTAACGTTAGATGAACGTTTGGTGGCAGTCATCTTTGAAATGTGTCAGTAAGGGGGTGGGTGTTACGTTTGTATTAGATAAGGAGATATAAATACACATATGTTTTGTCAATTTGTCATGGTGAGTTGTGTCCTTTGATCCTTTGCACGAAGGTCAAAGACTTCAATACATCTCGCCATAAATTTTCTTCGGTTGTAAAATAGCGTGTAGAATAGAACATTACGTCGCATTTTCACTGAGTATTTTTTTCCCGATAATGTCCTTTGACCTTTTTCACGAAGGTCGCCTTTGACCACTACACGTTTTTTTTATTTTAAGAAACACACTTTTAAGAAACACGAGGCTCAGAATGCCTAAAAACTAAGAAACATCTAAGAAACATGCTGAGGCTGAGAATGAGAAAATAACATCCTTTAACTTGTTTTTTTTTAGAAACCTTCCAATCTTTGCATGAAAAATAGGCTGATTATGTCAAAAAGTTTAGAAACATGTAAGAAACATTTAAGGCTCAAAAGGCCGATTTCTTAAGAAACATTGAGGCTGCTTGGTAAAACTAGTTTCTTAAAAAAAAAACGTGTAATAGTTTTTTTCTGTCAATTGCATGCATCGAGGTCTTATTTTCTGTTCTCTTCAGACATTTAGTCATTCAATAGATGATTGTCCACGTAATTTTCAGATGACGTAATTTTCAACCTGATTTTCAACCTAAATTTAACACGTTCACTGCCGAGCCCTTTTCAGAAATTGAAAATTTGACGTCTTTGAATTTCCTCGAAAGTTTGACTTTCAGAGGCTCGACTCGGAATTTTACGAAGATTCCAGAAATGCAATAGAAAAGCAAGCAAGTGTTTCCATATTAAAAGGTTTTAGTACTTTGAAGTACTACGAGTAGCGAGTATACTCGTAGTCGGCTATAATATATAATATAGGAGGTTATAGTAAGGAAGTCTGCGACCGCAGTCGGAGGCGACCCGAAGGCTCCTCTTTCGATAGCTATCTACCCGAAGGTAGGGGAGGGCGCCACTCTTTCTCCCTGGATTTCTCCACTTACCCTTGATCCTTCTCTTAGTTGCCGAGCATCAAGCAGAGAGGCATCAAGTACCATCAAGTACTAACCCCCGCCTGGGGGTTGAACCCACAACCTTGCGAACCGCAGCCGGATGCTCTACCACTGTACTACGGTCGCTTATAGGAGGTTATAAGAAGGTCTTTAATAATGTAAAAAAAATTACCTTAGCAACTTCTTCAAATATAAGCTTTTTCTTTTCTTCATCATTCCCAACAAAAAAATCTTCGCCATTTGCAATGGTACAAGAACCAACCTCTTCGTTCAAAATCCTATCGTTCACAAGGATTTCCAATTTCTTCAAAGATGAGGATCGTGTAAATTGATGACCAGAATCTTCAGTTTTCATTTTCTGTTCAAAATGTGGACCGTATCCAAAGAAGTAATCATTTTCAACTTTGAAGATCTCCTCTGATGATACCAGAAGGTTTATTGATGCGATGATTAAGAACCGCAGCAGAGCCCACATCGTAGTACTGAAAAGAAAATTTGAAAAGGAAAATATAGAAGTGAAAGTCCTTAAATGTGTATTCTTTTTGTGCCTACAATCTGGAAGCATCCTAAACGCCTGGGGCATAAAAATAAATATTCGCTTATCGCGCCAGGAGAGGACCGCGCAACCTCTCCCGTGCGACATTCTTGTTGTGCTTACAATATAGAAACCATGTCAGCGTCGACATTGGTTTTCACATGATATCAAAGGGACTTTAAAGCAAGAAGATAATAATGTTGGTTGGGTAGCTCAGTTGATAGTAAATACACCGTGTAAAAGCTTGACCCCTTGTCATAGCCAAAGAGTAGCTTTGATCGGATAGCATGTGAGTTACCCTTCACCTTTCAGTATTCAACTTACCGAATCGGGCGCCAATAGAAAGAGGAATTGGCTTCTTGACTCCCTGCTGCACCTTCAAACGTTTCCAATGCTTACTTTCTTTACTAATATCCTGAATATATAAATTTGTTAATTCTTTTCTAAATGCGTTACTCTTAGGTTCCAAATAAACGGGTCCCCCCCGCTTGTTATATTTCCGAAAATTTTCCAACCTCGCCGGACCTTATTAGGACACCCCGTTTATTTATTTTTCAAAATAGTTTCAACTGTCAAAGAGAAGTCCCCTTACTTTGTTCTAAATAGCTTGATTTTAGCCTATATTTACCTTATTTTCGGGTTTTCAGAAGTACAATTTCCAATCCACCCGGCAATTAGGTCCCCTCGTTTATTAAAATCTCAAAAGTTTTCCGAACCCCCCCCCCCATTTATTTGCGCATCCAAGGTTTGTTCGGGTGTTCGGTGTAGTTTTAAGCCTGGGGAACATAGCTCTACGTCAAGTCCGTGTCATCACTACATACCGTACATATTAAAATTCACGGCTTACGACTTGAGTTTATAAATAGAAGTTTTATTAAATGAGTACAGACAAACTCTCAAGCTGTTTTCTGCTTAAACGGAAAAAATGTGGCTAAACTAATTGAAAACGTAATTACTTGGATAGCCTTAGACATATTTTGATTTCATTTTAATGATTGAAACAGGTATTTGGGCTGTTTCATCAATTTTTACTGAAAATCTTCTTAAAAAATTACAATTAAGGCCATTTTTTTCATAATTTTTCGATAAATATCTAAATATCTAAAAAAGGCTGTTCTTGCGTTTTTCGTCTTTTTTCTTCGGTTTTGTACTTATAGAGAATAAGAATAAGAATCAAATTTATGTTTGACTTAAGAAATGTGCGCTGGGATCTAAAATCAAAAGCCTCTCCCCTTCCCCAAAAACCATGAGCAAATACTGTTTAATGTGCACGGGGACTAAATTAGATAAATGGATAAACGGAGGGTACGGTAAATGCAGTGTAAAATTTCTGATTAATGGTGTCACTCCTTAAGTTGTAGACAAATTTTCGATGCAGACTACATAAAGTCACTATTAACTAATGCTACCTCAAAGAGCTGTATCTTAAATACAATATTTTTTTGTATTTGTACACTTCTAAGGTTTTATTCAACATTTCAATTTTTCCACGTCGAGGAAAATTAAGGTTATTTCTAGACAAAGAAAATTTCATGCAACGTTTCATAGACCTGACTCACCCAAATTGTAAGCAGCTCCTACTGTTTTGAATTTTTCTATGGCTACTGCAGCTCTTTTTACAAAGTAGCAAAAGTTTTAATATCTGCTCTCATAGTAGAGATCAAAAGAAGCCGGGGATGACCCTGTGTCTCAAGGTAGAGATTCTACATTTACGTAATAATGAAGTGAGGTATGAATTGATATATGAAAGCTGAAATAGACTGAGCTTTAGCCGTGTAAAAAAAAGAAAAAGTTTCTGAAATTACTAACACATCAAAATAAAAAACCGTTCTGTCCTTTTCTATTTTAGAATCAAGATTTATATATAATCTTGCTAAAATGATTTATTCTCCATAGCGACTACTTAGCTTCTATCGCGGGCTTAGCTTAGATAATTTTTACATCTTTGGTGAGAGAAAGAAGCTTTGAGATCTAGCCGAAGGGTGTTCGTACAGAAACAATTGCTAGATTGAAAGTAACAATTACCGCCAGAGCTAACAAATGCTCAACACGAAAATAAAAAAAAGACACTCAATCCAAACGAGATTGTTTTGTGAAAGTTTTGGAGATTCCGATCTAGCCTTCCGCTTCAGCTCATAAGACAAAAACTGTTAAAAAAATGACAAATTTGAAAAAATACCAAATAGAAATTTCCAACCCATAAGTCTAGTTCCACTGGGGCAATTCACAAAAGCTTTAGTTTAAGACACCTGAGTGGATGTCTGAGCTTTTAACAAATCGAATTCAATTTCCCCACCAAATTAAGATTTAAGAGATTTTCATTCCATTGAGGGGGTAGTCAGCTCCTTTTATTTCATACTACAGGCTAAATAATTTTCATTGGGTCATCCACTTGATCGAAGCAGAGAATGTCAACTTATGCAATTGACGAAAAAGTACAAAAATAAAATACCTTATATTGATCGTCTTATTTCTCCGTCTTTTTCGAAAGATTGATACTGTCATTAATCGCTTTCTCGATGAAAGTGATACATAAGAAAGACATTCAAGTCATTTATACCAGATCCGAAAAAACCGCAAAAACAATTATAGTATAATTTCATTATGTTGCTTATTACGTACGAGATTTCTCGTTTTGTACGCTGACACTCTTTTCCCTTGACCTTGTCTTAACTTAATCAAGAAAATCAAACTTTCTCATCCTTTGACGGATAACTTTTCGACCCTTCTTACGCAAGCCCCGGTTGAACTTGAATGCCAGCATCCCCCTCATTTGTTTTGCTACAAGGGATACGAATCAGCCTCAATAATCACGTCCGCTTGAAGCGCAACTTTTCGCTAAAAAAGTTTTTCAAGCTGGGAATTGTTGATGAGATTAAAATTTTAGTGAAGAAGAATATTAAAGGTACGTAAGGACATAAAGGGTCGCACCACAAAAACTTGCCTTAGTAAATTCTAAAGGGTGTTGATGCGAATCTAATGCTGACGTTATATATAGTTTGAGCCACAATTGATTTTGTGGTTTTAGCGATGCTTGCTAAATCGATCTGGCCAGCCAGGGTGCCGTACGCACCATAATGCATATGCTGCTCTGCCAACCAATTCTCCTGAGTGAATATAGTTGGACAGAAATTCTTATATATTATATGGTAGTAAGTAAGTCTGCAACCGCAGTCGGAGTCGACCCGAAGGCTCCTTTTTCGATAGCTATATATCCGAAGGTAGGGGAGGGGGTCACTCTTTCTCCCTGGATTGCTCCACTTACCCTTGATCCTTTTCTTAATTGCTGAGCGTCAAGCAGAGAGGCATCAAGTACCATTTTGGAAATCTCTGGTATGACCGGGCTGGGGGTTGAACCCTCAACCTTGCGCACCGCAGCCGGGTGCTTTTACACTGTACTATGATCGCTATTTATGGTGAAGAACAGAGATAGGAAAGGAAGTGTTACAAATACTAAATAAAATAAACATAAAACATAAAAAGGGAGTAATATTTTTATAATTATATGATATTATGTTCCGGAACGAGTGAAATATTTCCATATTGTACTCGCAACTGTCCGATAACTATTACATAAACTCCAATGGTTTTTGGTTGTAGTTGCTTTTGAAAGGAAGAACATAATATCATATAATTATAAAAATATTACCCAAAAAATGCACTTTTTGTGTTGGAGGACACTTTGGTATCAAAGTGACGTTAGATTGCTTCTACCGCTACAATGCAACAACATCTTTTCGTCAATTTATATTTTTACATGTAAAATACAAGATATATTGTACTCTTTTTAACCAATCAGATTGCAGATATTTTTTGGATCGCCGATAAAGTAGTAATATCCAATTCTTGATATTCTTGATGCCACTTTCAGTATGGGGAAACACTAGAACTAGCAACAAAAATCCAGTCTTTCTTGGGTGCTTCCAGATGAAATATCATGTAAATGTTGAACTGCAGAATAGGATGATGTGACAAAGGGGTTTTCTTCCACGAATTTAAAAGATATAATATCATCAAGTTAATTGTCTGATTCAATTTCCAGTCAATTAATTGTTAACTTAATTTCGGCGTCTTTAATCTAGTAATATGGTTAGATTCTATCAAACAATATAATGACCGGAACTGCACTCAACATGTTCTGTCAAAAAAATGACTTAATAGATTTCTTTACCAGGACATTCGATTAAAATTGTTAACATAAATTTCCTGATATGATTGGCCTTCATTTTCTTGCCGCTGATGAGTCAAATGAAATCGGCTTTTTGATTAGAAAATCCTGTCTCGGGGAAAACTTTTTTACGTATAAATAGACGAACTGAACAATATTGGGAATAGAAAACCCTTGAGTGAAAATTGAAAATTTTATTGTTAACACTTCAAATATCTATAGGTAGGTTATCCAGAATTGTACTTACTTCTCCAGTGAGGCCCAAAATTCAGTACACCCCTGTCTCACAGTCCCGGTGGAACTTTTTTCTTCAGCTGGAATAAAACTTCCTCTTGAAATCTTAATGGGGATAAAAATTCTATTGTTCTAAGATTAAAAAAATCCAGTGGGGACGGTTTTGAAGTGCAATTCTTAAACGCATTGAATTTCGAATGGGGATCAATGTAAATTTCCCAGTTGTGCTGAAATTCTAGGATATTTTCCCACCGGGGACGAAATCTTTGTCGAATTTTTCATTGTGGATGGGGTCCCTTCGGGTCTACACAGGGGTGTCTCAGTACCGTGAATAGCACAGGTCAAAATCATATATTGACGCTGTGCCGACGAATCGAGATCCTATTCAGCGCGCAATCAACGAAGACAACAGTGATATTTTTATTCCCGTCGTTGAAAACACAACTTAAAAAAGTCATCAATGCGAATTCATAACATAAAGTCTGTCTATTATTTCGATTCAAATAAAGTGACATTTCCATAATTGAAAGTTTAGTAATTACTGTTATACATTTGGGGATCATGTAAAAGATTTCTTTCGAAATAAACTCATTTCAATTACACTTGGAGGTTTCTGGGGAATTCGTAAATACAGGGTGTCCCTAATTAAAGTATCGAGTTTAAACATGCGATTGAGTAGAAAGTTTTATGTGCGTGTTCACAAAATTGGCTGCGTTTAGACCAGCCTGGCATTTGTAATTGCTTGCAGTATTCTTTTGAATTCTATTGTTCCGCACAATTGTTCGGTTTGTCAAATGCCTAATGATGCCAGCGTGTTGGCATTTCGTTGGCATTTGAAATGCCATTTTGAGCAAAGGATTCCCCTTTTCTGGCATTTCAAATCAAACAAAGGAACCAAAACAAAGAGAAAAAATGACATTTTTGATTTTTTAAAGTATTTGCACGTTTTTTATTCAGTTCTTTCTATAGATTGTAAAATTTGCAAGATTTGCCATAGCCTAGCCCTACGGCAAAAAGTTTCAGTCTTGATGACTGCAGTTTTTGAGAAATTCCATGCTTTTCATTGTTTGATCTGTCAAAGTTGAACTTGAGGGAATCACCTTTTCAGTAATGACTCTAAAAAGACGATTTCTTAAATGCCATGAAAGAAAATACAATGGAAGAGCTATTAAAATCGAATCCCTCATGAGCAAATGCCAAATTACAAATGCCAGTTGGTCTAAACGCAGCCATTGTATTTTAAGCTCTGCCTCTTTTTTCTTTGTCATTACGATTAATTTATACGTTGTACCCAACTACCTTTTGTAATAAGCCTGTGTGATGGAGAACGTTCTTATATTTTAGCGATAACACACACAAACTTTTCTACTCAATCGCATGTTCAAACTCGATACTTTAATTAGGGACACCCTGTATTAAACATCATACTGATACAGTCTGCTAGACATTAATATGGTAATATTTGCTCTTCATCTTTGATTTTTCTACAGTGATTAGATTGACACATGCGCGATAAAATTTCTATTATTGGTCTTCAGAGGTTAATATATTATTCGAAAACTTAACCTCTGATACTCTGGGTAGTGTCTCAGTGTAGGCTTCTAATGGGCGCGAAGATGTTCTTTGATGGTTGGTGTCCGACGACAAAATGTCGTCATTTTTATGTCATCATTGAGTATATGTAAAAGCGCGTTTCGTGGTCACAGGTCGTATTGGGTCTATTGATCACATGGAAGGAGATCTCTGGTCAATTTCTGCTTGTCTGAAAGAAAGGTTTTAAGACATTTTTAAATGTTGATCAAATTCAAAACATAACGTACCCCTCTAAATCTTCTTCCAACGTTTTTTGGTCAATTTGATGACGTCACCATACTACGGATTTGTTCGAAACACTCTCAGATATAACAAGGGGACGTTAAAAATCATTTTCGATCTACCAAGGAAGAAAATAAAAAGTTATGAACTGATAAAAATCAAAATATCAAAAATTTGATTAAGTTTTCGGAATATTTCATCCTCCTCTCTACAGCTTTGTACCTTTGTCTATAAATGGACCCAAAAATTAACTATTCTTTTTCGTGAGTTTTTTGTCCTCTTGTTTACGCTATGATAATAGGGAAATAAACTCTTTGTGATTTTTTGGATTATATTTTGTGTCTTCGAAGAGAAGTAGCTCAACTTTCCCGATTAATTTCCCTTTTGGGTACACTATCACTGTAAGAGTTTAATTTTTTTGTTTATGATAATTCTCTTTTCAAAGCTAATAACCGACAGATGAAATTACAGGTTTGTTTCACACTAACAAAGGACAACCGTAACGTTTTAAGAACGTACTATTAATGTACATTACAGATCCATTGAATATTTTGAAAACTTAAAGGAAGAAAACTTCTTACTTAGCGTGTTGATATCAAATTCATGAAAATTTGAAATTAAATTCCTTGTTAAAAATCAATCTTCCCTCTTATTATTTTTAAGGGGGTAAATTTCCCCTCTTTAAAAACAAATAATATCAGAGGGTCTAAAGAATAGTCAAGTGTGGGATGGTTAATCTTTCTCTCGAATTTCCCATAAGGTATTTTACTATGATCCTATATTATTAAGAATTAATTTTTCATTTTGATAATCTACACAATGGCACGGAAAATTAGGACGGAGGTATAAATCCTGACGCGTCTCTGATATAAGACACTTTATTCACATCAGTTTTGTACGCTTCAGACCTGTTTAAACGGAATTTAGACAGGAAAAATTTGAAATTTTACATACGTCAGAAATAGGTAAGATTTTCTCTGTTTTGATTTGATTTTAATAGATTTTTCTTCTATATAGAAGGAGGTCCAACAAAATTGATGTAGCCAAAACACCGCCAAATATTTTCAAATGTTGAAAGTTTATTTATTGAAAAATTATTGAAAAATTCTCATTCTCTTTACTCCGAATATTTTACTATCGATTGTCAGTGTATCATAGACATTTTTGTACTGCACATGTATTTTACAACTTAAAATTGTTTTTTTTTTCTACGAAATTTGCCACATTTTGACCTTATTTTTTCTAATTTTCTACTTCGTGTTCATTATTTTTCCAAAAAGAATACTTTTAAACATCTATCAATTCCAGGTATATATTTATTGAGGAAAAACAAAAAAACTTGTTTTAGGCAGAGCTTTAGATACTTCTAATAAATAAACTCTGAAAGGTAAATTTTGAGATATTTAAAAAAGGAGGAAGAAAAAAAGATCGATTTCGAATTTTTTGGAAGAACTAATATCTCTCACTGCATGTAGCGATTATCTTTTACAATATGAGTATTTTAGTACTTCGCTTAGATAGATTAAGTCTTAATTAATGTCTGAAGGTTCCTGCTAATGATTAATAGAGCTGCTTATTTTTTGGTTCAGGTATAATAGATTTTGAAGAGTGTTTAGTTTAAGCTAGAAGCGCAGGATATAAGGGGTAGGGTCTAGAACTACATTATTCGTGCAAAGTTCGTCGGGGAAAAAAAGACCAATTTTTTTTTGCCGACGATTATTTTTAACTGATGATTAATTTTTTCCGGCCAACATTTTTCCCGAATGAATTCAGTTACTTTGGTATTTGGAATTGTTTATTTAGCTCCATTTAAACCCAACCTCTCTTTTTGTTGAGACCTCCACCCTTTTCTTAACTTCTCCTCCCCTGCCCGTGCAAGTAAACATCCTAAACGTGAAAATAAATGTACAAGAACAAAACTTGTTTGTGAAATTAATCTGTTTTCTTATTCATGAAAACGCCTCCTAAAGGGCTGAATATTTGGATTTTAAGTTAATTTTTAGAGCCTATAAAAAGCTATAGTCATTCTTTTTTGTATTAGTGTAAGCTTTAGATTTTTCTCTCCTGCCCTTATGGAAAGAAGTTGGTTGTTGAAAATTATTAATGTATTTTAAACTAGTCTTTTAATGGCGGAGATATTCTGCATAGCTATGAACAATATTCTATATGGTGGCGGTGATTTAATGATTTGCACCTTATCAGCCTCGTTTTTACGACTTTGACAAATGTTATGTACACTGAATAAATTTCTATCAATCGGATTTCTAATCTTTTTTTTTTCAGGTAACATGAACTGTGTGTTGATCTTTTTGGTATTATTCCTGGCAAATAATGTTTACTCCGCCTCCTTGACACGTGAGGAAGATGCTCTGGTAACTAAGCTACTGGACACGATCGAAAAACGGGATGCAGTACCTCGACTTGGTAAACGAGAAGTACCTAGGCTTGGAAGAGAAATTGAGGACGTACCTAGGCTTGGAAGAGAGATCGAATTGGTACCTAGACTAGGACGAGAAGCTGAAGAAGTACCTAGACTAGGACGAGAAGCTGAAGAAGTACCCAGGCTTGGTCGAGAAGTTGAATTGGTACCCAGGCTTGGTCGAGAAGTCGAATTGGTACCCAGGCTTGGTCGAGAAGTCGAAGTTCCGAGACTTGGGAGAGAGGTTCCCAGACTAGGACGGGGAATTGACGAAGTTCCAAGATTGGGTAGAGAAGTACCTAGGCTGGGTAGAGAACTCGAAGTTCCCAGGCTAGGCCGAGAAGTACCACGGCTTGGAAAGCGTGAAATTCCAAGATTAGGAAAACGAGAGGTACCTAGACTCGGACGAAGAGAAGTACCTAGACTGGGACGTGAAGCATCAACGTATGACTTGAAACAATTGTACAATCAATTAAAACGTGAAGTCTCAAATGACATGATAGAAGCTGAAATTAAAGAAGAAAAGCGCGTTCTGAAAGCGTTCGATCTTGGCACGCGTGGTCTAATATTGAGAAGAATCGGAGATAAATTAAATAAAGATGGATTTTCTGACCAAAAACGGGATATGAATGAAAAGGAAAGTAGCAGACCATTCTTGCATGTGAAACGTACAAACTTACTCTCGTTGATCGAGAAGCTTACTTCAGAAGAATAATATGTTAAAGTAGTATTTAATAATTCTAATTTTAATGAATCATTATCATTATATAAAAATTTATATCGTTAAAATAAATAGTTGGTAGATTATAGAGTGGCTTCTAAAATATCTTAAATAACACCTATACAATTCTTTATAAGTCAGCCAGCGAAAAGAATGGTGCGAGTAGCTCTGGATACGGAGATAGGGACAATGGGCGTATTTTGAACTTAATTGCTAAGTCACCACACCCTGAACAAAATTGCCATCCAGCTGAAAATTGGCACAGATGCTCTTTAGGGTATACTTAGTTACCAAAAAACCCCGTCAATCCGGACAACGGAAACCACTTTTTACATCTTTAGAAACCCCTGACCCCTAGCTTACCCTAAAGGGAACGACTCACCCATGACCTAATTAAAGGCCGGTCTCCACTTGCACGCCCTTCGATCGCACTTTTTCGAGCAAAGCTTCCACCCCATTGGTCAAAAGAAAAATGAAGCAACTCCATTGGCGCGATCTGACGTAACGGTTGAAAAAAGTTGAAATGTGTTCGACTTTTTTTTCGAACGCGCACTACATATTTATGGCATATTCTTTTTTCCAAGCAAAAAGAATTGAAGCCAAAAGGTGCGATGGCAGCGCGCGCAAGTGGAGACCGGCCTTAAAACCTGTGCCACTATTATGATTACAATAGTTAATGAATTATCACACTGTGACGACAAACAAACATTCTTTTCAACGTGCATTCTGTACCATACCTACTCATAGCCCCGGGGGAGGTACTAGGGCAAAATGGGTTATGGGGATGTGCCACTGGGTCCCAGGTAGGGTCGCAAAAACACCGAAATAGAAAAAACCTTTTTTGGAAAATTTGAGGAAAAAGTAGAAAATTTGGGAAAATTTCAGTCCCGTTCAGAGTCACTTTTTTCGCAAATTTCGGCGAAATCTTTGAAAAAACGAGTCCCGCGTAGGGTCCATTGCTCGAGCCTCAGTGGAACGCCCCGTCGGTCGGCAAGGGTAGTTTGTATCGGAAAAGTGTCAATTTTTGTGACACCTTACTGTCAGAAATGTCAACATGCTCAATGTGTGAAAATATTTAGGTGTCAAATTTTATTTTATTTTGAAGCTAAATAAAAGTTAGGAATTTACAGAAAATTTCACGGTAAAAGCTCTATTATTTCAGGAGCTATTACCAATAGTTTGACCTCCGTACAGAGAGAGCTCCCCTTAGGCCGAATAGGGTTAAAGAAGATTCTGCAAGAACTCTTTTGTGGACTTAGCAAAATCTCGTTTTTGGCTTTATTCACAAACTGGCTGTATCGCAACACTATCCGAAATTTTTATCATTTCGTCGCGATTGATAGACCTTCTCATAACTTACGTTTTGAACATCACTTACCTCGTTTTGAAATTATTGCCATGGTGATTAACACTCCCAGCGGATTTTATTTTTTCATAAAAAAATCATTTAATGTCTTAAGAGATATAATCACCATAGTAATTGTTTGAATACGAGGCAAGTGATGTTAGTGACGTAGGAATGGGGGGGGGGTTTACCAGCTGAAGGTACGTTCGGCGAAAAAAATCGCTTTTAGAATCGTACCCTTACAGTGCAGAAAAAAAACGGTCAAATTCATACCCTTACAGTGCATTTTTTCAAATTTAAACTTTTTTAGAGCAAAAAAATCAAGATTTTCAAGCAAAAATTTACAGTTTTTCCTAGATTTGCTGAAATTTCCACCTATACAGTGCATTTATCAAAAGTCCACCCTTACAGTGCATTTTTGACATTTTGAAAAACATACGCTTAACCACCGCACATACCCGTCGGTCAATTTGCCTGACTGCCCTTCCCCCGGGGTTTATTTAATTGTTGAGCGAACTTCTGAATTGAAAACAGTAGTAAGTACTGTGCAAGAGTAACCATGGCAATAACCCAGGATCTTGGATAAATTTGTACCAATCAAATCACAATTAAGAAGAATAGAAAAATCTATTGAAACCTTATTCGATAATACCCCCTTCTCACAAACCAACTGGAAAATTTGGCCAAAATATCTAAAAATAATCAAATAAACCAATCCTCTCTGCAAAATACTATGCTATTTTTCCCATTCCCACTGAATTTTCTGACTTGAAAACAAACGAATTGAAATATCCCAAGCCATAAAAATTATTGGAATATCAATCCCCATCGAGTTTCAGTCCGATATCTTCATCCCAACTGGCTGAAAAAATCCTACTGGGTCTGTGAGAAGGGGTTGTGATAATACTAAAAGTCACTCTAATAAACGATCCTCTACTATTCGATACGCTCCCTTATTAGATGAAAATCCAATTCCCCTTGGAAATCAAATTAGAGAGCGTCAACTGTAACGTGATTGAGATGTACTTATGTGATAAAATTCTTATATTTCGTCACAACAGGAGAGAGAGACATGCCATAACTTACCCGAGAACAATTAATGTAAAATCACTCACGTATACAAAACAAACTTGTAAAACAGTTGAAACAATCAAATACACCCAAATTTGTTTTGATTTTGTATTTTGACATGTGACATTTGTTTTGATTTTGTATCCCGCCGCTTATGGTTTGTTCACAAATTTTGTCAGTACTTTTACGTCCCTTTAAGAGAATTTTTTTCCAATTTGTATACAGGTTTAATAACCATCAAGAAAACAGCTATTTCATTTTTGTATTATTCTTTAAATTCCAGTATAAGGTATAAGTGTACAAGCTCAAGGGATTCGAATTTCAAAATTCAGACGTTGTAGATAACATCACAAAGGGCTTGAGTTACCGTCAGCACAAATGGTATAAGGCTTTCAGAAAAATATAAGCTGTGAGGACGAACTGTAAAAGTAGAAAATGATTTTTGATATTCGGAATCTTGGATAAAGGAAAAACCAATTACAAATTACAAACGTATGAGAGATTCAATGAAGGATTTGAACCAGGTTCCGGAGTTCTTTTTGTGGTATTTCTTCCTCATTCTTTCATTATAATGAAAAATAAAAGCCTTGTATTTCATCTACTGAAAGTTATCTAACTATAAATTTTTAATAGTTTTTTCGTGTCTATAGGGGCCTCTATAATAGTTTACACGACTATTAATGTTCATTTGATCATTCCGACGTGGATGTTATTTGTTCGTCATTTGGAACCACACGGATAGGCTCAATGCCCTCAATATATCGATTTGGTCTCTCTCGAATGTCTCGAACTTTTTTCAAAAGAGTGTCCCATTGCAATTCACTCAATTTAAAGTTTTCGTACATGTTGACGGCTGACATCCAGAAAATTGGGCATTTCTTTGTATCAAAACTCTCCTCCAAGCTTTGTAAGAGAGAATCAATGCAACGATCCAAATTTTCAAACCCGTCGACACCGTGTTGCTCTAACGTGAAAAATAAAATATATTTCAAATGGATAGATTTCAGCTTGTTAGCGGACACAGGGAACACGTGATTTTTACAAATTGTTCGAAAACCAATGAAACATTTCCGAATCGATGTTGGAACGTGTTTCATTAATGTCACTTCAGCTTTTGAAAACGATATCCGCCATGTTGATCCAGTTCTCATCCCTTGTTCTCGAGGCACAAAATGGCAGCCGTTTCCCTTTATTGCATCTATTTCACCGTCTGCCGGCCATTTAGCATTTCCTCTTTGTCCCCAATCACTTATGTCAGGCCATTCATCACATTTTAAGGAATATGTTAAATCACAATGAAAGCGATCATGTTTATCTTTCTCCGATCCAAGTTTGTATTTGATTGAAGGCCCTTTAATGTCGATGCGTGCAAAGTTAACATACCTCTGCAAGCAACACATGCAAAATAGTTGACAACAACTTTCCTCAACGTAATCTGGGAACGAATCAAAAGTCAAAGAACGAATTGTTTCCTTTATCATTTTCTTGATAGTATATCCTTTCAATTCCTCATTATTAGAAGTGATGTTGAAAAAGGGCGGGGTTGTATCTTGAGTTACCCGAACCCCTGGGTTATCTTCAGTAATGTTTGACGGCCAGTTCCATTCCCCATCGTATGTTAAAAGTGTAGCGTGGTATTCTTCCGTCGATTCTCGATTGAAACTTACAAAATCTGTCTTAGGCGAAATCATAAAATCAAGGTCAGAAACCAATGCATGATTTTCAATGATAGTTTGGTTAGATGCAGAATCAATCCAAGCAAGAGATATTGGTATACTAAGCCCCTCTGCTACACTACCAGCTAAAAATAACTCAGTTTCAATGTTCAACTTTGGTTTACTCTCAAGTGTTTCTTTGGTGATTCTAAGATATCTCTTGGCTTTGTTTGTAGCTTTGTCCAAATTTGTTGGTATGTGAACAAACAAATTATTTAAACATTGTTCAAGAGGTTCTGGAGACATATTTAGTTGGATTTGTTTGGTTGGCTTTAAATAACACCATTGGCAGAGGAAGATCAAAATAAATATGACTACTGCTATTGCACATCCCGTTGCGACATTTATTTTATAATATTGCTTTGTAAAAAGTGGGAGTGTGAAAACCAATGCTGTAATACACAAGCCAATCACAAGAAAGATTGATAAAGACAACCAAATCGTACGACATTCAATAACTGTTAACGGTGGCCGATTTCTTATCTTTTTTAAGTATCTACAACAAGCCATATTGCCTCTGCACAAACTAACTTTACAATGATTAATTATTTCGTATATACCAAGAAAAGAAAAATAACCAAACTTGCTTTTTACAATACTTTAAGTTTCATGTTTCCAATCCTCAGTTGTAAACAGTTTGGAAACATGAAACTTAAAGTATTGTAAAAAGCAAGTTTGGTTATTTTTCTTTTCTTGATATTATGCTCCTTCGGTAGAGCACTCTTTGAAGATACATTTAACTTTTACATATATTTCGTATATACAGTGCAGATGAAACTAGGAAACGTAACTCGGAGTGTATACAAATTGCACAAGCGACGTTAATTAGTGAATTGATTGCTTATTAATGTTTACAAGAATTTTTGTCATTGGATTGGTCGTTAACTATTCAAACAAAATAACCAATTATGTGGGCATCTTGTAAAAACTTCAACGCAACTGAGTAAATGTTGACTTTTAAGAGCTTTTAAGAGGAGACGAGCTGGAGTTTTTTTTGGAGATGCTTAACTGATTGGTTATTTTTAAATAATAGGGATGACGCGTTCTTTAGAATAAGTAATACAATCGTTTGTCTCAACATTTAACAACCAACAGAGTCATCAAAGAACTTGTAAAAACTCCAGCTTGTCCCTTTAAGAGCTGGAGAGTCAATGCTTTCCATCGGAGAGTAAGCAAAAAATTAGTTTGCGGAAAATAAAGATGGAAAATTATAGTATGGAAGATATGTGTTAGCCGAAGCTAACAAAACTGTCCTGGGGGTTCAGAATTAAATAGAGAGCAATAGAATGTGCTTTTTATAGATTTTTACTACAATGTCCTAAGTTCATAATGTCTAGTTCCATATTAAAATTCCTTTTTCTAATTAAATAGTTGCGGCTAGATACAAAGAATAACCTTCAGCATAATGCCGAAGGTGGGCCGTATTTCATATAGCTGCCTGACAACCCTTTCCTAAACGAAGCGATTCTCCGCAATCGTTGAAAAATAAAAAAAATTTTCTAATTAAAATAAAATGCTACAATCTTTTGTTTGTTTTTTGGTATAAAAAATCCTAATCAAAATAAAATACTACAATCTTTTGTTTGTTTTTTAAGTATGAAAAATTCTAATTAAAATAAAATGCTACAATCTTTTGTTTGTTTTGTGTTTATTTTTTGAAAATCCTACTTCTTGATAAAATAAAATACTACTTATGTATGAAAATGTAAAAAGAAAAGAGATGAACGTGGGAGTCTGAGTTCATCATTGAAAGACATGTATACGATAGGTTAATTCGCCGTGTTGAAGACTGATGCCTTCATGTTGGTTTTGGGAGAACTTGTTCACCAACCCAAACGAGTAAAACAATCAACACTACTGTTTGTGTAATGCTTTGCTGTGGTTGATGATTGATTTCATTCCCAAAGTCTGTTAAGACATTCGATGCGTATCACCGAATTGCCGATTTCACTGAAGCGCGATTTCATCTAACGGTAAGTGCAAATTTTGTTATATTTCGGTATTTGTGAATCTTTTAAAATTTAGAGTTCTATTATGTTCGCTTTGCCACGTGGTGTCGTTCTCTACGGATTCTCTTTTTTATAGATTCGATGACGACATTTGATGGATGTTCTGGTACTGATGTTTGGTCCTGAAGTCCAGGTAACTTTTAATACTTCACCAAAGTTGAAGTTTTTCTGTAGTATATCCGGTATGTTGACTTCCATGATAGAAATTGCTTGAGTGTTTGACGCAATTACTCTTCCGGATCTTGCTCCGATTGTGGTGATGCCCGTTGAGTACTTGGTAGAATTCATATCGATGGTCTTCAAATTGCTGCATGCCATAGCTGAGGTCTCCTTTGTGACTGTCGTAGTTGGAGTCTCGTTTGTGGTCGTCATGGCTATTCGCATTGTCATGGCTGCTACAGTTACGAGCCATAGTGATAATAGTCCGATCATTAGCTTCTTGATTGACTTGTTATATACGAATGGACCTTTAACGAACAACTTGGGATGCTTGAACTTTGAAGGGTTCACCCGTGCCATTCCTTTCTTCGTCTGGATGTTCTCATTCGGCAGGTTCACAACTGCTTTGATTCTCTTCAAGAAATCTAGACCAAGCACTAGGTTGAATTCCACGTTGCTTGACACATACACTTCATGGAGCCAACTTTGACTTCCTATGGCCAGTGGGAGGATAGTCGACCCTACTATCTCCACTGTGGATCCAGTTATTGACTTCACTGTACCAAAGTCTCTCGTGTCATCTGTCATCATGAATGGTTCCACGTTGCATTGGTCCCACATTTCCTTTTTGATGAAGGATATAGGGCTGCCGGTATCGATTAAAGCTTCTAGTTTGATTGGCATGTTCCCCAACAATGCTGTTGCCGTCACCAACATCCCGTCATTTGTGCTTCCATTGATGATGTGCTTTACTGCCGAAACATGGTTTGCTGAATTTTCTTCCTGTTTTCGCCTGTTGCCTCTTCTGGATTTCAGACTTCGAGGTGGAAGCTCTGGTGGCTGATCTTTTGGAATTTGCTTTGATTGTTTTTCCTTTTTCTTCCTTTCAGTAGCATTCTGGCTCGTTCCTGGCATACTTGATATGTATCTCTCGACTTCTTTTCGAACATACTCTTGGATTATTCCCATTAGTACCAAATCCGATTTGATGTCGTGATTTGCGGGGGTAGTTATGTTCGACATTTCAACATTATTTCCAGTAACTCCTTTTGCTTGCAGCTCACTTCTATACTTGAACAGCAAGAAGAGTAAGATGAGTCCAACGACGATTATGAGTCCCATCATGACCCATTTGTTGAAGATTTTGGCAATGCCTTCAGCAGCACTGTCAATTAATTCGCTTCCTGCGTCTCCGACTGCATGGATTAGTTCACTTCCCGCTCCGCCCACAGCCTTTACAGTGTCTGTTAATCCCTTACCGAGGGCAGATATGACTTGGCTGGGAGATTCTGATAGGAAGTTTCCAAGTCCGTACGTGATAGCTGTTAAGATGTCTGGCTTGTGGGGTGTTTCTTGATTTGCTTTCATCCTTGCCACTTCTTCTGTGATTTCCGCTAATTCACTGACGGCTCCGTAGACTCGAGACATGATTTCGGATATGGTTACTGGTGGAAGATGGAACTTTTCTTCTAGTATGATATCCTCGTGATCCCCTATGATGTCTTGGATGACATCTTGTGACTGAAAATCCTCCAGAGATTTCAATAGGGATTGTGTCTTTCGGATTGTGCCATTCCTGCTTATTCTGAAGGAGGATTGTTCGTTATCCACCACGAATAGAGCATCGCGTCTCGCGCATGAGATTGTTGGGCTTTCATTCACCACTTGCCTTGTCGAGAGCACCAAGAATTCTGAGAATGGCGAATCCTGAGAATGTGTGCCATTAACACTGTCCTTCTGTTCTTCAGTTCCACTCCCATTCGAGATTCTGCGGATGGGAAAATGTAAGTAACAAGTGTTATTATACTGTCTTGACCACCAGATTTCGACTGCTTCCTTGATTTCCATACACTCTTTCAACATGATTGCGTCTCCCATTGGTTTAACAATGACGTTTTGACCACTACGGATCCATTCATTTGCTGCAGAGGGGAAATGATTAGTTATCCAATGGTAAAGTTTGTTTTGACCAGCTTGAAGATTGCATGTTCTTCGCATCTCTTCTAGAAGGTGATGTTTGTGATTGATGAGTGCATTAACAATATGTCCTTGTACTATTGGAAGTGTCGAAGTGGTGCTGGCTTTCGTGGCAAATTTCCTTACTTTAGTTAGCGAATGTATCTTCGTTTCAGGTGGCAATTCTTTCGATGTCACCACAAAACCATTGTCAATTTGGATGATGTATGGTTCCAGTAGGTGCTTTATGGAGAAATGTTCACTTTTATAGAACGTCTTCTGTGCAAGTTTGTCTTCTCTCCACTCGTATGCTGCTGAAACGTGTCCGGCCAGTCCTAGCTCAGGAATCGATATGAAGTTTTCTGCTTGTAGAACAGGTAATACTTTCATCAATTGAAAATCGTGATTATCATGCTTGAGCTGATAGTAGAGAATAAGTGTTGTTGTGTCTTCCGTATTGTTATATACTGGTGTACAATAAGCTGCTGGCATTGGCGGAACATACTTGATACCAGTGTTTTTGGGTTCTTTCCCGGCCTCTAGCTTTATTACAGTTCCAAAGTCTGATTCAGTGTTCATGTTTCCACAACTCGTGTTTGCAAAATAACTCATTTGTAATTTCGAGTCACTGCCCGTGATGTACGCTGTTTGAATTTCAAATTCGTAGAAATAGTGCCACAATATCTTGCCAACGGGACAAGTGTCAGGATACCATATACCTTTATCGTCTTTCCTCCTGACCACCGGAGGAATAAGTGTGCGCACTCTGTATGTCGAGCCATAACTTTGAAATTTATACGGGAAAGACATATCCACATTGTTTGTATCTCCGAAGATTGCTTGCCGGATCCATTGGTCGCACTGTATTGGATTCACTGGTAGATACGTGCTACCTTTCCAGTCTCTGGCGTTCCCATTCTTCACTCTTGACTTTCCGTTGCAATTTTCCTTTACTTCGATTGCCCTGCATATGTAAGTGAAGAAGTGAGTGGTTTTGGGTTGGAACTTGAATATCTTGTGGTCCTTCACGTTCACTTCAGTGGCGTCGTTGTTCAGGTTGTCACAGGAGTCGATTGTTTGAGGTGCATATACTCCTAATATTTTGCTTTGTTTACAGTCGAACAACTTCAGTTTCGGTGAAACATCTTCGGTGCTATTGTTCGTAACTGTTTCATTGTGATTGTCCTTTATTGTCGTTTTGTTTGTAATGTTTGTTTCGGCATTCACGACAGCAATGCCAAAAGTGATGAAGATTAAAAACTTCTGCATTCTTGTTTTAATCTTTTTTCAATGTTTGTGCCTTCTGCATAAGTTTCTCTTATGAAGAATTCGTTTGTACAATTTTCTCTTCTTTTTCATTTCAGGATGGCTGCCATTCAAATGCATGTGAATAGATGCAACATCCCGTCATTCATATTATCATTAACAATTTACGATTGATGGTGTTTTCCATATAAGGTAATTGAATTCATTTTGTTTTAAAGTTTTTCCAGTATTGTTCAATTATCTCTTTAGGAATATTCTCTTCAGGTTCCCAAGAATTTTCTTCTTTTTCGTAGTTTAGCCATTTCACCAGGAATTTGGTTCCCTTTTTGTTCCTTTTGTGTTTGATCAATTTCTCCACCAAGTAGTAGTCTTCTGGTAGTTGTTCCTCATGATCGTGTCGAATTTCGGCTTCTCTTGCTGTTTCTATGTCATTTTCTGACTCTTGGAGTTCGTCGCTTGCTACTCCATTTTGGGTTTGTCTCGTCTTTGTGTTTTGCTCTTCCTCCAGCTTCTTCCAAGGCTTCATGCGGTCGTAGTGAACACGAGCTGGAGTATCTTTTCCTCTCTTTTTTACTTGATACAGGGGATGATTCTCTTTGAAAACTGTGTACGGACCTTCCCATTTTGGAGCTAGCTTTCTTGACAAGTTTTTGGTTCTCCTCTGTATTGTGATGTATACTTCATCTCCAATACTGTGTCTATTGGCATTCTTTACTGATCGCAAGCGCGAATATTCCTTGCTGTCCGCTAAGTTTGTTTTTACTTGCTGATGCAAATTTTCCAGTTTATTCTTGAGGTGATGCAGGTATTGGTTGGGAGTTTGGTGGTTCTCCACATCTCTCGTAATAGGTAACTCGGTTGGTTGGTGAGCGATCCTTCCGAAGAGAATTTCAAATGGCGAAACTTTCCTTGTTTTGTTGACGGAGGACCGATACGCGAACAACACCAGTGGAAGTCTTACATCCCAATTTCTTTGGTTCGTATCTATCAGCGTAGATAATGAATCTGCGATCACTTTGTTGAATCTTTCGACTTGACCATTAGATTTCGGTGAGTATGGTGCTGTCTGTAGTTTCTTTATTCCGAGTAATCTGCAAACTTCTTTCATTAGGTTGCTGACAAAGTTTGTTCCACAGTCCGACAAGATTGTTGTCGGAGTTGAAAATCTTGCGATGACTTCGTTGACCAGAAGTGATGCGATTATGGGGGTTTCAGTAGTTGGCACTGCAAAACACTCGGGCCATCCACTAAAACGATCAACGAATGAGACAATGTATCTGTTACCAGCGTGCGTTTCCACGTAAGGTCCAAGGACGTCACAGGAAATGTCTCTCCAGGGTGCTGTAGCTTCCAGAGGGTACAATTCAGATATTTTCTTTCTTCCTTTGTAGATCGCACATTTCTCACATTCCTTGACCTTCTTGATTATGCCTTTCAACATTTCTGGCCAATAGTAAGCTGCTTTCAGCTTCTGGTATACGATTTCTGAATTCAGATGTCCTGCAAATGGGGTAGCGTGAGCTTCATGTATTAACTGGTCGCGATTGCTCTTTGGAACACATAGTCGTCTTTCTGCTTGGCCATTTCGATTGGTTATTTTGTGCAGGAAACCATTGTCATCCAAGAATAATTTGTCATTGCTTTCGCGATTCTTGAATTCTTCCTCCTCCTCCAATTGCTTCAACCAATCTTCTGCTTCAGCATCTTCAGTAACTCTCAAGATCACGTTGACTGCTTGGGGTAATCTTGATACTCCATCTGCATCTCTGTTCTTCAACCCTGGCTTGTAAATGATTTGGAAGCTGAATTGTTGAAGATACAGGTACCATCTAGCCAGTTTCGATGTTAAGTCCTTTACATTGAAGAGGTGAACCAATGCTTGGTGGTCGGTGTGAACAGTGAATTTGTTACCTTCCAGGACGAAATAGTGTGTTTTGATTGCATGCAACATTGCTAAGCATTCCTTTTCGGTGACCGTGTAGTTGCATTCTGCCTTGTTTAATTTTCTACCACCATAGAAAATTGGGTGTTCTTTTCCATCTTGGCCAATCTGTGTAAGCACGTGGCCGATTGCTGTACCTGACGCGTCTGTGTTCAGGTTGAATTCCTTGGTGAAGTCTGGATAGGCCAAAAGTGGAGGATGTAGGAGTGTTACGATCAGCATCTCATACCTATCTTGAAGGTCTGTGCTCCATTGGAATTGTACATCTTGCCGCAACATATCATACATCGGCTTTGTTATCTTGGAATGATCTTTGATGAATCGTCGATAATACGCGATGAGTCCTAGTATGGATTGCAACTCTTTTTTGTTTGAGGGAGGCGTCTTGTTTTGCAATGGCACCAGGTTGGTTGGCGCAGGCAAAATTCCTTCTCTGCATACTATGTGACCAAGGAATTTCAGCGAATCTTTTCCAAAATGACATTTGGAGCTTTTGGCTGTCAAACCTGCGTTTTGTAAAAGCTCGAAGACTTCTCGCAAGTGCCCAAGATGCTCCTCAAATGTTTTACTGAAAACCACAATATCATCAATAAATATGAGAACGCAACGTCCTCTGACCTTTTTCAGCACATCCTCCAGCAGCTTCTCGAACGTACCCGATGCTCCTTGCAAACCAAATGGCATCCTCACATATTCGAAAAGGCCAACGTGACAGCTGAAGGCGGTTAACGGTATGGACGATTTTTCCATTTTCACTTGATGAAATCCAGACATCAGATCCATTGTCGAGAAGAACTTTACTCCATGCAAGGCTGCTAAAATATCGGACGTGTTCGGGATAGGATAAGCGAATTTCTTGGATGCTGCATTGATCTTTCGATAATCAACACACATTCTCCAACCTCCTCCGGCTTTTCCAACCAAAACAATTGGGCTGCTGAATTCTGAATTGCTTTCCCGTATGATGCCTTTACGCAGCAAATCCTGAACTTGATTCTCGATCTCTTTCCTTTTGAAGGGTCCAACACGGTATGGTTGTTGTCGGATGGGAGTTGGGTCCAATAATTCTATCTTGTGCTCGATTCTGTCTGTTGAGCCAAGTGGCTGCGAAGAATCTGGAAATAAGCCACTGAATTCCTCGACGAGGTCTGTGATCTGCCTCTCTTGAACGTCGGTTAAGCAGCTTGACTTTGGCACCAAGGTCGGCTTGATTTCATTGTGCGGTGGTAGACTGGTATCACTGTTGTCTTCTTCTGCATACCCAACTGGTGCGGAGGCTTTGAATTCAATCTTTTCATCTGAAACATTTGTAATTACAAAGATAGCGTTATTGGCTGACACTGGATTCTTCCCCATGGAAGTGAACACTTTTATGCTAATTTCCTTAGCAAGAGTCGTCAAGTTGCTTTTGTGGGATCCATTAAAGTCTGCATGGAATTGCTTGCTTTCCCCCGGTAAAATGTGTAACATTTCATCGTTTGTTTCATGGGAAACAATGTCGAAATTTATTTCTTTCGTATGTCCTTGCGCGTTAATAGTTAGTTTGCGCTGATGGAAGTTTACCGTAATGCCGTGATCGCTCAAGAAATCAATGCCCAATATTGCTTCAGTAGCAATGTTTTCAAGGACCAGAAACTTGTGACTTATTAAAATGTTACGTCCGATTCCAAGTTCCAGGTTTATGAATCCTTTCGTAAGAAGTGTCGTGCCCGATGCACTCATCAAAGTGATTTTCGATTTTCCATCAATACTCCTTTTAAGTTTTTTCATCATATTAACACTGATGATAGAGACCAATGATCCACTGTCAATCAAAAAATTTATGTTTAAACTTCCAACAGAAACTTCAAGCATTGGAAGGCCTAGTCACTTTGTAGTATCCTCCTGGTGTTGATTCTTGGACCGACAAAATTTTGAAATGTGTCCATTTTTTCCGCACGTATGGCATGTGATATTCCTGTATCGTTTGGTGCGACACTCTGCCTCTACATGTCCCTTTCTCTTGCAGAAGGTACACGTCTTGCCGTTGCTGCGGTCTTTCGTTATTGAATTTAGTGATGATTTGACATCTTTGGTGATCTTCTTTAGCTGTTCGATCTGTCTTGTCATTGCCACTGGATCGAAGTCATTGTTGTCCATGACCTTGGAATGGGAAATACTTCTTCCATTGTTCATTAACAGCTGGCGTACCATGTCCATTAATTCGCCATCCTGCTGGTTCGGTCGTTCAAGTGCGTTCTTGAGCTGAATGAAACGTACAGCTTCGTTGTACGTTTTTGGTTGCTTCATCTGAAGCCGGTAGGCGAGTTCTGGCCTAAGATTTGCGGTGAGAATGTCTATCTTTGTGGTGTCAGGTGTTCCGAGCTCTGCAAACGATAACTCGAGTCTCTCCAAGAAACTTTCAAGATCTTCACTTCCCTGTCGCTGCGTGTATAGGATAGCACGGTGCTTCGCAATATCTTCTGGCGAACAGAATTGATTTGTTATACGCTCTTTACATTGTTTGTAGTTCTTCTGGATTTCCAGAGGAATGGTGTTGTAGAAGGTCAGTGCTCTCTTCACCAGACAATTTGGCAAAATTAGAGCCTTTTGCAGCTCTGTTCATTCATTCAAAAGAGCATACCTCTCATATTTGTTGAAGAATTGTTTTATGGTGAGCTTTTGTCACCAAAGCATGGCAGATCAGCTATTCTGGTGCTGAGGTGTGGACGATGGTCGATTGGTTGCGTTTGCTTCTGCCTTTGGTCAGCCATCATTTTCTCGAATGCTGCCACGAGTCCTTCCGATTCACTTCCAGTACCGATTGGATTGACATGTCTTTCAACGTTCGGACTGTGTTTGCTTTCGGCAACTTGCTGGATTGAGTCAATCTTGTCACCGTCGTCCCCTCTTGGAAATAGATAATATTCATCTTCTTTGAGACCATTTAACTTGTTTTCTGTCTGGCTGCTGTCCATAACTGTTTTTATGGTTATTGGTACTTGGAAAGCCTTCTTTCTGTGATCCCTTTTTGAGGATGGATGTTGGAACGATGTCTTTGTTGACTCAGGAGTGTACAGCAAAGTTGAATTTTCAGCTGATGATTCTCCTATTGATAACGGTGTGTTTGACTGTTCCTTTTCAGCTTCTTCGTCTTCTTCGATTGAAGATAAGCTTGTTTTTGACTCGTTTTCTTCTTCTGCTGAGTAATCTGCTTCGTCTGGCACAGAGGTTGATCTTTTTCCTTTTCGAAACCACCTCTTACTCATTTTTTAGATATCACTTCTTGTATGATTGAATGCTTGTTTGAAAGCGTCTGTTTGTTTGAATGTGTCTATTTGTTTAGAAACAATTGCTTTGTTATCTAATCTACTTTGAGATAATTTCTCCATTGTTTATGTTTACCTCATCTTGGGTACGATTTGGCTGATCTGTTTGTTTATCATTTGGCTCCTGTGCTGCATTGTTTGTTGCTTTGTTTTGGGTTATTACTTCATTCTCTTTGAAGTTTAGCTTTACATTTCTCAAATCTCTTTCTGCATTAATTATGATTGTTTCATTTGTGTTTGTTTCCATGGAAACGATAACTGGCTTCTCCTGAAGCTGCCTTCAAGTTTTACATATAACTGATTCGCTGGGGGTTTTTCCTTGACCCCAGTTTCCATGATATTTTTATATATATATCCTTTTCTATCAATTTCAGCGGTAGCTAATTTGCCTATACGGCGTAATTGTACCTGGCTATTATTTTACCTTTTCCTAGGCTTCCGCTTTTATACTGTATTGATAGCTCTGCTGTTAACTTTCTTTATAATGTTTATTCAGGTGAACGTGAATATGAAGCAAAAGACTCTCGAATATAGGGCCCTTCCAAAAGAATTTATTTCAATATCCTTGCCACCAGCGATCGCTCTCCGTCAAGGTGATCTGCTGTCCTTTGCAAATCGAAAATGACGTACGTGTGAACTGTTTCGATATGGTATTGTCAATTACCGCATGCATCCGTGGTACCGAGACACCAGAGCACGACTTACAACCATCTACAGCCAGCGCGCTGTATTACTTTTATAAATAAACTGTTATTTTTTTCTCCGATTTGTCACGCGTGTTTCCATTTTTGTTTATAGTTTTGTAAATATACTTTTCTGATATGTCATATGTGTTTCCATTTTATTTATTGTTTCTGCTGCCATATTCTTCCGACGGCATCATACGTTTGTGTATTAACTTCACATAGCCAATTTTAAAACTGCTTCTTGTATCATTCTCTATGATTCATATACTTCGTCGTGACCCTGACGCGGGGAGCTACAGGGTACTGTCCTTGCTCAAGGGAGCCCTGGAGCATGTTATAGTCTTGCTCATGACATTTCCATTGATTAAATTCCCATCAATCAAATTCTGACTACCTTTGAAGGTGCCAGTCTTCCATTTATAAACTTAAGTTCTCTTTTGTAACTCTCGGTTCCCCAGAACAGTACAACAGTCCAAGATCCATTAAGGATCTCGGTAGAACCTCCACTTGTTAGCCGAAGCTAACAAAACTGTCCTGGGGGGTTCAGAATTAAATAGAGAGCAATAGAATGTGCTTTTTATAGATTTTTACTACAATGTCCTAAGTTCATAATGTCTAGTTCCATATTAAAATTCCTTTTTCTAATTAAATAGTTGCGGCTAGATACAAAGAATAACCTTCAGCATAATGCCGAAGGTGGGCCGTATTTCATATAGCTGCCTGACAATATGTAGGATTGTATGATTGACTTGAACATTACTTTCAAGTTTTATACAGTGGTGTATGTTGAACTATGTTGTGGATTTCGGATTGCCAAGGTTCTAAGCTGATAATAATTTAGGATATCCAAGAGTTCAAACTTTTTTTCCATTTTTGATGTTTCTGATGTTTATAGCCCGGAGGGGGGGGTACTAGGGTTGGCAGATGAGGGTATGTGCGGCGGACGGCACCTCCAAAAACCGACCCTTATAGAGAGACTGATTTTTGCTGAAAAGGTGACCCTAAGAGAGACTTCTTTGAAAAACTTTCTTCCATTTTTGAAAAAAATCCTACCCTTAGAGAGACTTTTTTACAATGTTTTCTCTCGAAATCAAAAAAATTTCCTAAAGATCGTGAATTTTCCGACCCTTAGAGAGACTTTGAAAGGTGAAAAAACCGACCATAACCGTCCGCACATATACCCATTACCCATTTTTGCCTAAGCAATCCCCTGGGTTTACAGCCTGGTATCCACTAATTTGCATCCTAGTACACACTTTTTTTATAAGAATACACTTTATAAGAATGTCTATGATGAAAATGGCCAAAAAATTAAGAATAATGCTAACTAGTGTATATTATGGCATGTCCAAAAGAAAAAGGACATAAGTTTGGCGCAGAAAATTGGGGGCCTTAGCCATGTTCCTTTTATACCTTTAAAGAAGCGTATTAGGATGTAGAATTCAGAAATCACTGTTAATGAAAACATGGGCCCCGTCAACGGGGGGACCGGGGGGTCAATGCCCCCCCCCCCACTTTTTGGTAGACCATGTCATACGTTTTTAAGAGTTACTATTTTAAGCTGGTTTGAGACCAAATCAAACCACAAAAACTATTATTCTCCCCAAATAGATATCGTTTTAAGGTGTTTTGAGGGTGTAAAAAGTGAAAAATCTTCTTCGTCGCCCAACCATGGTGGGCGACATTTTTTTCCAAAATGTTGGCCCCCTCACTCAAAATGTCTCGCCGGGGCCCATTTAAAACTAATAAAGTTATATTTCAAAAATCACCCTTATACTCAAAATAAGGAGTGATTGGTGTTTTTTTAATTGTTAATAAAATTAATTTTTTCACCCAAAAAAGTACCCTGAGTATCAGAGGTTATATATCAACCTCTGAAGACCAATAATAGAAATTTTATCGCGCATGTGTCAATCTAATCACTGTAGAAAGAATCAAAGATGAAGAGCAAATATTACCTTATTAATGTCTAGCAGACTGTATCAGTATGCAGTTTAATTTACGAATTCTCCAGGAAACCTCCAAGTGAATTGAAGAGTTTCTTTCAAAAGAAATCTTTTACATGATCCCCAAATGTATAACAGTAATTACTAAACTTTTAATTATGGAAATGTCACTTTAATTGAATCGAAATATAGACAGACTTTATGTTATGATTCTCTTTCACTGACTCTTTTTAAAAGCATTGATGATAATTTTAGTTGTGTTTTCAACGACGGAATAAAAATATCAACTTTGAACTTCATCCAAGATCTTGGATTTATGGCTTTTGAGACATGCCAAAACTTACACGAGAAGAATATCACCATCATGGAATTTGACTACGCTAAGAATGCTAATTACCCCCAGTAAGGCTCACTCCTTTCACAAAAATGTCATTTTATGCTTGAGACGCATGTACTAAATGTTAAATCTAGTCTGAATTAGGATTCTAACCTAATGCTGCTGTACGAATATTTTAGGATGATTTTCCCCAAATTAAGAATATCCATGATGAAATGGATTTACACCATTCTTATAAAAAAGCGTGTATCAGAAGGCAGTACAAACGTACTTGGTCAATTCAAATATTGTGGGAAGATAAAAAAACTCATTTAGATGGATCAAGCAGTAAATAAGAAAGTAATATACAGATTAGATATCCAGGCTGAGTGTATCAGCGAGTGCTTTACGTGAATTTAGTATATCAAATTAGATTAACCTTACAGTATGTGGCCCCCAAAACGGCGATCAAATTTGAAATTTCTCTCAAATCTAGAGGAAAAGAGATTTTACAAAAGTTTTTGCTGCATTAAAACCTTTAACATCTCTACTTTATTTCCTGGAAGTTCTTTTTCAAAATTTTCAATTTCAACAATATTTTTCAATCGCTTAAAGATAGCTAGCTTTTTTCTAATGGCCCCAAAAACGGAGGTTTGAAATTTTAGCGATTTCTCGAGATATTTTTAAGATATGAATACAAAATTTTGACCATAGTTTTGAAATATGATTTAGAGGGTTTTGGGCATAAATTTATTTGATAAAATTTTTACAGTATACCCCTGGTTGTCAAAATGCAGGTTTGGGGCCCCCAAAACGGAGGTGTAGTTAAAATCAAATTATTAAGCCCAGTGGTAATAGGGGGAAAAACTATGAACATATTTATGTTTTCCCTTAAATTTACGACCCGATGGATGTAAAATTTATGATTTTTATGAAATATTTCAAGATTTTCGATATTGCAAAGTCCAAACTGAAAATTTAGAAATTTTCAAAATGACAATTTTGATTTAACAACGTCTTAACCCTATTAGCCCCAAGCTTTTTTGACTTTTGTATCCCCAGGGGGGGGGGGTAGAATCTACCACCCTCGATTATTTTCGATCTAGTAGAGCTATGGCCATGAAATTTGGTACAGATGTTCTCCATCATGATGCAATTTTCCAGAAAGAAAAAAAAATTGATGACGTCATTCAAAAACTGATGACGTCATCACAAAATTTCCACCTGTCGGAAAAAAGCCCAAATATATGGTTTACAAAAATGTCTATTACAGTCGAACCAATAAAGATATTTCAATTCTGTTTGAAGATTCTGAAAGGTAAAAGACTGTTCTTTAACATAATTGCCGGTTTTGCAATTTCCATGAAGATTTTTTCTTAAAATCTATGCTGAAGATGAGTAAAATTTTCAAAATTTGATGACGTCATAAATGATGACATCATCATTTTCAAAAATTTTTTTTATATTTTTTAAATTTGTATTATCAATGCCTATCACGTGTCAAAATTTGAAAATGATTGAATAAATAGTTTAGAAGTTATCAGCACTTTAAAATTTTGAGTTTTAAGGATTTTAGCTGGGTTTTATGTCATGTTTCACAATAAAGTCATAAAACCTGATCTGGACAACCTATGACCCTAAATTTTGTACAAGTACTCTTAATAGGATTTTATTAAAAGTCAGAAAGTTTCAAGTCGTTTGAAAAATTTTTCTCCGAGATATAAACAAAAGAACTCCAGCGTGGTAGATTCTACCCCCCCCTGGGGCTAATAGGGTTTAATCAAGTTTTTGAAAACAAATCCTCTTTGAAAATAGTTCCATTCATGTATGGAATAAGCTGTGAAAATTTTAGAAAGAAAGCTTAACTGAAACTGAAAATATTAAGCTTTAAAGATATTTTTCTTCTATATTTTGCAAAAAAATGACAGAATTTGCCGTTTTTGTTGATTCAGCCAAAACTTTTATATCTAATTTTAATTTTTTGTTATAAACTATTAACTCAAGGTGATAGGAATAGAATTCCAAGATTTTTTGCTTTTTCTCATATTTAGAATTTTTGGTTTTATCAATGCTGATTCTGGGGCTCCAAAATACTGGTTGACCTTCAAGATGCTATATCCTTTACCCAACCTCTAAAGTCACAGATGTATTTGCATTTTCTGAACTGCATTAGGTGTAGAAAGTTTCCTATACCCCGTTTTCATAACTTATTTTCAATATCCAAGGAGCTAGAGTGAGTTATATACAATTTTTATCTAATTTTGGTGTTAAAATATTTCCTTTAGACGCAAATATGTCATTTTGAATCCGTCTCAAACCAGCAAAAACATGCTCATTTTTAAGTATAACCATCATTCATTCAAAATAAACAAAAATCGTTTAATTCTGATAAATCTACAAGTCAGAATCTTCATTTTAATGAAAACCTCCGTTTTGGGGGCCGTCTCCGTTTTGGGGGCCATATACTGTATGTCCTTTCATAACTTTTATAATGTACCAACTGCCAGTTTTCAGGACTATAGCAGTAAGTCTTGTTTTTCAGGGGTTGATATAACCATGGACATATAAACGACTGGACATCCATCTCCTTTGCCTTTTTGTAGAAAGGGCTGCTAGCTTCGCGTTGCCGCCTCGTTAAAAGCATAAAATGAAACAATAGATTTTGATGATATACCACTTGGGAGTACCTTGCTAACAACGTCAAAACTTCGACAAAAGTCTCTGTTGTTGTACTCTTCTCAAGTCTTTTATCTATATCATAACAAAGATAACAGAGGCAAAGTCATCGTCAGCTTGTCAAAACTCTGACTATTATTTCTAAATTTTGACTTAAAAGTGTGTCTAATAATTTTAGAGAGTGTCGCATTCTAATTTCGATATTCTTATGACACAGGCTCTAAACTTTGGCAAACTATTTTTTTCAAGCCATAAAAAAAATTATTGGAGTGACAAAAGGGATTCAAAAGTATACACGCAGTTGAAATTTTGCGTTTTACAGTTGAAAATGTTGATAAAATATATTTACAAACTTGTGAAAAAATTCGAAAATTATTCGGATTTTTCAAACAAACTTTGAAATACAGGCGGCAACGAAGCTCGCTTCAAAGAGACAATAAAAGATAGATGTCCAGTCGTTTATATGTTCATGATATAACCAAAAACTTCGGTTACGAGGTATTCAAACTTTTTTATGAGAGCCTTGCTTTTGTTTTTATTACTCTCCTTAAAATTGTTTGAGTATATTCTGTAACCGTCACTGGATATATATATTACTTTTCAATTTTAAAATTTCAAAGGAAATATTTTTTAATCAGGAATAGCATGAAAAATACAACACACGCAAAGAACTGTACAACAGTTCCAATGGAGGCTGGTCCCAGCATAATCTTCGTTGTTTTGATAGCTATCATCCTGTCGTTGCTCAATGTCATTGCACTAGTCGTGATATTCTCAACTTGTTGCAAGGGACTAAAGAAAAAGTTTTTTTCCAAATTCCCAATTATCTGTCTTTTGGTTGGTTCGACTATTAAAGGTGCAATAGCAGACCCTTTATACATTTACAAAATCTTACTATTTCCTGAATCGCATTCTGAACCAAAATGGTTATGCGATTCAAGTCGATTTTTACGCATATTCAGTTCCCATTTGATGAAAATCAATATTATGTCATTGACTTTACAACGCTTGTATGCTATTAGTAAATCGTCCAAGAAATCCTCTACAAAATGCTTGGTGTGGTTTGGAAGGATATTGTACTTTATATACATGATCAGCCCCATTGGTATTGACATTGTCCCGTTTTTCGAACATCCCAGGCGGAAGCATCATTGTAATTACGTGCCAAATAGACATTGGGTGATATCTGTTGAAGTGGTATACAGCATTATTCCTCTCACCATAGCGTTTTTATCCCAGATAGCTATTATATATCAGGCATATAAGCAAGCTAAGGCTGGAGATGAGATACTGAATGATCAAGAAGGGCAACCATTGAGGAGGAACAACGAAAGCAATATCCGTAGAAAAGATGTCAAATTTACTTTCAAAAGTATAGCCTCACTCAAATTAATTGTGACCTCTGGTATTTTTCTGTTTTGCTGGTTTTCCTTGAGTGTTTTTTGATTGAAATTGAAAACCATCACCTTATACCTAAAGATGAATGTAGTTTGAGACGATTGCCGAAGGTACTGGAATTTGTATCTTGTTTGGTGGTACCGCTTGTTTATTGTTTCTGGAATGACGAATTTCTACAATCTGCAAGACACATTCTTATGGGTATAAAGGTGATTTGAACAAACACTGACCCCTGGGAATATTATTAGCCAGCATTCTACCATTTTGACGTTTTTTCTATATTTGCACTGTTTTTGTTCAATATTTGCACTGTTTTTGGGAGAATAACGAGTTTATGCACTCCTTTTAAACCAATCAGATCACTCGTATTTTTTCCACTATAATACCTTTTTATGTTCACCTTATTAATTTTAGTTATTATTTTTTAAAAACTGTCTTGATCTGTCTTGTGAATTTGCGACAATATTGAACATGTTTTTTTATAAGAACATTGCAAATCTTGGAACCCATTAGATTCTGGCCTTCTTAACTTTATGGATATGAAGTCTCAAAATGTTCTCACTTTGAGCATTTTCCTAATATTTCGGTAAGGTTTCTCAGAAAGTTGCCTGCTTCGTAGCCCTCAAAGCCTAAAATGCTCTTAAAATGTTCTTATTTTTTCTGTCTTCGAAGCCTTAGGTTCTTACATAGAACAAGAGTGTTTTGTTTGATTCTTCCTGGTGCATCTTACACAAGATAGAGGGTTGACTTATTAGTATTTTTTTTTGTTTACTGTATTTCCCAGACATAAGAGTATGGATTGTACATTATATATTACTAAGATGTTTTAGCCTGTCAAAATTAATTTTTTTTTGTATTTTTGCTGTTTACTAAAGCTAGCAAGTAGCTGTCGCTAAGAATGCCCCGCAGAGCTTCCTTTCGAAATATCCCTAATTAAGCAAAATAACGCATGTGTAGATTTTAAATTCGTTTTATCGATAAAATTTAAGTCGGAGGAAGAAAGCTTTACTTTTGAGATGACATGCGATAGACGGTCGCTCACATCTCAAAAAGAGAAGTTATCGCTCACATGTTATCACAGTGGAAACGCCGAAAATTCTGAAATTGATTTGATTCGTATAAAGTAGACACTTATAATAAAAATAAATATGCTCATGTTTTTCGCCATACTTTGTTTACTTTGTAAGAACTAATTACCGAAAGGTATATTGCCTTCAATTAAGAGTGATTGATTTGATTCTTATAAAGTAGATGCTTATAATAAAAATAAATATGCTCATCTTTTTTGCCATACTTTGTTTACTTTGTAAGAACTAATTACCGAAAGGCATATTGCCTTCAATCAAGAGATATTGATTTGATTCTTATAAAGTACCAAGTAGCAACAAAAAAGATATACTATTAGGTGCGCGCGAACATTTTTTAACCGCGGCGGCCGAATCAGAATCGAAAGAAACAACAAGATGAATCTGAATCTGAACATGAATATTTTTCTGGCGAGCAAGTCCGCTACGTGAAGCAACAAAAGCCCCTGCGGGGCAATTAGTTTCCTTAATGTATCAACTAATCAATTTAGTACGCGAGAGCCACTTTACTTTACAGTTTTACAGTCCTGTACATGATAGATTGTTCCTTAATTTCAAGTGAATCTTTATCGCATTGAACTTTAAGCCTGAAGGGCTAGAAGCTAATCTACTAGGTAAGATTTACCTACCTAAATTACGTGGCCTATTACTGTCCGTCTGATTTTCACCAAATGCCGGATTAAAATTTACCGCCAGATTCTAAAAAATGTACCAATCAAAAACAAAAAAATCGCTAGATTCAATCCGTCATAAAAAATGCGGCGTATCTATCAAATGCTTCACTTTTGCTTGCATATGCAGGATATTGAAGATTCACTTCTAGCCCTTCGGGCTTTAAGTTCAATGCTTTAATCCTAGAATCCTGGTTACACATAGGTCCGCATTTACAGGTGATTACTTAAAAAAGTGACATTAGTGAGGTTACTTTTTTTTATGGTGGGAATTTCTTAATCAGAAAATATATTTCTCTATTATTCATCCTTAAACAAAGAATTATTGAGGTTAAGCATACCAGGGTAATCACGACGACGGGTGAAAAACATAATAGGCTAGTGAAAATACAAAATCTGACTGCTTGAAACTCACTAGCCTGTTAAATTCGTTCGTTCGTTGTCGTGATCTTGACTTAATCCCACTAATATCGAGGTCGGTAAAGCAAGAGGACACATCATTACGTGAGAGCACTATTACGTGATATTTGTACAGTCTAGCGCCTATTTTCCAGGCTAAGATAAGAAAGGGGTTTATTTTCTAAAATTTGTAAATAATAATGGTAAACATCATATTTTATCAATACCAATTTCATAAAGAATTCTACAAAGCTTCAATTCATGTACCATGACCCTGAGCATCCTTATTCACAACCCTGTCTCAGTAACCCTATACATTCGGCTGGTGGCGGTGATTCTGGGAGCTGGTGCTTGAGTTAAATGACGTACCGTAGGTACGGCCAAGTGGAGTTTCCATAACTCGAACACGCACCGGGAACACAAATTTGTCGAGTTGGAAATTTCGAGTCATGGAGTAAGATCTATAAGGATTGTTAACTAGAAGGATCAAGTTAAGGAGACGTTTGATATACGTGTGGTAGGGATTCAAGTTATGGAGGCTCCGCTGTATAAGAAAAATATGACTAATATTTTACTATAATGGACGAATAATTTTCAAAAGAATTGGCTAAGATTCGGCTAATTTCTTTCTACATTGTTAGGGTTCAATTTGAGACAGTCACTTTAAATCGATTGCCCGGATGCAAATGAAATTATGAAACTAAACGTTGGATTGGAAATCTCATGCTTGTTCTCCTTGAAGTTCGAATAGTGAAGTTCATCCATTTGAATATCTAGCCAACTGATTTTAGTGTGGCACAGGGTTGTTTCTCTACGTATGAAACAATCTTACCACCAAGCCAAACATCAGCTATGACCTAGTAATTTTAATGTTACCGTAACGGTAGCTAAAGTGGCAGCATTTGTTGGAAACGCTCTTAACAACGTAGCATTCAGACCACGAAATAGTACACTATATCCTTCCTCTTGTACACTCTTTATAGTACAGTCTAGAACACCTTTATACTTCAGAGCGCCCATACCATCCATTTGTTGTCGCGTCTTTATAACGTCTACTGGGTAGGTTACAATCCAACATACAATACCAGCTGTTCCCCCACAAAACAAAAGTTTCCAAATATTAACAGTGTTTTCCGTCACTGCATTTGTTTGTCTGCACAGATAATCGTAAGATGCAAAATAGACACCAAAAGATGGTATTTCTCTCCATAATGTTAGCGATATTCCTCTAAAAACTCCTTGGAAACCTCCTTCGTACTTGTAAATCTTTCTCAAACAGTCTAAAGGTGATTTATAAAAATATCGCATATCTTTCTTAGTGTCCTTGATTTTAGAAGAAATGCCTTCTCCTTGCATTTGAAATCTGATTTTGACCAACTCCATCGGCGAGGCTATGAAACTTTGAACACCCCCGGCTATAGAACCAGCGATAAATTGTCCTTTGATGTCTTGATTACCCAAAGCTCTCAATACGTTTCCATGGATACCAAATACAATTGCGTTGATACCGATTTGGCCATATAATGGTGATAGCATTCCTTTATACAAACCAAATATCTGAAAATCAAAACGAAGTTAAGTTTCACAAAGAATATTCTGATTATTACCCCCTTTTAAGGAGAAAGAAAGATCCGCTATTTCTGTACGTATTCAACTGCTCCATGTAAGGAAGTCAGAGTATTGGACCCTAACAAAAAATGTTTGTACATGGGGGATGGAGGATATAGTGTCCGGGGGTAGTGAAAAATCTACAAAATTTGCTTTGTCCAGGGGAATACTTGCTCTGTTTGAGGGGTATTTTGAATGTCCAGAAATTTCAAAAAAATATTATATCCTCCACCCCCATATTCAATATTTTTCTGAAAAAGCTCATTTTCATAGATTGATAACCAATAGGGTTTGAAAATTTCGCAGTTCTTCCACGCCAGGCTCTAATCTAAAGATATAAGGCGATTGTGATGATCTGACCTTGTTGTTCAACCAAAACATTAGAAACCACGTATTATATTTTGCCAAAAAATGTAATCGAAAGTAGCAGGGTCCCTATATTTACTGGCTACTGGATGTCTTCATTGTTGAAGGGAAGAAATCTTCGTTGCGTATCATAAGTCTCCAACGATCATAAGTCTCTCGTTCCTACCAGGCGGTAAAATAATCTTTAAAAAAACCTCAATGCAAAATTATTCCAGTGAGTGCATAACTGCAAATGCAAAGATAACCTTAGTCCGTCTCTACCCCAACACGCGATTTTTTTATCACTCTGAACGGTGTCGAGGAAAAAGCCGTGCTCGTCAGATACAGGCAAGGATAACCTATGGTTGGGGCTGAATGAGATCTTATGAAGTAAAGATATCGTACCGATTCTTTCTTGACAATTTGACTGAAACAATTCCATGTTCCGGTGTATTTGATGTTCTTTTGATCTTGACTTTGTAAACGAACCTAAACAAACGACAGCAAATGGATTGGTAAGATGGAGTTTTGGCTATCTGATATTCCGATGGCATACTTGTGGCCGCATAAGGCTCTAAAGGTACAGGTCATTTTACCCAAATTTACTAAAAGATATTACTGACCTTTAGAGCAAAGCGTGCCATCGAAAATTCCCACATCTGGTACCAGATAAGAGTTTTGATTGCTTAAACACCCCCCCCCCTCAGAAGGATATACTCAGGGAAGTCATTGGAAGTTAAAAAATGGCCGGTAGTCAAAAGAGTAGCGATTGCTCCAAAAATTGGAAAAAAATTTGAATAAAAGAAAGAAACAAACTTCGGTATAAGTCTCTTGCAGTCTAGATTGTTAAAGATTCGGAAGTCTAGAGAAAACATACTCAGCAACTCCAACCCTAGTCGCCCTTTCAGAGCACTTTTAATCTCAAACAAAAATATAGACAAGACAATAAGTACAGTGTGAGCAAAACTTTGATCTCAAAATCCTTTCCTTTCCAGTCAATTTTAGCCTCATTAATAGCACATATCTTATTTAGGAGTTTACTCACCTTAACTGTATCAAAGGGATGTCCAACCAGAATTCCTGCAAATCCTAAAGTAAACAAATTCAATGAACAAATTCATTCTCAAATCGTTAAATCTATCAAAGAGAAACACAAAATCGACTAAACAATTGGCTTTTTAACGCTTTGCAAACCTTTGACACCATTAGCGATTAAATTTGCGTCTTCTTAGCTGTAAAAATCCATATTTTGACGGAATTTGTCCAGCACTTGTAAAGAATCACTATCACGGATTTTTCATATTCTCAGTTTTTCTCATGGCTTGAAATACGCCTTTATTATTTCTTTCAAAACCTACCTGACCTAGGTCGGGTGCCAGCCAGGACTAATACCATTACCTTTCAGCGATGGATATACAATATCCTGGAATAACCCAATGAACAAAGTTTTTAAGGAATAGATCAAGGAAAACAACAATTGCAATCAAATGATTACTTACCTCCAATACATCCCACTGCAAAATCCAAAGCCATTCAAAAACTACAAAATTCTCATTTCTGTGTCATCTTTAAGATCAATAAAGTATATCATACCAAAGACCTTCAAAATCGTTTGTTACTTTTAACCATTGATATTTTTTTCAAGAAAATTCTATTTTTGATATCGGTTGTCGAACGGACAAAATGCAAAAATGCAATGCAGGGATAAAAAGAAAAGTGACGTCAATCTAAGATTTTCGTGGTAATGAAAATGTATTTATAGAGCGATGGGTAAGTGGTCAGGACGTCAGCGCATGGCGTCCTCTAGCTTTTTGGTCCCCCCCATATGAGCTAAAATCCCCATCTGGCCTCCCCCCCACCTGTCTATAAAATTCGTGATCCCCCCAATTGGGAAATCCCCCTAGCCGTATTGTATAAGGGTTGCGAAGTGATGATCCAGACTCGCCTCAATTTGCAAGCTACTATAGCAAAAAAAAAAGACTCTCAAAATCCCTAGAAAGACAGGCTCATAAGCCTGAATGCCCAAACACACCAGGAAGGTCTGTATTTATCCTATTACTTCCCCCCACTAGGTAGAGGACTGAATATACCCCCTATTCGCCTTTCTTCCCCCATCAAGCTTGAAATTTTCACTTCCCCCTGGCACCAAAATCTGATTCCCCCCCATCTTCCTGGGGGGATGATCCCATGCAGCGCCATGAACCAAAAATTCTCTGTTTGAATCCCTGCTCCTTCCGATGTTCCGTTCAGTTCATAGATAGCCTAGCCGACTGGCTATGGACCCCGTGAAACAATCGAAAGACTGTCTAAAAGTCCTAGATTAGTGGGCTATCTACGTTGAAATCGACAAAAAATGAAGAAATGTTAGGTTATAGAGATTGAGATTCTGAATCATATCTGGAATATTAAGCCAGTAGCACTCTATCACATGCAGGTGGTCTTAACCCGGGGGGGGGGCACTCATATGGTCTAAACCACGGCATGTTGCGCCCTTGAGGGTATGTTTTTCGAGCCCCTCGAAATGCACTGTAAGGATGTACTTTTGATAGAGTGCAATATAAGGGTCTTCTTTTAGATGGATACACTAAAAGGGTGTGTTTGGGGACTACTGAATTGCAAGTCTGGCAGTAAAAGTCTGATGTATTTTTATAGTTTTGACTCGCACCCATTTTGATTTGTTTTGCACACTGTGTCAACCTCTCATTTTCAAGTGGCTTTAGTAAAATAAGATTCAAAATTACAGTACACTTATAAGGGTCAGAAATGTTCGGTAAAATGCACTGTAAGGATACCTTTTCACTGTTCAAGAGCTGCACTGTAAGGGTCCGATTTTGAAAGCCAATTTTTGGCGGCACATGCCCCCCCCCCGGACTTAACCATATTTGATTTCGATGAAACGGAAATCGTCCTTACAATATCAGTATTTATCCTCTTTACTCCATCCTCAATTGTAAAATAAATAACATTATAGGTCCTTAAGGGTTATGCCTTTCTTTTTATAATTTACAGATTCCCTCAATAGAAATAATAGCCTTTCAACAGATGCAATCCAAGTATCAAATTTCTCAAATTATCACATGAAAATGACATGCTAAATATGAAATTTTTGTCAATGAACTTCAAAAATGTTTTTGCTGATAATAAATGTTATACTTTTTTGATAAAACCAAGCTTAAAATGTCCCTCTAACAAAGAAATTCTGACGTCGGATGTCTATTGTATAATACTGTAGGTGATTAAGATAAAAACTGTTTAAGACCATTGAGTTTGAAGTCCCGTAGAGATGAATTTTTAACCTTTCTCAAGCAAGAAAAAGTGAAGTCTTAAGTCTGCCCCGCATTCAGAAATTTTGTTTGGGTCACGTGTTCTCATATAAAGTAAGTGGCTTCATTTTCCATCCAGGAATTTTGGATCAAAGTTTAAGACTTTGAATTGAAATGCTTAACTTAAACTACAGTGTCTTCCTCTTAAACATACTATGAAGGTCATATTTGAAATGAACTCTGGGAGAGGGGTACAAATTTACGGGGAGACGGGTTTGATTAGATTGAACTAACTGTTGTATGGTGTATTTGAAGACGCCAATGCTAAAGCTTTGGAAAGAAATGGCAGTCATCTTTGATATACCAGAAAACTCGAGTAGGATTAAACTTCGAAGTATAATCTGAAAGACTATTGATCATGTCGAAATTATCAAAATCAAAGGCTGGGCGGGCGTTTGGTAAAATAGCCAGACTGGAGAGCGAGGGAATATCGGTGAGAGAAAACTGAATTTTTAACCCCTCCTACCAACAATTTTTTTTGTCTATACGTCTATCCAAGTCCATTCTCTCTAAAGCGTGCACTGATTCTTGAATGATAACGAAAAAGCTTTATTTTGATGCTATTAACTTCATTTTTGATATACACTTTCAGGCTTCTTCCAGATGCCAGATGTAATCATTTTTCACAAGTTACAGCCTTAGAGTCGAAAAACTCTATTTTTGCTGTTTTTTCTACGAAACGTTGTATAGGTTTAGCTCTGGAAAAAAATTCGTTATGTTTTTGCTTTCTTGATACCCCTAAGTAGCTCTGAGCGAGCTCTTTAAATATAACTTAATGTCAATTTAAGTCAAAGATATGACTTGATAAAAAAGTTTTGATAAATCTTTTTGTTGAAAATACTAGAATGTAACGTTAGCAAAAGGGTAAAACCAGGGGTGTTTTTAATTTTTGTCCTCAGTTTTCTTGCATATTCAACCGAACGCTTGAACTGAGTTTCTTTTTAGGGTCCCTTTTTAATAAGTTTAGACAAGAAAATTTGATTTATAGAATACTTCTACTCTAAGTCTCTCACTGATGGCGTCCCTATCCTGTTTTAACATTTTGCCATTTTAATTGGATAGATTTCAATCCCCAAATTTAAAACACCGCTGTCTCATACCCCGGTGGGGCTATAACTGTAGGGCATTTTTCCCGCCAGGGACGGAATTTTCGCCAAATTTTCCAGTGGGGGCTGTGGTTCCAGCGAGCCTGTGACACAGGGGTGGTGTTTTTTATGGAAGATTATCATCGTGTCATTAAAACGGACGTGTATAAAGGCTCCACAGTCGTTTGCTTGAATGAATGAATGAATGAATGAATGAATGGGTTTTTTCGAACTTTCGAACGTGATCTAAATCCACTTTTTGATTGCGTAAATGCGTGAATCTGTGCTATTTGTTTGTGTGAATACTTTAATTTTCTTTTTTTCCGCTGATTATGTGCAAATTTCCCGATTTTTCAAATGTAACTCTTATTTTTCCCAAAAGATTTTCATATTTTCTTAAAAATTGGGTTTGCGTCATGGCGCTCTAAATTTAGAACGCCATGGTTTGCGTGAATCTCGAAAAAAATTTGCCTGAATGCGTGAATTTCGAAAAAAATTGCGTGATTGCGTAAATTGAGTGGGGAGGCCCCATCGGGAGGCCCCGTACAGATAAACAGTGGATTTCTTTCGACCACACCCTGACCAACTTTTCTTCCAACAAGCACAGAAAATAAAAAAATATTTTGAGGGACAAATGGTGTACAAGTCTTTTACTAAAAAAGAAGGACTGCCATATTTTATGTACTAAAGTCTATTTATATCTTTCATAATAAATACATTCAATGTTTTTTCTAAATTTTCAAAAATTGAAAATAAAATAATATTTCTAACTGAAGATATGAGTGAGTAATATAAAGAAAAAGGAAAATTTACAAAAGGGATAGCATATAAATATATAATTCCATATACAAAGAAATTATCATGAAAATATAGGATACAAAAAAAAATGGTGTTGTTAAGCATTTGCCAGGTTATCGCGGAGGAAGATTTGTGTCATCTATAGTTGGATTTATTGATTTGACTGAGGCTCCACTGTTTCTTATTTTTGATTTTCAGGTTTTAATGATTTTAACTTTAATTTCTTAATATGCTTACGCTATTCAATTCTCATTGTCCAAAAAGGGTTCGAAATAAGCTTATTTTTTAGCTATTTTTCATATCGACACATTGCAGCTCCGATCTTTACCAAAACTAAATACATCCATTGATTAGTTCTACCAGTAATCAAGATGATGCATACGCATATACAGAACATGACTAAGGATAACCCGTGTCGCACAGACCCGCTGGGACCCCTGCCCACTGGAAAACTTGGCCAAAATTTCGTCGCCGGTGGGTAAAATTCCCATTTAAAAATCAAAAATCCTCAATGGATTCCGATGGAAATTTTTGTCCCCACTTTGGGAAAAAGTTCCTCTGGGGCTGTGAGACAGGGGTTTTCTAGGGGTTAGGAATGTTACTGTTAATTTTTTTTTTTGCATTTAGGTGCCTCACATTTTGTCACATTTTCGCGATTCTTCTGACCGGAAGTAGTTTCTGTTCATACAGGTATCATAAAGCAAATAATTGTTCTAATAATCTATCTATGTCATATAATAAATTCATTAAACTTTGGAGAAAAAGAAAAGTAAAGTTTGCCATCAAAATTTTTCTTGGAGTAAATTCCAGTGAAATTTTGAAAATCGATTTTGATAGTTACTTAACGTTTTTCAGAGCCTTCAAAAGACTAGTGGTTAGTAGTATTTTTCAGCATTTTAGGGAATTCCTTGCGGTCTAAAACTGGTTCTCGTCATCAATAGTGTACTTAACTCTCAAGCTGGACACAATTTAGAAATATTTATGTCAAGGTTGCTTTACAAAAATTTGATTTATAGGAATAAATTAAAAAGTTTCTAAATATAAAGTTTTTTGACAAAGAGAGTTCATCATTTTCATTACAATAGCCAGACTTTGTTATCCCTGCAAAAAAAATGATATTTGGAAATTATTCAAGGTTAATTGACAAAATTTATGGAAAGTCCCATGAAATCTGGTTAAGTGACCCCGGGGGGGGGGGGTACTTTGGCAAAATGGGGTTCAGGGATGTGGAGATGGTCAGGGTATCTTTTTTCACTTCCACCAGTCCCACGTAGGGTCGCAAAAACTCCCAAAAATCAGTCCCTCGAGGTACCTTTTTGGGGGATTTTGAGAGAAAAAGTAGAACATTTTGAGAATTTGCCAGGTTTAGTCTCATTCAGGGTCACCTTTAAAAAAAAAACAAGTCCCACGTAGGGTTCATTTATCGAACCTCGGTGGTACAACCCCCGTAGGTCGGTAAGGGTAGTACTCTCCAGGCCCCACGGGGGAGTGACCCAGTAAGAAATGTTTTGCTTTTGATAAAGTTGCGTGTCAACTTAAGGTGCAGAAGATCAAGGTTCAAGGGGAAGTCTCTTTTTTTAAGAATCTAAAAATCCAGTGAGAAAGCAAGTCCAAATGGGATTCTTAAGATTTGTTCACTGTAGGAAATAGATTGCAGCAGGTTCCAAAGAATCAAATATGTAATCTAGTATGTTTTAGGTCATTTTTTTCACCGGGGACGCCGGTAATATTGCCGAGGGTAAAGGACCACCGAGGCCGTAAAAAAAGTGCTCTCCAAATTAGAAACCAAATCTGCAAGTAATTCAAGCAGTCATGATTTAACCGCGCACTCAAAAACTTTGACTTTCAATATAAGTTTTTCCCATTTCGCAAAGCCTGTATAACTGAAACTTTATAACTATAACTAAATTATGTTACATTTTACCTTTTATCAGGACAGCCTTCGACGTATCGGACTCCATACATACGGCCATCTCTTAAGAGTCCTGGCTTGATGGCTGGTAGCCTCTTATTGGTTTCTATAGATTGTCTTTGGATCTTATCTGATTGCCAGTCAGTCCAGTAAAGAATAGAATCTGAATTGGTGACACTGAATGGATGCAACACCTGGTAACCCGAAAATAAGAATAATATGATATCTCGACTTAGGCCTCGCTAATTTCCACTCAAACGGGGAATGTTGTTCGAATAACAGAGGGATTCGAATTAGAGAAAGTGTTTTAAGAAGGTTTCTCTTGACAGGAACTAATAAGTTCGAATTATAGAAAGATTCGAATAATAGAAGTTCGAAAAACGAGAGTTTTCTGTACTTAGAAGTGTGTAATTACGAACCTTAAATTACGAACCTTAGATTACGAACCTTAGATTACGAACCTTAGATTACGAACCTTAGATTACGAACCTTAGATTACGAACCTTAGATTACGAACCTTAGATTACGAACCTTAGATTACGAACCTTAGATTACGAACCTTAGATTACGAAACTTAGCTTCAACCTACTCGCTGACTAAAAAAGATGAAGTTATGTATGTATTTTGAAGTTAGCTGTCGAGATTCAGAAAGGAAAAACTTTTTGCTAGCCCCTTAGAATCTACATATTCACCCTATCAATATAAAGAATATTTCAATAAAGATTTTTTACCGAAACATCAAAATAACTTACTGTTTTAGATATGATCTCGACTTTTTTTGGTCCATCAAGTTTCATGCACGCCACGTGCAGAAATTTATAATCCGTCCAACATAATCGATTTCTTTTGTAATCCAACGTCAATCCATTTGGTTGATTGACATCTCGATAATCCAAAAGCACTCTCCGGTTGCGTCCGCTCATGTCTGCCACTTCGATTTTCGGATAAAAATAATTCCAATCAGTCCAGTAAATTTTCCTGTAGGATAAAAAGTTTTGGGTTAAGTAGCAGGATAAATTCATTCTTACAATACAATTTCCTTCTCGTAAATAAAGGGCGACGTTCAAAGATGGGCGTACACTTCTAGACGTTTTGAAAAAAAAATAAACAAAGCTTTTTTTACAAATACTCAAAGTTTCTTGTTTTTTTAAAGCATTTAATCGGTTGGTTTTCAGAAAAATATTTCAGTTGATGTCCAGTAGATATTGCACCCCTGTCTTGTTACCCGGTGTTAAGCAAGGTATGTTAACTATCACAAATTTAGAAAGATGACGGATCACTCAAAATTCAATATGGAGGAATGCGTAAGTTTTTTGCAACCTTTTGTCAAAATCTATAAAAAGTCATGGATACTAATCTGTGTTTTGGCCAAAAATGTTGATGCAAATCTGAAAAATATCTCCAAGAAAAAGATTTATGGAAATCTAAAATCGCTTTCGAAAATCAAAACGCTGCAGAGAAAGGCTTCAGATACGTACGGCTATTATTACATAGATTAGAATCAACAAAGTTCCTTTGAAAATCAACAAGAAACCGAAGCGACGAAGCCGCTGCTTCTTCAAAACGGACATACAGCAAACACTACGGACAGCAAAATATAAATTAATTAATGACATTATCATATTCAGTTTCAGGTGATTCAATTCAAGCAAATCTTTTTAAAATTGAATTCTGCTTACCCCTCATTTGGATCACATAAAATATCTCGTGGTTGATAAATATCATCCTTGAAAAGTACGACAGATTTTGAACCGTCTAAAAATCCGACGGATATTTGACGGGATTTCGATTCTGTCCAGTAGATTCGTCGCCCGATCCAATCAACCGCGATACCTATGGCAAATTAATTAGACATTGTAACATTTGACTTACTATCTGACTGAATGAAGTCTATCATTCAAGTTAAAAGACTTTAAAAATTCTAAAAAGTTTGTGTTTTCTCGTTGGTGAACTGCATTGTTATAGAGTGAAACCTTGATTATCCCTTTTGTCGGTCAGCGATGTTGGACCTAAAATGTTCACCTCCTTTCAATCTTTCTCGTTATATGAAATACATTCGAGTTCAGTATACACGTTTTTCTACAAGAACAATCTTTATTTTAACATAAGGCTTTTAGGCTAAAACTTTAAGATCATTGTTAGGCTTTGCAAACTCTAGACCGTCCATTTTTTTTTGAAATGACAACAGAATTCCCACAAAATGCTCAGAATAATAAAACCGTAAGAACATATTAGGCTTTTCTTACAAAAAAGGTTTTCGTAAGAGAGAGATGAGAGTGTACCGTTTTTGTTCTTACCCTCTGGAAATGCTAGTCCTTGGAACAAAACTTGATGACTTGGTGAATTGGTACTTATTTTGCCAATGTATCCATCGACGACATCCGTGAAGTAGATATTCTCCATTAAACAATCATATTCAACATCCACCAAGTAATTTAACTGTTTCGATTTGAACGCATATGTCAATGATGATAAACGTCCTTCAAGATCGATTCGTTTGATTGTCCCACTCTGAGCAACAAGGAGGTATTTCTCTAAATGAACAAATAAAGCTTAATGAGGTGCTGATGAGACATTAAATTTCCAGCCGAAGATTTTTTTAGCCTCCCAGGCAAGCAGAAACGATGCCTTAAAATTAAAAACCAAGGATTTATTATACACTGGATATACAAGTAACATATTTTTGCTGATTTCTCGTGTAGTAGCTATGTCCGCAGTAATGATATTATTGTTCACTCTCCTTCCCTCATTAAATGAATTTTTGAAGCATTTTTATTGCATTTCTTATCGAAAATCACTCATCCAATTCCCAAAAGAGACTTAAAACTTTCCTGTGAGAGTCAGATTCTTCCACTTAATTGATAATTATAAGTCGTTATGACGTTTCAAGCTGTGAGAAAAATGCAAAAGACGTGTTGTGTATAAGAAATTTAATGTTGACACCGGAAACTTTCAAACTTCAACCTCAAAAAAACCACCTTGCCACCACGTGCCTCCAAAGGATTTTCATACCACAGTGGAGCCAAGACACTCAAGTCTTATGTATCTTAATTTCAGCTCTTCTGGGAACAGTCTTGGAAAGATATTTCCAATTGAAAATTTTGTGTCACTATAAGCATTTTGGCTGGATTTGTACTAGTAATCTCATGGTTGTGAGGGAAATTCGGGATAAATTTCTCGAGGTCAATTTTGAAATTTTTTGAAATTTCCCGAGTGCAACGAGGGAAATTTAAAAGATTTCGAAACTTGACCGAGGGTAATTTATCCAGAATTTCACGAAAACAAGCATGGGATTCCTAGTTAATCTCATGGTTTGGATTGAAATTCTAACAATTCTGAAAGACGTCAATTTAACACTGGAAATCAACCTGGAACTTTAAAAAGAGGTCTCAAAAAAGTCATAGAAACGCGAATCGAGTTTTGATTGGATAGTATTCCATTTACTTAAGCCTTCGAAGTTATTAAGAACTTCGAAAAAAGTGATGAGTTTCCAAACGATGAAAATTTCACTCTTGCGGGAAATTACAAAATCTAGGAGGGAAATTACAAAAGCTAGGAGGGAAATTACAAGTTCACGGGGAATAACAAATTAACGTAAGCAAAAACGTCAATCGAATTTCAATAAACCACGAGATTACTTGTCTAATGATGTTTTTCTCACATTAGATTTCACAGATGTATCTGGGCTTGGAATACTAGCCTTACTTTCAAACTTTTTTTTCTGTAAATGTACAAAAAGAAAGTGCTAGAGAACTTTTTGAAAATAAGACTGATGAACATTTTTATAGACATCTTCGAGCCGCCATGACAGTTGTCCTTTGCGGACAAAGCTAGAACATCATTGTTTTCTGAAACAAAGGAAATACAATGATCGCTCTCCATCGTTTCATGAGTCGTTTATCCAGTGTATAATAAATCTTTGGTATAACGAATTATGGATAGCATGACATTAAATCTTTTTTGTTTTCTTATTTTCATTTTTCGCCTTCTTGTGGTAAATGCTATTTCTAATCTAGCGTTCGTATGAAAACCACTCGGGCCGATCAACTTATTTAGTAAATAAGTGGCTTCAAATCGCATGTATGAAATTCATCTCGAGCTCGAATGTTTGTCTGGCACCCAGATGCAGAAATTTTCATCCGACACGCTAAAGCTCTAAAGGTCGGAAAAATTTTCAACATCTGGAAGGTTTAGATTACGGAATTTTTCAAAACAGCTTCATGGATTTTGCAGTGAGAGGTCTGGTAACTGGCTCGTTTTCGGGGATTGGCGGGTCCAACTGATTAACTTTACGCGCAAGGGTAATTGAACCCGACTGGGGACATAAAAGGCAGACCATCATTCCTCTCCGATGGGAAATTAGACCGTTCCTTTAGAGCTTTAGCTTGGACGGTCGCCAATCTGCCATCGGAATATCAGATAACCGAATGTATACTTCAAACCATAAAGTGAAACAAGAATTACTTGGTTTTGGATTGTTATAAAAAGTCTCATCTGGTTGGTAATCTACTTCCAGTTTGGGAATGAGAGTTGGTGGTTGCCCAGTGGTTTCAAATCCTGTGGAAGTAACTTCGATAGCATTTGAGGAGACACGTGGTGATTCTGTTGTTGTAGTACCTCCACCAGCAGGTTTCAATCCACCTTAAAAAAATAAAGGAAGAGATTATAGGTGACGAGTTAGTAAGACAGTGGGGATCTTATAAAAATTTGATTGTGACATCTCTTTTCGGAAAATCAGAGGGGATGTTTGGTTGAATTATTGACCGAACCTTCCCTCTACTTTTCAAAAGTCGCTCAACTTTTGTCCAGCTTATTTCATAACTAAATTTTCAATCAGAATTATGGCAATAACCTCGCCCATTTGATTTTAGAGGTTGTTCCATGGTTGCTGTGAAAATGGAGAAGTCGGAGAGTTTAAAAATGTTAGATCAGCAAAAAAAAATCTTCTGTCTATTTTTTATTCTCTGTTTTTTTTTTTACTTGAAAATATTTCATAAATACCGAAATCGTCCCAAAATACAACAAGACGACTTGAAGTCGAAAATTTCGCCTAGAATTTGAACTACATGGGAAAAACAAGAAGTAGATGAAGCTAATCTGAAATTTACTTTACATCGAGCCTTGATGAAACAATTTTACAACAAGAACAACGAGGCTTAAAATCGCTAAAAATGTAAGACCAATTTCAAACTCTCATAAAGTATATGCTTATAAAAAATAGATATGCTCTTATTACACGCCATCCCTTGGTGTTTACTTTGTAAGAACTAATTACAGAAAGGTATATCACCATCTATCAAGAGTTATTGATTTGATTCTTATAAAGTAAATGCTTATAAGAAAAATAAATATGCTCATATTGTGCCCCATCCCTTGTTTACTTTGTAAGAACTAATTACCGAAAGGTATATCACCGTCTATCAAGAGTTATTGATTTGATTCTTATAAAGTATATGCTTATAAGAAAAATAAATATGCTCATATTGTACACTATCCCTTGTTTACTTTGTAAAAACTAATTACCGAAAGGTATATCACCGTCTATCAAGAGTTATTGATTTGATTCTTATAAAGTATATGCTCATAAGAAAAATAAATATGCTCATATTGTGCGCCGTCCCTTGTTTACTTTGTAAAAACTAATTTCCGAAAGGTATATCACCGTCTATCAAGAGTTATTGATTTGATTCTTATAAAGTATATGTTTATAAGAAAAATAAATATGCTCATATTGTGCCCCATCCCTTGTTTACTTTGTAAGAACTAATTACCGAAAGGTATATCACCGTCTATCAAGAGTTATTGATTTGATTCTCATAAAGTATATGCTTATAAGAAAAATAAATATGCTCATATTGTGCCCCATCCCTTGTTTACTTTGTAACTGTGAAGCTAAAGACACAAAGATATAATGACGTAATCACAAGAAAACCTGCGAAGATCTTCCGTGGTTATACGAGCGTGTAATTTGTAAATTGATTTTAGTGAGTTCCTCCACCGTATCAGATTCTGTAAAAGGTTGTTGCTGTTTTCACAGCATGCTATCAGTGGTCACCAGTTCTTTGATCTAATTTGTTTTTTACTTTATTTAAAGGGTTGAATTTTAATTTTCAAAATAAATCGCTTTTACCAAGCGAATTTTACTAAGGTAAATTGTTTAATATGATTTCTTTAGTAATTTTTATTTGGTTATAATTCGGTTTTAATTCGGTTTGCACTGACAGCTAGAGTACATACCCTTTGGATAATTGTTTTAAAAAAACAGTCATTTATCAGATTTGATTAAAATTAAGTTTGTTTTAAGTTGAAGATGTCTCAAATAAAAGATTGATTAATTAACTAATCAAATAGAGCTTCGATCTTCCCTTTTTTCTTTATATAGAAATATTGTAAATTTTTTTTGGTATAAACTTTTTAAAGAAATATTGTAAGTTTTTTTGGTATAAACTTTTTAAATTTTTTCTGGTATAGAATGTTTAAAGTTTTCTCTTTCTATTTCTTTTCTTATGAGTGCTAAGGAACCATGTTTCTTACCTCTATGTTATAAACCTTAGCCATGAGGTAGCGGAAACATTAACAGCTGAATGGTGGCATAACTCCAAAGAAACGCAGGATAAGTATTTGCTAGTAATAAACTATGAAAAATTCGTTTCTTACCGTTGTCATTTTCGTTGTCATTTTCGAAATTTGGTGTTGTAGCATTAGCCATTTTGTTAGAGATCTTGAGTTGAGTTAAGTTGAATTGAGTTGAACTTAGTTATAGTTTGAAAACTTGAGTTGAAAGGGATATTTTAAAAATATTCCTAAGGTTTTATTCGTCGGTTTTATTTGTCTCTTTTGTTCCTTTTGTTAATTTTGTTTTGTTCCTTTTGTTTTGTTTTTGGTATCTATTGTGTTCTTGTAGATAGCTATTGTTTTAAAGATGTGGTATGGTTTTTTCTCATTGGTTAGTTTCTTCGAATGCGTCACGTGTTAATGCAATTTGTTTTTATTGGTTGAAGCGTTTTTGAGGTTCACGTGTTTGTTGAGGCGGTTTTAGAGGTGATGGTGGTGATGGGCGTGTAACGTATTTTCTAGCTATTATTTGATCTGATTGGCTTAGGATATTGTAATATATCACGTGGTAGTTTCTTTTCATTTTGGTTGGTTAAAATGCTTGAATGCGTCATACTTATGAGTATAATGTTTTTTGTATGTTATTTTCATGTCGTCTTTTGGATATGTTATTGTTTTTGACTAATTTAGGTGTGATTTGAAATTTCACGTGTTTTCGTTAAATTTTCATTCTCAATTACGTAACGATAATTTCGAAATTTTCAAAAATTTCACATCTTGGTGTTATAATTTTATTTCATGTGAGTTTCCGATTTTGATTAAAAAGAAATAGAAAGAGAAAACTTTAAACATTCTATACCAGAAAAAATTTATAAAGTTTATACCAAAAAAACTTACAATATTTCTTTAAAAAGTTTATACCAAAAAAAATTTACAATATTTCTATATAAAGAAAAAAGGGAAGATCGAAGCTCTATTTGATTAGTTAATTAATCAATCTTTTATTTGAGACATCTTCAACTTAAAACAAACTTAATTTTAATCAAATCTGATAAATGACTGTTTTTTTAAAACAGTTATCCAAAGGGTATGTACTCTAGCTGTCAGTGCAAACCGAATTAAAACCGAATTATAACCAAATAAAAATAAACCAGCCGAGGCTGGAAGGTCAGCCAATAGAGCTTAGCTAGATAGCTTTAATAAGTGGGTTAACAGATGTAGGAGATGTACTGAAACCAAGGAACTTCTATAAAAATAAAAATCTATTTTTATAGAAGTTCCTTGCTGAAACAGAGTAGACTAAAAATGTTGAATAATGTACAAAATGTGGAACATTTGATAACTTGATTTAAAATTTTTTAAAACAAGCGTGAGAGCTCATCCAACCCACCCCCCCCCCACGAGAAGCTCAAAGTATACTTCTCTTTAGCATTGTAGCACTGTTTCTAACTGTACTTTTTGTTTTACTTGATAAAACTCCAATAACACTTTGAACTAACAAGCTACAAACTTTAAGTCACAAAGCGCAAACTCCAGAAAAACACAATTTGCATCAAAAACTTTGCAAAACGTAGTTCATATTTATAACATTTCAACAGGAACTGTATTTTGGTAGACTTGGTCAAATTACAGAAACCATTTGTCAGTTGTCTGCAAGGCCAATGAGGTACGTAAAAACTGACTGCTATTCAGTCAAAGCCAAAATTTGGCAAGGTCAGAAAAACATATTTGCGTCCAGAACTGTTGAACAAATTGTTTAGTTTTTTAATTATTCAAAGTCAAAAAGCCATTTGTTGTAACTTTCTGCAATTCCATTAAAAACAAGTGATACATTCTACCTGAATGACAAATGAACACGTGAACAATTCCTATGATTCAATCCCGAGAAAAGTTGGTAACAGACGAACGGACGGACAGATGAACGAACGCAGGTTAATTTATAGGACCTCCAGGTAGGGTGGTCATCGAAAAAATGCTCTGTTTGCGTCGCAACGGGTGTTAAAAATGCATGCGGGCGGACGGGCGGTCAAAAACATTCCCGTTTTTTTTTTAATCACGCCAGTAACTCAGGGGCGGGTGGTAACGCGAGCAAAACAATTTTCGATGGTCGTCAGAGCAATTGAGAAAAAGCTATACTTTAAAAGAACAAATTGCTCTTCCCAGATTTTTTCCGCATCTCCGCACCGGAAAATCAGCGGAAAATTTGATGCGGGCGGGTGACGCGAAAAGAACAATTTTTCGATGACCGCCTAGGTCCAAAAATGTGACTGATCATTTTCCTACTTTGCACTTGAAGCAAAATCACAAAATCTTGAAAAACACAATTTGCATCCGGGGCCGTCCATATAGTACGTACGCAAAGATTTTCCAAATATTTGACACCCCCTCCCCCCTTGTACGCAGAGAACAATAGAAATGACTTCGTTTAAACAATAGATGTACGCTTTTGCTAAACCCCCCTCTCCCCCCTTCACTGCGTACGTACTATATGGATGGCACCTCTAGTCTGCGTAAATAAATTTTGTAGTTTAGTACCGTCAAGTTACACAACATGCACACAACCATCTTGAAGACTTTGCTGGTCGCAAATGATAATCGAAAGCAAAACTTAAAATTCATAACTAGCTCATTTTTCCCCCGTTTTGCTTTATTTAAACTTGCTTTTGATTGGTCCATGAATTTGGGCGATTGATTTACATAAACACACGACCATAATAAATAAATTCAACAGGGCAGCGGTGTAGCAATTGATTTCAACTGGGAGTCCTCTCTTCTGTACCAAGCACTGGCAGTGTTTTTTAAACTTTAAAACAATGTTAAATGAAGACCAGCTTGATCTGTTTGTTGTGGCTGTGCAAGTTGTGACGAGAGTGTGCATGTTGTGTAACTTGATGGCAGCCCGCTTTCTGCAAGTCTGATAAGAGATATCTATAAACTGTTATCGCCATTCCATTCCATCATTCAGTCAAAACGTGCGCCAAGGTTAGAAAAGGTTAGAAAAACACAATCTGCGTCCGGAACTGCGTGAAAATAGTTTGATCAATTTCAACAAGAACTGTATATATTAATATAAATGATCAAATTCCAAAGACCATTTGTCATAATTTTGCAAGTCTAATAATGGAAGATATGATGTCATCATTTGGTTCCCGTCATCTGACCGACCCTGATTTACGGTCAGCAGGTAGAGTTGGAGGGTCGGAAAGCTTTTCCGCTGCTTTGCTGGATTTCCACTGTCGACCTCTGCACGCTCTGTGTTTACAAGTTTTCAAATCGAAGTAGAGAGCCGCATGCTTATGGAGAGTAAACCGAAAACACCAGTTTATCCACGGTTTCTCAATTTTAAAATTCGGATCAGTCCACACGGATTCCCTTTCAACAAGATGTAGCTGCTTCTTAGCAGAAAAATATTTTCGACCGACCGACCGAACGACTCCCACTTTTTAAAGTGGAAATGACGGGAACCAAACAATTTTTTGCGATTCGCCTTTATATCATTTATCACAAACATGTCCAAGTCCAAAAAAGCACGATTGCATCCAGTCTTTATTAAATTTATACAGTAGCTGTACTTTTGTAAACTTTATCAAATTCCAATAACATTATAACACCATCAATCCCCCTAGAGGCAAACAAGAAAAATATGTTTTTATTGCAAAAACTACTAAAAAGCAGCAATAAAAAGTATCAGAAAATTCAACATAAACAAAAACTTGAGCAAACGGCTTTAAACCTTCAAAAGATGTAGAAAAAGAATCCCCTTGATGAAAATCATGTGTTTGATTTGCCGAGTTAAAAAAATAAATGACAGAAATTGAAGCTTGCAACAGATTTACACTGGAATTTACTTTGATACAACACTGACTTATAACATCTGACTTTATCGCTTGAGCCGCCATCTTGAAACACTACATTATGATCTGTAAAACAACGCACGCTAAAAGTACCAAAAAAGTTAACCCGATCGGAAGAAAGTTTAGAAATCAAAGTGAGATCGGAAAATCGGATTTTTTTTTGTCGTCTTATGGAAAATTTTACCTATTTGAATGCTCAGCTTAGGCTGACCAATTACTAAAGAAATCATATTAAACAATTTACCTTAGTAAAATTCGCTTGGTAAAAGCGATTTATTTTGAAAATTAACATTCAAACTTTTAAATGAAATAATCGACAAATTACATCAAAGAACTGGTGACCACTGATAGCATGCTGTGAAAACAGCAACAACCTTTTACAGAAAAATACGCGCCGCCGCCGCACCATGCCTATCGTAATACTTTTGCTAAGGCGAAATTAATAAAAGAAGCACAAATTTTAAATCAATCCTCTGCGGGGCAAAAAGATAAAAAAAAAGAGTTGATAGGGAAATCCCCAGTCGACAGTTTTTTACACCACAAGCGATTATTATGCGCGTTTAGCACAGTACATAATTCACAGGCTTGGAATAGTTGCAAATGAAAGGCCCATTTTCGCTAGCGCTGTGGTCCAATCCTCCTAGTTTATTATATTTTATATGATGTCTAGTGTGTGTGAAGGCCCAGCGAAAATGGAGTTTTTGGGTTGCCCGAAAAGGGCAAAAAGAATTAAGTGATAAAGACACATAATAAACTCAAGTGTTGGAAATAATACACTTTGTAGTATGTATTTGAGCTGCCTGTAAAGAGCTAGAATGTGATCACCCTCGAATCCAGTTTATGATTCTGATAGCGCTCAAGAAAGTATCACATCCATCAGTAAAAATTAAAGAGTTGCTTTGGGTGCAATATTGAAATATGATAAGTCAATTAGACAATTCACCTCAAATTACAGAAAGCATGAATTATCAGAAGCTCATAATTACCCAAAGGATCTGACGTTGTAGAAATGATGGCATTTGATTCGGTGGTGGTTGTTGAGTCTCCTTCGGATGGTTGTTGTGACGTGGATCCTTCAGTCGTCGGCATACGAGACACGAGGTTCCCTTGAAAGATAAAGAAGATGCCAATGTTTAGTTACTACATGCTAAATTCAAAAGTTTAACTAGAGTTTCATCCCTCCAATATTTCCAGATCCTCGTCCAGATCCATAATCAAGGTAAAAAGGGATAAATTATCCAAGTTTTGAAACCACAATCGATTTGTAAGTGCTCTAAAGTAGGTTAGAAGGGTAAATTTTTTACTCTGAGTTTTAACGCTAGACAAGATGTGATTGTAAGGAGCTTAGGATCTCAGGATCCAAAAGTTCAAAAATAGTCCAATAAGGCTCAGAATATAGCCTGGAAGTCTGTCAACCCCTCCCAAATCGAAATATTCGATTAAATTAAAGAGATAGCTCAAAATCAACTTTCTCGCTGGAACTTTTAATCTTGAAGAACGTTAAAATAACCGGAATTCTCTATATATTTCAACCATATGATTGCAGATATCAAAAGAGAAAAACAATTCAATTTTATATTTGCTCCACGTCAATTATAAATCAAGGAACGTTGCTGCTTTTTTTGAACTAGTCCCACCCTATCTCTGAAATTTAACGTGTTCGAGGACCCATAAGAATTTTAATGCGAATGTCTCAATTACATTACTATGTGTTCAATACATCGAAGATGAAGAGCACAATTCACAATTCCCATTCCCTAACGTAAAGACACTCTTTCATTTAATCTTTTCTAAAATCTACGTTTGTTAGTTGTGTTTTGGTTAGTTCGAAGGCGTCCAAAAGAAAGAGGAGACTCTAGGCAATCTAACGAACGAGCTATGAACGAGCTTTTAACTCCTTCTAGATCCGGAGATATAAGCCTTCAAGCAAGAAACCTTCTACTAATAATTCGAATTTTTCATACAGCCAAAAACCGTTCATAAACTTCTTCATCTAAGAACCTGGACAATTGATAAGGTTACTACAGTGGAGTATCGATAACTCCAACACGCACGAGGAATATAAATTAGTTTGACTTAAGGAAATTTCGACTTAAGGAGTAAGATTTACAAAGCATTCTTAACTGAAAGAGACGAAAAAACTTGTTAAGTTAAGAAGACATTCGGGTTAAAGAGTTTCGAGTTAAAGAGACTCTACTGTCTAATATCAGGGGTGTTGAAAGAATACCCTCTTTAACACCCCCTGCTTATATTCGCTGAATTCGTGCTGAATAAAATGGTGGTTTGGCATCAGAGTGTATATTCAAACATTCAAAAAAATTTATAGGAAAGTCCACTTTTTGGTTAGCGAGTACCTCTCCAAAAACCGGGATTTTTCATCCCGTTTCTTAGTGAGTTCCACATTGACGATTTTCGAAAAATAGAAGCCTTTCAAGTGTTTTGACGCAAATTCGATTTTTCCCTACTGCAAGGGCTTCAAAAGTTTAAAGTGACGTAAAAAAATCGAATGTTTAGAGCCCGAAAACCTGGGCTCAAGACATTCGAAAAAGTCGCAAAGTGGAATAGACGTTACAGCGTAGAAAAAAAGCCGTGACGTCTAGTATAGGCTAACTTTTTGTAGGTTTGTACCTGGTGCTGTTGTGTTTTCTGTCCTGTTGGCCATCATTGCAGTCGTTGAAGAAATTGTGTTTGAAGCTGTTGTGACTGTTGTGGAGCCACCGCTAGTCATCGTTGATGTTTCAGTGTTGACACCATCTGTTGTGGAGCTTTCACTGAATGTTGAGGTCGTCGTTGAGGCATCACTGCTTTTAGTTGTACCTAATGTAAATAGTAGTAGATTAAATGGTTAAAAGATGTATTTTTTATATAGGTAGACCTTGCCTCCATCTTGATATCACCAAGGATTTATTATACACTGGATATACAAGTAACAGATTTCGTGTCACTATAAGCATTTTGTCTGAATTTCTTGTCTAATGATGTTTTTCTCACATTAGATTTCACAAATGTATCCAGCTCGAAATGCTAGCCTTACTTCCAAACTTTTTTTCTGCAAATGTATAAAAAGAGAGAGCTAGAGAACTTTTTAAAAATAAGACTGATAAACATTTTTAAAAATCAGACATTTTCGATCCGCCATGACAGTTGTCCTTTGCGGACAAAGCTAGAACGAACATCAATTGTTTTCTGAAACAATGAAAATACAATGATCGCTCTCCATCGTTTTATGAGTCGTTTATCCAGTGTATAATAAATCTCTGATATCACAATCAAAGAAACCTGCTCTTACCTAAATTATTCCTCTCTAAACACCCCTTTCTCACAGCACCGGTGGAACTTTCTCCCAAAGCGAAAGTTGAAGCCAAATTTTTCAGTGGCTAGGAGGTCACACCGGGTCTGTATGTCTCGGGGAAGTTTAACCAGCAAGGGTAAAGCAGAATGCACTAAAGAATAAAGGATGACTACCCAGCTGGCACATAACGTTGTTTCAACGTTCAAATGACGTTATTGGAACGTTAAGATCGTTATTGGAACATTGAAACAACGTTGCGTGCCAGCTGGGTAGTGATAGTCTCTTGCTTGTACACGTTTTTTATAAAAACATCCAAAATTTGTGAAGACTTTGGATGTTTATTTCGAGTTCTTTTGTTTGATTTTTTAGTTTTAAGCCTAAAAATGTTCTTATTTTTGAGTATATTTGCATGTCCATTTTCCTAACACAAAGCCTTAAAATGTTTTTAACTTGTTCTTAACAATTTGGCCCTTGAAGCCTTATGTTCCTTCATAGTTTGTTCTTATAAAAAGTGTATTTAAATGAAACTTCTTTAAAGATAAAGATCTCTATTCTACTGACATAGTTCAGCATTGCCAAATTCAGGTTTAAAAATTCACCCATGAGCTACTACTACTAATCGATAAAATATTGAAATATCAACTTACTAAAATCTGTTCCAGTTGTTAATGACTGACTGGTTGATGCTGGTCTCATTGTGGTGGTCAAGTCTTCTGTCCGCGTGGAAAGTGTACTTGTTAAGGATGATGTTGTGCTAGAATCAGAGATTGTTGACATTGTTGATTGAGTTCTACCGTTTGTCGAGGATGTTGTAAGTGTCGTGGTCGCAGTGCTAACGTTGCCTGACTCTGTACTTGTCTCATTCAGCGGGAGAGTCCCATTTGTTTGTAGTGTTGCTACTGTTGTCGTTATGTTTTGTGTTGACTTTGTTTCATCAGTTGATGTTGTCTGGTTTGCTGCAGATGTCGTTTGGTTTGTTGCAGATGTTGTGTGATTTGTTACAGATGTTGTCTGGTTTGTTGCAGATGTCGTCTGGTTTGTTGCAGATGTTGTCTGGTTTGTTGCAACTGTTGTCTGGTTTGTTGCTGGTGTTGTCTGGTTTGTTGCTGGTGTTGTCTGGTTTGCTGCAGATGTTGTCTGGTTTGATGCAGATGTTGTCTGGTTTGATGCAGATGTTGTCTGGTTTGTTGCAGATGTCGTCTGGTTTGCTTTAGATGTTGTTTGGTTTGTTGCATATGTTGTCTGGTTTGTTGCAGATGTTGTCATGCTAAAGTTACCTGATCCTAGAGATACTGAATTATTTGTTGAAGCTGTCACAACAGGTGTCGCGGTTGTCATAGCTTGAGTTGTACTTGTTTCTGTTTCATTCGTTTGTTGTTGAGTTGTGATTGTTGTTGCTGTTGTCATAATTTCGTTTGTTGTTGTTATATTTGAAGTATTCGTTGTTTGTGTTGTTAAGGAGACCTCGGTTGTAGAGTTGCCAAAAGTCTTAGGATCTTCTGTTGTTGACGTTTCTGTCGCATTTGTTGAAGATTCTTTTGTTCCATTTGTTGTTTCTGTTTGAACAGTCGTTGAGATTGTTTGATTTGTATTTGTCATTGTAGTGCTTGTTGTAGAGACTGTCGTGTTGGAATTAGTTGTATCTTCAGGGGCTGTTGTAGTTTCTGAGGTACTGTTTTCAGATGTGTTGTTAGCTGCTATCGTTGATACTGTTGTCGTGTTTGAAGTATCTGTTGTAGGTGTCGTTGTTGTAGTTGTGGTAGTGGTCGTTTCTGAAATAACAGGTTTTTATAGCCTTTACTTTTCACCCGTGTGGCCCTTTTTGTCTGTTTGTCTTCTGACCCTTGGAGACTTCATTTTTATTCTCCGAAGATTTTGAAAATTCCTATCTTTCAAATTTTTGATACCGTTCAAGAAATCTGGAGGCTTAGAAGAGAAAGCTTCTAAAGAAAATCTATACACCTTTTTAATCATAGTCGTGTGGCCAGGCGCGTGCCACTTTATTATTTTAAAATTATTCCCCTAAACTCGATCCAATCCTTTTTTACACCTTTTTCTATTATTTATAGGTGCGAAAAAAAGATGGTAAAAGGAGGTAAGGGTGGTAAAACGGACAAAAAAATTCCCGCGTGGTAATTGGGGGCTACGGTCGAAAAGGTGAATTGACTGACGCCATTGTAGGTTTGAGCCTATTTAGCATGGAAGTGCCACCAATGCAACATTCCTGTGTTTTCACTTATTATTTCATTTTAAGCTTTTCCATACACGATTGTTTCCAGCCCAACAAAACTCTAATTACCTATTCTGTGGGATAACGAAGCTGTGTTAGCCGTATTAAATGAAGATTCTTCACTGTATGAATTTGTTTTGACGTCTATCAGGAGGTTCTTTGGACCAACATCATTGCTGCTTTCACCAGCTTTGAAATTGATGACTCTTTCTACCTGAAACGAATCGCATTTATGTTCGTGTTCATGATTATTTATCTATCACAAAGAAAAAAAGGTGAAATGTAAGTGGTCTTTTTGTTTTTTGTTTTCAAAAGGATGTCCTACATGTCTTAAGAAATCTGGAGCTGAAGGGGTAAGTGGTATTTCATGAGTAACCCTGTCTTAGTATTCTCGGTAAGATTTCCAAGAGGTTATCCTCAAAATGGGGAGTTTAAGTTAAGTTTAAGTTTCTTATTTTGAAGACTGAGGAAAATGTGCCCACCGTAGTTGAAAGCTAAATCTGATGTAGATGTCATTGACTTTATGAATGGTTGCAATCTAAAACGCAGTCCTTTAGTTCGTTTTCTTATGATTCCAATAGTGCTCACGATATTGCATCACGTCCATAAATAAAATCGAAAAGTGGTCTAAGTGGTTCTGAGTATGAGATTGATATGGTCGTTACTTTAACGTTTTTAAGTCAGTTGGGTTTTCTGGAGCAGGAATGAAAGTGAAAGTATTCAAACCTGTAAGTCAACAATGGTTGTGTTTCCATTTTTCATTGATGTCGCATATGACATTTCAACTTTTCCTTCTGCATAATCCACTGGTTCAGAAATGGTCGCTGCACCGATCATAACACCAATGCTTGGTAACTTGCCATCAATTCGTGTTTCCATGGATACTTTACCATCCACAAATCCTTTGAACGTCTCGTGAATGTCCAGTCTGTATTCTGAAGGATTAATAAAGATTAAGAAATAATACCACCACTAAAAGTTATTAGCGAGTTTATGTATTTGCACTTTTTAGTCCGGTGGAGTGATTAGAGCGATTTGGAATAGCTCGCAGTTTTGACCAACAAAACCCAGGAATGCTGGTTTACCGTCGTCCTCAATCAGTGAGGATTCGGAAAGATTAGAAGTTAACCTTTCCCACCATATATAAGCTCGCTTTTGACTTTACCCAGCGTAATTGATCTATCGTAGCCCTGAGGAAACATTGCACTTATGTATCAATGATTTACGGTCAACTCACATCAATTCGATAACCTTTATTATTCGAATCTTTCTGTACTTATTCATCAGTAGATTTAAAATGTGGTGCAAGTGGTTCTGGGTACGAGATCGGTTTCCACGTTCATCTAATGTTACGTGGATATTTGCAAAATGGAAGGGCATTTTTTTAACTCCTCTAGTACTGTGGGAAACTGAAATTAACGGATTTCTTCAAAGCACGATGCCTCAAGCTCAACAAATTCCATCTTCCCGGCTTTTACTGTTAATCAAAATAGACCATATTTGGGTTTGTTGGAAAGCTCTTTTCGAGACATATCTTTTCCGCATAACACTCTTTCGAAATAGGCCCTCAATCATAACTACCGGCAGCCGAAAAAATTATTTATATGAAGGAAATTAAATTGTGTGGCACTGAAAGAGTTAAAAACCGGAAAATCTTACCTCCGTCATTATTGAAAATGATTGTTGTTGTTGATTCTAAATATCCTTTAGTTTCTGCATATCCATTGGTCATATTTGGCGATGCTGAGTCAGCAAAAAGCCATGAAACTGCACCATGTAGAGACGTTAACGTACTGAAGATATTCTTCAATTTCTCGTCCAAAGGTTTGATAGTGCCAATGATGAGGTCAACCTTTGCGATCACCGTTCGCTTTGCGTTTGACGGGAAACTGATCCCATTAACGTTTCCGCTGACTGTTCCTTCAAGGATAATACCATCCACTGTGGAAGGAAAATATTTATCGTAAATTTCTTTTATAAGAACAAGACCTTATAAGATGATAAAGCTTCTTTGCCAAAGCAAGTTAAGAACATTTTAAGGGTTTATCGATTTTAAAACACGCGATTTCTTCGGAAAGCCGCACCTTTCTTATATTTTGCGATATTTGGAAGATATTCAGCCAGCATTTTATAAGAGTGGATTTATAGAGCACCAACTCGTCATCGGGGTCGCAGACAATTGAACGCTCTACCAAAACCTTCATTCTCGTCCAGGATTTTCATCTCGATCCGAAAAATGTTGTTATACTGAATGCGGAGCTAAAAAGCTTTTGACTAAAATTTCACTTAGAGTTACACATTTTTTACTTACATTTATTGACGCATGTTTTACCATCTCCAATGTAACCTGTCTTACATTCGCATTGATAACCAGGTGAAAGATTGATACAATTTGCCTGTGGGTGACAAATATCTTCTCGCTGGCACTCATCAATATCCTCTATGAACATAAGATATAGCTAGATTGTTATATATGTAAGGGATCGATAAGTATGTTCATACGTCCATTGAATATCTTATGAATGTTTTGGAAGTTCTGTTTCAACGTTTCTGTCAGCTAGGTTCAGGCTATAACAGATAAGGAAACGTGGCTAAGAAATTGGGAGACAGGGAATAATTTGATGAAGGAAATATTATGCGGGTTTATGTGTAGAATAGAAGGTGACGATAAATCAAATTTTTGCACCAAATTTCCACCCTTCAAGGAATGGTTGTGGGAAGGTCTGACTCAATTTAAGCTCGATATTCTCAAAGCAGTTTACCTCATTAGATTAGTCCAATTATATATAATCCAAGAAGATCTTACGCAGTTTATTGGTGTCCGGGTCGACTTGACGATCTGGAAGCATCACTTCATTGTTGCCACTGTCTTTTTTCTCACCAATCAGATAGAGACATACACCGGATGAGGGCGTGGTTCGCACACCTTGACCAATCAAAACGTCTGTATAGAAATCTTCACCCAGATAAAGCTCGGAATCTTTCTTGTAAAACCTGAAAGTTAATGACGCCTTAATGTAAATATTATAGGATTCGAAAAGTATGATTTTATACTACGTTTTTAGTCTAAAACGGAAAAAATAAGTCCAAATAAAAGCCGAGGAAAGTTCGCAAACGGGTTTTTTGCCGAAAAAAAATTAACAGCTAGTAGAGTTTGCCAGTTTCTTTGAAACTCTCCCACCGATTTTTTTCCGTCTACCGCCATAAAGACGGCTGTAAACTACGCATGTACATTTTCCCGCCTTTACTATCACTGTAACGGACGATAACACCATCTACGTTTTTGCTATCCCTTACTATTATAAAATTTTATATGAGAAGTAGTCGAAAGAAGGAAGCTTCAAGTTTTTGATTCGGTTTTCCTCTTTTTGCCTGAAAAACCGCTTTTATATCGAATTTAGGAATCTGCTAGCGTTCTCGGTGCATTTAAATCAGCATCAAGTATCAAGTAGGGCCATTAGAGTACTCCTCTCAAAAGAAAACACCGATCATAGATTTTAGTTGGCCGGGATTGAGAAACTCCAGGGTTTACATAGGGCTCGGTGGTGTATACCTTTTCCCATCACCTGCACTGAATCCGATCAATTTCTCATTGAATTCGATCAAGTCACGAAACGATTCATAATCGAAGTCATTAGCATCTTTTTTATAAGTGATTCTACTGAAACTTCTTTGTGGATCACTCGCTATCTCCAAAATAACCGTAATGTCCTAAAAATGGAAACAAAAAGCTTGAATATTAATGCTGACTCTTCTTTATTCGAAAAAAAAATTACCGAGTTACAGCGGAGCGGTAAACCTATATATTTCTTTGACGGTAACTTTGAGAGTCAGCTGTATTTCAGAAAGGAGTAAATTTTCGACAGTCTGTGTTTTAAAAGAAAGAGTAAGTTGCATTCTAATCATGAAATTATTCTCTTGAGAACGGACCGAGTCCGAAACATGTCGGGAAAAATCAAAATATAATAACCGCATTCTTTTTCACCACTCTACACATAATCATGAAAATTTTTTCTTCTGAAATTTAATGTGAATACACCTTTTCGACCGTAGCAGCCAATTGCCGCACGGGCATTTTTTTTGTCCACTTTATCTCACTAAAACTGTCCCAGTCCTTTTTTTCACACCTATAGACAGTAGAAAAATGTGTCAAAAAAGGATTGGATCGAGTTTAGTGGGATAAAAGTGGCATGCACCTGACCGCACGACTACGTTCGAAAAGGTGAATTCGTCTCTGGAAATTCACTAAAAGCTTTAAAAACATTCTGATAGTGTGGAGTCCATGAATTTAATTTAATCTTTAAAATATCATGAATTCTTCTTAGCTCTGCGTAAAAAAAACACAATCAGAGCTTTTCAGATGTGAAAATTGGTTAACACGTTCACTGTCGACTACGAGTATACTCGTAGTATACGGGTCAAAATACCTAAAGTACTCCAAAGAGCCTTCTTCAATTTCTGATGTAGAAAAACTTAAGCTGTTTATTGCATATCTAGGATACAAATTTTGAGCTTGGATATCCAGGCTAGAAGGTATTTGAAGCAAAACTGAGACCACAGAAAACCACTTAAAGTCAAAAAAGTCAAATTTCCGATTTCTGAAAAGGGCTCGGCAGTGAATGTGTTGAAAATATAAGCTCTATCGAAGCTTTTGGCCTGTATGGAAACATAGATACAACTTACCGGTGTTCCATCATCGAAGAAAGCATACGATTCCCACTGTACAGTAACAACTTGTAACGCGTTGAAAGATTGATACTTCGAGAAATGTGTTTTCACATCTTTCGTAATTCCCTCACTCTCCTGTGAGGATATCTCAACTTTCACTTTCCGTAGATTATAATTGGAGTAGTAGTACGGTGATATTAAGCTGATTGAATCGAATAAATGCGATGTTATTTCTCCATCGAAGTTTTCACCGAGAATAACGAGACCATGACTGTGGACCTGAATTGAAAAAAGAATTTTGATGATCAGATAATATGTCTTCAATATAGCAACTTTCCCCCAAAACATTTCATACACCCTTGTGAGACATCATATACACGGAGAGGGATAAATTTAACTTCGTGTTATCTTTCCAACAAAGCATTCTGAACCAAATTTTTGGTTCCAGGATGGCAACCCTGCCTTACAGCCCCGGTGGAACTTTTTCCTACAGCGGGGAATATACTACGGGGATAGCTTAAAAAATCGAGCGAGAATAAATTTTGGAGTGCAATGCAATATTCTACGTTGAATTTCGAATGGGGATGAAGTCAAATTCAATTTCCCAGTTGGGCTGAAAGTATTTTTCCAACCGGAGACGAGATTTTTGTTAAATTCTCTAGTGGGACTGGGTCCCAGTGGGTCCCAGTGACAAAAGGGTGCGAAGATACTTTAAGAAATCACTAAACCTTATCAAAAATATCTTTAAATGACCGACGGGAGTGCGTGCCGCAATCCTATCAGATAATTCTGGAGCTCTAAATTTATAAAGGGACCCTATTTTGCCTGAGGGATCCTTATTGGGCCTTAAATAACGCAAGTGTTGTTTGTGTATGACAGCTTCTAATAGCGCTATTTATCGCATTACGTCCAATTAGGTCGGAGTACGAGATTCGATTGTAATGTTCGGGATAGTTTTTCGGGAGGTAGGTTATAAAAACATTTAAAGTTAACTGTAATACTTTGTGCTGTTTATCTTAGACGCTCTATAGACTTGTTTAAATGTTTATAGAATTTTACAGGAATAAAGTGGGGTTTAAAAAATAATCTTTGGTGGTACAATTTTTTTCTGTTTGGAATTTTTATTGGACGTATCAGTTTCCGGGTTTACCTCACAGCCTTGAGGAGCTGATATGAATAAAAACGTGACATGTGTCTTTAAATGTCAAATTCATGAAAAAATAAAGCTTTTGAATAGAGATTTTTTTTACTTGTAAGATCGTCTTAAAGTTTAATTTCGTTTTAAATCTGCGAGACTTGCTGTCATGATAAATTAAATATTGCGTGTTATGTAATGACGTTCGTTTCTTATAGCTTCTGTGAAGTCCTTGTCTTTTGACCCCAGGGAATACTCAAGCAAAAATCGATGCATAGCTTGGAGACCTCTTAAGCGAATATAAAAACCTATGAAATCATTACCCCACGCTTTTTCGAGAATGACACTGTTATTACGCGAGGGTAGGGTTAACGTTTCTGTTAAGGGCTACAATTTTCCTACCCTAGAATAAGCAGCTTAATAACGTAATAACTTAACACCCTTGCCGTCTACATAATCGAGATCATCCTTTGGCATTGAAATATTTGGCTAACCCTATCAGTGAAAAAATATAGATTTAAGGAATGGCCTATCTCAGCTGGGACTTGACTAGATTTTTTAGCAAATTAAAAAAAAATCTTACGTCGCCCACAACGGTATCTACTATCACGCTTTCACGCAAACTTTTTTCCAAAAATTTTCATCACACTCAAACCCTTAATCACACACGAAATCTCTGATCACGCAAAACTCATAAAATGTGGATATTGAAAAACTTACTATGAACGCTATTCCACTATACCAATTGGGGGTAAATGTTTACGTACGGTAGGCGGTATGAAAACCAATTATAGATTTCATAATTAGGTTCAATATAAGAAAGTTTCTCCCAGTGAAACTGTTAAAGAAAGCTGTGATATTATGACGAGGTGCAGGATCATTAACATTAGTTGGTTCGACTTGAGATATACCTTTCTTGAGATTGTAAGACACAGTTACCCAGCTGATACGATTATTTTTATGGACTTATACCTATTGGACATTCGATAGACCTTAAAAAATCGTTATGTGTCTGTTAGGTAGACAATAAAGTACAATAAGTTATCAACTTATTATTAGACTTAAACCTTACAAGAAGATGTCACTTCAAAAATGCTGGCTTTTTTCCATTTATACAAATAAACTGACTGAATCGATCATAGTCTTTTTATTGGAATCCTACCAGTTTATGATTAAACAAATCAGCGAGACAGGGGTGTAAAATGAATATTTACTACTCACATGAAATTCGGTGTAGGATTTGCCATAAAGAATGATGGGTACATCAACTGTGAATCTCTGGTGTGTGTTATCAAATTCTGACTCAAAATCTTCTTCAATACACCAGCGCTGATCGACAATTACCAATAATAACACAATTAAGTGAAGGATTTTCTTAACCATGTTTGCTTGTCAATGTTGAAGCCGCAATCGGACAAAAACAAGTGATTGATAAGAAAAACAAATAGATAAACGCCAGGTTGCAAGATCTTTGAGTATACAAACTAAAAATTAATATTATTTCTCCTCTGATCTGCAAAATAGTAGCCCGCAATATATAGGTTGATATTGGTGTTACCAAAGTTATGGTTACTTTTTGTGTGGGTTTGAGCAATTTTTTGTCCCGCCACAAGGTTTTTGACAGCTGAAATGTCCTTGATATGGTATCACACTAGAGATAGATGTCTTTATGGTATATACGTTAATTTTGTTATTTTTTCCAAATATCTCAATATACCATGATTACATCTGTAAAAATTCAAGTAGAAATATGAGTGAAATTCATTAGAAATATTTTCTTAGTTAAAGCAACCCAGTTTAAGCATTGATTATTTGCTTGGGCAGATGACTCAAAACAAAGCGCTAAAGCCTTGCTCATTTACTCACAATGTATGCATCATAAGCTAGAGACAGTCTTCATAATAAAGAAACAATACTACTAGTATCAGTTTATCAAAATATCAAACTCAGAAAAATCAAAACAAAATTTTTGCGAATGACAAATTTAATGTAAATGACTCTGCATGTGAATTGACGTTTCGGCAGCTTATTTTCAATTTTGACTTTCATGCCTGTATTCATGTCACGTCAATGTACGTAGAGCTTTAGGCTTAATACCTATTTTTGAAAAATATTAGAATGTAGAGTGTTATATAACTAGTAGTGTTAAGTTAGGTAGCATTTGCTACACTTAAAAAAAATATACGCATTCACTGTTCGTAAAAGAAGTTTTGGTCCAGGATATTGCCATAGATAGACAGATAGAGTCTGTAATAAATGAGTGTAATGTAGCTATAGATTTCGAGCTTATCTTGGAACCGTCCAATAAAACTTGTCACATACCCGATGGAACTCACTATACCCACTGGGGAATTTCCCAAAAAACATTTTTTGTCGTACATACGCTGCGAAGAAACAGTCAATACCAAGCAGGTCACTGAGACAGGGGTGTGACTCTCTGAGATTTAATGAATGAAACATGCATAACTTACAAATTATTACATTAGCAAATTAATCACTTCTTTCTTGCATTAATCTATCTCATCCTTAGATAGGTATAGTACTATGTTCTAAGTGAGAGTTCACACTGAACCAAGCGGGCACAAAAAAGCCAAAAACACGTGTACCCAACGACCATGAACAGCTCGACGCTGAAAAAAAAGTGCTGAACAAAGTTCTGTTCCAGTAAACTTCGAAAGAAGTTACTGTATTATCTATCCAAGACCAAGAAAATTGTTGTTACTTACACCATATCTACCTAAAGTGAATAAAATAGTGCCAAAATATCCATTCACAAAGAATCTCACTTCGCTATGTTTTAAATGCGCTTCTAGAAAAATAATTTTAACCTCAAAAACGAGATTTGAACAAGTTGAAGTTAAGGAAGGTCCTTAAGATTGATGAGTACTAACAGGGATAATCCATTGATTTATTACCTCAAAGGGAAAACTAAAGAGTTCTCCTAAAGACATACTCATGAGATGCAAAAAAAATGTTGCATTTTACACATCCGACGTACTTCTATCTTTTTAAATATCTAGTTTGACCTCTACATGCGCAGATTCTTGACTCTTACTGAGCCAGTTTCAAAATTGAATCACTTTACCAATCTTTTTTTAACACATTTCATATCACTGTAGCAAATATTTTTGGCTTATAGGAAAATATGTACTAAAACTTCAAACTCTAATTCTAGCTTAATCAAAAAAATGAAGAGATGATTGTTTAAAATTGAAATACTCCCGACCCTACTGTAGTTAAACTAGATAATGTTTTGGTCATATACAAAATGACACACGCTGGTTGGTTCTCTTCCAGTTTTCTTCCAGTATGTTGACTGACACTACACTCATTTCTCTAGTAGTGAAAACCAGGTAAGCAGCGTTGTAACCTTGTTGAAGAAATCCTTGAAAGATCCTTGAAAGAAGATCACATTACTGTTTACGAGCTTTTACCCAAATCGTGGATTTCCCTTTTCTTAAACTAGTGATAAAATTTTAGAAATACCCATGAATGACCCCCTAGCATCAAAATTGTCAAATACGCACCACCAAAGTATCACTGAAACCATCCAAAGCAATTGCATTGATCATCAGTTTTAAGTGATGGTGAATATCTCATTTGGGATACGCTTTAAGTCACGCGAATATATTATTTTGCTAGATTTTGACCACAATTTTAATCACTCTGTACCGTCAACAGATTGTTTAGTTATGCAAGTCTTTGTCGATTATCGTCATAAACATGTCCTAAAGCTTATTGTACCCCTGTAAGCGATATAAAGAATCATAGAAGGTTTTTTTTTTCTTCGAAAAAACCTAAAAAACATTTACATTAAGGGGCGTAGCCTCATGCAGCCATTGGAGAGTGCCTTGCCCCGAGTAACAAAAAAATGATGTTTATGATGCTTTGTGATGTAAAATATGTTGGACAATACTATGCTACCTTCCTTGCCATCTTTCAATCGATGCTTCAATTCTAACAAATTATATTTAGCTCATCGCTAGGGTGGGTCCCGTGAAAATGGTACCGCAAAAAGCCTCTGTATAATTCCTAGATTACTAGGCTCACGTAAAATATCGACTCTATCTTCTGTCAACCCAGAAAAATTGAATTTACCAACAATGATAATCACATCATCCACCATACACTATATCATCATCACCAAATATAAAATCATATCTTCAAACTCATCAACAAACGAAAAAAAGATCAAATCAAATCAAATGGGGTTGTACGGTAAATTTTCTCTCAACACGCTCCCTATGCAGTTTATAAGAATTTAAAGATTTTAAAGATTTTAAGCATTTTCTTAACGTGGAGATATGACCTCTCAGAATATTGACACTGTTATTTTGAAAAAAGTAAAACATGAATACATTTCTCAAGTCTCTAACTAAGATTTGTTTGAGGTATAAAAAGTCGAAGAATTAGTTATGATGGCTACTGGGATCAAACCTAAACTCTAGTTACTTCAAATTAAAGCTCTTTCATATAATTAATATACTCAAAAGTTGATAGAGGTTTGGGTTGCTTCCTCTATAGCGTTTGTTAGACATAGCTTTATTTTAGAAAAACTATCAAATACAATCATGGTCGAAATGTATTGAAATTTTAGTGTATTCTAAATCTTTTAGCATTTAAAGTTCGGGTGAGAATTGCTATTTTAGCACTTCCACTTTCTCTTATTGAATATTTCGATTTTGGAGGGGTTAGATGGCTTCTATATTCCAAGCCTTTTTGGAGCAAGTTTGAGCTTTTAAATCCTGAGATCCTTAGTAAAAAATATTCACCAACGTCATTAGTGAGTTCTAATAATGCTCACGTTGGTCACTTACAAATATTATGTATGAGGACAACAGAAAAGAAATTTGATGATTTTTCTAGCATTGGCTACCGTAATATTCCTATTTGATCAAAACGAAGTACGATTTTCAGTCCAATCTTTAAGTACGAGGGAATGTTGACACAAATATAGAATTTGTCATGATTGTCATTCTGTATATCTTTCTTATAGAAAACACTATGTACTATTTGTTAGTGTGGCCTCATATTCTTTGGTCACCTTTTATCATGATGTGGTGGTCAAAATGACTGTCTTATCGACATTTCATTTGCTTTTTATATAACACTTCTATCTAACTTTCGAATAAATTTTTTCTTACTCTTATTATCAGTTGAAAACCGCAAACGTTTCGCCTCTTAAATTTGCCTTTACTCCTCTTATAATACAGAGTTATAACTTAACTTTTATTAAAGGATCAAGAATATTCTTCGAATTAGACATCCCCTTCTCACAAACCCACTCTGGGAACCCTTCTCACTGGAAAAATTAGCCAAAATATCGTCCGCAGTGGAAAATTATGCTCTAATTTTTACCACCGCTGAAAATAATCAGATAAGCAAACCCACGCTGCAAAATATTGAGGTACTTTTTCCATCCCCACTGAATTTTCTGGCTCGAAAACGATGGAATACCAAATTTCTCAGCCATTAAAAAACATGGAAATATCAATCCCCATCAAGTTTTGGTCCAACATTTTTACCCTCATTGGCTGAAAAAATCCCACCGGGTCTGTGAGAAGGGGGTGTAAATTAGTGAAATATTCGAATTATGAAGGGTGTTAATATGATTTTCCAACTGACGAGGACAAAGTTTTAGCTCAATTTTTTCATAGCATTCGTGCATTTGTTACGTGCTCTATATTCAATTTACAAGGGAAATGTAACCTGTGCACATTCTTTCAAGCAAGGACGCTGAAAAAAAGTCTTCGAACAGTACGTCACTTTTACTATCAAAAATTTTAAAGAATGATAAAAACAAAGTTGGTTCCATTCATCAGATTAACAACCTACGATGAGAACTTATAACTTAACCTACCCAATGCAATGTAGTATCAAGCAAGCATTTCTATAAATGTTTAGAACCGGCCGGACAGGCCATCAACACTACCGAAATGAATCACAGGTTATCAAAACTAAACAGAGCACGGTGATATTGTATTGTGTTGGGAAAGGACTGATAAACGGAAAAGAATTTCAAATGTTCTGGACCACTAAGTATTGAAGGTTGTTATGGGCAAAATTCGATGAAGCCTCTTTTTTGAGATATTTCCCATGTCAAATTTCCAAGAACGACATACGGGTGAATAAAAACTCTGATAATATAACCTAAAATAAGATATAGCTTGAATTACAACAACCATGCAATGATGAGCTAACAAAGTTAAAACCTATGATTTCTATGAAAAGAACCTGATATGGCCGAAACCACAATGTTTTATTAATTATGTGAGTCGATAAGTCATCGGTTGGAATAAGATTGATTTTCGTGGTTTGCCATTCATAAAATACGCCAGATTCCAGGATCTGTGACTTAAAGATTTTTGAGAAAACAATGGAAAATTCTAGAAGATCACTTTAAAAGTTCTCCAGTGGAAAAGTTACTCTTGTTGGTGGCCACATGCTAGATTGAATTTCCTTTTTAATAATCTAACATAACAGTCATTACCAAGCGAACATACAATCAAAGGTCGTAATATTTGAGAAAAAAGGAAATTCCCACGAAATCTTATAAGCCTCAAATGATTTGGAAACTCTCTAACTTAGGTGGGAAGGTTAGAGTTTTAACAAACTCTGAATTTTAACGCTATACTTAAGAATGGTCCAATAAGGCCCAGAATGTAATCTTGGAAGTCTATAACCCCTCCAAAATTGAAATTTTCTATTGCATTTAACAAATTCAAACTAGCCCAAAAGTGACTTTCTCTAGCTTCCGAACTTCAAATTTCGAAAAAGGTGGAAATAACCATAATATACTATATTTTAATGCAGAGTATAGGAAACATAATTTCAAGCGAAGAAAAGACAAGGGCGCTTTATAATGTCATCGTTACACTTCAATCAAGCCATTTCCACCAATTTATTTGTATACATAGAGTATAAAAATGTCGGAAATAAAAAGTTTTAAATGACCGTTATAGCGTTATTTGAAGATTTAAGGATTTAATGCGGGTCGCCCTCTTTGATTTTAGGTGATTCTTTCTAAATCTTTTTGTTGATTTTCTAATAGAGGTAGCATTTAAAAAAACTTTGTCTTGAAGAAAAAAAATTACAATATCACGAACGTATAATGAGTTAAAACGTTTGTCACTGAAAAGATAATTCTGAGTAGCTCGGGCTCGGAAGGTCAAACTATGACATTCGTAGACCAAGGGTCGAGATACATCCTAGAGACACGTATGTTGTACGACAATGTCTGAATTTTTCGAATTTACTTTTGTTGACTGTTCGAAATATATCATTGCACTGTAGGGTGTTCTTGTAGTCCAACGTAGGATATACTTTCGATATTCTGGCACCCTCAAATTTTCTTAAGGTGCATCTAAAGTGAAAAGCATAACCTCTTTGATTAAAATTTCAGCATCGTTGGTACCTTGTCATAGCCACTTAATGACGACATCATTCTTTTTGAATAATGCCTAAAATAGGACACCCCTATAACTTTTACTTAAATTTTATGAGATTTACTCCTAAAAAAAGCTACGGTCATAGATAACTTAGACCGGCAAAAAATATTTTCAGAATAAGATGACATTATCGGGGAGAGTTTGAGCTGTCAGTTCAAAAAATTATCGGGCGCTTTTTTGACGGCCTTAAATGGGATGAAGGTATTAGAGCATCCAGCCTTCTTCGGGTCGCCTCTGAGTCCGACCCTGTCGCAGAATTACTTACGTTACATACTTTTTCGAGAATACGTTTTGCATGATTTTGCGAGAACAGCCTAATATAATCCATCCCATCTACATACTACGAATTTTCTAAATTCATTGACGTTACACGGTACACGTGAAGGTACAGAGCCGTCAGCCACACAGCGATCTGCTATCGGATTCAAAATATCGATAAGTTTTAATTTTTGTAGAAAAACTTATCAGTCAACAAAAACTTTTTGTTTTATCCTTATTGTATTTATGATCTGGTCCTACAGTCAAAATTTTAGGTCTGTAGCACCACGCACTACAGTCGGAATTATGTGAATTCCGATTTGCGGGATCTGAGAGGGGATTTCTAGGGATTTTGAGGGATCTGAGAAAACGAAAGTGCTCTGTTTCAAGTAACCTTATTATAGTTTTCGGAAATTTTAGATTTTAGTCTATTTCGTACATCAATTGCACTATATACACAAATTTCCATCTTTATTCAACTATTAAAACTCGAGTTATTAAAAAGAACGAGTCAAAGTTTCCCCGATTTTTCATACTTCAAACACCAGATCACTGTGCCAAAAATAATTTCAAATTGTGAGTAAAATGGTTTGGTTAGTTCAAGAAACTTTAATAAAATATTTAAGTTTCAGAGTTACTTAGGGCATGGTGGTTTAGAAAGTGAACCCAGACTAGAAAAACCGCCCATACGCCCATCGAAACGCCCCGTTTTCGAAAAAGGCGCGAAAAAAATCGAACCAAAACAAACCAGAATCACCGTGAACAGAATCACGCCAGAGAGAGCAAAAGCAGAAACTTTTCTTGGTAAGAATGTCAGATTTTCAGAGATAATACCAACTACTTGTCTGCAAAGAAAAAGCTGATTTATATTTTATAGCGTTCATTTCTGGGAATTCTACCACTTGTTTTGTAGAAAAAAGATCAACAACCTAAGGTATACTGGTCACTGGTAGTGTGGTATGGCCTACGGTCAGAAGCAGCCAACAATATATAGACAGGCAGCTGAGGTCACAAAAAAATTGGACGGGGTGCGAACAATCCCAAACCACTTTTAATTGAAAATATAAAACCTAAATATCTAGAAACCATCAACCGGAGTTGTTGAAATTACTTACCGGGCGTGTCCGGTAATATTTTAGTACCTGATGACGTGTCATGCGTGCCCATAGGCTAACTGAAAAAATTTTGAGAACCAACATAGACATATTATATACCGATCAAAGCGTTTTTTAACGTATAAGAAAATGGTCCGTAACCATATCTGAAAATTTTGCTATAAAAAGTTAGAACGCTTTTCCTTTATGTCCGTAACGTCAATTTTACCTGTCCGAGACGAAAAAAAAATCAAAAATTCAAACTTATCAAAATTGAAATCTAAGACCGCCATTCGAAAGCTCTCAAAAATCGATATAGAAGACTTTTAAGTGGATATATATGATTTCTCAACCTAACCCGAGAAAATCGATCCTAAAGAAAGTGTAAATATGACGTCATCAAAACTTTGGAAGCTTTTAACTTTTTATTACTAAATTTTCAGACATAGTTACTGACCTTTTTCTTAATCTACGTCAAAAAACGCGTCGATTGGTATATAATATGTCATGCTTTTTTTCATAAAAATTTTCATTTTGCTTGTGACGTCATCAAATACGAAAATATTTTCAGATGCGTTCGGTAATTAGTTTCAAACTGTCCGGTTGATGATTTGTGTTCAGAAAGGTCGTATCTATTGAAAACAACCGTTTAAAGTTTGCTCGCAAACTTTGTAGCTACTGCACTTTTTTATGTGACCTCAGCTGCCTGACTAATAAGCCCATTTCCCCGAAATATATATCTGTTTCCCTTTTCCAGGAGAGAGCGTTTTTTGAAAAATGGGAAAATAGATCTGATTTTCTAGGAAAGACCTTTTCCTTAAAGCTATCTGTTTCCCCGCTCCAGCTGATGACGTCATCAGAGAGAAACAGATCAATATTTCTATGAGATGACATATAATAAATTGGGAAACAGATATCTGTTTCCAAAAAAGATGATATTGCATTGGAAACAGATTGAATTTTCTGGGGGAAAACAGATATCAATCACAAAAAGCAAGGGAAACAGATGAAAATTTCCAGGAGAGGGGAACAGATATCCTCTTCCTTATACGCTTGGGAGAACATATCAAAATTTTAATTCTAAAAGTTGTGAAAACAGATCAAATTTTCTAGGGAAGATACTTTGATATTAAAAATTTAGGTTTTGAGAAGAAACAGATCTTCATTTCTAGGAATAAGATTCTTGAAACTTTTTTGGCCAACAGTAAGATCAAATTTTCCAGGAAGGCTATGCCTGGGAAACAGATGTTTAAAAAAAGGACCTCGCTGGATGCTTTCGTACGGTATACGGGTCGGTATGGTATGGCCTTCGGTATAAGTATGGTATGGTATTGCCAGACCCGGGGGGGTACTACCCTTATCAACCGACGGGGGTGCTCCGCTGAGGTTCGAAAAATGGACCCTACGTGGGACTCGAAATTTGCGAAAAATTGACCCTGAATGGGACTAAAATTCCAGAATTTTCTCAAAATTTCTACTTTTTCCCTAAATTTTCCAAAAATAGGCACCCTACGAGGGACTGATTTTTCTATTTTGTTGTTTTTGCGACCCTACCTGGGACTCGTGGAGGTTAAAAAAGGTACCCTGACCAGCGGAGCATCCCCGTAACCCATCTTGCCCTAGTACCCCCCCCCCCCCGGGTTGCCAGAGTTTTTTCCGGCCACTTGGCGACTATTCTGAAATTCAAAATTCTTGAACATGACCCAAACTGGCCAGCCCATGGCGCATGGGATTGGCCAGAAACATGACCCAGAAATGTATGTTAGCCTCCACTGTCCACTGATGCAAGTTACCCGATCCCACGATATGGCTCGAACTTGCATCAGTGGAAGCTAACATGCATAGCCCTCAAATGAATGACCTGGCTGGTCATTAAAATACAACTAAGCAGCTCCGCTCGTAGCTCTACTCTACACTCTACCGTACCATTTTTGTTTTGATTTATTTTTGTATTTTAATGACCAGCCAGGTTTTTCATTATTGGAATTAATCAATGATGAAATGAATGGTGCAAATGGAACCAATGGTTGGTTCCATCACCTGCACAATGAATTGTATCATCTCATCATACTACAGCTTTGATTCCATCATCATCATCTGCCCCATAGACCTTTTTGCCTTTCCATCCGCCATTATGAATTGTATAAAAAATACAGGAAAGAAAAAACCTGACAACGAAACAAAGTAACACATTTTCCTATGAGCGATTTATAGAGGCCCATGTGCTTGCACGGTGGCCTGGGACTGTAAAACATTATTATTATAACTTCTTTCTTACACTTATCTTATACTATACTAAATGAGTTTATGAAAAATGTCTGTAACGCTAGCCCAGTATCATATGTTAAGGTTTCTAAAATTTGAACGCCGCGGCTGGAAAACCTATCCACCTTCGATACAAAAAGTCTCGCGCTAAGTTTGACAAGCGTAGAAAACTCGGATTAGAGAAGACTCTACACTGCCATTTGTAAACGAAAAAAGTTCTGACGTCAATTTCATAAAAAAGTACTGCGACGTCACAAAGTTTCAAATAAAAAGGTGTGGCATTTTTGTTGCACGATTTCGAATTATTTTATATCAACACTCGCAACAAAATCCAACATTGTTGTTTGATGATTAAACTTCGTCTAACATTATTTAAAAAGGTTTCAATGTTGGTTGCATTGCATATGTGCCGGTCTTAAGCTGTCCGCATGTGAAGCCAACAAATGGGAAAACCTTCAGTGCTCGATCGCAAAGCGCGAGCCTCTCCTTCACCTAACTTTTCCTAGAAGCAACCCTCTCACCACCTCAGACACCTTTGGGCGTCTGCAACGACGGGTACCCTCGATAATTTTAACAGGGTCACTATGGCATTTCATTGAACTCAAACTTCCGTTATCTTAAAAAGACATATCATCGAGGCTTACAGACACAAAATTTTGACTAATGTAGAAAGTTTAGAAGTATAATTTTTATTATTGTATTCGGCATTTTAAGCCAAAATGATGTCAGGCATTAACCCACATTATAGTATTTTAAAGGATTTTGATGTGCAAGCAAAACCGTTAACCGGCGTTTGCGACGACGGGAACCGTCTAGTTATTACTATATATTTATTACTATATTTTGTCACATTTCAATTTTAAAGAAAATCAATCAGAACCAATTTAGTTGGGGGTGGCTCCTTTTTCACATTAATCAGAACTGTTGGAACTGTGTTGGTATCATGGTTGCAATTTAGGGGATGGGACCCCTTTTCCTTGTTTATACAAAAGATTTACATTTTTAAAACATCATACAATATTATTTGTCTAAATGATTATGGGACTATAAAGTGATAAATCTTAAATCCCTTCCAGGAAACAATGCTTGAAAAAAGTTATTACAAAGTAATTCACAAACTTCATGTTATGGGCCAACTTGAAGGTTTGTTGATTATTCTGAAAACAGATTTTTGGAAAGAATTTGATCATCGGAGGCAAGCAATATTCATGGACAAAATCAAACCTAAAATATCAGAAGTAAACATCCTAGGAAAACAGAAGGATCCAAAGTTATATATTGAATTTGTCATGGGAACATTGAATCTTCGAAAAGCTGCCAGCTCTTTTGTTGAAGAAAGTGATGTAAAATTCTCACCAACTACAGTCATTGTTAAGAACCTACCATTTAAAACAAAACCATCTGAACTTTGGGATTACTTAGAAACATTTGGTAAAGTATTGCGAGTCACAATTCCAAGAGATAGGAGAAGTAAAAAATCAAAAGGACATGGTTATGTGGTGTTTGCAAATCCTTTACAAGCAGAGAAGGTGTTGAAATTAAAAGTAACAAAATTACAGCTCAGAGGACGGAATCTACAAGTTTTCCCTGCAAACAGAACAAAAGATTCAATGTACTCTGCCAGTAAAAAATTTAAAAGACTCGTCCAGGAATTTGTAGAAACTGATGAAAAACATATTGAACAAAATTTGGAGAAATGATTATTTCTATTTGATTATTGTAGTTCAATTCCTTTGTAAATCATTTTTAATGTCAATATGTTGAATCATGATACTTTTAAAATAATATAGATCGTCACTGTTATTTAAAGAATAATTTTCTTAAAGTTAATTTTATGTGGTATATGTTTTTACCTTATCTTTAGATTAAAAGAAAATAACAAGAATCAAAAGATATTGATTAATAATGGGTTGGAATAATATTGAAGTCAGTTGTGGCTTTGGCGGAGGTGAAGAAACTGCAAGGTTTGGACCACGCCAAGAGTCTGGATCAAGTTTGTATCAAATTGACACTGTTGCTTGTATCAATAATGTGGATACTAATGTAAGAATTGAATCAACGGATCCTGCACTAATGTACTTCCCAGTTTTCTCAAAGGTGACGAATCGAGTGGGGATTGAACCCACGACCTCTCGCTGGGAAGTACATCCGTTGATTCATTACCTATAAGTAATACGCACTTGATTTCACAATGTAAGAATTGTTCAAAATAACTTTTATTTACATTAAACTTTTTTGTGCCACATCTTTGTTGCTATATTCAATAACTTCATTCGTCTAATCACAGTCATCATTGTTTCTAAATTGAAAGTAAAGTATGTATTTTACAAAAATTGAAAAGTTTCACTTACTTACAATCATCATATGCGGTTGCATCCCAGGATTGTTACTATGGATACTAAGGATTGTTTCTCAACTAAAGAAAATAAAAAATCTTTCATGGATACAATAATCATGTATATCATTTTTGTTGTATTTTTTTCAGACATTCGGATCACCAAACTTTCTTTGTCATGCTTCCAATTCTCAAATGGCAGTTGCTGTGGAGAAGAATGTTTTGGTTTTTAATGATACTTTTAGTCAACACATTTGTACTTTTGTAGCAGGTAAGTGTCTTCTTTAACCAGTGGTAACATTGGGAAAAATAAAAATATTTATCAATGAAATTAATAATGGTGTAATGTTAGCCAATAGCAACACAAGCCTTTACCAACACAAGACTTGAGGAACTTGATAACATCCTGTTACCACCAGCAAAACATTGGCTACATTTTTCATGTCAATAAACTGTATAAACACATATTCATTGTTAATGAACTATGTAGATGTAAACATCAGCTAGTTGATACACATTTTTTCCTGGCTGGTTGTTGATAAAATTTTATGTCTAGCTGTCTAGTTCTCTTTCTGCTGGCTAATTATCTAAGGTCAAGATCCAAGTGATTCACTACAAGCTCTCCTCTTCTTGAATCCCCTGGGAATTTTCTCGATTATCCATGGAATTTCTGCTTTGCTATTCTTGCAAACTTTTCCTAATAGACAGCTTTGATCTTGTCATTTTCATGACAAACATTGATTGAGATAGTACTTGTAGTTTCCATTTGCCCTGCCAGATCCTGATATCACCTCGACAAATTTCAAGTTTCTGTCATAACTGGGAAGATACTTGATTTTCATAAGATTAAACTCAATGCAAGGAAGGATCAAAATTTTTACAATGGCTTTTGAACAAATGACTGGTTTCATATAAAATAAATCTTTAATATTAAGTGATTTTGATCTGTTTTTTTCAGATTCTGTGGTTGATGCTGCTTCTTGGTCTCCTGATAGCCAATTTCTTGCTTTTGTCAATAGGTAAAACCCTTATTATCAAGCCAGTTGAGTTTTTTTACCATTATTCAATGAGTAGTTCCTTTAAGTTACTCTATTGCCTGTCCAGATTAAGAATTACTCGTTTTAAGACTTTCCTCTTCTCTTATCTCTCAAGATCTACATTATTATATTCTTATTTTTTAGACAAGGCAGCTTATCTTTGGCCCACATTGAATCCAAGCAAGTACTTTTTTCAAAAGTAAGTGATTGAACCACTTGGGTAAAGGGTCTATGAAACTAGAATTCAATTCAGCTCTCAGGCTTTTTGACTGCTAAATAAACGTTGTTTTCATTTAGGGCAGCAAAAGAAGGGGTTTGCATTTATTTAACACAAGCTTTCACCAATCCAGATTGAATTATAATTTACAATTTTGTTTTGATTGTCCATAGAGTTTGGTTGACCCGGTCGAAAGATCAAAAAAATGTTTCATCTCGATTGAATTCTTCCCTCAAGGCAATGGTAAGGATGTTGATTTTCTATTCTTCTATTCAACCTACCAAGAGTAACACAAAATAATAATAATAATAATAATGCTATACAAGTTCGCAGGCCACCGTGCGAGCACATGGGCCTCTATGAACCGCTCTTTGTTCGGTTTACAATTTTCTTAAGATAGAGTTTTTTCCTAGGGCTCCCCCTGACTTTGAATTTAAAGTTTGCATCCTTTAGTGACGTGTTCATTTCTTGGGCTTTCATACACCACTCTTTGATTGTCTTCCTTTCACTTTTCGTAAGATCTTCTGTCACACGGAAGGGTAATCTTTCTCCTTTAGTGATTGCTCTTAACACTGTATTTTTGTCTTCTTCGTTTGCAAATCGGACTTTTATTGGTCGATAGCGTTTTTCATCTTCCTTTTCCTTCGAAAATTTTCCGATTCTTTGAGTTTCTTCAATCTTTATATTCCTTAAGCTTAGTTTCTTAGGTAAGACTTTTTCATTTAGATATTCTTCGTCGTAGATTTTGGTTGACTCCTCTGAATCTTCAGTGGATTCGTCAACACCATGAAGAATTAGATTGCACGCCATGGATTGAATCTGTCGTTCCTCCTGTTTTTCCCTTCGAAGTACGTTTTCTATGTTTTTCTCGATTTGCCTCGACGCAACTGCTGCGTAGCTTTGTGATCTATTTTCTCCTTTCTATCTCAATGATGTCTTCCATCTTCTTTTCGATCGTTGCCATTCTGGTCTCAAAGCTATCCTTTATTTCGCTGATCATTGTATTAACGTCTTTAGACTTCAGTTGAGTGATTTCTACGTCCTGGGCTTTCATTATATTTTCGCAAGCTTTTATCTCCTTTCGGAATCCTGAAACTGTTGATGTTTCACATGAATTGACCCGTTCCAATAGATCAGGGGTGATCACGACACAGTTTTGACAGACAAAAGCTCTCGATTTGTATGTTAGACATAACTGGATTTGATAGACGGGGAGCTTTGAACAAATGTAGTGTACGATTCGATTGCACTTTTTACATTCAAGTGTGTCTTTGGATCTTCCTCCTTCACTTGTAACACATTCAGATGGGCTGCAAAGGTCTTAAATTGATGCTGAATTCGGTTGTTTTCGTAGATTTTCCTGAATTTTCTCCGCCATCTTTACATCTTTTAACAACACATCCGTTCAGTTTTTATTTGACGTCAGAATGAAAATGTTGCAGTGGACATCATAAAATCTTAAGTTTGTCAATTTTATTAGAAACATCACAAGCTTATGGTTGTTTTCTTGTCGATCAACAAAACCATGGATTTTTTTTTTTTTTTTTCTTTATTGAAACAAAAACACGTGTACACTACGAACATATATTACAAAACATTACTTAAACATAAAATATAGTCCTTCCCCCCGCTAGGAACTAACGTTATATCGCCAGAGGTACTAGACTATGTAAAAAATAAATAAATAAGTAAATAAAGAAAAAATCTTGGAGAAGGAAGCTACAATTGTTAGGTAAAAGCCTAAAATAAAGCACCGCTAAACCTTCCAGTTTCGTTAAGAAATTCAACAACAGAACAAAGAATAGATTTATTTAGATTTGAAGTCAAACTTTCATCCCCATATAATAAAAGCCGACAGAAAAAAGGAGGGTTAAGTGGCGGATGAAAAATAATGCCTAGGGTCTGAAGTTTGTCGAACAAAGATTGTCTTGCATGGGAATATATAGAGCAGTGCAGAAGAAAGTGCAGAGTGTTTTCAACAGAGTTAGTTCGGCAACCACAGAAAGGGTCTAAAGTGTCGCGGAAGCCATGTCTAAATTTATGCTCGTTGAGATGGCTGAAACCGACCCGAAGTCGATTAAGAAAGATCACTCCTTGAATGTCAGGAACATCAAAAACATGAGATTGCTTGGGTCTCAAAAATTCATAGATTGCTTTTTTGAAAGTTTTAATTGAAGGTAGATCTCGTATATTACCTCCCAGAACATTCCACTGAGATATGCAGTACGGAAAAAAAGTGTTACGGAAACGTTCAGTTCGTATATTAAGAGGATAAATAGGATTTCTTGTTCTAAGGCCACCTGGTGCTGTAAGTCTTACTGGCAGGTTCAAACCTATCTGCTAGTACAGTGTCCAATGGTCGAGATGCAGTGATATTAATCCCAGTTGTTTTTTAAATTCCTTTGAATATTTTTCACTTTAAAGGTTTTCATGAAGTGGTAGTCGTCACGGCTTCTGGCCTCGGATTCCGATTTCAGAATATTGATCTCAATGGGCTGGCTAAAGGTAAAGTATTTCTTTCTAGATACAAAGACAAATTACATCTGACCTAGCTGCTTATACCTTGGCAGGCCCCTTACTCCTCATCGTTTGGTGAAATGTAACGTTTTAGAGATGATCTAACGTAGATAAAGTTTCGATGTTGATCCTTTTACCTTTTTGGAGGTCTTCTACGTTTTTGTTTTAGGCATGGCATTTATGGTAAATTTATTTAGATTACATTTTCCTTTCTGAATTTCAGCTGTGGAAGGAAGAGACAAAAATGCAGCACAAACAGTACGTAACAATATTCGTCAATTAGTGGCTAGAAATTAGTATTAATGTTTTTTCTTCAAACTTGTTCATTATTTTCTCCTTTTTTTAGAGTCTAAGCAAAAGAGTCAATTTTTTCTTGTACTTCACCCGGAAAAACATCCACAATAAAAGAATTCCAAAGTCTCATAAACTTAATTTTAAAAGCATTTAAATATTATCTCGATTAGTTATAAAACATCTATGTAAAGCAAATCCCAGCTCCTGTCTAACAACATAGTATCGTGGAAGACCTAAGCATATGTTTCAAACTTTTTCTTTTTCCCACTCCAGATTCAAGCAAACATCAAGTTGATACCGTTTGGCTTGAATGAGGTACACGATGAAGTCAATTCTGCATTTTATCACAAAGATGAAGTTGGAGTCATGGCATTTTTTACTGTAAGTTTGTCGTATTATGCAACTTCTCAAACGTTTTGTTAAATTCGAACCTTCCTGAGGTTGGTTCCACTGTGCTTTATATAAACCCTGGGGACAGTTTCTCAATGCCAGCAAGTGGAATCTTTTGAACAGTTTTTTGAAGTGGTAACCTAATGGTAGCACTGCTCAATGTAATGCATCAAGAATATTGGATAAATGAACACTTATAATGTAGCGCTGTTGAATGTTAAGCAAAGTTCCAACATTGCAATGACATCTTTGTTGGTACCACCACAAATCTCTGATTAAAGATGGCAGATTTAGCTTTACCCAGGGTTTCAAAGGCTTGTTTTGCAGACTACGGTAATCTATAGTTTAAGGTTTCCAAAAATAGACAATATACAGTTTCTTCAAAGTCTGTGCACTCATTCAGATTTATGTCCCAAAAAGGTTAGAAAATAGTATCTTGAGTTTAGAGCTTTTGGTTTCTAAGTAAAATTTGAAGAATATCCAGGTATTTTATAGATGAAAATGTTGATATAAATTTACATCTGAAATAAAAAATATACAATAGAGATAATAATTGCTAAATAAACTACTTCTTTTCTTTATAGAGCTTAGGAGATTCGGTGATGAGCGAATGGAATTTATATGAAGATTCAATATTGTTGAACGATATGATCGAAAAAAGTGACGGAGGTTGTTTTCTTGTTTCTATGTACTACTTTCGGGTACCTAATAGCCGTCCCCCCGCTAATTAATTTTTCGAAAATTTTCTACTCAGGACATACTTATTCCAACCTCCTGGTCTATAAATTTTTAGGAAAATATTTGAAAGTTCCCTTTTTTGTCTTTAGTTCTGCAGTATTAGCCTCTTTTTTAAAAATTTTCCACCCAGGACATTTTTATTCTAACCCTCTCGGCTATTAGGTATCCGATGGTACCCTCTCTTTCTGGACATTGTTGAGAAAAGTGTATTTCATGCCTTTTTTAAAAGAAGATGACAGTGATTGTCAAAGTAATTCAACTTCAAAAAAAAAACATTTCCAATTTTTACAAATCTTTATTTAGTACAAAAGGGTTTTCAATCTTCTTATTCTTTTTTCTCAGACGTTGGTTTCAAAAAAGTGTTGGTGACTCCTGATGAACAATATTTGGTTGTTCTGGACAGTAAGGTATAAAGTTGAAAGTTGTTAAAATTGTTAGACTTGTGCATGCTTTGAGAGGGTCTAAACCGATTCCTGAAATGTACTTATTTGTTAATATTTTTAAGTACTACCGGGTGACCCACGAAAAAGTTCGGACCTTTCTCGGCGTCTTGAGGCCGAACAAATGTCCCAAAGTGCTCGGAATTTCGGTATTTAAAAAGTAGATATCCTAACTTAAAATTTGAGCTATCACTTTTTAAATTTGACCAACTAGTTCTCTACTTATGACCTTTTAAACTCAAAATTCACTTTTCGGAAAGTGTAAAAAACACGTAAAAAAGAGGTATTAAATTAATGCAATCAATTAGAAAATCTCTTACAAATTGACTTATTTAACGAGTTTTATGACATTAATAATTATTGAAAACACCTTTTAAAGTAGTTTTTGTTTAAACCAAGACTAGTTTTTATCAAAATTGGCACTTTCAAGGAATTTTCTCAAAAACTGTATATCAAAAACGTCTAAAAATACCTAATTTGATACCCCTTTTCTACCTGTTTTTTACACTTTCCGAAAAGTGAATTTTGAGTTTAAAAGCTCATAACTAGGGAACTTGTGCGTCAAATTTAAAAAGTAATGGCTCGGATTTTAAGTTAGGATATCTACTTTCTAAATAATAAAACTCCAAGCACTTTAGGACATTTGTTCGGTCTCAAGACGCCGAGAAACGTCCGAACTTTTTCGTGGGTCACCCGGTAAGTCATGGTATCAGTAAGGTGAACTGAATTCTGGCAAAGTGCTCGATAAAAAACACAAGTTTCTTCTTTTCAGGAATTTTAACATTTTGTTTCGAAATAAATTTTGAAGCAAATGAAGTTCTGCATTGACATTGTTCTGAATCTTTAGAAACGTTTGAGCTTGTGGTCACGGTTCAGTTTTATCTATCTCACAACATGGGATGAGAGTCCTGTAGAAGATTTCAAGCTTTTTATCACCAATACTCTTCACAGTCAAGATAACGGTACAAGGTAAAATTATGGAGTTATTTAAATTAGGGAGTTATTCAAATTCTGCTTTCAAGTATTTTGGTTTAGCTCAGTAAACTATTTTTTGTTATTTCTATACAATGTAATTCTCAAAATCTACAAAAACCTCTAGAAAAAAGTAAGGATTCTGCCTAAAATACCACCCAAATTTTTGATTATGGGTTTTGTGAAATTAGTTCAAGACAACAATTTCTTCAGTGGACTATAATGCTTCATAAGTAAAACAATTTAAGCTTTTGACTAAAATGTGCGATTTCATTTTCAGCAAGTCAGTTGAAGAGACAAAGATTGTACTGTTAACGTCACCTGACAGCGAAAAGGTCTAATTTACTTCCGTCAGTCATTTTCCTTAAATCGATAATACATTATTGTTTGGAAAAGTCATAGAATGCAAAATAGCTGTCGGCTTGATTGACGAAACACCTGTTTGATGTTGTAATGAAATTACACATTTTAATATTCAGCTCCAATTTTTCTACTAGAAATCGAAACTGGTTGTGTTGTCCTTGCCACATTTCCATCACGTGTACTCTCTTAAATTGTCACATTGTGTCGGTCTTGCTGAAATGCCATCCAATCAAGTAAGCTCGTTAACAGTGTTTGTAATAGAACATGCCTTCAAATTAAACCTTTTTTGTATCTTTTATTTATTCAAACCTTTTCTTGGGCACTATGCGACTCTTCTCAATCTACAATTGTATGGTTCCGTTATTTCTCTAATACTTGACAGGGTCGGATACAGGAGGTAGGCTATCTTATTCATGGAGAGTAATTAGTTTCCATATAAGGTAATACGATAATAAAGTGCACTCTCCTCCATTGGTTATAGCCTCCCTCTGTATCCGAGCCTGCTTGAGAGAAACGGAGAAATTTATCAAAGATGCTTCAAAGGAAATATGGTACTCGGTTATTCAGATTCGCCTTGGGCATGCTCCTATCCCCAGGGGATATAATGGTTTTAAAAGTTTTAATATTTTGCTTCATTTTTGGAGATCATTGATATAAGTGCGATGTTGATATGGAGGCGTTACTCTCTTTTTAGAGAGTCTTTGCCCATTGTGGATTAATTTTTTGGAGATCATTGATAAACTTTTCACTTGCTTTATTTTTAAAAAGGACTCGATCATTATATTGGAAGGTGTGGAGTCAGAAGATGACTTGGACGATAGGTTTGTTTGCTGTTCTCTTGATTAAAATTTTAATCAGATAGTTTTTCATTCGTTGATTGACATTTACTTATCCATGAATCATTACTTTCATTTTCAGCTGCAGGGTTTTATACTTTCAAAGAATTCTTGAAAATACACGACAAAGTGTCAGCTACTGATTGTCATTTTTTCAATGCAATATTATCCCTATTATGTTACCCATATATGAAAGAAATGTTACATAATAGCTCTTTTCTTTTGCTTGAAAAAGTAACATTCTTGCATTTTTAGCATGGACGATCACTGGAAAACAAGTGGGAACATTACAACCATTAGAATTCGTAGTTTGATGGAAGCTATCCCTCAAAACAGGTCAGCTTATTTTCCGTGATAGCTTCAGCTTAGAATTGACACACCTATTACACTATCGTGCCTAAGGTTGCATGAAAGGGATCGATCTGAAGTTAATATAAATCGAATAAGATTTAATTGTCTGAAGTCTAAAGATATGTACATTGATCAACCTGTGTGTTAAAATTTGGCTTCATCAATCCTAGAAAGTGTTTGAGATGTTATTTTTTTATAATTGTCTGCCAAAGCGGGGAAGGTTGTAAACTGGAAAATACACTCACTCGTACAAGAACAATTTTTTCACTATTTGTAGATTTTCTCGTATTCTTCATAAGAAGAAATTTGACGAAGCTGAAGAATTTGCTAGAATGTTCGGTCTGGACCTTCAAGTAAGTAGAAGAAATGAAAACAAAATAGCTGCTGGTAGTTGTTTATTTGTTTTTATTTTATTGTCCAAATTTTCTATCCTACTGAAAATTTTTATGACCAAGATGAACTTTTTACTTTCTTTGATACACCTACACCCTTAACCGCGCAGTCGGCCTTTGAGGGGGAATGTTGATAAATTTACAAGATAATTTCTTTCGTGGTGCAAAATTCTCACCAAAACTCGCTCCGCTTAGAGTTGATATTTTTATTGACTAAGAGTGTTTCACCGATGTCTTTAATTATGTATGATGTTTTTGAGTAGGAGAAAAAAGTGTTAAAATTTGAGGAGGAGACATTATTTACTTCTGCTTTACAGCTTGTACACAAAGTTCGAAGTGTCGACATTTTGGACAGACTTTCACCTTGGGGAAACGAACCTCCTTCTACGCAGCATCTTTATGAAGATATGATTGTGGAACTGAAGGCTTGTTTGGATAAAATCGAGGTTGAGTTTTTCTTCTTTTCTGTGTTAGATAATTGCGTTTGTTATTATGATCAATTGCACACACTTGGAATTTAATTCAAAACCTTTTATTGTTTTTTTCTGGTGCTACAAAGCTAAGAACTGAGAAAATATATGTATTGCACGAAAATAAGAAAGTACTAGGTCACAGTGTGGATCTAAACCACACGGAAACGACCGCCTTCCATCACGCATCACGCTCGCGAAAGAGCGCGCGCACATTATTAACGCCTACATGTCATCTCCAGTACATTTTAGATTATTCATTGAAAACAGATTACAATATAGTCATTTTTCATGTCTCGATTATTCAATTCCGAATTCCGGTCGATTAACGGCCTTGTAATAAAGACAATGTTATTCAATTCCGAATAAAAGACATTCAGGGAAAAAAAAAGAGAAACACCTGGGTAATCTAGTTAAAAAAACCGAAAGTAAATGGTAGACAAAGTAATGAGCCAAGGCAAAACGAGATTAGCGTACCACTTTGAAAGAAACCGCCTCCGGCGGTCGATTAACGGCCTTGTAATAAAGATGATGAAAACAAGGACATATTATTAAAGGGGTTTTAACACCAGCAGGTATACATGAAAGGTTTTTGTATTTTATCTTGATTCAACGATACGAACTTATCTAGTTGACCTTATTCACATGTGTCTTAAAATTAACATGCGCGAGACTGACCTTCGGAGTTTTTTATTCGAATTTTGTACTTTCAGGATATGGAACACATTGTAAATTGTTGTCTAACAGCGCAACTTCCAACCCTCAATGCCACTTCAGATCTTTTGAATTATGCAAGACAAAAGGTAGACCTCCCAAATAACAGGAATTGTTCTTTCAGAAAATCACAAATTATCTTAGACATTGTTCAGGCCTTAATAAGTTCTTTGATCAGAGTACAATTTTTTTCTATGGACACGCTCTCCTCACTAACCTGGATTTGAAGCTAAGCTAAGGTTACCCAATTGTATGACTACTCGATTTAGGTCAGTATGAAATGCGATGTAATTCCCGTTAAAAGTGCCAAGTAGTAGTGTCACAATAAGGATACCACTTTTTCTAACAAAAAAACTGGCTTTCCAAAAAATTTGGTCGGAATCGAGAAACTACGTCTATCGTTTATATGATCTGATGGATAACTTGGGACTGGTTGGGCTTTTCCAGAAATTTTTTTTACCCCCACTGTTGAGGATATTGATTTTTCGTAGGTATCGAACCCCCTGGTACTTCATTAGTAAAGATATCCTGGATATCCACTCTCAAAAATATGCTCAACCCCCTGGATATCCTCTCTTGTAAAGATGCTTACCCCTGGATATCGTATTTTTTACTTGAAAAGACACTTTACTCCCTGGATATCCGCTCCCTTGTAGATATTTTAATCCCTGGATATCCAATTTTGAACAAAAATCGTAAACCCCCTGGATACCCCCTGGATATCCGATATCCTCAACAGGAGGGCACGGACTATTTCTGGAAAAGCCCATTGACAATCCAAAAGTCTTTAAGACATTTTTTTTATGATCTTTTTTTTTGACGATTTTTTCTAGTTTTTTTTTCCCTTTAATTTTAGGTCAACTTTGGTGAGAGGAAATTCACAAAATCATCCAATCTTTTACAAGAGGTATTTATTCTTTCAATTGAATAGTGATGTCTGTTCTATAAAAGCTAGTCATGAGACTGTTAGCTTATTATGCAGTACAATTATGCAGACATATTTTCAAATCAAACTACAGTGTTTTATTCGCAAGCTAAGTATTTTTTCACTATATCCATGCTGACTTTTCGGAGCTAAACTGTCAATCTCTCTTTAAACGGTTTTTTTCTCTACTCAGGAAACAGTGCCATGTCTTTTGAAAGGTCAAAACTAGCTACGGTACATTATTCGTAGAGTTCGGTGTCTTAAATTTTGAATCCTTACAGTATAAAACTAACTGTAAAGTAGACAAATAAAAAAACATGTTTTTTTTCTTGATCTTTTAGTTGTTAGACGGTATCAACCGATTGGTCACTTTCGAAGTCGCCTACGGAAGTCATATGTTCAGGTTTGTCCGATTGGTCTACGGTGTCGTTGTCGCAATCAACCAAGTAAAATACCGACTCTTTCAAAAGCTGCCTAAGAGAGCGATATTATAATGGGTTGCTTAAATCTTCTGTAACAAAACTTTTTTAGTGAACAACAAGAATGTTGCAAAAATAAGAAATTTCGTCGCATTTCGTCACCGATCTTTTTGAGAACAGGAAATTTAACGGTGACTTTCAATTTGATAGAAAACTAGAGCTCATCAAATGGAAAAATTCTCTTTATAGAAAGTCGACTGTAATAATCTTGGGAATTCATATGTAGAAAAATTCCATGCCTGTATTTTCTCATAGATCAATCACTTCACAGCGAAAAAGTCTAGTCTTTTTATGACAATTTCTATAGTCTCTGTCTGTCATGCTAGACGACTAATTCAGACATTATCCTTTAACAGTGTTGTATTACCATATAACACCGATGCTACTGGATCACATAGATTATAAACGACTCCAATGTACACTTTCTATGGAAAATTTTAATTCCAGTCTTTTTATAAACTTTTCATTTTCAGTGGTCCCGTGTGGAATTCATTTTTAACGACGTCATTATTGGACGAAGTCATTAAAAGTTTCAGTGAAGCCAAAATCAGTTCTGCGATTATCATCTGGCGAAGACATCAGGTACTTGCCAGCTTAACTAATATCAAGCAATCGTTTTGCTTAAAATTTAAGTCTTAAATAAAAAGGAGTAAAACAAAAGGAGTCCCATTGTATACTTTTTAATATGTTATAAGGGTCTATAATAGAATAGTAACTACAATGCTACAATTTAAATCTGATTATTTTCTGAGATCCCACTAAGCTTTATTCTTTCCTACTCATGTAAACTATTTTGAATGCATTAATTCTAGAGTGAATTCGAATCAAAATTTACAATACCGAAGCTGGAGCAGATATTGCACGCTATTCCTAAATGTGCTCCTTCGCGAAAATTGATACCATGGTTACGCCAAGATTTCGTTCCTTTTGTTCTGACTATCATGCCAGATGGACAGGTCAGTTGGTGAACTATGAGATTTCTTTTTATTATATAAACAATTTTTGAAAGAACCACTTCGATTAAAAAAAAGTTCGCCGCCAACCAAATTGACTTTTTGTTGAATTTTTCAAGCACTACTTTTTTACAAATCCCTGAACTTTTTGGAGAAAAAAAACATGCAGTTGTGATCAATTTTCAAAATCGTTTCTTGACATTTCTTCTCTATTTTCCGACAAAAAAGTCTCATTTTAAACATACCTTACCCTTTTTAGCATTTCTTATTATTGCCCATTCATTATTTCTAGAGTATTCTCGCAGACTGGCTAGAAAGTACTGCCAGGCGCTTAGAGTTCTTCGAGAAGGAGAGTTGGCCGGATAATGCTTTAGACCTTGCAGAAGTGATGTACACGGCTTTCTCGAATGTCAGCCAATCAACACAAGATCGTGGTGTGGCCACACCCATGCAGTTCTCCACCAAGATTTGCAAACTAAGTATCCCATATTTCGTAGACGACATCAAAAATGCAGAGGATCAAAATGAAACGATGGTTTGTAATTTTACAGGATGTCGGGAATGTGCGGACCCGACCCCCGGACCCTGACCCCTAAAGAGACTAAGTTTTTCCAAAAAGTGATCCTCAGAGAGACTGTTTTTGACAAATTTACCCTTAATAATTTTTTATCAATCGCCACTTTCGTACCCTTAAAAAGAGAGAGAGCCTAAGAGTCGGAAAGTCAAAGCCGGAAAGTATTTTTTGTCTTTTAAGTACCCACGGGCCATTATAATATACAGGACCTGTATGCTTTCATCAAACCACGCCCTGTTCCAATAATTATATGAATTAAGACATGGAGACTAACGCAGATCATAAGCTGCGTTTTTTTCGCCGAAATTTGGAGTTTTCGTGACAATGTAACGAGAATCTACGTCTAGCATGACAGCTTTACTTCGGGACTAATACACAATGGTCAAACTATATAATATGTCTTTCGACTATTAATGAGGAAAGTCTTCGCCACACTGTTCAATAAATTGTTGAAAGGAATTTTGCCGTTTCTTTTTAGGAGCAGGTTGAAGAAGTTAATCTTGCATCGTCGATGAAAAAGCTTGGGAATTTGGTGAAAAGTTTACGCGAAGTCAAGTCACTGCATTATGAATACAACTGCAAGTTGTCTTTAGCACAATTTACATCTGTAAGAAATTTTTGTAGTATTTGAATGTCTATCCGTTTTCTTTTTATTTGTGTCTTAAGAGTGTTGAGAATTCCCCTCACAAAACCTTCACATTATGAATGCAGCATTTAGTAGATTCAACTCGCAGTATCTTGTACCCGTTTTATGACACAAATCAAATTGTAGGACACGATCGAGCCAGGGGGCTGACAAGTCATATATAAACTTTTCTTGTGTATGTTTAGTTTTACTCTAGCAAATCAAGAGCTCTACAGTCATAAGCCAAAATACATCATGGCTATGGAAAGTCTATTGACTATAAAGAAGATTGCTTGTAGAAATTTAGAAATTTGTTGTTTCTTATTTGTAGGAAGATACGAAAGCTATTGCTTTCAAATTACTTGATCGGATCGCTGCAGCAGAGTTGATTCCTCAAACAATGAGAAAATATGTGAAACCTTACGTTCTAAAGAACAATCTAAAGCTGGACCAAGTGCTGTTTGAATACGTATCCGTAAGCCTCATGTTATAAAATACTGAAAATCTAAGATTGAACTGTATGCTGCTTGAAGATATTCAAAATTTCAGAAATTCTTAAATTCGAGTTTGCCTTTTCATAGGTGTTTTTGCGGTAGTGTGACATCTTTAGTGTGAATGTGCTCTATTGAAAATCTATTTTGTTGGCGCTTCTTTTAAATCTCTAAATCTGGCTTCTTCAACTTGGTGTTAGTGACGACTACGGTGACACAACGTGAGTGTATTATTGTACACTTTTTCCTTTGTAGAATATAGTTGAAATGAATGCTCAACTTGCAGCGATCTGGGAACCTAAAATCATCGCTATCATCAATGAGATTGAGAAGAAACAGGTGGGTCATTTCCGTGATTCATGTAAGGGTTCGTTACTTAGGGGAAAATGTTTTCCGTAGTGTAAGGATATCAGAATGATATTTTGTAAGCTTATATTTACGTTTGAAAGCTGCAAACAAAACGATTTTCAATCTCGTTGATTCGAATTTTCAATACATAATTTTACATATTATTTCATACTGCATTTAGCAAGGAAATACACCAACAAGACTTTCGCCAGTTCTTTTAATATTTTTCTTGCTAAAACTTCATAGGTGAGGTGTGATGCCACGTTGAAATTGATGTATAAAGCATCTAGACCTTGGACTCAAGAAGTTGAAAAACTGGTTATGTCAGAACTGCAGAAAAACCCTGAGTATGTTTGTTGATTCAAACCTTTTCAATGTTTTCGACTGAGCTTAATGTGGCGTGGCGTCATACGTGAATATCGAAGATTAAATATAATTTTGTTTTTTGAGGAACCGCGCTTCTATGCTGACAAAGTAGATTTAACAATATATTTTAAACTCTGCTTTCAATAAATTTCAGCAATTTGAAATTGAATCGTCAATTCCAATTCGCGCAACTTTGCAAAATGTTGGCTGGTTATGGTATCAGAGATAGCAACCTGGCAGACTTGTCCAGAATTGAGGTAAAGAACTTCACCATGTTGGGATTATTTCATTTTTTCTAGCTGCTGTAAACTGAAAACACAGGTATCTTTACACATTTTAATACAGAGAATTGATTGAATTCTTTTTTAGGTTGGTTATGGTAATAAGATTTAAGACAGTGCTAATTTTCTCTCGGTGTAACCAGGCTAGGTGTGGTAACGTTTCCTCTAGTTGATACAAGTAATACACTATTTCCATCTTAGCAGGTTTATGGTTAAAATGGCCATTAATTCCAAGATTTCCGTCCATGTTCACTAAACAGCAGTAATTCTGAATAGCAGAAAGAAAGGCAGGGCAGCCAAAAGACTTAGTAGACCTAGTATTTCTCCGAAGAAAAGGCTGTTTGTATCACCATTTTAGTGATGTCAAGAGCGGTTGAAAAGGTATAAATCATGGTATGGAAGCTATATTATTGTAATTTCAGGCAATCTTGAAACACATGTTTAACACCGACAACTCATCCGCTCTGGAAGACGCTCTCAAGGTAAAACAAAAAGTTGTTATGTTTGATAAATTGATCAGCAACCATCAACCCGAACGATTTTCTGAATACCCCTGTTTGCTACAACCCATTTACACATTACGCAATATTTGCTCTGAAATTGACTCATATTTTAAATACAGAAATTGTGTAGTGACATTCAGTTCGTTATCTTTAACTGTTCACTCATTTTTGCCACAATATGAAATCCACTCTCAAGGGTTTCTTTGAAATTTTGCCATTCCAAAAGTTAAATTAAAAGAAAGAGTATAGTATCTCGTTTCCCACATTGGAAGCAAAATAGAATGTACAATCGAAGGGAATGGAGGAATGGACATTGGTTGTTCGTTGCTTTCATTTCTAGGTTTTTTTGAAGTGGAATTTCCACTTAAAACCATCTCTTCCTGACACTGGACTCCCTCTTTTTTCGCTTCGTTGATTTGGACCCACCCCGGTGGAGGTCCTATAAATTAACCTGTGTTTGTTCGTCCGTTCGTTCGTTCGTTCGTTCGTCTGTTCGTCTGTTACCAACTTTTCTCAGGATTGAATCATAGGAATCTTTTGATTTTTGGTACAAAGGTGCAAAATGGTGGTGGCCAAAATGTGACGGAGCCCGATTTTCGAAAAAAAAGATTTTTGGGCAAATTTGGGCCAAAAAACGGCTCAAAAACGGGGTTTTTGGACTTTGTGAAAAATTGGATCATTAGTTTTTTCTGATTTTTTGCATGGAAGTAGAGTACCATCATAGGTAAAAGATGGCTCTAGCAGATTTTTGCAAAAAAATTTTCTTGGCACAAAAAATGCATGTTTATCTATAAGAATCACTATTAATAAGCATACATCAATGTTCTTAGTCAAATTACTCAATTTTTTTATGAGATAGATGTTTTTTTTGCTAATGAGGGTATACTTTGTGTGTTTAGACATGAAATTTGGTTGCTTGGCGTGTTTGATATTTTTTTATAAGCACATTATCAATTACTTAGGTATTAGCTTTTCTCGAGATTGGCTCTTTCATTCTTTATGATTTTTTGCACAAAGATGCATAATTATAAACCCTCGAATGTGACGGAGCCCGATTTTCGAAAAAAAAATGTTTTTGGGCAAATTTTTTGCATGAAGGTAGGTAAAAGATGGCTCAAGCAGATTTTTGTAAAAAAATAATTTTTTAGCTCGAAAACGTATGTTTATCTATAGGAATCACTATTAATTAGGAATCATAATCATTCAGAACACCAATAGTGATTACCTATTAAAATTAGTCGTTTGTTTCTTATTAAAAAAAAACGTTATATCTATAGTTATAACGAAAAAAACCTAAACGTTACATAATAGATCGTCACTATTTGTGTTCTGAATAATTGTTTAACGGTCATGCTCACGTATCAATTATATATGTGTTAAATGCATAACCAAGTAGGTCCATAAAAGTATCACTTGTTTAGTTTATCTTTTAGATTTGCCATTATTACTCTTCATTGACGACGCATTATGTTTACTCCATGCGAATCAAATTTTGGATCATCTCGGGAAAGGTATATATTAAATAATTAAAAAGTTTTAAACCTAAAGGCAATAGGCCATTTCACTGTAGGAGTGAATCATGGGTAACCAGGACTGATTGCGCCCCATAACTGCTCCCCCCTTGGACACAAAAACCTCCAATATTTTGGACAAACAAAAACTCGTTATCAGAGCGTGGTCGGTCATACAGTGGACTCTCGCTAATTCGAACTTCATTTATTCGAATCTCTCTCTTATTCGAACAAATTAGACCATAATTTTGAATATTGAATGATTTTATAAGAAAATCTGGTCAGAAATACTAAGAAGGATTTCTCTATCGTGTATTTGTTTACTCATCGTTTCAGTTAAGCGAATGTTGTGATTTGCTTCGTCAACTACCGATGTGTGAAGTCAAGAAGGTGGTGCAATATATAGTCACGTGGGTGGATAATACAATTATGTGGCCTCCTTTTGATGACGAGGTTTGTTTTCCGACGTCATGGACAATTCTGGACGTTTTCATTTCGAATTGTTTATGTATTTTTTTTGGCATTCTCTAATGTGTCAATGACCTTCGGTGTATTATAATGTAGTTAGGTTTGCAATTTAGAAGACATGCTAAGCATCTATTGATGATGGTTGATAATTATTTGGAACACAAAAATATTTATCCACTTGGGAAATCCCAGTTAATGATTTATATAGGTGATCTTTCTTTTGTATCCGTAAACATTTTAAACCGGTGCTTTTCTAGGACAAACAGTCTCAAATGCAACTAACTGAAGCTGCAGTATTCCTCCTGTCTTCCATTGCCAGCAGAGGTAAGATCAATTCTAACCAGATTTCAGTCTTTTGTTCGGATGTAACATTGCCTTACTGTATGTAAGGCTAAAGTAAGGTTCACTTTTTTGAAATTCCTTTTTCTTTAACAATCACAACGAGTTCTTGTCTATGTTGGCTAAAATTCTGTCTTATTGAAGCTTATCACTGACATATGTTGATAGCACTTATTGATTCCTTTGAGTCAGTCAAGAATGGAAATAAATTCGTTTATTATCCGATACTTGAAGTTTCGTGCCGTTTCAGGCAGTCTTCAGTCAGATAATTCTTTAATATTTCTAGATAAAGATTTCAAAAGTGACGCTTTGAATTACATCCGAAAGTTGAAGAACATAAGTCGATTACAGGTTTGGCTTTTTTTACACACTAGTGAGAGTTAAACATTGGTAACTAAATCTGCGACTACTGACAGGTTGATGCACCTTTTATGCCACAGCACGAAATTATGCAAGTTTTAACCCATAGATTTATAAAGCCCGAAGGGCTAGATGGCGTACTTTTGCTGAAAAGTGTGCCGTGGTTAGGTAGGAAGTCCTACCTAAGTTAGGTAGGAAAACCTACCTAGGTTAGGTAGGAAATCCTACCTAAATCACATGACATTACAATAGAATTTCTGGCTCGCCTGCTTTTACGTCGGCTAAAAATTCCTCAACCTTTTCATTGTAATTGCAAATCTCAAGCTACTTGCCTGGATCGAGATTCGCATATAATTGGAAGTGTGTCCTGTTTTATTAGTTGAATATACAAGCATATCTGAAATGTTATTATTAAATTTTGTTATTATTGCCATTGCCATTTTGTTTTTATTCTGTTCGTCAAAAGCGGGACTCGAATGTTTTGAATTTCGGACATTCGTATATATAGCGTGAAACAGAAAACAAGATTGCTGACTAGTGTAGTCAAACAAAAAACTGGACACAGCTTTACGAGAAATGGGCTCTTCCAGAAAAAAATTTTACATGGGGGGTGGAGGATATAACAATTTTTAGTGATTTACCCCCCGGACAGGGTGACTTTTGGCCCCCCGGACAATAGGTTTTTGCCCCCGGACAAGCATCTGCTGACCCCCCGGACACACCAAATTACCCCCGGACAGAGCAAATTTACACCCCGGACAAGGCAAATTTTGATGTTTTTTGCTACCCCCGGACAATATATCCTCCACCCCCCGCATGTAAAATTTTTTTCTGGAGGAGCCCAATCTGTGATCAGTTTATCTAGTATGTAAAGGAATATGATATGTGATTCCGATCATCAATGAATTAACTTTTAATAATCCCTTTCTTTTTCATTCAGACGGAGTTTGGTATTTTCATTTCGATCACTGTATACAACCTGAAGGATCAATCTATGGAAATTTTACGCAATTATTACCGACAACCGGAAAAATATGAAACGTCAAACAAACATTCTAAAAACTCCAAGAAATACCGTATTCTCAGGTACAGTATTTAGATATTTTATTTTAATTCATGAGCACTGCAAATTTTCGGATTCATCTCAAAGAAAAACAAGAAGCCGAAGCGGCGTGAAGGCCCAGCTGACGTGGCAATAACCAAATATCGTTTGTATCGGGTACTAAGAGAATCAATGTTTGCGGAATCGTATTTTTGCAATTTTAGGGTTTAAAGGAAACATCGAGTCTTAGAATCCTAAGGCACATTTTTGGCAGAGATTGAAATACGGAACATTCAAAAAGTTAAAAAAGTTCGAAAATTGGCTGAATGAAAAAAAAAGGAAAGAAACCAGCTGCGCTGGAAGGTCAGGGGAAGGTCAGCAATGATAAATGATACGCAATATATGTAATATAATAGATTTGCTTTATGTTTTTGTTACTAGTATGAAAGAAAAAATCGGTTTAAATAAATTCACAAACTGTCAAATGTTGACCGTCAAAGTTCAGGAATATCGATTTAACCCGTAGCATCATGAAAAACATTCCAAACTTATTCAAATTTACACATGAGCTGTATTTTAGTATCCTTTAATGAATTACAACATAAGTTTACTTGAAAAAATTCTCTGTCAGGTTTGAAAAATCCAGCCACCGACCGTTTAGTGCGATAGATCCAAAATTGTCCATTTTCACGGGTTGCACCATGAAAAACATTCCAAACTTATTCAAATTTACACATGAGCTGTATTTTAGTATCCTTTAATGAGTCACAGCATAAGTTTACTTGAAACAATTGTCTGTCAGGTTTGAAAAATCCAACCACCGACCGTTTAGAGCGATAGATCCAAAATTGTCCATTTTCACAGGTTGCATCATGAAAAACATTCCAAACTTATTCAAATTTACACATCAGCTGCATTTTATTATCATTTAATGAATTACAACATAAGTTTACTTGAAAAAATTCTCTGTCAGGTTTGAAAAATCCAGCCACCGACCGTTTAGTGCGATAGATCCAAAATTGTCCATTTTCACGGGTTGCACCATGAAAAATATTCCAAACTTATTCAAATTTACACATGAGCTGTATTTTAGTATCCTTTAATGAGTTACAGCATAAGTTTACTTGAAAAAATTCTCTGCCAGGTTTGAAAAATCCAACCACCGACCGTTTTAGTTTAGAGTAATAAATCCAAAACTGACCATCTTCACGGGTAGCTTCATGAAAAACATTCCAAACTTATTCAAATTTACACATGAGCTGCATTTTATTATCATTTAATGAATTACAACATAAGTTTACTTGAAAAAAGTTTCTGTCAAGCTTGAAATATAAAACTCCAACATCCAAATGCTCCCACTTGCTCTGACTCCATCCATCTTGAAAACCTTAAAAAATACTTTGCCATAAAGAGAATGAGATTTGACTTTACTACCAATTCTATCCAATATAAAAGTAGGTCAAACATCGTGCGGGTAGGCGAGGCAAAAATTCTAAATCGGCCGCTGGTTTAGCCTGGACTACTGGACTTGTGTTAATCTATTGCGCGCGCAGGCCCCGACAAAACCAAAATCTTTTCGTTCAGTTGCTTTTTAAAGGCCCACTTGCGCTGCGCGGCTGGGCCAATTAATGAAACTATTGAGACGAGATTTGGGTGTTTTGAGTTTTTTCAAAAGCTACAGATTTGTGAATAATAATTTTCTAAAAAATGCATCTTTTAGAGTCTGCAAATCCTTAAAATATTCTTAGAATGCTCTTAACATCTTTGTTCTTGAAGCTTTGTGCTCTTACATACTTCATTCAAATAAAAAAACGTGTACTTATGTTTATATTCTTGTCTTTCTAAAAATCATTAGGTTGTCAGAACTTCTAGGTCTCTCCATCTATGAAGTCGAAGATATCATTGTTGATTTGCTTAAGGAAGACAAAAACCTACAAGAAATCTTTGAACGTTTGAGGTGAGACTTTAAACCATCGAATCTATTTTGCAAAAACAACTGTCTGCTAAACGTTTTTAAATAGTGTTGAGTTGAGGTTACGATTTTAGCCTGTAAGATCAGTGTTTTAGTCATAAAAAATTGGCAAGGCCAAATTTGCGGGGCCCTTCTCATAAACATCTCAATTTAATTTTTATAGCAATATATTTCGCAGGTCTATTGAGCTCTATGTAATATCTACTTTCGAAATAACCATATGCGGTTGCGTCCCACAAATGATGCTACAGATCCTGGGGGTTGATACCCTGCTAAATAGAGTGTACTCTAAAATGAGTTTCCAATGCTTTTTAGAACGATCGTGGAATCGATTGATGGTTCGAAATATCTACACGTCAATCAACAACAAGTTAAACTCATTTGGAAAATGTTGTACATCTTACTGACGACTTCCGGAGCAACCAATAAGTTTGATTGGGTTAAAAATATCGATCAAATGCATGCTTTTGCTTCTATCGGGCTCTCTTTGTGTGATGAAGGTATCCTCATTGTTAATTTAACATTTACTTTCTGGTCTGATTGGACGTCTTTGGTTTAGCTCATTTTACTTTTATTTTATTTTGCAACTAGATGTTTTTTTTTATAAACATAACGCTTATAAGCATACGAAGGCTCAGATTTGCAGAATTCCTAAGCATAACATGAGCATATATGTCAGCCTAAAATATTTTTCAAGTGGTCATTTTTATCTGTTTTTGTTTCATTTTTATCTGGTTTGGTAGAGGTCAAGTAAAATATAAGACATTCCACGGCTAGCTACATTCCACTGCTCCCAAAATCTGAACAAATTCTTTACAAAATTTCTGAAATTTCATTAAAAAACTTGGCTCGGGCTGGCTCGGGGTGAATCATAAGCATAATTCTTAAGCATATAATAAGCATAAACTATGCCTGGATGCTTTGAGAACTTAAGCATACACGAGCCTGACCAAGGGGCATACACTTGCTTATAAAAAAAACATGTACGGTAACAAAGTTTATCCTCTTGTCAGCAACCTTGGTCCGACTATCCAATTCCCCTCGCATGACATGGTTCGATCCGGGCCGAGATTTGCTCATTTACCCAGTGAACCGCTGCGGGTGGTACCATGATCTTCTACCGTTCGAGGTATTTAAATACCGGGTGAACCAGTAAAAAGTATAAAGGGTTGTCAAGATATTGTAGGCTTACGGTCAAAGATTTATTGTTGATTCTTTTTGATAGAGGAATTACCCTAACTTAAATTTTGGTACATAAAACCTTAAAATCGGTTCAGCCAATCAAAAATTATGTTTTCAAAGAATTGAAAATTTTGACTTAACCAAAATGAAAGAATTCAAACTTTTTGGACATTAGGCAAAAACTATAGTCATCTAATGTTACATAGCTTTTACTACAAAATACATAATGTTTTGTGCTTTATTAATAATAAAGCTTTCCTTTTGCAGACCAATTAGCTGACTACACAACATTTTGCAAGTTGGTTCGAATCATCTCCAATATCGCTTCCCAATGCGAAACGACTGACTTCCAGGAAGATACTTCAAGGTTAGTATATGAGATGTCATTTAAAAATTTGATGAAAACTCACGAAATATAGGATTATGAGCTGCGTAGTCTTATCTCCCTTTTTTGTCATACAAATAGCCAGAAATTAGCATTTTATATTAGCGTAGAATATTTATTTTTATTTCCCTTGAATTCGTGATAGAAGCGTAAGTTGTTTTTCTAGCGGAAACACCCGAAAAAGCCGGATTTTGACCGCCGTACTTCTTTTTTAGTAACAGAGAAGGATCAAACCCGGCTTTTTCGGGTGTTTTCGTTAGAAAAATGACTACGCGTATCAAGAATTCAAAAGGTCTATAGAGGGAAAGTTTTGAACTTTTCATACTGTTATTCAAAAAGACCAATTCATACATTTTTCTGTAGGAGCGACGGTTTGCTTTACAAATGGATAGAAGACCATTACAAAGATGATAGTCTGGTGCTTCCCTCTAATGAAATCTTCCCCGTCATCCAAAAGATGTTCAAATTATTCATTCAAGATGAAAATCCACAAAATTTGACGTACAATTCTTGTCGTCTGCTTGGAAAAGGTCTTTCTTTTGATCCGGAAGGTATGCGTTTTTCAACTTTTTTGAATTTTATCAGGATTGCTGAGCGAGAAAATTTCCGCTATTGCGGAATTATTATATTGTTTTTAAGGAGCGATTACTTACAAATGCTCGCTCGGAGCTCGTGGTTCGAGTCTGCACTCAATTCAATGAACTGAAGGGAGTTCTTAGATAAACTAGCTGGCTTACCTTGCACAAAATCTATCAGATATCTTGTAATGATATAATAATGTTCGTAATAAGTTAGATATTTTAAAACAACTGCGTCTCTGACAAAATTCCTCATGTTTTTCTTTGCAGGTATTCAGAAAGGATCAAGTGGATTTCATATTGTGCAAGCGTCACAACTCTTGCACGCCTTGGTGAATATTCTTCAAGAAAATAATCAACACCAGCTTTCATTGGTAGCCCTGGTTTTGGTAAGATGCGTTCGTTTCTTCCGCCATTAGTTTATTTTCTACAAAAAGTGCCCAACTCCGACTATAGGAGCTATCAAAGTTTGACAAGATATCTGTTGTCTCTATACCACCAAGTTTCGACCTTTTATCGGAAGTTTTCTTGATAAGAATTGATCAATGAATATACCTACATCATTCTATAAAAATGGGGAATTCCACCTAGCAACCTTTAAAGCATGAAGAGGCTGGGTTAGTTTACCATGAAGGATGATTGACATCAAATGCCCGAATTCGTTTATTCTCTTATAGATACAAAAATTTTCCCTCCTATAGTTAACCCAGCCTCCTAACTCAGCTTTGAGGGTTGATAAGAGTATTTCGCCTGAACATATTTTTCATGAACGTTAAACCCTTGTATTTGTACGCTTCAATCATCATAACAAATTATTCTTTTGACAGGGTGCAACCTCATGTGGTCACCACGCTTCGACATTACAGATGGGTATACCATTGATATTAACCAATGAGAAAGAGCAGGTAACGAATTGCATTTTGGGTATTTTTCAAGATTATTTTTCCATCTTTTTTATTTATTACCTATTTTAACTTGATTTTCTGTAGGACCTTAAAAGAGTCTTCGATTAATTGATCTTACCCTGTCTTTTGGTCCTGCCTGCTACTTGAATAGCTCAATTTTATTTTATCAGAGGGCTATCCATGCGTATCTAATAGTTAATTTCTTGTAGAAAGAAGTTGAGGTCGGAGAAACGTTATTGAAAACATCACAAGTCATTTTAACACGAGCTGCATCGATCATCAGTGAAAAATGTACCCAACTCGCCAGAACGGTAAGATTCCTCTAACATAGTTAGACTAAATCTCTGCTACTTCAAAATGAATAATATATGTTCCTTTGTCGGATTAAAGTTAATCTAATTCAATACTATCTTTTAATTGAGAAGTCGCCAATCGTTACCAGCAAGGTTACCAATGTGCTGAATTTTTTAATTCTTTTTTGTAGTCTAGAAGCGAACATTATGAACGTTTGTGCTTCTGTAGGTGTTCATACTTATGTGTTCAAAAAGCTCCCCTCCATCCCCGAAGCTTTAGATACTTTCTGATGACTTGCTTGCTTTCCACCAGGTTATGAGTCATCGTATTGTGGATAACGATATGGCGTTGTGTTATCTTCAATCATTGCCAACTCAACAAGGAAAAGATATACTTAGCTCCCTGGAAGAAAAGTATAAACAGAAATTCGTCAGAGCGCAGGTATGCTCTTGCCTCGTTTTGTCGTTGTTAATTTTTGCGGAAAGGTACAGTTTGTAAATAAGAATACTAGTGGTCTAAGTCGTCAACGCCACCATCCAGATATTCCTGGTTCGATTTTCTGCTCCTTCCCATGTCTCGTTCAGTTCCTTTGATAGAAGAACCGGTTGACCGTGGACGCCTCTTGAAACAATTTAAAAGAGGACGTTCAGTGAGAGTTGATTAAACTGATCTAATGGTGTGTATCTAACTTTTTATATAATCAGAACATTTTTCAGGTTATCAGGATATGGGACATCGTAGATTCTTTTATTTTCACTGAATATGACTCTTTCCATGTCATAGAGTATCCTCAAGATCGCTGTGAATTACGGTATGTTGCGTTACGATCGTCAATTTCAACGGCAATGCAAAGAACGTGGAGAGTGCGCGTTGTGGGGAAGAAAACTACAAATGTTACACGTAAGGATTCTTTTTCGGTTCATGACGGATTGGTTTTGAAGACAATGCATATATTCTGACCATTCAAAAAGAGTTGATTTTTATACAGAAAATAATAAAGGATGGCACAGGAAAAAGGATAAGGGTTTCATGGATAATTTTGTCCATGATAATGGGGTTCTCTTCGTAATAACTGGCATCAGCTACGTTTTGTATGTTATTTCTAAAGGTATTTTCGAGCTTTCTCAAAACTGGTGAACTAAATAAATTGTTTGTAGGTGGATGTTGGAAGTAACATGCGATATGATTTGCATCAAAATGCACAAGCAGTTGAAAGTATTCTACAATCACTCATTAAACATCCTAATATTGATCTGCAGTCCATCACCACGTTTTGCGAGTAAGTTCAGCTCTTGTAACCTTGGTTACAGTCTTGAGATTTTTGTGCTTCCTTGAGGTTGACTTGTCAAGGGATCAACGTACCCAAGCCAAAAACTGCATGTCAGTTTCTCCCAAGCCTAGTTAGTATAAGCTACAGAACAGTGTATACGGCTCTAACAAGACGACTCGTTGACCGCTCAACACAGAATTGGAGCGCCTGTTGAAAGAAGGCTTGAACAGAAACAAATTTCTAGCTCTTCTTTACTTGGATTTTGTTACATTAGCACAAAGATTTGTATCCTCTTTGCATTTTTATTTAGAGGGAGACGGGGAATGCGAACCTGGCCAGGGAAAGTTTTTAAGGCCTAAAGACTGACACTACAGGCATAACTGCAAGGGAAATCAATGATTTTCAAAGTCGAATAAAAAAGATTGCTATCGTTACTCGAAAATGCAATGAAATACGTCCGTTTAAAAATTCTGCCAGTTTGAGTACAATATTTACGTCAAATTCCTTTCAAACTCCACTTACTATTATTGTGGTATTTGATTTGGAAGTTATTTTTTAATTAGAGTATTTACATTTTTTCAGTTCATTTGGTTACGATGACGAGTTGGCCATTTTAAATTACGTGGAATATCAATTGACAAACACAAGAGGGAAAGCTTTGGATTACTACCAAGAAAATATCGACAAAGCAATCCCGATGTTATCCAATATCTCCAAATTGCAATCCATTCTTAAATCTAATATCCAGAAAAAGGTTGAGTTGTGCTTTTTTCTTTGACCGCAAAGACTAACCCCTTTTTGATGTCTCAAAGAAATTCCATATTTTTGTACTCAACATCTCAGTTAACAGTCTTAACATGACGCTTAAGATATCTAGAAACCTTCTCAATGGATTGATTAAGGCCCAACCTCAATGTCCAACCTCAATGTTTTTCAAATTTGGCATTTTCTTTTGCTTAACGCTAGAGAAGTGAGAGAAGTGAACCCTCCGAATTATCAAGAATGGGCCCTATCCCTGGATAGATACCTACCCTAGGATAGGGAAATTACCACGCTTACTAGACACTGCTAACCCTGCGCTTGCGACACGTCAGAGTTATTGGTGTATAAAGTCATTATCGGAGTTTTCTCGAAAATGACGTGAAGTATTTTTATTACTGGATGGATTTCAAAACTTTTCAAAACCTCAACAGATAGAGTATACTTTTTTTAGATAAGTCCGTTCGATTATGAGAGGTTGACTTTCATCTTCAAAAAGTTGTTGGAGATTTCTGAAGAAGAATCACTCAAGTTAATTTGTTACGAGGTAATATTTCTTTGTTGGACTAACTTTGTGTTTCAACCGATTCAGAAATTTAAGAACAACCTTTCAAATGTTTCTCACGTGACTCTACTTACATTACTTACAATTAGAAAATTATCTTCCTAGTTGAGTCTGTTAGAACAACAATAAAGTGGTTAAAGGGTGGGGTCTAAAACTAAAAGAAAAGTAACATTTAAAGGGATGCATACTAAAAATTAAAAATTCTCAAATTAAATATTTTACAAAAAGGTTCAATTATTTTATTCAGGCATATACGTCTTAGCATGAGAACCTATCAATTAAAAATATTCATCAGCATTATGACTTGACCAACGTTCACAAATTGACAATCCGTTGCTCGCATTTCGTTTTACTGGCCTACCAAAATCCTTTCACACATTCACATCAATATAAATTTTTCTTCAGGAGCCTCTTCAGGCTTGAGCCTTTTAACAACATCTTTCCAAAACTTTAAACCCGTTACCTGGCCCCGCAATGGGTTCGAATCACCATTTTTTCGTCCATTCAAATATGAGTAACCAGGGCCTGTATCGTGATTGATTTTCAAATATCCGAAAGCGTCGTGAACAGCTGAATGGTAAGCGAAGGGGCCGAGATCATCGAATAGTTTATTATGAATCCAGCCCGTGTCTCCAGGGCCAACTCTGCCTGAAATGGAACATGAAAAATATTTCCTATAATCTCTATCTAAAATTAGACTAAATGAACCTCCCTTCTAAGCCTAAAGGTAATCTTTATAAAAGCAAGTGCGTGCTGTTTTGTTTTTCTCTACATTTTAATTCACCAATTTTTAGTATGTATAAAAAAGTCGGATGTTACGGCTGAAGATTTTCAAGTAAGATTGAAGTTTTACCCTGGCCTGGGTAAAATAAATTTAAAAAAAAACTTCTATCTCCAGAGTTCCAACATATTAACATACCACCAGTTGGATTTAATAATACTCCGAATATCGGGTCCATTGTTTCCATTTCTGTTTCTTTATCACGATTTATCCAATCACAAAGGACTTTGCCGAACAACATTTGTTGACGCGTCCCCCAATAAAGTATATTGGCTTCTTTCAAGGATTCTGATTGCTCTGTTGGTGGTGGTTAAAAAGAAGTAAAAGTTGAGTATTGAAAAGTATGATTTCTTTGAATCTTCTTCCAATCCTAAAACTGATGTTAAAATTTTAATTTGGAGTTCCCATAATATAGCCTCTACGGATAAAGCGATAGGAAAAGGCAAACGCATAAAAATTGGATCTGATAAAAGAAAACTTTAAAAGTCGGGAAATTTTCGACACTTGGTAGGTTTAAGTTGAGGTCTGGTTACCAAGCCCACCTCTAAATTCCATAATTATTAGGGCAGTAGAAATCAATAGTTTAGCTGGTTAGCACGTGAAATTCCATTTCTCTCACCGATTATCTATCGGACCAATCCTTGAGAGCTTCAGCGTGGTGGCCACTAATGGACCAACGGCACACTCTTAAAATGTTAGAGAAGTAAAAAGCAACTCACTCCCGCGCTTGCGGTAAATTTCAGCGAATTTTTCAGCATCTTTTATAAATCTTTGGAAACATTGTTCAGTGGTTTCCTCCGTATGCGTGAAAGCTCTTATCTCGGCAATCTTCATGAATATTTCTAAGATTCGTTCGGTGAATTCTAACTCCGAATCATTCTCTGCCATTTTGATTTCTTTGTCCAGTTGTTGAAGTAATCGACCAAGCTCAGATTTTGGGTTTTCATTGACGTTATCAAACTCTTCTCCGTCCATTTTCCCCTTAAATCAAATTAAAAATCAGCTCTTTGGAAACCCATAAACAAATAAATCGCAATAACCATTTGAAGTTGACTCTCTCTAATTCGATCTTCAAGGGATCAAAAATTTTATTCGAATTAGAAAAAGATTCGAATTACAGAGAGCTATATAAACAACTTTCCAGCCTAAGGGGACCAATATTTTAGTTCGAATTACAGAGAGTTGGCTGTATTTGAAAAAACTTTAAGTACCTTCATAGCATTGGTCTGGCCATAAAACCGAATGAAGACAAGTGACTCACAATATGTCTTTACAGACGAAATTGAATCACAATCCTTAGAAATCTTTACTCCCATTGTTTGCGAGTGAAGACAGTTTGCTGCTCAATTTTAAGATTTCATATAAATCTCTTGTAAATAAGTGCACAACGATAATATAAAAAAACAACTTTGCATTTCTTGTTTTCTTACTTCAATCAATTTTGATTGATAAAAATTTACAGATTATGATTAAAATATTCTTAATTGGAAAGAAAACATCATTGTCTCAAAGGACTGTTATAATTATTTCCTCAATATTCAAGATTTAAATTTTTAGCTACAGTAATCGTTTATGTCATTGTCAATTGACTCATGTCGAACTTTGTAATAATAATAATCCAGTCAGGCCATTCACGATCCGAAAATTTCCTGGTTAAAAAGAAAACACAGACGCTGTCAGTTATTAACGTTCTTTTTTTTGCAAAAATGTCAGCCTTTTACCTTTATTTCAGAATTTTATGTGCTAACGGATTCCAACGGATTCCACTGAATCTACACTTATTCCATTCATGTTCTAAGGCAGACCCGATCAATCGAACTAATCGAACCGGTTTTAAATCGAGCTTTATCGAACGGTTAAAGTTCGATTTAAAAAAATTGATGATCTAGTAAATTTTAGCGCAATTTATTTAGAACAATTTTTGGACCTACCTCCGGGTACCCCGGTGGAGGTTCTATAAATTAACCCATGTCCGTTTAACCCTTTTCTCAGGATTGGCTCATTAGTTTTTTCTGTTTTTTTGCACAATGATGCAAAATATCAATGCCCAGAACGTGACGGAGCCCGATTTTTGAGAAAAAATTTATTTGGGCAAATTTGGGCCAAAAACTACCTAAAAATAGGGTTTTTTGGACTTTGTGCAAAATCCTGTCATTACTTTTTTCTGATTTTTTGTACAAAGATGGAGGGCAAGCTTCTCTAAAGAATGGCTGAAGTGGTTTTTCCCGGAAAATTCTTATTCGCCTTAAAAAACGGATTTTCGTATTTTGGGGAAATTCCTATTAACCAAATAAGAAAATATAGTTTTTTCAAAGTTGACTCATTATTTTTTTCTGATTTTTTGCACAAGATGCAAAATGGCAATGCCTAAAATGTGACGGAGCCTGATTTTCGAAAAAAAATATATTTTGGCAAATTTGGGCCAAAAACTGCCTAAAAATAGGGTTTTTTGGACTTTGTGCATAATCCTGTCATTACTTTTTTCTGATTTTTTGTACAAAGATGGAGGGCAAGATTCTCTAAAGAATGGCTGAAGTGGTTTTTCCTGGAAAATTCTTATTCGCCTTAAAAGACGGATTTTCGTATTTTGGGGAAATTCCCTTTAACCAAATAAGAAAATATAGCTTTTCTCAATGTTGACTCATAATTTTTTTCTGATTTTTCGCACAATGATGCAAAATGGCAATGCCCAAAATGTGACGGAGCCAGATTTTTAAGGAAAATTTTTTTGGGCAAATGGCCCAAAAACAGCTTAAAAGGTTTTTTGGGCCTGAATGGTTTAAGTGATTTTCGTATTTGGGGAAATTCTTTTTTACCATTTTACATTATTCAACACACAAGCTTTATTTTTCCATTCTGAATTTTTGTACAATTATTGTCACTTTTTTCTTATTTTCATCTGATGTTAATCATTAGGTAGGTCCATTCAGCATGTTGCTTGTTTTTGCTCAAATGACGAAATGTACTTAATTCACTTTTTGTTCTTATCAAATTTTTCTTAAAAAAGAAAGTATGTTATGCTCGCCTGAAGTGGCTACTTGACAAGCTTTTAATCTGATCTGTCTGCTGAGAAATAACCCCAGAGTCATAAAGAATGAATTTTACGATTCTCTATTGCTCATTTTTATACCACTGGTAGAATTTGCAATTGTTGGAGATGTTGTCGATGTACGAGCGAACGTCAGAACCATCCGATTGGGGAGTGGAAGAAAATTTCTTCATGGCTGAAAACAATGATGATGACGAGGTCTGTAAATTTCTTCTACACTTTCCAAAATTTCATCAACACAAGAATATACATGTTTTTCTCATAAAAATATGATAAACATGCCCTCATCAGGCTTCATTTGTTATGCTTATGAAGCGTCATGCTTGTAAAAAACAATATTTTAAAGCCTAGATTTCCTTGAGTTTAAAGATTGATAATTACAATAATATTCCTAAAATTTTAGATGATGTTTGACCAACAAGAGGTGCCTGATATCTTCAAGAAACGATTACCATTCCATCAACTCACCAAACGAGGAAAACATATCATCGGTAAGTATCACGGTAGTTAGAGAATTCGCTAATCGATCCTTAGCTTCTTCGGAGGTTTTTTGTTATTGTTGTACATTTCTTGGAGGAACAAAAACCGACCCTTTACCATTCACAATTACTCAGTACCTATTTTGTCCTAGCATCTTCACCCTGGCCTGCATATTCTATTCGTTCACCATTACCAACTCATCTTAACTAGCCATATCTGCAAAAGATTATTAGATGACGCAAGCAAAGATTTTCTCTGAGAGTGTTTTGTCACTGAGTGAGTGTTGAGTGTTGTCACTCCTGAGCCTTCCACTAGGGTTCCCCGTGTAGGCACCCGTCTAAAATCTTTTAAAATATTTGTGTGAGTCGACTAAATCGGCGTGTTTAAGGTCGGTTTGACCGATTCAATGGTCAGCTTGGACTAGGGAAACTAGGTATTATCACACAAGAGGTACAACGCGCTGTCGATGGACAAGTTTTTTTCGATTACAATTTTTTTTCTGATTATTTTACTTTAGCTGCTGAGATGACATCAGAAAAGAATACATTCAAGTTGAGCCCAATCATTGCAAAACTTAATGTAAGTTTATCTGTGGAGTGTCATATCGAGCTTTTTGTGTGTGTGTACCCACTTCATGGTGACCAAGAAAAGCATATTCTCTAAAGGTTCAACTTCATCACAAGTAGTGGTGTTTTGTCATCTTTAGTTTTGGACAAGTTTGACCTTTCTGGACAACACTTAAGACATTTTAGACAATGAACAATAATAATTATTCGAAACTCGTTACCGGGAATTTTTTTTTCATTTTCAAAAACTATCAATGCCAGTTGAAAGAGCTCGAAATTCTGATAAATTTTGGTATATTATACATATCTTGACAGTAATCAAGTCAAAGGTTTTGATGACGTCGTTCTTAACCTCTTCCTTGTTATTCTCTTTCCCTAGATGAACAAAGATCAACTTTTTGCGAAATCCATCCAAAATATTGCTACCAAGGAATTAGCATTGGTCAAAAGTACTTCCAAGAATTTCGATTTCTCGTTGGTTGAAAACATTTTTAATCATTTGGAAAATTATATTTTGATGATGAGTGTTGGCAGGTGGCTTGCCAAACAACTCCCTAAAGGTTAGTATTTTAGACCTTTTGAACAATGTGTGCTTTAGTAGCCTAAAAAGTTAAGCTAGTTTGATTCAGTCACCAGGATAACAACTTGTGAATACGGGCTTAGTTAACTAGACTAGAGCTTTAGTTGGTCGAAGAAATAAAAATAGGGTACAAAGCCTAAAATACCTCAATATTACCCTAAATTAAGAATAGGATAAGTTAATTTGAGGCTCAAAGTGCTGAAAATAAGACCAGCCGAGGCTCAATAGACCAGCGTCCGAGATTCAGAAAAGGCCTTAAAAATGGCTTTCGTAGGGCACACCTTAGATCAGGGCAAATTTTTAATTTATCTTGAGATATTTCATTTTTAAGGGGGGTAAATATGCTGAAAAACTGCTGACTGCAAAAAATATCGATAATTTTCAATATTTATACCAAAATATCTCGAGATCTAGACATCGAAAGTTGACAAACCATACCATTTTTGGATACTAATAATTCAGGGCTATCAAGCCGTGAGAATGATTTTTTCTGAAAATGCTCCCAGAAAAATGCTGATGTCATCGGAAAACGGCAAAAACGTCGATTTTTCGCCTTAAAAATGCCATTTCTCGGCACCAGGTGGTCGAAACTTAACAAATAATCCCATTTTCTTAATCTACTTTTCACGCTGAATCCGTTGGTAGCCTCAGATATTTGATGTTCAGACTTCGAAAAAACCGTTAGTTAAGGGGGACCCTTGATAAGTTCTATCGATTAACTATCGATTCGAAGGGCAAATTTTTTTTGTCAATTCTGCCCCCTATTAGGGGCATAAGATCAAAAATTTGCCCTGATCTAAGGGGTGCCCTACGAAGTGACACAATTCACTACCTCGGCCGCTGGTCTACAACAAAGGTTTTACATTGTGCGTCTACTTGTCTGTCTGGCTGTCAAAATTTGAACCCTCACCTTTCCGTGTATTTAATAAAGGCTTTACAACAGATCTTGTTCTTTCAATGGAATGCGCTGTCTTTAAAGTGAATATTTTATCTGTATCTTCAGGTCCTGAAAAGGCGAAAGTAGTAAAGAGAATTGTCGATCGGATCGCTCAGATATTGAAAAATAACACAGAAACGGACCCTAACGTAAGGAATTTGGATTGAAGGTTTTGTTTTGATATTCCAAAACTGTTGTAACTACGACCTTACTTGCTCATAATGAGTCTCAGAATTTCGGTTGAGCTCACTGGTGAAATTTAAAGTTTCCGAAACGAATCAGTTCCGAAACACTGTATTAAAATCAAAATTGAAAACGTCAAAAAAGAAGACGTTACAAAGCAAAACAGATCAAAACGGTTTTGCTCAACTATTTTCATCGAAACGGAACTGCTCCGTTTTCTTGCTCCGAAACGTCCCGAAACCAATATATAAACACACTCGATCCGTAACGAAAATCATATCGGAGTGAAACGGAATAGTAACGTGTGAACATAGTCTTAATACACAAGAAACTAACCCTATCAAAATGTGACCTACTTTTTCTTTATTAGACGGTGGAAGAACTCAAGAAGAGCTATTACGCGTTTGTCTCCAATCACAGACTCGTATCAACGGAGAGTTTCTTGATTGAACACGGTGTAACTGACGAGAAATTCTTTGCCATGTGTAAAGAACCCATACGACTAATCTATGAACTTTATTACGAGTTCGGTGATAAAGTGACTTTCGAAACTGGCCGCCTCACTGGAGTTCCAGGTACAAATGATTTTTAATTTATTACCAGGAAAGCTACTTTCCCTATAAGATGTTTACCTTTTAAAATAAATGGTCCTATCTAAAAACTAAGAACGTAGGCTACAATGCCGGACAAAAGGTTGTAGACAAATGGAATTTCAGTAAAAAATGATGAGAAATAGAGCAAAATGACTCTTCAATGTGTCTGAAAGGGGATGGAAGTTAAGAAAAACACTTTTGAAGTCGTTGCATTGCTTTTGAATTGCTTTTGAGGGAACCACAAGCAAAAAATCAGCGTTTTGATACTGGTGTAAGCCAGTTAACCAAGCCCTTGTGGTTTGCCCTTGCGGTTAGACTGCAGTGGGTGACTTTCCAGAGCCTCTTGGGAACTTGTTTTTGATCGATATTGAAGTATTTTGCAAATATTGCAGAAGTCTACAAACCTTTTGTCCAGCATTGTATCTACTGGTATCCTCTATCGAATTACTATTTCTTCCAATGAGAAGTTTTGTAGAGACCTTCGATTCAGAGTAAACTTTAAGTATCAACCAAGGAACAAACATAAAACAAACCATGTGAGAAACATTTTTCATATGAGAAATATAATTTAGGACTCAATACATGACTTCAAGTAATTCGGTAGCCTCTGTTTGGATATAGAGGTTTTCATATTTGGTTAAGATACATAATTTCCGCCATGATGGAAGGAAACGTACGTATAGATGAAGAGGTGAACTCTTACGCAAATCGAATGCTCTTTTCCATAATGGCGAAAATTACGTAACATAAATAAAAGGCCAAAGCTGACGCAATTTTCATAATGGTTTTAGATATCCACGCTCTTGCAAAGAAGATTGCTGAAATGAACGATATCGTCTTGGAAACGGAACTCTCAAAATTCGTCTTTGTAAGGATTTTTCACTTTCTCTTGTTTTTCGTTGCCGGTTTAGTGGCTCCGATTCCTGGAAGATTCCTGGAAGATCCCAATGGTGAATCCCCTTGTGACTCTTATAAGTATTTGGGAATTCACCAGATAGCCGGCTGTCCATATCAACATACACCTTTCTCGAGATGATTTCGATTTATTTTGAAAGCACTTTTTCAAAATGTTGAATTATTCCATTTAGTTTAAAAAAATGCTACGAAGAATCATAGTTCGGACCACCGCTTTCTTAAGGGGGGATGAAACAAGATGATAACAAGGAGGGGGTATCGTTTAAGAAGGGGTGCTTACATGTATATTGTAGATCATTTTCCAGCACTGTTATGAAATTTTGTCTGCATGAAAGGAAGTTATTTACTTTCACTAAAAAGTGGTATTATATTTGCCAGACTTAATTTTTCTTTACTGTTTCCCTTCCCATTTTACCATAAAAATTTAGCCCAAAACCCTTGGGGGATAGGCATTTTTAAAGGTTGGGGGGATGCCAAGAAGGGGGAATCATTTAAGAAGGGGGGATCAGACCCCTTTCCGCACTATGAGAATACGGTTCAAGAGATATTTAAGATTTTTAAAAAGTTTTAAAAGTTAAAGTTTTTAAAAAGGGTTCGCTGTAATAACAAGGAATTTAAACAAAGAAAGAAATGGGAAGCTTTTTTCCAAGTGGAAGAGGTGGAGGACACTTCAGAGGAAAAATGTACACGTGGCAATTCCTCGGTAACTATAAAGGACAATTGAACAAGATTGAGTTTCTTAATGTCTCCTCCTACTCTTTCATACGTAGAAATGGTTGACATACAAACGAACCCTCACTGACGAAGATGATGATTGCCCTGGAAGTTCTATGGTATGAACTCTCGTGTTTGTGATAAACTTTCCTTGGAAGCCTGCTTCATCTTTTATTTGCTACTTAACAGTAGCGGATTTAGAGATGTTACTGTCGTTAAATATATAACCCCTTCATCTTTAGGTATAATCCCTTAGATATTATGACTCGCATCTTTTCCACCAATATTTAACTCGAAGATAACTTCATTTTCGAACTTAGATTTTCACAATTCAATTTGTATTATAATATCAATCTTCTTTCAGGGAACGAAAGCCAACAAGCAAGAAATCTTGATGGAGAATGAAAAGAACTTAAGGAGGTATGCTTTAATATTCGTGAGCTGAGCTCATGCCAGAGCAATTTTCATCCTCCTACTCCTCGGGCACTGATTCTAGCTTTTGCTAGCTACAAGGCTCCGACATCTAGAGTTTAGGGAAGTTAAGCTACATTAACTTTTGACTTGACGCCTGCCAATCATAATAATAATCGCTGATTGTCTTTTCTATTTTTAGGGTGATCTTTACCCTTGCAAGTGAATACAATAGTGCCGTTGTGCGCTACTTGATCGACGTGAGTGCTATGATACGTTATCAATCAATCCTAAATCAAAGCCGGCCAATGATAATAGCCGATAATGACTACAGTAGAAACCTCGGTTTTAAATGTTTAAGTACTTTTAACATAGCGTGGGGGCTGACGATGAGGGGTGGGTTACACCCTCCAAAAAGCCCAGAAAAGGTGGGGGCTAAAGATGTTTAAAATATTTGGGGGGATCTAATGTACTTGAGGGAACTGATATCTCATCATTAAACGTGGGGCTGAATACTTTATCTTAATGGTTGGCTTCAACTACTGAAGCTGAATAATCTTCACCTGCGGCGCAATATATTCATATACAGTGAGCAAAATATTTTATCTTTGCCTTTGAACTGTAACACAATTTACATTGAATAACCCTTTCTTTGAATAACCCTTTCTTTGTAGAACAAACTTTTAAAAGTGTCGAATCCCTGGGTGCTATCAAAAAGTCATGAATCTTCGGAGAGACTTAAAACTCGGGGGGGGGGAGGGGCTCATTTTAACCTGGGACCTAAACCCAGGCTGACGCTATGTTAAAAACTATAATGACTCAACGCTCGCGCGCAAGTAGAATTATAACCTCACAATATTAAGGATAGCGCATAATTTTGGCAGAGAAGGTCCATTTAGTGTTTTACCAAATTATATATGTGATCCATCCTTCCCATACTCCTTTCGTACAGTTCGATTTGAAGAACAGTAATGTCTCGTCATACACCAAGATGACATGCATACGAGCTTTCCAAGTTCTCTTCACTTTGGTCGATTCGCAAGTCATTCAAAAGGAGACACAAAAAGATATGGCCCTCATATAGTAAGTAATCTATGTATGTTCTATGTTCTAGCTCAACTTTTTTGTGTGTCCTGCAATCTAGACTTAAACTAACTTGAGGCTAGACTAACTTGTTTTTTTCTTCTTTTCTTTTCTCCCTGACATAGTTTTCATAGGCGGTTTTAGACCATGTCGAACTTATCAGTGGAAGAGATTTGTAATTGTAAATTCATTGTCTTTTAACGAGCGTTACACTCCTTCGCATGTTTCCGTCGTACTTGCTCTGTTGTCCTAATTCCGCCATTGCTGTTTGGTCAACATTATTTTTTCTGGTAAAGTTGACAGTTGACTCGAGAGTAGCAGCAGAGAGTGCTTACTCAAGGCCGCACCTGACTCTAGGCTCTGTCTTCATCTTGCCGTGTCTTTTATTTATATTTGTGCCTTTGTTGAAAGTTGCATTTCTATTTGTACCTTAATTCTTTGTTTATGTTCCTCTGTTCAAGTGGTTGTTTCATTGTATCATTCAGTGTATGGAAGAAGTAGAATGAGATGGTTGATAGTTTTTTTTGTTTTTGAAGAAAGAGATTATTGTGTTTTGATCACAAATTTCTTTAGATACATGATGATGTTGCAATCTCTTAAAAACCTCGTTGTAAAACACTTTGTATTTAAGCAGATTTGTTCGAGGCTTTCGAGGTTGGCTTTTCCTCTAGATATTTATTATGAATTGTAAAAAACTCCATTCACTAACAAAAAGGAAGTTTAAGATGCCCCCGGGGGTTTCACTTTTTGAAATGTAAGAAATTATTCTATTCGCAATTTCAGTGAAAAGATCGTATCGCTAATCTACTTGTCTGAATTGGAGAAACTTCACGTTTCTTATAATGAAGAAACATTCAAGAAATGCAATAAAGAAGGTCTTGTCAAAGGACTGTGGAGAAATCACAGTCATGAAGCTCAGGTATCACTTCAATGGATATTAATTTCTCACTTTTAAGTTTCTCTTTCCTCATAAATTAATGATTTGACACGTTTGTGTGGTCGTTCTTTACCAAATTTGATATCATACATTAGAATTAGCGAGGTTAAGTATCGATAGATGAATTACGACGACGGACGAATTTCCTCTAGCCTTCGTTCATGCTACGAAACTTTGCTGCAGGCTTACCCGAAAGTAAGGCAGACTTATCCCCAAAGATATATTTTCCTTTGCTACTAGAACGAATTGCTGCTTTATTTTTCAATCTTGAAGCAAATCGGATATACAACGCGGAATAGGTCTACATTTTCTTAAACAATAGAAATAACACCTCGCTATCCGCCGTCTCATTGGTTGTGTATCCATATACAGTTGACCTTCTTTAATTCGATCTTCACGGGACCAAAATTTTTTGTTCGAATTAGAGAAAGAAATTGAAACCACTTTCCAACTGAGAGGACCAAAATTTGAGTTCGAATTACAGAAATATTCATATCGAAAAAAAGAGGTTCGAAATAATAATGAGTGGACTGTATTACCTTACAGTTCCCATTTTACTTTTATGGTGATATAAACAAAACTCATCTTAGCTTTTCCCAGTAGACTCCCTTCATCTAATGATTTTCTTGCTTCTTCGTTATTCAGGGCATTCGAATTATTGCTGATATTTGTTTGGATTACAAGATTTTTGATCCGCAATTATGGAACAGCCTCCTCATGAAACTTCATCATTTCAACATGGTAACCATGACAACACTATTCGATTTCAGTAACTAAAGAAAGCTTTTACATAGAAGCACCTCAAAAACTTTTGGGATGTGAATCCTTTAAAACTCTGATTGTAGACCTTTCAAATAGCTAATTCTGTACGGGCTGTGACATTGACTAATACTGAATCCTGTTTTCTTTTAGATTCCTTATCTAACACACGCTTTGGTTCATCTATCAGGTGTCCCTGCACTGAGAGAGGTATAAACGCATAATTTTAAAGATTTTCATTCGTCAATCAAGAGGAAATCTTCTGTTAATTTTCTTTTCGGCCTATTTTTGTTCAGATTTAGCCCCTAGAAGGTGTAAGTTACACGTTTTTTTTTTTATTAGAACACCTAAAATTTGGCTGAGCCTGGATGTGCTTATTTTTTTTAGCAATTTTCAGCCTAAAATGTTCTTAAATGCGTTCTTAATTTTTAAGACTACTCTCAATGACAAGATCATGCAAAATAAAGGGCACCTAAAATTGGTAACATTTGGACAATATTGACTCTCAATTTTAGAAAATCCATCCCTAAGTTCGGTTAAAACTGCTTGAAAAGAGGTAAAAATTGCAGTTTTTTGTCTTTTTTTTCAAATTGAGGCTGGGCATGTTCTTAGGATGTTCTTAATTTTTCGACAAATTTCAGTCTGAATGTTCTTATAAACTGGGTTCTAATAAAGAAAAAAACGTGTAACCCCGGATATGGGTTATTTATGGTATTCTTTGCTATTCCCTCTTGGAATATATCTTCCAAAAAAACACCATGGCGCTTTCCCCACACCCACTTCCACATGTACACGAACTTTTTCTGGCCCATTGCTAGACGCTAACACATAATCACCTTTTATATGGTCTACACAAATGTAAGAGTTTATATGTAAATATTGAGATCTTTTTTACGTCTATCAAAAAATGTATGATTTACACATCCACACATGTGTATGACTTTTCTCATGATTTAGATTCCATCTCTGGTCAACATGTGGAAAACGGTTATAACAGCTCCTTTCAATTCTGGTAAGTTGATTTTCTCGATTGTGATGCTGTTCATAACATATATTTGTTCGTCTTCACCCCTGTTTCAGTGGCCCAGAGGAGATGAAAACTTCATCTATCAAAACCCCAATTTAGGTAGAAAATCTATTGTTTCGAACTCAGAAAACTCAATTTTGTAGAGATAAAATCATAGGGTACTTTCCTAGCGGTGTTAGAATTTGAGAAACATTTCTCTAATGGAACGATCTTTTGGCCAATTTTTCACGTGAGACGAGGGTGTTCAACTATTCAAATTCATAACATTTTGCGCATTTTTGGTCTCGCGAAATCAAATCTCCCAGTAATTGATCCGATTGAAGCAGATATTGGGTTTAAACTTTACAGTCACAATTTAATTTTTTATTATTTTCAGTGTCTTCACCCTTAACTGCAGAAGAGGAGAAGAATTGTCTCTACGCAGCTAATTTATTAACAAGGTATTCACCCTAAAGGTTTCGGGGCACCGGGGTTACGACAGCATGCGGTACAACAAAATGGCTTTTAAAATCGCACTCTTATGTATTTTCTGAAATTAATATGTTTAGGTTTTTGTTCGGATGCTTTTGTGATGACGACACTTTCTGGTGTCAGGTGGGGGTGATTTGTTTAGTCTTTGCTGCATAATAAAGAATTTAGAGTTAATTTATGACAAAGAGACCTTTCCCCGACTTTTCTGGATTATCTTTAAAAAGCCAAAAATAAACATCAACAATGAATTCATTTTTAAGATGCCCGGTGAATATGGATGTAGGATTGGAAGAGATTGCAAACCTTTTGAAAAGCAACGGACTTTACACAAATGCGATGTATTGTATGAAACTGGTCCCAGATCGAACAAAGCGTGAAAAGAGCATACAGGTTATTTTCTAGTTATTTCTAATACACGAAATGAAGTCATACAAAATATTGAAACCAGTTAAAGCAAAAATTGAATAACTCAGGTGAAATTGCTATCAAATTAAATCTGTTTTATTTCACCTTATTGTTAGACGGTGTACTCTCTAATTCCATTTTCAAAAGACAAAAAATTTTCTTCGAATTAGAGAAAAATTCGAATTACAGAGAGTATTTAAAATCATTTTCCAGCTAAAGGATGGACGAATTATTTCGAATTGCAGAGGTTAACTGTATCGTCATCTATTTCTAGCTTTTGATCGAGGAGGCCGGTATCGAAGGATTGTTATCGAAAGTTAAACAATCACGTGATCAAGGAGTCAGCGACTCTCAATTAGACGGTGTAAGTGCTCTTTGTTAGAGAGAATTATCAAACCTCAAACTATACCCGTAATCCATAGCGAGTTGATATCTCAACGTTCTGTCGTGTTTTTAGGCAAATTTTTCGCTACTGCAAGATCTATGGTAGCTCAAAGTTACGTCAAAAAATCGAATATTTTGAGCCCGAAAGCCTGGCTTCCACATTAAAAAATGTCGTTGTCGTAAAGTGCATAAAAAAATTGAGGTGTCCAGCTAAAGGAAGAAATTTTTCGCTACCTTTCTTCGCATTATTCTTGACATTGACACCCTCTTTCTTATTTCTTCCACATTCATTTTCAACATGTCAAATAATCAATTTTATCATTTGTCCTTTAGGTGGAGGAAGAAATCTTTAATTATGTCAACGAGAATAATTTATTCGTTGCGCTACACGGAACTCCGTACTTCGAACGCCTAGTTGGTCATTTGGTTCGCTCGCGAAAAATTAATAATCTGCTCATCAAGATAATATCTGCTGGAAGGTAATTTGATTCTCACCTATAACATGATGATATCATGGTATTGACCCTCTGTGGAACAACAGCTTGACTTTAACTTTCTTCGATGATGTTAATACACCGATCAAGCCTTGACGACGTCGGGTTGGTTTTTGAGGGGATTGGTAATGAATTTATAAGGAAAATCTTTTGTCATCTTACGGTATTTTAGGCTGCCTCTTAAACAAACCAAGTAAATTCCCGCCAAAATTATTTTTCATTTGAGAGACATTTCCCCGAATCTCTGCGTTTAAGTTCAAAATTGTTTTAGCCTTCATATTGCTCAATTAGATTGACGCTTCGCTGCAAATCAACAAATTAAGAAGGATATCTTACATTTCCAAGGGCGCCCCTAAACTTTCGATATCGTCGTTGAAAAGTTACTCAATTCGTGATATGCACCATTGCAAGGTCTTCTGACATTACATCACGGACCCAATCTGATTGGTTGTGGGCGTCTTAAAATCAGTCAATACGTCACTTTCAACCAATCAGTTCCGTTGAAGACATCGTAATTGTGCATTTCATGAATATATTTTCATCACCAGTCTCCTCAAAAGCTGACCACACCACTAGTAATGGTCGATAGGTATATTCAAATTGTATTAACTTTCATTCATAGATTGAACGATGCGATCGATTTGGTTGGTCACTACGTCAACGAACACCCTTCATCCGCCACTGCAAAATTGATACAAAGTTCTGACATGGATATGCGACAAGGACTTCTAGTAAGTCACACTTAAAGGGATAATCAGATGGTTTGTAATATTTGGCATGTTGGATCCTTCTATTGTCCTGAGCAAAATCTCAAAATCTTTTTGCCTACCTATTTTCCAAAGTCTATATATTTAAGTTACAAGTGTTTGGCTTTTAGAATGAAAACAATAGAATTTCAACGTAAGAACCGTATAAGAACCCAGTTTCAAAAATTTAAAATTTTCATTTTGGAAAATTGTTACACAAAAATACTTTGAGGTTTTACTAAGGGCAGCAGAAGGTTTTTGTAACCTAAATATCTCAAGCCATCTGATTATCCCTTTAAGGTAGAAAAATGCAATATTGTGATTTCTTTCTAAAGCTGTGTGCTATAAGCTATTCAAATTCCCATCGTAAAAAGTGATTATTGGTCGTAAAAACAGTTTCTGAAAATAAGATGTGTGGAAATAAAGAAATTTTATGAAAAGAATGACATTTTTTTTCACAGCCACAGTTTTTAATTTCTGAAAACTTTCCCAAAGGGTCCTAACCCTGATTTTCAGGAAGAATTGTCTTATGTACCCCTATTTTAGTACCTGGTACTAACTTTTGTTGAGGAAAAAAATTAGAAGCCCGTTACCAAGGAAAATATGGCTACATAAGTGCTTTATAATGCCTATCAGACAATCTCGCCTTGCCAAAGTGTTGGACAGATCAAAATCTGGAAAGTTTTCTGCAAAAGTTCGATTTTTTGGACCTACCCCGGTGGAGGTCCTATAAATTCACCTCTGTCCGTTCGTCCGTCCGTTCGTTACCAACTTTTCTCGAGATTGGCTCATTAGTTTTTTCTGATTTTTTGCACAAAGATGTGTAACTATAAACCCTCAAATGTGACGGAGCCTGATTTTCGAAAAAAATGTTTATGGGGCAAATTTGGGCCAAAAAACGGCTAAAAACGGGTTTTTTGGACTTTGTAAAAAATTGGATCATTATTTATTTTCTCATTTTTTGCATGAAAGTAGGGTACCATCATAGGTAAAAGATGGCTCAAGCAGATTTTTGAAAAAAAAATTTGTTGGCTCAAAAAACGCATGTTTATCTATAAGAATCATTATTAATAAGCATACATCAATGTTCTTAGTCAAATTATTAAATTTTTTCATGAGATAGAAGTTTTTTTTGCTCATGAGGGTTTATTTTTGAAGAATATGTGTGTTTAGACATGAAAGTTTGGTTGCTTGGCGTGTTTTTATAGAAAAACTGGCCAAATTTGATATTTTTTTATAAGCACATTATAAATTACTTTTGTATTAGCTCTTCTCGAGATTGGCTCTTTCATCCTTTATGATTTTTTGCACAAAGATGCATAACTATAAACTCTCGAATGTGACGGAGCTCGATTTTAGGGAGAAAAAAATTAGGGTAAATTTTAGCTAAAAAACGGCTAAAAAAGGGTTTTTTGGACTTAGTGAAATATTGGATCATTGTTTTTTCTAACTTTTTTTTGAAAGTAGGTAAAAGATGGCTCAAGCAGATTTAAAAAAAAAAAATTTTTCAGCTCAAAAAACGAATCTTTATCTATAAGAATTACTATTAATAAGCATACATCAATGTTCTTAGCCAAATTACTCAATGTTTTGATAAGACAGATGTTTTTTTTGAATATGAAAGAATATTCCAAGAGCATGAAATTTTGGTTTCTAAACGTTTGTTTATAAGAAACAAACGACTAATTTTAATAGATCGTCACTATTTGTGTTCTGAATGATTGTTTAACGGTCATGCTCACGTAGATATCAATTATATATGTGTTAAATGCATAACCAGGTAGGTCCATAAAAGTATCACTTGTTCCAAATGAGAAGAATCAAAAAACAAAAAATAAATATTTTTACGTTGAATGAAATCAGATTTTTTTCGGGAATTCTGTTTGGAAAATAAGGAAGATTTCCATTCCGATTTGCCAAAATCTCTATGCATTTTACTCACCAAATACCAAAATTCAGTATCAGGTACTAGCCTGAAATGAGTGAGATATACCCAACTCCAAATGTAGTACAAGGTACTATTTTTTGGAGTAAAATTAGACACCACAACCCAGCTATGGGTCAGTACACTGCGGTTGTACCCCCCCTGAATTTATCAATATTGTACAACAGGGAGTCTCTTTAACTCGAACTCCTATAAATCGAATGTCCACTTAACTCGAACAAGTTGTAAAGGTCTCTTCAGTTAACAATATCTCATAAACCTTACTCGATAGCCCAAAATTTCCTTAACTCGAACAAATTTGTGCTCCCGTGCGTGTTCGAGTTATCGAGACTATAACTTTTTCATGTTTTTTTTTATGATTGTTGTTTTTTCATTTATCATCCTCTTTCAGGTATATCTACAAAATGAAGGATTATTAAATGACGTCAAACCATACATTACATCATTATTCACAACAACTGATGCCTCTTTTAATCTTTCATCCGCATCCAGTGACCTTTCATCACCTCTTATGAGTAGTTCTTTTGTCAAATGAGATTGAAAAATATTCACGGTCATTTTTGTTGAGTTGAAAAGGATTTTTAATAGTACTTTCTTTTTATCTTGAATAAGAAAATTGATGCTCTATAAAATGAATTGTTTTTTTAACTGTTTTTCTTAATATTCGGTAACAAAGAAACATCAAGTATTTTTTGATGATTTGAAGCTGTTTCCTCATATTGCAAACCAAGATTCAGAATAACTGATCTTGAAAATTCTGGCGGGTATTTAATTAACAGAACTGACAAACTTGTCAAATTAACTAAATTGGGTAGGTAGTTAGCATCATGGAAAATCCACGAAGTTTTGGGCGCCTGCAATTTGACGTCTTTTAGTCACTCATTTCATATTCTGTTCATATTTGGCCGTTTCCCGGTAATAGCCATAAAACTTATATGATTGCACCGAACAGTAAATACCAGTGTAAAAATAGGTTTTTCCTTATCGTTTTAAAAAACAGCTTTACTTCTAGATTGAATACCGCATGCAACTACTTAAAAATTAGACAAATAAAGAAGAAAAAATAAGTCCAACGTGGTCCTCAAGATTTTTTGTCTTGACTTAGCAATTGCTGTTTACGATGAGCTTTTCTTACTAGTTCTTCAAGATGATCAGCTTTTTTTGTATGAGAACATTATAATAAAATATATAGAACATTTTAAAGCTTTGCGGACTCTAGCTTTGTTGCTGCCTCGTTAAAAATATAAATAAAATTAAATTAAAATTAAAAATATAAATTTTGATGATATATACCTCTTGAGAATATCTTGCTAACAAAGTCAAAACTTCGACAAAAGTCTCTGTTGTTCTACTGTTTTCAAGTCTGTCATATACAGGGTGTCCCTAATTAAAGTATCGAGTCGAAACACAACTATGAGTAGAAAGTTTTATGTGCGTGTTCACAAAATTGTATTTTAAGCTCTCCCTCTTTTTTCTTTGTCATTACGATTAATTTATACGTTGTAACTACCTTTTGTAATAAGCCTGTGTGATGGAGAACGTTCTTATATTTTAGCGATAACACACACAAACTTTTCTACTCAATTGCATGTTCAAACTCGATACTTTAATTAGGGACACCCTGTATATCATAACAACGATAACAGAGGCAAAATCTTGGTCTGCTTGTCAAAATTCCGACTAATATTTCTAAATTTGGACTCAAAAGTATGGAATAATTTTAGAGAGTATGGGATTCGAATTATGATATTCTTGTGACATGGGTCCTTAACTTTAGCATACTATATTTTTCATGTCATAAAAAGAATCATTGGAGTGACAAAAGTGATTTAATAATTCTTTTGTGAATTACGAGAAATGTCAAGCTCTATCAATCCTTTTAGCTAAGCAATTCAAAGAAAATAAAATTGTGACGGAATATTGTCGGATTTTTTCTACCAATTTTGAAATACAGGCAGTGCAACGAAACTTGCTTCACAGACCTAATAAAAGATAGACGTCCAGTCGTTTATATGTTCATGTTTGGACTAAATACTCATAAGAACATCCGAAGGCTTAAAAACCTTTGTATACTCCTATATTTTACTAAGACATTGAGCCCCTCCGACTATTTTTCGCCTGCGCGGACAAAATTTCCGCCCGACTGCTAATTTGCGTGTTTGAGGTTATTCTTTATTATTCGAATTCGTCTTAGACTATAGCATAGTCTAATAAATTACGTGTTATGATTTTGACACTCAATTCAACCAATGGGTGCTTTATTTTAGATTGAATACCGCATGCAACCACTTAAAAAATTAGACAAACAAAGAAGAAAAAATAAGTCAAACGTGGTCTTCAAAATTTGAAAATTAAATATTTTGACAAATAAAGAAATTTGAAAATTAAACGTTTTGACAAATTTTGCAACCCAGACAAGATTTTCTTTTGTCTTGACTTAGCAATTGCTGTTAATGATTGAGCTCTTCAAGATGATCACATTTTTTGGACCTACCTAGAGGTTGGTTCGTTCGCCCGTTACTGTTACAAGATTTTTGGCACAAAGATGCAAAATAGTGATGCCGGAAAAACCGGTTATTTGGGATTTTCTTGAGATTTCATCATTACTTTTTCTAAATTTTTGCACAAAGATCTGTATTTGCCAAAAATATGACTGAGTCCAATTTCCGAGGAAATTTTTTTCTGGAAGTCGCCATTTTTGCAGATTCTCATTGGGTTATTTTTGTTATATTTCTTAGTTTTTTCACACAAAACATTATATATAGCAATGCCCACGATTAAGCATGGTTTAATTTTTCATAACACTGATTTTTGAAGCCAGAACTTTCTAACAATCGCTGGAACAGCCTATTATTGTCGGAAAACGGTTTGTTTTATTTCTCGAGCTGTACTTTATATTCTTTCATGAAATTTTGCACACTGTTGTATACCCAAAATGTGATAGTGCCCGATTTTTGATAAACATACTTTTCCGGCCGAAAATACCGGGAACATGCCGGAAAAACTGTTTTTTTGGCATTTTCTCGAGATTTCATCGATAGTTTTTTCTGATTTTTGCACAAAGATGCGAATTAGCAATCCCCAAAACATGGCCGAGTCCGATTTTTGAGAAAATTTTTTCCGGCCGAAAATGCCAGAAATCGCCGTTTCTTAGATTTTCTTTATTTTTAATTGTGATATTTTTTTTACACATAATCTATTGTTCATAGCAATTCCCAATATTTTCTAAAAATAAACATAAAGCTTCGATGGCTAAAATATTAAGAACATCGTAAAGCTTTGCGAACTCTGTAAACACCCAATTTTTTAAGTAATTGCACTAAATACTCACAAGAATATCAGAAGGCTTAAAAACTTTTGTATATTCTTATAAATAACTTGTCACAATCATGATACTCAATTCAACCAATGGGTGCTTTATTTTAGATTTTAACCAATAGCGTAAAAGCACATTTGCTAAAAAACATCTACGATGACGTAATACACTGGGAGGATCCAACAATCATTGCAGTGCAGTGCAAAAGATACCTCTACGATGGAGGTATTTTTCAAAGCAAAATGCCAAAATTGTATTGCTGGACGCACTCCTTCGTCTTGATGAGTTGATAGAAACAGGAAAACATTTCAATGAGTATTTCAATCCTATGTCTTCAGTCAGTTTCGAGAAACTGTGAAAAGCAGACGTTTTCTTCATCTTGTGGCTCAGGTATGATTTATCTCATATTTTTTAATATACACAATTTCGCCTATTAATAATGGCTCAAAATAAATACTAATAAATTGTCGGGTGTTGTATACCTCTGTTTCGGTGATGGCACTTTAGCGAGTGGGGGGATGACTGGGAGACATCCCCTGTCTCAATACCGTTGATATTTAATAATCGGTACCTTATGGGAACAAATTTTCGTGGAACATATCCGTGACATATCCGCGAAATTAAATTCCGCGAAATACAAATCTTTTCAGGTTTTAAAACATTAGCTCTAAAATTGGTCTTTTTAGGGCAAAATAAGCCATATTATGAACAAAAAATTCTCTCAACCGCGAAATTAAATTCTACGAAAATTTGTTCCACGAAAATTTGTTCCCACGGAAATTTCTTCCCTTGAAGTATTAGGGGTCAAATTGCCACTGAAATAATATAAAATATAAAATATTGGGGAATATAAAATTATCGGAATATCTGAATGGGATAAGATTGTAATGTGGCTCTTCATTTAAGAAAGATTTTAGCCTTTCCAAGTGTGAGCGGGTCCCAACATGTCACTTCTGTGACACAAGATCTTATCAAGTTTCGCCCAACTTTTTTGATATTTTTTTAGAGGTTTAGAAGCAACAACAATGCAAGGTACAGATGTGGAACTGGATCAGTTGACGCGACCTGTCAAACATGCTTTTCGTGAAGAAGTCAATCTCTTCATACATGTTCACATGAGAGGTAAGATCAAATGCACTTTTTTATAAGAACAATGAGGCTCAAAATTTTCCAATAATAAGAACAAACATTGAGCCTGGAATTACTCAATAAAAAAGAGGTCAAAATAGTAAAAATTGGGTATAAAGCCTGAAATACCCCAATTTTTTCCTAAAAATGAATTTCTTGTAGAAAGGGGGGAAGTTTCAAAAAAGGGGGTGACTCATCTAGAAAGGAGGGGTTAACGCGTTCTTTGAACCCATCTTTCTAAATTTCTAGCTTTGAAGTCTTGAACTGGGTTAAAATCCTAAAAAGAACAGCAAATTGGACTTTATTAGTCAGAGCATTCGTTATACATTTTTATGGAAATTACAACAAAAAGAGTCTTCATTTAAAAGGTAGTAATTCTTTTGAGACAGATCAGTATTGTTCTCACGATTTCTTTCTGAAGCTTGTTTTATAAAGTTTTGAATTGTACCCAAAATTATTATTCTGTTTGATAGGTTATGATAAAAATGGGGACGGTGTTCAAATGCATGCTGCGTATTATGACAAATATGGCGCCCCTATGAACAAAGAACGATCGTGGCTTCAGGGGTATGTACAGTAGATTGCTTTTAAGCTACTCTAGTCATTGTTCAAGAAATCTTAATTTCTACTCTAGGATAAGGTGATGTTTTTGTTTTCAACAACCTCTGACGAGTTCCAAGCCGTAGGCTAGAGACCCGGGGAGTTATTAGGTTTGCGGGATACCGGGTATGTGCCGCCTGACTTTTGGCGGTCGGGTCCTTATAAGGACCAAAACGGACCCTTAGAAACTTAAACAGAGAAAAAACCCGACTATTTTTTCTATTTTTTTTACTATTGGGACTTTTTAATAGAGATTGAGGATTTGGAATTTGAGCCGTTTTTACAACCCTTAGGGGACTGGAATTAAATCAATTGATCGAAAAAAAGGACCCTTAAGTGCGGCACATAGGGGGCTAGAGAGGAATCTCCAATCAAAAAAGCTCGACCTGCCTGAATTTCACACAAATGCTGGAATGAAAGTATAGTTATCCGCGACGCAAATTTTATGCCTTAACTTTTTCTTGTCTTTGGAAAAATCGCAGCTCTAGCCCTTTGCGCTTTAAACTCAAACCCTGAACTTTGTAGGTATCGTGCAATCGAAGATGAGATAGTCAAGCACGCCAATCGATCTGAAACAGAAGGATTTGATTTTCCAATTCCAGCAGCTGTGGCCGGTGCTTCTCATCTCTATATTACACATCATGCCGACAATCCATGGGATTGGACCGGGTAAAATGTCAAATTATTTTTTAAAGTAAACATTGTTGAAATTTGTCTGACGGAAGAAATTAGCATCACTTCAAAAAGGGAAATTCGTTCATTTTTTTCAAAAAGGTTTCAAAAATGACAAAACACGCTAACTCTAGCACCAAACGCGTTCTAAACATTTCGCAATTTTTCCTCTTGTCTATCACCATTTTAATACCCAATGAAACTAAAATTATTTTTGAGTTTTTTTGATATACCACAACGTCACTAAACGTCACGATGTCTGAGATTTTGATGACGACCCTTACCTGTTTTGAACTTCTTTTAGGTTTGTTCCGCGACAGAGTAGATGGGTTTATCATGACAAATTTTTCCAAAACCGTCATTTCATGAATTTGCGTGGTAATGAGGTAATTTAACCCTCCTATTTCAGGATTTTAGCTAGTTTCTTCAGATAGTTTCCTAAGTGGATATGGAATCCACCTATGAAAAAGCACCTTCGTCTCAGTGCCCCGGTGGAACTTTTCTCATAGTAGTGATGAAAATAATTAGGACAATTCCAACTGGGGATAAAGATTCCATTGTTCCCGTCTTCAAAAGATCCAGTGGGAGTAATTTTGGAATTTCAAATTGGGAAGAAATGTCTCTTTCTCGGTGGGGGTGAAATTGTAGGATATTTTTCCAACAGGATTAAAAATTTTCCAGACACCTGTAAAGAACGGAAAAAAATCATTTTTATGGAATGCTTCTTAGGTTCAAAACAACTTGTGGGATTATGACCCCCACGATGAAGAGGATGGTTCGATCGAGTGGGATAAAAAGTATGTTCAAATCCAACCTGTAGATGCGTATCGGGGTAAGACTATCATTCTTCAGCCTTCTTACTTTTAATTAACCATGTCACAACCCCCCATCTCTCTTTGAATATCAGCAAAATAACTCTAACGAATTTATTCTTACTAGAAAAGAACTTGAAAAAGAGCCGTAAACGGTGAAACATCGTTCAAACAAAAATGTTTTATTTTGATTTGGCTACACGTGGCTTTTTATGTTTCACGTACTAGAGTAGGCTGAAGGCTCCGTCCCTTCTGTTATGTGTTGGGTAGATCTCGGACGGTTATCTTATATACCAGAGGAATGTTAAGAGATTGAAAAACAGCTTCTTGTGTTGAGAAGAATGGAAATACGGCTCGTCATATACCAGGCCCTTTGCCCTTAACCCTATTCGGCCTAGGTGGGGGCTGTTTCTGTTCGGAGGTCAAATTATTGGTAATAGCTCCTGAAATAAAAGAGCTTTTGTCATGAAATTTTCTGTAAATTCCTAACTTTTACTTAGCTTCAAAATAAAAAAAATTGACACCTAAAAATTTTCACACCTTGAGCATGATGGCATTTCTGACAGTAAGGTGTCACAAAAATTGACGCTTTTCTAATACAAATTTACTTTTCATGTCAAATATATCGTTTAAACCGTAATTTAATGAATATTTAGGATGAAATAACCATTTTAAACTCAGGCAACTTTTTTCTAAAGCCTTTGTTAGAATACAATTGCTATTTATAAGAACAAAGGAAATTTTCGGTTTTTGCTCACTTTGGGCATGATGAGTGACGTCATCAAAAGTTACCTTATGTAACAAGGATCTTGTGTGCCAAATTTCATCCAAAAAATCTCACAAGATTAAAAGTTAAGGGATGGTACAGGATCAGCCCCCCCCCCCCTAGTTCTGAACCGCCCCTAAAAGCCTAGGTTGAATAGGGTTAAGGGAGTTTGTTTCTAGTTAATGGATTTCTTTTGTTGTCGCTTTAAAAAAATTTGTATGATTAGCGTGATGTGATGAAATTCTTATGTTTCAGGTCAAATTATGTGAGAACTTTAGGAGCTTATATTTTGGGAACTTTTTATTTTGGGGACACTTCTTTCATACCAAAAGATACCTATATTTTCTTACTCAGCATATTCTAGCGATTCTAATGATACAACGGCATCACGACGGCATAACTAGATAAAAAGCTGAAGTGCGAGAAAATAAGAAATTATATATGTACTTTAGTCTTTCTCAAAAAAATTTACAGCTTAGACAAAAATGGCTGTAACTTTTGATAAAATTCGAATCAAGTTGCGATCTTGTGCTCATTGAAAAGATATTTGTGAGTGGAATATTATCAAGCAAAAAGAATTGAAAAAAAGAAAAATGAAAGTGAAAAATGAAGAAGAAAAAAATCAACTTCTTGTAGAAATGTGGTATGATTGGATTACCATTTTCACAGGAGTGATTCTTCGATCTTAGATCATCATCACTGTGAAAAATTTTTTCAAAAATATTCATTCAATCAACTGTTACTTTTGACCCCCGGAAGGCAGGTCTAACCCCCAGAAAAGTGTTTAGATTGCTTTATATTGAGCGTCAGTTACAATTAACTAAAAGTTTGCCTGATCATTTTTTACTAACTTCAATCTCTACCAAAACTAGCATATTAAGGGAAGAAATTTTCGCGAGAAGAAATTTTCGCGGAATTTAATTTCGCAAATCAGAGTTTCAAAATGGCAAATTTATCTTGGAATTTAATTTCACGAATGAGCCGATTTCAAAAGTTTCACGGAATTTAATTTCGCGATTGAGAAATTTCAAAATAATTTTTTTTACAGAGAAAATGTTTTTAATATTTTTCATCGATTTCAAGACATATTTCAGTCAGATTAACAAACTTTAACAACAAAATAATAACATCAAATATGAATGTTTCTATGATAAGTCATGATAAAACCTGGTCAATAACAACAAAATAAAAGAAGAAGAAAAAAATCGGATTTCGCGGAATTTAATTTTGCGATTTAGTCATTTTTGTGTGTTTCGCGGAATTTAATTTCGCGAATTACGCCCAAAATCGCGAAATTAAATTCCGCGAAAATTTCTTCTCGCAAAAATTTCTCATAATTCAAGTTGTACTCAATTTTATCTTGTTGTTAGGTGGGTATTGGTTTTACAATAAGGCTTGGGGACGATATCTCCATATCATTGGATTGAAATCTGTCAATCCGAACCCTGACCCCACCACTAAATTACCCGCTCAACGACGTTATAACTACATTGTCCATCCGCTGGCTTACCGAGGAAGTGAGTCGTCGTTACCGGACAATTCGGTCGATGCTATGCAATGGTGCATTATAAATGCTAACAATGGTAGTGAAAACACTGTTCCAACGGAAATCAATAAGACAACTGTACTTCTTGACACTGAGAGGAAAGCTCTTCCAGTAGAGAGAGCTTTTGATCCAACTACACCGTTGAGGAGATGGGGTGACAAATGCCATGGCGTAGAAGTCTACAATGATTTCACGTAAGAAACTTGTGCAGTGTGTTCTGCCTGGTTCCGCAAAAAAAGTGTACTTAAAAAAGTAAAATTTAACTATCAAAAAACTTTAAGCTTAAGCAACTTAAATTTTAAATTAGCTGAGCGCACATTTATTCAACGTTATACGGTAAAAATCCCATTGCAAAGAGAGTCCTAGTTTCAGAGATATGAAGCTTCAAGCACACCAAGTTGGAGATTAAAAAAAGTCGAGATATGATATTTCAAAGCAAAAAAGCTAATTAACTTTTGATTGACAGCTCTCTTATGTCATTTTGATGAAATATGCCATTTTAATGGTCAAACCCATGCACCATCCAAGTCAAATTTCTCGTTAATGAAAAGCTTGTTGAATACAATTCTTTCAGCAATGGAAAGAAGAAGAATTTTTCTTTCTGCTGCATGTGAAATTAACTTTTATGAACATTTCTACCTTTAGCAAATTAACGTTAGTTATGAGTTAGCTTATTTTGGAATAACTTACTTCATCTTCAACGTCGAAACCCATGTGTACTTAAGTCCTTCCGAAGTAAATTTTTAAACACAGAGAGCTGAGTAGCTTTCAACTATACTAAAAATTAAAGTTATATATAGGTTAAGTCATTTTATCACAGAATTCCCTTTTTCAGTACACTTTTTTTACGGAACACACTGTATATAATAACAATCCCATCCTGTCTTGTACAATTTCCATTTTAATTGCATAAATTATAATTTATTTTACACACGCGAAATCGCGTAAGATTGACGATGACTTGTCAAATTAAATACACGCGAAATTTTTAAATCAGCTAATTGGTTTAAAAACATCCTGTAAATTTGTGACAAAAATTGGTGTATTCAGGGCCATTGGGCTGTTCCATTAAATTTCCATACAGGGGGTGGAAGAACCTTTTTAAGGCAAAAGAAGATTTTTAGAAATGTGGATTACTATTAGTCTATTACCCCATTACCCCCTGGAGATTTTAGAATATATAACCTTTGACCTACTGGAAAAATGAAAAGATACCCCCTGGAAATGTTCGTCCACCCCATGTACGCATATAAAATGGAATTTTTCAACTGATTTTTGACAAATTCGAAGAATTAAATCCACGTGATATATCTGATTCGAGAAATAAAACAAGAATGACTTGAATTTCCCATTATCTCTTACTTAGATATTATTATTCAGCATCTCCCTTGGATGAAGGTAAGGATGACCCCTGGAAAGGCGGTAACGGCTTCCTACATGACAAAGAAGGAACGCCCAACAATTATGTTCATTGGTTTGATACATACCCTTTGGAGTTCGGTGAATTCCTTGTGGAGACTTCCTTGAGATACGGAAGTTATATGCAAATACTGTCCGCTAACGATGCTATGTATGTCCGAGAAACAGTGGTTGTCGATCGAAGTAAGTGTTTTATTTTAGCATACCTAAAGGGAACTAATTTTCGCAGAACTTATTTTCGCGGAATTAATTTCTTCGTTTTTAATTGTCTACCGCGAAAAAATTACTTCACTTAAGGTAACCGCTGGTCTGATTTTGCTGAAATTTGACTGCAAGCTTCATCAGTACATAAGATTTATCAAAAGTTCATGTCAATAGCATTTTCCAATCCCTTAATACAGTAACTTAGGGCTCATTTAGGGACATGGGCAATTTTTGGTTGGTCTGTAAAATATACGATACTAGAAAGTGCAAAGAATTGATCCGCTATCTCAAAAATACATGTCACAAAACTTTAGCAAAAAAAAAATAAAGTGAAAAAAGGGGTCCTTTTCCTCAGCATTTTCAAATATTGATTACGTCATCAATGATAAGTGCACACTTGCAAAATTTCAATTAATATAAATATTCCAAAAGTTACCAGACAGTCTTTTGTTTACGCATGGTCAGAGGAAAGCTTGCTCATCCATCGAATGAGGAGGAGGAATTCCAACTAGGAGTAATCTTTGTTTCGTAAATATTGTAGCTTAAACCAGTCGCTCATCATTTCTTCTATTTCTTTAGCCCGGGTTCCACTTAAGTTAAAGCTTTTTGATAGAATGGATGGTGCGATTAAGTGGCCTGGTAGTATATGGTAATATGCTTTTGCTTAAGATTTTAGTTTTTGGATTTTTAACATTTTCTCTCAAAATGGCGACCTCGCCAAACACTCCTAGTCTACTTCACTGGACTCATTCTTTTATCAAAAAGCAAAGTTCAGCCAAAAGTAGACTCTGGTCTTCTATTTCTTTAGATGCGGGGACGGTTGCTACAAAATCTACTAGAAGTGAACCACGTCAGCATTTGACCAGCAAACTGAAGACTGACCACAACCGACAAATGACTGAGCTTCGAAGTCTTCGTAAAGATCTCGTCTCTTACGAAGGTGGTGAAGAAGAAGCTGTGGAGTATAAGCAGAAAAATGATAATTTACATTTCCTTGGCTCGATGCCTTACGAACAGAAAACCGTATTTGGGTAAGCTTCCCTGCACCTCTTCAATACCAGAAAATCGATTGTTTAACCGACCCGTATTTCAAATTTTCACACATTTTTTATTTCAAATACCAACTACCAACTAAGAAAAAATAAGCCAATCTCGACTTGGCTTGCTATTCGGATGGGTTATTGAAAATATGGGGTGGTGCATACCAGTACGGGAGCGACAAAATGAGTGATCAAATATGAAGATCAGGAATCAAAGCTTTCGAGTGAATGGTGTACTAATAGCCGTCTTTGAACTTACTTAACTTAACAACGGACATTATAGGTAATGAGGTTTCCCTAATTCGATCTTAATGGAGCTAAAAGTTTTCTTCGAATTAAAGAAGGTTTGATTTACAGTGAAAATTTTATACGACTCTTTTTAGCTGAAGGGGCCAATGTTTCACTACGAATTACACAGTCGACGTATATGTTAATATGAATTTATATCTTTCAGATATACGGCTTTGATTGATCCAGAGTTGAAGTTGAAGAAGACAGTTTATGGATCACATGATTATATTCAACAAGTTGCCAACCTGGATGAAGGAGAGTTTCAAATGATCCAATACATGACCGAGGGACGTTTCTTTGGACACACAGGTATGTAAACATCATCATCAACGTCCTTTCGCATTAAGTGTGCACTACTTTAAGCCCCTGATATTTATATACCGTTTGCAAATATAATGCAGAGCAGTATCATTTCTGGGAAAAATAACTTATAGATTAGATTAAATTTTCGAAAATGAAGATGAAAAGTGAGGAAAAAAAAAATGAACTTATTGTCCTTTGGTGCTTTTATAGACTGGAGTCGTTTATAATGCGTGTAATACTAATAATAATAATAATATACGGCATTTAGTTTGTATAAACGACTGGAAGAATCCGGTGTTCCAGCCTTATAGATACAGGGGCTAGCTACGCAGAAACTTGCGTAGCGAGAAAACAATTTATCAAGCAACAACAAAATCTCGAAACGAAATCAACCCAAATGAAAAACTTTCAATACACAAATCCACACATATTTTTTTTCTCAAGAATTATTTTGAGCAGGAAAAAATTATAATTGCAATATTGACACTTTTCTTTTGATTGGAGTTAGTGCACAAAGGTTTCTAGACGACTAAAATTGTTCCATTCATTACTTTTTGCTTTATTTTTACTATGTTTAAATTAGTCGTCTAGCTTGCTAGACTAGTGCTTTTATTGTTCAGATGTTTGAAGTTTCCTGATTTTAGCTATAAAGTCATTTTCCCTTAAACTTCTTGCATTGAAGGCCTTTAGAATGAAGCTCGTTGAAGTTGAAAAGCCCGTTTTGTGCTATTTTTTATTTCAACGGGCAACCATTTAGAACAATACCGAGTTTATGTATCGGAAGATATCGAGGGCGACGGTAAGCGAAATCGATACAAAACAAAGTCGATAGTTGATGTACGGCTCTATATCGCCTTTGCTCACCTAAATAGACGACGGTATTTTGGTGTTTTTTACCGTCGTCGAGCAAAGTGGACGGCGATTTTGGAGACATGTCAACTTTGCTTTATACCGTCCCCCTCGATTTATCTCGAATACATAAACTCGCTAATAACTTTCTATGCGATGATTCTATGTGATTTTATGATGTGCTATGCAGGCCTGGCGGAAGTGAGGAGACAGAGGACACTTCAGCCTCCCCCCCACTTTTGAGCAAATGAGAGTTTTTTCTCCGATTCCCAGCGAATTTCATCTCATTTTAAGCCTTCAGCCTCTACACTTTTACGGTTGTTCCGCCGGTCCTGCTATGTACACATCGTGGTGATGATGGCTTTGGAAGTGTGTGAACTGACTACATCTTTCCCGAAACCTACATTTTATCTAACCAGGGTAAAAAGATCACCATAGACAAATCATTAAACAAACAATATTTTTCAGCATAATAAATTCTTGTCCTTCTCAATTATCCAGGTATTTATGATATTTTCAACTACCGTGACGATGATGACAACTTTCAGCAATATTACCCCATCCAGATTGGCGACACTAAACAAAAACCAGATTGTTCAGTCGACAGTTTCCCAGACACTGACACTTCTACTGAGGGTTTAGCCTTCATAATGCCCAAAGCTCAAAAAGTGAAAGGTGTTAAAAAACAGCGGATCGCTGAGCACATTGTTTGGCAGTACACCGTTGAAGTTTATGATGAATCCAAATCAAAACCAGTCATCACATGCCATCGAGGTTATTTCAAACTTCACGAAGACTACCGAACAAAAGTTCAACTCAAAAATAGCAAAATTCCTGCCTCAAAGATTACTTGGATTCGTATTCAAGCCTATGATGTGAGAAATCCACATCGAAGAGCTTGGTTTCAACCTATCAAGGGACCGAAGTTCAGCAGTATGTAACTTTCTTTTATGACAGAAAAGCAACTCCAAATCATAAAGTTTGAAGCCTGAAGGGTTAAATGGGACTGTTCGACTTTTCCCGAACAAGAAAAAGTAAAGCCTTAACATAAAGTGCCGTATTTCAGACGACAGATAGTTTTCGCTTTCAATTCCGTGTTTGTAAAAACCGAGAGAGTCACGATGGGAATATGCAAAACATTATGATCTAGCCCCTTAGGGTTTTTTTAAACTGGAATGTTTTGAAAGCGGTATTTATCTTTTTGCATTTTTTGTAAGTTTTTGTTCTGCAGAACAACATTTTTTTTGTTAAAATGGTGTTTTCGATTTCAAAGGAGGGTTTCAGGTCAGCTAGGCTTGAATGCGGAAGCTAAGGTAGAACTAATACTTTGGGTTTTTAAAGAAAAAATCTTAGTATGAAGTATGAAGGCTTATGAAGGCGTATTTCATTTCAGGTTTTGCCAGCAAGAAAAACGATGATCCAGAATTGACAAACAAAATTTGGAACATGAGCAAAGCAGTTAAAGGGGATGAGAAGAGTCCTAAAGAAATGTTTAACATTTATGAGCAAAATGATGAATTCATTCCTGGCTGCGCGTCCGCATCAAGTCTTCATTTCGATCTCGGAACCGTAGATGAAAAAGAAGAACACAACTTGTGCGTCTACAATCTCCAAGTTGCAGCAAACAAACGACAGAGAGTTGACAAAAGTCATACACAATTTGCATCAATTTACGTACCACCAAGCTATCGTCAAAACGTCTGTGGTGTTTTGCAGCTATCCACAAAATATCCAACTAAATTGGATTTGAAGAAAAGCTGGGATGCTACTACCGTTAAGAAAGATGATTATGGCAAAGCATGGGCTTATATTTACATGGTGACAAAATCTGGTGAACTCAAATAAACTCGCCTTCTAAACGGTTGATTTTTTTCAATAGCCACTAAAAGGAAGGAAACTTTTTTCATCTTGAATAGATATATAGTAACAAATTAACATTATTTTTGTATTTTGGGGTAGACCATATGAAGGAATTCAGTATTAATACGTGAATGACAGGTGGGGCACTCCAATACGCCTGTACCACGACTGAATATAAGAACGTTGTTTCCAATACATTGGCTGGTCGCAGGTGCGAGTTTTTTTTTACTTTTCGTGGAGATCAAGCTTGCCAATTAAGCTGCGAGCAATCATTAGAGCTTCATGAAAAATATTTCATCATCAAAGTTGAAAATACTTCGGTAAATTGATATTATAGAGTTCATTCTTGTTTTCGATGCAAATAGATCAAGAGATCCCTATCGTGTTGGTCAGTGCCCAAAATTGGATTCAAAAATGTTGGTTTAAACGTCCCTCGATTGAGAAACGTCCCTTAAAAGACGTACAAGCATATTATAGTAGTACCTTATAGATGGCAGCTTCTATTATTTACACGCAAATGATTTTTATGTCTCGTAGTGTGTTATTTTTTTAAGTAATGGGTACAAGTAGCTTTGAACAATTTAGTATTTAGCATTGTAAGCACTTATCTTGGAGGTAGTGTTAGGCATCAATTTAACTAATGGGGTAGACTATTATTTATTTGTACGGGGAAAATTTTATTGTAGTATTTTCTTAGTTGAAGCTAGGTTTTGATTGAATTTCAACTGTATGTAAGGGATATAATTATTGAAGCATTTATGAAAATAATGATTTTCTTATCATTAATTGACTTTGCTTTGAACTATGTATATTAATAAGGGATTAAAAAAGGGGTAGGAATCTGTTACGTTAGCAGATTAGTGAAATGAGTTACGTTAGTGGATGCCATCAGCAGCCTTACATTTGGATCTTATAAAAAATTCTGGACATGGGGGGTGAGGATAAATGGGATATTTTGTTCGGGGGGTGTAGTGAAAAATCTGCAAAATTTGCCTTGTTTTAGGGCAAACTTGCTCTGATTTGGGGAGATTTTGAATGTCCGAGGAGTCAACTGATGCTTGCCCAGGGGTGAGATCTGTTGTCAAAATTCGCATCAATGTCACGGGGTAAATTTCCAAAAAATGTTATATCCTCCACCCCCATATTCAATTTTTTTTCTGGAAGAGCCCATTATAAATGAACCTTTTGAACATAAGGTGAACACAGTATGGAACAAGTACAAAGTATAAACTTTGCCATACCATCCAGAGAAAATTCTTTAAGCCTGATAATTTTAACCCAATCCATGGATATTATACAGACAGATCAAAACGAGATGATTTTGTCTGTTGCAATCGAAAATTGATTTATTAATTTTGAAAGTAAAAAGAAAAATCAAAATCAAAAGGAACGGAAAATAGCAACTAATTTCTGTTAAGGAAAGACACTAATTACGTAATCTAATCTATTCTTAAAAAAATAAAAAACAACAACATTTAAAATTAGCAAAAGCTTTTCGGTCTTTCCATCATCAGTGCTATAGAATAGTAAAATTGAAAATCAAAAAAGTTACAAATTTATTCGTCTAAAAACATTAAAAAATAATAAAAGAAAGCTATTAAAAATGAAAAGAGGCATTCTCTGATTTGGGTACTAAGCGGGACAGTGGAAGGGTGTGGCATAATTCCGATTTGGGTACGAAGCAGGACAGTGGAAGGGTGTGGCACAATTCCAATTTGGGTACTAAGCAGAACAGTGGAAGGGTGTGGCGTAATTCTTGTTTGGGTACGAAGCGGGACAGTGGAAGGGTGTGGCATATTTCTTGTTTGGGTACGAAGCGGGACAGTGGAAGGATGTGGTGTAATTCTTGTTTAGGTACGAAGCGGGACAGTGGAAGGGTGTGGCGTAATTCCAATTTGGGTATAAAGCAGGACAGTGGAAGGGTGTGGCATACTTCCGATTTGGGTACGAAATGGGACAGTGGAAGGGTGTGGCGTAATTCCGATTTGGGTACGAAGCAGGACAGTGGAAGGGTGTGGCGTAATTCCGATTTGGGTACGAGGCGGGACAGTGGAAGGGTGTGGCTTAATTCTGATTTGGGTACGAAGCGGGACAGTGGAAGGGTGTGGCTTAATTCTGATTTAGGTACGAAGCGGGACAGTGAAAGGGTGTGGCGTAATTCCGATTTGGGTGCGGAGCGGGACAGTGGAAGGGTGTGGCTTAATTCTGATTTGGGTACGAAGCGGGACAGTGGAAGGGTGTGGCTTAATTCTGATTTAGGTACGAAGCGGGACAGTGAAAGGGTGTGGCGTAATTCCGATTGGGTGCGGAGCGGGACAGTGGAAGGGTGTGGCTTAATTCTGATTTGGGTACGAAGCGGGACAGTGGAAGGGTGTGGCGTAATTCCGATTTGGGTACGAGGCGGGACAGTGGAAGGGTGTGGCTTAATTCTGATTTGGGTACGAAGCGGGACAGTGGAAGGGTGTGGCTTAATTCTGATTTAGGTACGAAGCGGGACAGTGAAAGGGTGTGGCGTAATTCCGATTTGGGTGCGGAGCGGGACAGTGGAAGGGTGTGGCATAATTCAGATTTGGGTACGAAGCGGGACATTGAAAGGGTGTAGCATAATTCCGATTTGGGTGCGAAATGGGACAGTGGAAGGGTGTGACACAATTCCGATTTGGGTACGGAGCGGGACAGTTGAAGGGTGTGGCGTAATTCCGATTTGGGTACGAAGCAGGACAGTTGAAGGGTGAGGCGTAATTCTGATTTGGGTACGAGGCGGGACAGTGGAAGGGTGTGGCGTAATTCTGATTTGGGTACGAAGCGGGACAGTGAAAGAGTGTGGCGTAATTCCGATTTGGGTGCGAAGCGGGACAGTGGAAGGGTGTGGCATAATTTTGATTTGGGTACGAGGCGGGACAGTGGAAGGGTGTGACATAATTCTAATTTGGGTACGAAGTGGGACAGTGGCAGAGTGTGGCATAATTTCAATTTGGGTACGAAGCAGGACAGTGGCAGGGTGTGGCATAATTTCAATTTGGGTACGAAGCAGGACAGTGGAAGGGTGTGGCATAATTCTGATTTGGGTACGAAGCAGGACAGTGGAAGGGTGTGGCGTAATTCTGATTTGGGTACGAGGCGGGACAGTGGAAGGGTGTGGCGTAATTCTGATTTGGGTACGAAGTGGGACAGTGAAAGGGTGTGGCGTAATTCCGATTTGGGTGCGAAGCGGGACAGTGGAAGGGTGTGGCATAATTCCGATTTGGGTACGAAGCAGGACAGTGGAAGGGTGTGGCGTAATTCTGATTTGGGTACGATGCGGGACAGTGGAAGGGTGTGGCGTAATTCTGATTTGGGTACGAAGTGGGACAGTGAAAGGGTGTGGCGTAATTCCGATTTGGGTGCGAAGCGGGACAGTGGAAGAGTGTGGCATAATTCCGATTTGGGTACGATGCAGGACAGTGGAAGGGTGTGGCGTAATTCTGATTTGGTTACGAAGCGGGACAGTGGAAGGGTTTGGCGTAATTCTGATTTGGGTACGAGGCGGGACAGTGGAAGGGTGTGGCATAATTCTAATTTGGGTACGAAGCAGGACAGTGGCAGAGTGTGGCATAATTTCAATTTGGGTACGAAGCAGGACAGTGGCAGGGTGTAGCATAATTTCAATTTGGGTACGAAGCAGGACAGTGGAAGGGTGAGGCGTAATTCCGATTTGGGTACGAGGCGGGACAGTGGAAGGGTGTGGCGTAATTCTGATTTGGGTACGAAGCGGGAATTGTTGTTGGGCACGAAGCGGGACAGTCGCTTTCACTGTCCGGGTTATACCCATGTACCACGCTAACCCGACCTGATCCGTTACTTCGAATGTGGTGCTGGCTTGCTTTTGGTAAAAACACCAGCTGAGCGAGCGGCAGCAGTTTCACTTTCAGTTTCAAAATTCGTGCATTTTTCACACAGAGAAAATATACAAAGCCCTTTTTACACTAAAAGTATTTAATTTCAGTGTAAGCCAGCCCATAAATCACTTTCACTTTTCAAGCTTTTCCTTTGAAGCCTAAAAACAGATAGATAGACTCCCCTCCACGCCCACAATCACCACTAGCAGCACCAACATTACAACCCCACATGAAAAGACAGGAGGAAGACACAGTCAAAAGAAATAGAGGTATATTCTTTTTCTCTCTTTTAGCTGGTAGCTATTGCCACTATTGCTATTGGCTATAAACTATAGGCAGTTACATCAATATGCCTTCTTACCTGTCTTTAAAAATATAAATAAAAGTAATCACGGAAAAGGACGCGAAAAAAAAAGACATAAGTGTGAGAACAGAGTAATCAAACTCGTTAGAAAAAGTACCACTAGAAGTCATAAAAAATCAACCTGAATAAATCAGTGTAGACCTAAAGCTCTAAACCAGCATCTAATAACATGAAAACCAGAACATGATTCTTCAATGGGAATCAAAACTATAAAGTGCACTTACAAACATCAATTTGTCAGATCTAACAAAATTAATAACCGCACTGTCATCATTGACAATAAAACAAACAATTTTCTGTCAAGAGCCTTGTAAACATTCCAACAACTTCCATCGAAATGATCTATCACAGCTTAGTCTACCATTTTTAGCACGGTCCGAGGATTGAGCCGAGTACGCTCCGCGAACTCCTGCGCGGGTGAAAAACTTCAATCTGTCAATCATTCTCTCAAGCGAAGAGTACGCGAAGCGATTCTAGCTTTACGATAGTGCCGTGGGTCATCAATGGATAGTATTCAATTATCATTATCCCTTTATTTTCATTCCTAGAACTTTTGCAAAAAAAAGGAAAAATAGAAAAGTTGTATTTTTTACTGCTCTATTCACATACTGAATTTGAAAGATCTTCTATGTGGCGTTTTTTTGCAAACTTCAAAAAACTGATTTTTGTCCCGCCTTTGCGGGACTTTGGCTTAAGTGCTTGAGTGCAGCATAGGGTACAAAGTCCAAACATGCGTTTCCCGTAATTTTTGTGTGAAGAGTTAGGTCTATACTGTAAATGCAATCGGAATTCCAGAGAACTTCATAATTCCCCAAACAACATTACATCACTATGTATATATGTATGTCAAACTCCCATTACATAAATTTTACAATTACGTCAGAGTAGACTACGCTCGCCACCGAAGAGGTTTATTTGGAAAGGGTAATTACATTTTATTGTTCGCTTCTTTTTTAAAGATTGGCCGGGTTGGAAAAGTATGAATTTCTTTGTACATATTTTACCTACCCCAAATATTTAGGAGGCTGAGTTTTAAACGAATTGTCAAGTTGAAACGAACGATAAATGTAGCAAGGTCTGTTTTATTTACCCCCTGGTGACTTAACAAAAGAGACTTAACTCGATGTTACAATCCAATTATTGAAAGTTTGTCTCTGCCTTTTTATAATGAGCGAGACATACGTTCTCTGATTACGCAATTTTCATATTGACATTTTCGAGGCATTTTGATGTAACTGATAAGTAAGTAAGTTTTGTGACACCTCGCTCAGTCAGTCAGGCACATCCTGGCAAATGAAGAATTAATAGAAGAATTAAAGAAATAATAGCCATTAAGAATTAGTGAATAAGGCTGAACCTGTGTCGTGGGAGAAGCCTTTCTTCTTTTTTAGAGAAAACATATAACAAGAAGTCGAGAATACAAAATATAATACAAAATCTTAAAAAGTATGTTTCATGGGTTAATGCTGTAAAAACCCATCAATAAGTCAGCATCACCAGGGTTGCGATCAACCTGCGCTTTCCTGAAGCGAAAAGTTCATGGGTAAATGCTGTATTACACCCATCAATAAGCCAGCATCACCAGGGTTGCGATCAACCTGCGCTTTCCTGAAGCGAAAAGTTCATGGGTAAATGCTGTGTTACACCCATCAATAAGTCAGCATCACCAGGGTTGCGATCAACCTGCGCTTTCCTGAAGCGAAAAGTTCTTATCCTGATCTTAACAATGTATTTACACAAGCTCTTGACGATTGTATTGTATTCAACAATCTGGCTGAAACCTAACAACATCAAAGACAGATATGTATTCAACACTGACATTACATTCATTCCTGATGGGGATATATTCACCAAAGAAGTGTTCTTCACTATTTCGTACAACATGATCCATACAAAAATTCAGCCCAGATAACAATCTACATATCATCTGATCAACTTGTTACTGATCCTTAGTGGTCAAATTGAAACAAACCCAGGACCAGCTCGTCCAATTAAATTTCCATGTGGCGAGTGTTTACAAAGCTGTGAAATGGGGTCAAAGAGCAATAGCATGTGACTCGTGTGACCAATGGTTCCACAAAGATTGTATTGAAATGAACAGTTTTATCTACCAAGCTTATGAATCAACTCCTGATCTCACCTGGGAATGTTGCAACTGTGGTATCAAAAATATCAGCCCATCATTATTCGACAATACCCTCAACTCCTCAACTGATTCAAACATCTCTAATGCCAGCGATAACACACCAAAGCTATTAGCCAAACAACTCCGTATCTTATGCATAAACTTTTGTAGTATCTGGGACAAGAAAGAACTCCTTGAAGATGCGCTATTCGATGATAACATTGATGTTATCATTGGATCTGAAACCCACTTAGATCCCTGTATAAAGGATAAAGAATTTTTACCTGAAACATACAAGTGCTTTCGCCGTGACAGAATAAAAGATAACTCCAAAGGTGGTGCGATCATAATTGTTAAAAGAGAACTCATTGCAGAACAGGTCAAAAAATCAGAGACATGCGAACTTGTCTCAATCAAAATCCAGACACATAAACACCCAGTAATCATCACTTCGTGCTACAGACCTACTGGGCCAAATTGAAAAGTCCCGTTTCTGTCACGGAAGGAAATCAGAGCCTCTTTTGGTCTATTTTTGAAAAATGGTAAAATGAATGAAAATAGTATTAGTCCTGAATTAAAGCCTTCATAGTACTACTACTTCCAAAGCAAAATAAATTTCATAAAAGTTTTTCCTCGTTGAATAATTGAACTTTGAAGGTTCTGTCACGGAAGGAACGCAGCAAAGACATTAAAAAAGACAAAAGTATGCTGATTCAGATTCCTGTGAATTTAAAGAGAATTTTAAAACCAAAATACCACCAGAAGAAACTTATGTCTATCTGCTTGTCATTGAAAAAAGAACTGAGTCAAAAAAATTAATTTCAATGGCTACAGGCCTTTGCAACTGAGAAAGGTCAGTGTCACGGAAGGACACCGTCACGGAAGGAGAAAATTCCTATTTTTCAAAATCAGCAATAGCGTAAGAAATGTTGACTGCAACTAGTGGAGTGACACATCATATCATGAATCATAGCCATTTTTACTATTCAGTTCATTTCACAACCTTGGAACTGTATTTTTATTGTTCAACCATAATGGTGATATAATTAGGAAATTTTACAGGAAAGATTATATATTTTTTAAGCAAAAAACGTAAAAACGCGACCTTACAAGCGAGTGAGCTACTTCCAAAGGCTCTAATTAGCACATTTCCATGGTGCTGAAGCGATTTAGAGGGTTTAGAACCGGCTGGGAACAGTAGTTTTGCCAGAAAACCGGTTTTTAGGCCTCCAGAGCCGCCTGGGCTTACGCCTTAGTTAAGCTTATTCTGAGCTACATACAGGGCTGAGCTGGTTCCCAATGGTCCTAAACCTCGTGGGACACTCTATTGCAAAGGATTAGACCCATTGAAGTCCAGCGAAGGGGGTAGAACCGACGAATTTTCACTAAAATAGCTTAAAACGCTTAAAAAGCTCTATTTAAGCGTTTTTAAGCAAAAAACGTAAAAACGCGACCTTACAAGCGAGTGAGCTACTTCCAAAGGCTCTAATTAGCACATTTCCATGGTGCTGAAGCGATTTAGAGGGTTTAGAACCGGCTGGGAACAGTAGTTTTGCCAGAAAACTGGTTTTTAGGCCTCCAGAGCTGCCTGGGCTTATGCTGTAAGCTTACAGCGCTTTACTGGAGCTTTAGTTAAGCTTATTCTGAGCTCCATACAGGGCTGAGCTGGTTCCCAATGGTCCTAAACCTCGTAGGACACTCTCCTGCAATGGATTAGACCCATTGAAGTCCAAGATTTCTAAAAATAACAAGATATTTTCAATCCGTCACGGAAGGACAAGGTGAAAGTGTCACGGAAGGACAATAATTTCAGACCTTGTAAGTGAATATGAAGGAGGTTGCTTTGGAATGTAATTTCATTTTTTGTTAGGGGGTACCAATAGTTAGAACTTGCAATAATATCAAGAGTAGTGTACTTGCACAAAACTGGTAAAAAAACTTTTTGTCTTGAAATTGTCACGGAAGGAATTCGATATTTGAAAAAAGTTTCTGCTTGCAGTACTTTTTTGTGGTTCAACTTATTTCAAAATGAATAAACCTATTAAACTAACTAGGGTATGTACTTGTTTTAAAACAACATTTCAATTTTGATTAATCATTTTATTTTTCAAAAGAAGGTCCATTATTTAACACTTGTCCTTCCGTGACAAAACCTCACTAGTTGTGTTTCGATATAATCACCTGATTACAGAGTCTAAAAGTGCGACTCGGTTGATTTAAAAGTTGAAATTGGAAAATTTAAGGGTTATTTAAAAATAAAATCACAGTTACTTATTTTGTTTGTAAGATTTTTGATTTTGTGTTTTGGTTGACCACTTTTCAATTTGGCCCTACTGATTCCAATCTTCTTGTAGCTACCAACATTTGTAATGAAATCAAAGATCTGAATAACACATTCAAAAACTCTCCACATTGGTTTGGTGGTGATACAAATCTTCCAGATATAGACTGGAACAATAACACTATTGTTAGCAATAATTACAAAAAGAACATCAGCGAAGGCTTCCTCGAGACTTTTGACGATTGTGGCTTAGAGCAGCTAGTCAAGTTCCCTACACGTCAGGAAAACACTCTTGACATCATCGCAACAAATCGACCAACTTTTGTCAGCAGAATAGCCCCTCACCCAGGTTTCAGTGACCACGAAACAGCTGTTCTTCTTGACATGGTATGTCATCCTATTCGATCCAAACCTAGCAAACACAAAATCTTCATGTGGAACAGAGCAAACATTGGGTCCATCAAAGATCAAATCTCTGCTGAAATTGCTGAGTTTACCACTACTTACAACTCTGAATCCCCTGTTAATGACATGTGGAAAGCCCTCAAAGCTCTTATCGAAAATGCCATGCTATCCGTCCCTTCAAAATACACATCAAGTCGTTATTCTCAACCTTGGATAACACAGAAATGTAAAAGGTTATCTCGGCGAAAGAAGAGGGCCTACAAGCGCGCCAAAAAATCATCAAAACCTGCAGACTGGGATCGCTTCAAAAAGCTAACAAACGAATGCAGGAAAGCTTGCAAATCAGCATTCAATAACTTTGTCAAAAACTGTGTAAGCCCAGATGGGGTAAATAATCCTAAGAAACTGTTTCGATTCATAAAATCTCGTAAATGTGAAAATGATGGAGTAGCACCCCTGCGAGACAATGGCAGCTTACACATTGATAACACCAAGAAAGCGAACATCCTCAACAAACAGTTTTCAAATGTCTTCTCCATTCCTGACAATCGAATCCCACCCCTGCAGGGTCAAGCAAATACACCCATGCCAGAAATTAATATCACAGAACCTGGTGTTCGGAAACTCCTTAACGATATCAACCCTAACAAAGCTGCTGGTCCAGACGGTGTCTCGTCAAGATTTCTCAAAGAGTTTGCTGACCAAATATCTCCTGGTCTTACCTTAGTGATGCAAGCTTCACTCAAACAGTCTTCCATCCCAGATGACTGGAGGCATGCCCTGGTTGCCCCTGTGTTCAAACCTGGTAAATCCGACAAATCCAAAGCCTGTAACTACAGGCCTATCAGTCTTACCTCCATATCCTGTAAAATTTTGGAGCATATTTTACACAGCAACATTATGGCCCACCTTGACAACACCAACATTCTGACAGATAGCCAGCATGGTTTCAGGAAACATCGGTCATGTGAATCACAACTTGTAACAACCATCCAAGACCTTGCTAAGTCCCTGAACGAAGCTAAGCAAATCGACTCAATTCTACTTGACTTTTCAAAGGCTTTTGATAAAGTTGACCACAAAAAACTTTGTCTGAAACTTCATCATTATGGCGTAAGGGGTAAAACTCTTGAATGGATCACCAACTACCTCTCCGATCGCACTCAAACTGTTGTCGTTAACGGCAAGTCATCTGAAAAAGCTAATGTTATCTCTGGAGTTCCTCAAGGCACAGTCCTCGGCCCTCTTTTGTTTTTAGTTTACATAAACGATCTTCCTGAATTGGTTAAATGTAAAATAAGATTGTTTGCTGATGATGCGCTCATTTACAGAGTCATTGACTCAATTAATGATGCCATAAGCCTTCAGGAAGACTTAAACCAACTCATGAATTGGGAACATGAATGGTCAATGGAGTTCAACCCGGACAAATGTAAAGTTTTACGAATCACCAACAAGCGTAATACTATCATTCAACCATATTCAATGCACAACCAAGTACTCGAAGTTGTTGACTCAGCGAAATATCTAGGTGTGTATATCCACAAAAAGCTCTCCTGGAATGTCCATAACGACTATACTGTTAAGAAAGCCAACCAAACTCGATGTTTCATACAAAGGAATCTCAGATCATGTCACCCAAATACAAAGCTTCAATGCTTCAAAACCTATGTCCGACCCATCCTGGAATATGGATCAGTCGTATGGGACCCTCACTCAGCCTCCAACATCTATAAGCTGGAAATGGTTCAGAGGAAAGCTGCACGCTTCATCTCGAATGACTGGCGGCAAATGAGTAGTCCCTCATTGATGCTTCGTAATCTTGAACTTAAAACCCTTCAAACCAGGAGAACAGCAAATAAAGTTAAATTCATGCATAAAATTCTTCATGGCAAAGTTGAATCTTTATCCGCTCTTGCACCTCGTGCACGTAACACTCATCTTAAACTTATTCCGATCAATGCAAGGATTCAAACATATGAATTCAGTTACTTCCCGTCAACCATCCGCCTGTGGAATGAATTACCCGTGAATCTCATATCTGAGTTAAATTATGATTCTTTTTGTAAAGGTGTCAATGAGCACTATACTTAACTTGTATGTATCATTTTAATTGTTTACATTTTGCCTTCACTTGCTCATAACTCCTCCTGATTTCAAGCTTTTTATTTTAGCTCTATTCCTGCTGTGCCTTAGTATCTAGTCTCAATCTAGTCATCATCCTCTAATCTCAAACTCTCACTAATTCTATTCTTTTCTATTCAGCTCAGCAGCTAGGTCGTGCATTCAAGGCAAAAGTTATTTATTTACTATTAATGTTTCTGCTTTCTTTTTAGCCTATATTAAACATAATACTGAATCATAATATTTAATTTTAAGTAATCATATTTATATATTATATAAAAATTTAAATGTATATTTTATATCTTATTAACTTCATCAAATCACAAGTCTTTCAGGTCTACATTATCACATCTTAGCCTCCCGTTTACTACATACTATTCTAAATCCTTGTGGTGGTGTCTTTCAGCTTCAGTCATATCTCGCTACTTCGCTATCTTACTACTTCTTCTTACAGCCACTTTTAGCTTTAGTTGTTTTCATTTTATTAGGTATTTTTTAGAACTTTATAACTTTTTATTTTCAATATCATGATAATGTACGTTAGCGTATTATGTGATCACTTAATAGAACTAGAACTAGAACTGAACGGGGTGAGCATTTGCATGGGGTATTCGTCACCCAGTGTAAATGAGATAGGACGTCTCAGGCTAAAAGCGTGAAAATGAATAAAAATGAACTTCAAACTGAAAAAGGGAAAAAAGGAAGAAAACTGGGAACTTTATTTTTTTGTTAAAAGTTTCTTCAATCTTCGAAGACAAAATTGACCCATGGAAAAAAAATTTCATCTATGCAGTTCTTTGAAATGAAGCAAAATATTTCCAACCCGGTTCAATTAAACTGGGTATTCGGCGCTATTACGTCACTTTCGTTTTCGACCCCGTTCATTTGCCAGGATGTGCCTGACTGTCAGTGCCAGTCAGGACCTCATTTCACTTTATCGATATTACGCAAACGGCAGTGTGCGCTAAATAATCTTGGTCTGCTTTCGATTTCAAGCAAAGGTCTTAGCAACAGGGCGCGCGTACATAGCAACAGGGCTGGGTAGAAAAATCTAAACATAGAATTCAAAAAAAATACCGATCATCGTATAGAGCACTCAAAAATAACCCCTTTCTATGTTTAGTTTGTTCTACCTTGGATTATAACTGAAAATATCTTCAAAAAAACCTTCGTCCGCTATCAGCCAGTTAGTCACACTAGGAAATTAAGCTTTCAGAAAAAACAACATCAGTCATCTACAGGATACATTTCAACAACAAGGATGAGAGTTACCTGAATCAAGTTCGCAAGACAATATTAGGGGCGACATCTATATTCAACCCTGCCACGCGTAACGGGAAAAGACCGATAGTTTTCAAACATACCTACACACCCTCTTAATCGGTCTTTGCAAAAAAGACCAAAATCCAACACTTTACCCACCACTGTAAACATGTTTCATTCTTTTTTCTCAAGTTCTCTCATAAATTTATTCACAACTTGGCCATCCACTACGCTCAAAACTGAGTGCGATTGGAAATGCGAGTGCGAGTGAAAATCGGGAAAGAAAAACCAAATAGAGACAAGTCTCGATTACTCAAATAGAAGGCTAAAAGAATTGGCGGACGGCATTTTGATTGGCCCTTTCAAAGATAGATTACGTCACTTTGGTAAAAGAAATTTCCTACGCGCGCGGGAAAAAGAAAACAATTTCAGATCAGCTTAGTGGAAAAATAAAGTTACCACGGGAGCACAAAAGCCTATACTTCGAAAACACCGCGACTGTATTCGAAGAAATTGATTGACGGTAGTTTGAATTTGAATGAAAAGCGCATTCGTGGAAGTAGAAACAAAGGCAACTACTAGAAATATTCAGCTTTTGTAAGAATTTATTATTGGCTTTTCTTGGATATTGAGTAGAACATTTTATTTTGGTCATGATTGCCACAGTTAACTCTCACAAGTGGGATATACCTACCCACTAACGGTCTTTTCCCGTTACGGGTGGCAGGGTTGAATATGGACGTCGTCCCTTAATTAAAACTTGAAAGTTGGAAACAAAATAAAACGTGCAGTAGCCAAAATCAACCAACCAAAATTTGTCATTCAATTCCCGAGACAGCGCTTCGATTTTTACTGTCAGCCACGCGGTACTCTTTGCCCGCTTCAATTCTTAATAATGAGTAATAAGAGAGGTGCGCGCTTCTTAGCTAAGTCGTGCCCGCGGGCGATAAATTTATGTTTACTTATCTTGTATATTTTAGTGGTATTTATCCAATGAAAAGGATGTTGACAAAATATGCACGGCGCTGACAAAATATGCACGGCATTGATTATGACATCATATATGTCAATGTCGATTCAACGCCTGTTAAAGAAAATAATTCGTAGATAGTTGTTTTTATCTTGAAATTTAGAAATATGAGCAAAAAAAGATCAAATTTAATATTTGTTTCCTATCTAGATTAATTAATGTATATAGAATACGGTAAATTTTCACGAAAAATATTTCGCGATGACGTTACGCCCAATCGCGCCCACGGGAAAGTTCAAATTTTTAATTATCAGGAAATCGGGGAAATCGGTTCACCACCTGGATAAAAAACGTACGGAATGAAACCTGACAGAAGGTTTTCAACCAGATTTATTCAGATAAAGCTATAAGAGGTTCATTACTTGTGGATTTTAAAACCTACATAAGCAAAAACGAAAGTTGTAGGGAAGGAAAGAGTAAACGCAAGACAGAAGGTTTGGTTGTGTTGATCAGGTATGTTTCAGGGCCCGCGCCACCGGGGGGGCCGGGGGGCCATGGCCCCTCCACTTTTTTGCAAAGCAAAATAAAAAATTTCTCTTCACCTAATGATCTTTTTCTTTTCTGTGCGCGTGCCAATAAAAACGTTAGAACCTTATGAGGGGGGGTTCGGCTCATAATGCCGGTCCGGACTAGTCGTCGTGGATCAGGTCGCCGACTTTCGAAGGTTGTCGTGGGTCGGGGCGGCGCCCTTCGAGAGTTGTCGTCCAACCAGGGAGTCGTTGGGAGGGACATCGTGGGAGCCTCTCTTTCATTTTATTCGTCCTCAATTTAATCTAATTAATTAGATCTGGTCTTTAAAATATCTGTCATATTCTTCTCAAGAGTCGTCGTTGGGCCGCCGTCCCTCGAGAGTCGTCGTTGGTCCGCCGTCCCTCGAGAGTCGTCGTTGGTCCGCCGTCCTTCGAGAGTCGTCGTTGGTCCGCCGTCCCTCGAGAGTCGTCGTTGATCCGCCGTTCAAGCCTCCATCAATCTGATGCAAATATTTATAGTTTAATCAGAAGTTTGAGATTACTAAGTATTTCCAAATTAAATTGGCTATAATTTTTCCTAAAACCTTGTGCCATTTTCTCGTGTTTGATAAAGAATTAGGAAAACCTGAAAAAAACCTACAGCTTCCTATAGTGTAGACTACGATGAGTCAGTTCAATCACTGCAAAATAAGTTTACCAAATTGGACAAAAAAATTTCTTCCTGTAAGGTATGTTTAACCAATTGAGGTATAAGCCCGAAGGCTAGAATTTCAATCTCTTCACAATTTGGATGGGTGAGTGGTCCATCAACTCTAATGACGTGTGATTCACTGATCGCCTTAGTGATAATAAACACCGCGTAAATTATAAGGCTTGCTTCACTTTTCTTGCCTGAGAAAGGCTAAAAATTCAATTCTAGCCACAGTTCGCCACACTGTTCGCCGTCCCCAACCACAACTCTCGAAGGTCGTCGGACTGTTCGCCGTCCCCAACCACGACTCTCGAAGGTCGCCGGGCATTCGCCGTCCCCAACCACAACTCTCACTCTCGAAGGTCGCCGCACTGTTCGCCGTCCCCAACCACGACTCTCGAAGGTCGCCGCACTGTCCGCCGTCCCCAACCACAACTCTCGAAGGAAAATCAGACCAAAAAGGAAGCTGTTTTAGCCAAATAAGACAGGTCAAAATCGAAAATTTTCTGCCCCGTCGGCGCAAACCATGGTTGCACCTCCTTAGTCACTATATTTTTGTTGGCCCCCTCACTTTCAAAATCGTGGCGCGGGCCCTGATTTTTATTCTATCCGAACTAATTTTAAAAAAGACCAAAGAGGTCCTGACTGAGTAACGGCTTGTCACTGTGCCGGGTGCATACTCGGCGCCTTGGGCCCGCAGGGTTGCTAGTAACGGCTCAAATTTCAGTCAGGTTAAAGAAGGTGCAATTTTACTCATATTATAATAACATTACCCCCGTCTTTTTTGTCATTCAATAAGTATTTCCAAATTTTGTATTCTGCTGTGTGAGTGTGGCTCAACGGATAGCACGCTGGGTTTCTGATCAGAAGCTCTTTCATTTGGTGGGTTCGAACCCCGGTTGGGTCGATAATTCAAGGTCAGTTAATCATTTCCAACTTCAACAGAATTTATTCAGCTTTCTTTTGCAAAAGAAATTATCAATGATGATGGAATGTAAAGAGATGGAAAAACAGCTTTTCTGATTACTCAAAGTTCAACGATCACTTCTATTGAAAACTCTATTGTAAAAACGTTGATTATGTCATTAAATGAAAGTCCAGAAAAGACGACTCTCCATACAAATCGGACAGTTTCTACATGATTTGACGATAAAAATGAAAATCTGTTTTTCCTTTTTTGCCGATTACTAGTTCAATTTTTAAGAATAAGGAGCAATATTTTTACCAATGTATATAATATAGCAAAAGAAATTCTTAACGCAATGATATTAAATTGATCCTTGTAAAACTGTCAGAAGTCGAGTAAAATCAAGATGAAGTTATAATTTTCTCGAGCTGTAGCTTTCCATATTATGGTGCGGTCATGATGCGGTTATATCAGTAGAATCGCTAGGAAATTCTGAGCAAGAAGATATAGGTACCTTTTCGTATATGAGAGGTGTACCCAAAATATAAGCCCTAAAAGTTAGCGCATAATCAGGCTTGAAACAAAAGAATTTTGTCACAACACGCTAATTATGCAGATTTTTTATAGCGACAACAAAAGAAACCTATTTACTCAACATAAACTCCCTTAAGGGCAAGATAGTAAGTCGCACTAGGAAATTTAGCTTTCAGAAAAAACAACATTAGTCATCTACAGGATGTAATTGCAACAACAAGGATAAGAGTTACCTGAATCGAGTTCGCAAGACAATTAATTAAAACTTGAAAGTTTGAAACAAAATAAAACGTGCAGCAACCAAAATCAACCAACCAAAATTTGTCATTCAATTCCCGAGACAACGCTTCGATTTTTAAGGCCTTGTTTATACGCTAAAGTAAAAATAATTCCGCACATGTAAATGGGTCATTGTTTGAGATCCGGCAAAATTTCCGGGAGATAGCCTATCCGGCGGTGCGCGGATCTAGGTGGGTTCCGCCTCCCCCGTAGATCTTTTTCTTGGGAAGTTGATCTTCAAATTAGTTTTCAAGGTTGGCTTGGCTCAAACTTTTTCATCTATGGCTCAAATTTTAGGCAATAATTTCTCAAAGTTTTTGAAAATGTTAATTTCATTAAAAAGCGCCGGGTTATTTTTTCATGAATCCCTTTAGAAGTTTTGCGGCGCATTTTTTTGCTTGAGAGTCAAATAAACGATATACCGCTTTCGCAGCATTAATCTTTGATACGCATTTTGGCGGGACGCTGGTGTGACTAACTGCAAGAGACCTGCTATATGACGAGCCGTTTTTCCATTGTTTTCAAGAAGCTGTTTTTCCATCTCTTTACATTCCTCTGGTCCACCAGACTGTGTCAATCGAACGAATCGAACGCCAAATCAATTGAAAACGCAATTGAACACAATCAAATAATTGCAATTCGATTGTTATTGAACACAATCAAATAATTGCAATTCGATTGTTGAACACAGTGGTGAATAACAGGCAACCTAAGGGGTCGCCAGACAGATTTAGCGCAAATCGCCCTTATTTTTCTAGGCCAGGTCCTTTGTCTAGGATGGTTAGTCTCTCTCTCCCTGTCTAGGGGACAGAGACTTCAGTTGAACAAATTTCTTACCTTGCAAAACCAACTTAAAGTCTGTCTCAAAATAATTTGCAGCTGAGACAAAAATGTCTTTAACTTTTGATAGAATTTGAATGAAGTTGCAATTTTGTGCTGGTTGAAAAGATATTTGTGAGTGGAATATTATCAAGCAAAAAAAATTGAAAAATAAAGAAAAATGAAAATGAAACATTAAAAAAAAATCAACTTGTTATAGAAATATGGGGTATAATTACCGTCAACTGCTCTAACTTGGGACGATTGGTCGAAACATGGGACTGGTTGATATCTGGCCTGTATTTTCACTTACTGTTAAATCTCTTCGACAACAAATTTGTTTTGATAACTCCACCAAGTTTATCAATCATACTTTCTGTCATAACATGTCAGGATAACTTTCACTGATAGCGCGCCCTTTTTAACTTTTTACTTTCATTAAAAATGACCGGACGCCGATTGGAGAATTAGAGAACCCTAAGCCGCCTAACCGCCTATCGCCCGACAGGATTAATAAATAACGAGTGTGTAACTTGACGCGCGAGTGACATCAAACGCTCCATCGTTTTGCCACTAATTTGGTCTTCTTCGTTCCAGACATGCGCGTGTGTTCGACTACAGATTTTTTTCATATATTTGAATTTAAAAGCCTACTCGGTGCGAAAGAGAAATCATGTATTTTTTAATACGCCGTTCATTGACCCAAATCAAATGACTTTGGAGGTTCGGTGAAATGGTGGGAAGGCTCGAAATAACAATTTCAAGTGGGTCGGACAAAATGTCTGATCAGGGTTGCTTTAGCTTGAAAATTATGATTTTTGGGTCGGACATGAAGCCATTTGGGTCGGACAATGTCCGATGTCCGACCGTTATTTCGAGCCCTGTGGTGGCCGTCCCATGTTTTGTCAGATAGTCCCAAGTTAGAGCAGTTGACAATACCATTTTCACAGGAGTGATTCTTCGATCTTTGACCATCATCACTGTGAAAAACTTTTTCAAAGATATTCATTCAATCAAAAGATATCAAACAAAGTTTGTTATTGGTTGTTTGACAAAAGGCTGTTTTTTTGTCGTTTTTTACTACTTTATAGAGTTCAACCAGCAATAAATTTTGTTTGATATGTTTTGATTGAACTAATATTTTTGAAAATTTTTTTCACAGTGATGATGATCTAAGATTGAAGAACCACTCCTGTGAAAATGGTAATCTTAGCACATTTCCACAAGAAGTTAATTTTTTTTTCTTCATTTTTCATTTTCATTTTTCATATTTTTCCAATTTTATTTTGCTTGATAATATTCCACTCACAAATATCTTTTCATAACTTTTCGTAACTTGATTTGAATTCTATCAAAAGATACAGCCATTTTTATCTCAGCTGCAAATTATTTTGAGACAGACTTTAGTGTTTTTTCAAACAACGTATTGGAGATAATCAAAGTTTGTCACAAAATACTGGGTGCTCCATACTCCGAGGTCCACTTAAAGCTATTTTATAGACTGGATGTTGCAATTTTAAGTGGCCTGGTAGTATATGGTAATATGCTTTTGCCAGATTTTAGTTGTTCTTGAATGGTAAAAATAGGATGAAGCAATGTTTTTATTTGAGAATAAGGGATTGCAAATCTGTTGTTGATGTTTGTTTCACATTTTTGATTATATTTTTCAACACAACAATTAGCTTTTTTGTTATTAGGATTTTTAACATTTTCTTTCTTTTTTTGTTGAAGTGATGCTTTTATTCATCAATAGAGTGCTTACCAACCGAAATCAGAAGCGTGTTATGATAGTAAAGCAGTGTATCAATACTGACAGTTTCATGTCTTATTCAAACAATCCTCAGTTGAAAATTTCAACTGAGGATTGTTTGAATAAGACATGAAACTGTCAGTATTGATCAATTGATTGATACAATAATTTTCACTGCTTCAACTATCTTAACATTTTCTTTCAAAATGGCAACATTGTCAAATGCTCCTATTCTACTTGTTCACTGGACTCAGCGCCATTAAAAATTATCAATAAACAATGTTTAGCCATCTTGAAGTAGACTTTTGAATACAATTTTCTCAAACTCCAGAAGAACTCAGTCAGGAGTAGAAAAAGGTTTCTCTTATTCAATTTTGCATTGTTATTATTTTAGTTACATTCTGTAATGTGAAGTTCCTAAACAAGCTTCAAAATGGCATCTGGGTTTAATTGGAGGTCTGAAGATTTCTCGGTAAGTCTGAAAATTAACAATTTGAATTTTTTGAAATTCTTAAAACATTTTTCTAAAGGTGAGAAGGCTTCATAGAGGCCATTTTGCCTTTTTCTACTGGTATTGGATAAAACAAGATAAACTATAAACTATAAAAAAGTTTAAGCTGCATGGAAATGGGCAATTTATTGGATTTTATGGCTTATGAAACATTTTCTTAATTGTTATATTGTAGGAACCTTTTGACCCCAATAATTTTGTTGAAAGAATATCTGCAAACATAGATGGTGGAGGTACCAAAGGAGGTCAGGAAGGTTTCGATCCTGTCAAGCTGAAGAATCATTTCCTAGAAACCATCAAGAGTTTGCAGCAACTCAGTGAGAAGACTGATGCACAGATTGTAAAGCTAGAACAAGTATGCAAAGACCAAGAACAAAAACACAAAGAAAATACTTTGGAAGTTGAAAAACAATACAAGGTGAGAGAGATATGCTTTCTCATCAACCTATATATATTTTGACTTGTTTTTTATTTTGACAATTTTTTTTTTCACTCCGAGCCACTAAATCATGATTCAAACAAATAAACAACACCAAAATTTTGATTTTATTAAACAAAGCTTTTCGAGTCTTTACTAACTCATTATTAGGTTTAAAAAAAAATTAACCTGATGATGAGTTAGTAAGACTTGAAAAGCTTTGTTTTTTTTTAATAAAATCAAAGTTTTAGTGTTGTTTATTTGTTTGAATGTACACAAAAAAACTCAAAAGGAGCAATTGATATTCATAAAACACGACCACTATCAGTATTGTCTGAAGGAGTACTTTGTTGACCTGAAATCTTGATTTTTTACCATTTCAGACTGCCATGACTCAGTTCCATGACTTGGATGACAGAATCAATTCAGTAGCCACAAAAGTGGTTCATTTGGGTGACCAATTAGAAAACATTAGTATCCCTCGTCAAAGGGTTCAAGAAACGACACAAGTCATGAAATATTTCGAGGAATTTCACCCAGGGAAAGAATTATCTCCAATATTTAATGACAAAAGCAAGGTATTTTGATTTTTTTTCTGAACAATCCTTGAAGGGTATGAATTATTATTCAATATTAGTTTTTATGTGAAGCAGGTCTTTTTACCATGAAAGTTAAAAGCTCAAACCCACAAACTTCTGCTAAGGCAAATTATTTTATCTCAATAAAGCTATCAACCCTTAGTGAGGTGGCCCTCTTTTTTGGGGACTGGTAATAAATTTACATTTTTAGATCGATTTCTAATTTCCTAATTTCTATAGTGCAAACTATTTTTAGCATTTGAATAAGTTTAAAAGTATATCGACATTACTCAATACTTTATTGCTTCAATGCAAGGGTATGTTACAATTTTCACAAGAGCACTTCTATACTTGTGTTTTGGATGCTGTCGTCGAAAAGAATTTTCCTTGCTTTTTCGTTACCAGTCTCCTCAAAAGATAGTTGTATTCAATGTTAATACCTAGCTAGCACAAGATATGATTATTTTAGCGCAATATTGCCCTAGGGATACTACATAAGTCAAGTGTATTTGAAAGAAGGAAATCTATTTTGTCTTTAGCTCCATGAGGCAGCAAATCTGATTTGTCAATTGTTGATGGTGGCAGATGAACTCCCGAAAGATCAGTAAGTCCGTCAATCACTGGATAAAGGATTTATACCTATGTCAGGATTAGTACCTGAATCAGGGGGGGGGGTACATGTTCAGTGTAGTGACCCATGGCCGGTGGGGTGGTGGTTTTTCAAAGTTATTTCCATTTAGTACATGGTAGTAAAAAGGGTGGTCCCCTATAAAAAATCTTCAAAAAAATTACAACCATGTACTAAATTGGGTGGTACCAAAGTAAACTTTAATTTTAAAGGATAGTACAATGTAGTATATTCAGCTAGATTTGATCAAATCGAATCGAAAAACTGCCAGTTGAATTTTCGTACTGCACTGTACTGCATGTGCCATAACTAAAATCTTTCTTTCTTCTTTCTTTCTTCTTTCTTTCTTTCTTTGTTTATTTTTCTCTTTCTTTCTTTTTGTTATGTTTAGAAATTTCAATTTCGAATGTTTGAAATATTCGAATTTCGAATGTTCACATAAATCGGTGCCGTGTGTATTTTTGTTATTGTTTTTCACAATGGTAGCCAAAGAAGTGGAGAGTATTAAGGGTCGAGACAAACCTGGACAAACTTCAAATGTTATTGAAGGACTGACTTATTTAAAACGTAAAATAGTCATTAACTCAAGAAATGATTTGGGCAGTTAAGATGAATTGCCTGCCAGAAATGGCAGGCATTTGTAAGGCCTAGAATACACACTTTTAATGAGTTTTTGAAGTCATTAACAAATGTGAAAAGACGAGAGAATGGTAAATGCGCTTGGGAAATTGAGATTAGATTCAGACTTGTAAAAACGAAATCATCCATGTAACTCGAAAAAACTCTATTTTAATATAACGAAACTTCTTTCAAACTCTGTTCACTGCCTGGCAAGGGAGTTGCACCCCAACTTACAATAACTTACTATTCTTTTTTATCCTCCCCAATTTCCCTTATACTTTAGTTAGAAGCCTTTCAGTTTTCTGTTTTGATTCTTCAATAGGTTTAAGTAGGTTCAAGGAGCCAGCGAAAGCTTTTCTATCCCAAAATTTTAGAAAAAAATCATAGTATCAATGGCTGTATTTGTTATTGCTTTTCAGTACTTTTTCAAAAGAACCAGAAAGAATGGTTAATTGTGTTTAAATAAAGACAAAGTAAATCGTACAGGTGTGGTTAGTTTCCTGCAGCGTATTAAAAGGGTGTTGTAAAGATTCAAAATAGGTGATGATAGCCACTACAGGGTATTAAAAGGGTGGTATGAGGATTGAAATGGGTGGTGATAGCTACTACAGGTTACTAAAAGGGTGGTATACGGATTTATATGGGTGGTGATATCTACTACAAGGTACTAAAGGGTGGTATAAGGATTCGAATTGGTGGTAATAGCTACTACATGGTAGTAAAAGGGGTGGTCCCCTAAAAAAAATCCTAAAAAGAACGCAATACAGGGCGAAGGATAAAACCACCACTCGAGGCACCTTTCTGTAGAACCGAGCGTTATCGTGCCTCTTTCTTTCCTTTTTGCATAAATGAATGGAATAACCTCGGAGATCATATACGAAATCTTCCCACTATTAAGTCTTTCAAGCAAGCAATTCTCCGATTTCTCAGACCCAGTCAGTGCTAACTCAATTTTCAGAGCTAGTGACAACGATGGTGTTGTTCTCCTTAACCGATTAAGGGGGTTGGTTTCAGTCATCTTCGTGAGCATAAGTTCAGGCATAATTTTGCAGACACAGTTGACCCCTTCTGTAACTGTCGACAAAATTCAGTAGAAACAACACAGCATTTTTTGATGCATTGCTCTGATTACTCTAATGACAGACTTGTGATGTTTGACAGCCTTCTTCAACTTGACATAACCTTGTTTCCATTTAATCCCAAAACATTGTGTAGAATACTTCTTTATGGCGACCCCGATTTTAGCATTGTCCAAAATCACGATATATTGAGTATAACAATAAAATTTATCTGTGATACAAGCCGTTTTGGGGGACCGTTATTTTAGTCTTTTACTCTAACTGCTCTCCAAGCTCTTTTTGTTTTTGTTTTTTATTTTTTGTTAGTATTTATCCTCTGTAGTAAGTTTTTTTTTGTTTTTTTCCATGCATTTATCAATTGATTTATTAATTTATTGTTAGCTTAGTTTGGGTTCCTTCCTCCTGGCGGTATGATCTGATGGTCCTTTTGCGGGAGGTTAGGAACCCTTAGTTTTGTACTATTTGTTCGTGTTACATATACTATAGATAAAAAAAGAACAAAAAAACTAGTACCATGTACTAAAAAAAGGTGGTGGTCCCAATTTTTTTTTAAATTACCGAAAATCAGGTTAATACCCCATGGGTTACTACACTGAACATGTACCCCCCTGCCTGAATGGTACTTTCTGTTTTATAATAATATTGCCTCCTGTTGTGATCCCTTATAAACTAGTTACTTTCACTTATTTTCATTTCGTCTCTTTTTTATAGATTCGAAAGAGTATATCGAAAGATTCTAGGTAGGTACATGACTACCTAAAAAGAAATATGAAATGTGTCGATGTGTTTACACCCTCTAAAAAGTGAACTGCGGCTTGTTTTTCTAATTATCAAAACTCTAAAGTACTCCACACACCAATTTTCTTTGTGTTTCAACCAGATGGTTGGTGTTATATGCTACTAAGATGATAATTATTTAGGAAAGGGCAATTCTGAGTCAAGTCGATAATGTATGAACTATATACTTAGTCCTTTACTTTTCCTTACCTACCCTAATGAATTTAACCGTGTAGCATGCTAGTTTATCCCTTATTTTTAATGTGCTTTCAAACTAGTTTTCATTTTGTAGTAATCTATTTTTGGAAGTCTTATGACCAATCCATCCCTGATAGTGATAGGAAAAGATTGCATCAGATTATTGTTATTGCTTCTCTTTTCTCTTCAGAGAAATACTCGACAATCGAAAGTGATTTGCAACGTGAGTTTGTCCACGCATACAAAGATGGTAACTTAGAAGTGATGGCCAAATGCGCTAAAACTCTTCTTCCTTTCAAGGTTTGTACCATTGAGTTTTAATCCCAAAGGACTAGAGAAGAATCTTCAAAATTCAACAGGAAACAAAAAGTGAAGCCTTGAATTTAATCTTTATTATGACTGCGGTGTAAATCTAATGAGCTCGTTGCTTTTTGGGTGATGTATTTTTCGACATTCAGCGATAGATTTTTCTTTCAATAAAATGAAAACAACAGCAAGAAGTATTTTGTTAGTAATATACAAGGTTACTTGTTTTGGTTATGGGGTACATAGGGTTCAACATATTTATGGGGTTGTTTTTTCATTATCATTTTTTTGTACAAAAAATTCCTCTTATAAATAAAATGACCATACTTTTTTCAGCTTAATTGAGATAAGTTATAGGTATGGATTTTATTTTTAACAATTTTTAAATGGGGCTACTCACAAAACGATAGTCTAGTGTTCGCAAGCAAAAGGTTTCTTTTTACAATACAGGTTAAAGTTTGCGCGATTAGAAAATAATTCGAGATATGCTGCGTAGAACTAGGTTTGTCGACTCTGATAGACTAGCAAACTAATTTGTTAATTAATCATGTCAGAGGGCGGTAACATAAAGGCGGCGGCAGGCGTTTGCTAGAATAGGAGCTTTTAATATCTTGATTAATACATCAACAATCTGGTGTTAAAGTATTATATATCCTGGATCCATCTGTGTTTTGTGATAAGTTCAATATTTTGGATAATCAGTGGAATGTTAAGAGATGGAAAAAGAGCTTCTTGAAAACAAAGGAAATACGGCTCGTCATTTACCAGGTCCTTTGCACTTATTAAGAGAGTTTGTTTCGAGTTAATGGATTTCTTTTGTTGTGGCTTCAAAAAATTGTATAATTAGCGTGATGTGATGAAATTCTTATGTTTCAGGTCAAATTATGAGAGAACTTTAGGAGCTCATATTTTGGGGATACATCTCTCATATCCAAAGATACCTATATTAGAATATTCTAGTGACATGGCCCTCAATTCGATTCGCACGCCGGGGGCCATGAGTTATTCTAATGATATAACGGCATCACGACGGCATAATTAGATAAAAAGCTAAATTATGAGAAAAGGAGAAATTGAATCTATTTTTAATGAATTTCTTACAAATTTTCTGGAAGTAACTTGATATCATTGTGATGAGAACTTTTCAGACTTTAAGTTAAAATTTGTTACTGGATACCGAAAAGGTTTAGAGTAATGGATCAAAAACAAAAAATACCAATCCACTTTTATAAACATAGCAACATATAAACCAGCCCTCTTCGCGTGACGAGCCGTTTTTCTGAACTTTTACTAACTACCTAATCAAAGCTAAAACAAGACGACTTAAAGTCGAAAATTTCGCCTAGAATTTAAACTACATAGGAAAAACAAGAAGTAGAGATTGAAGCCAATTTGAAATCTACTTTACATCGAGCCTTGATGAAACAATTTTACAAGAACAACGAGGCTTAAACTCGCTAAAAAAAGAGACCAATTTAAGAACAACTGTTGTTTAATTTTTAAGAACTAATAAACAAAGGTAATATCACCGTCTATCAAAAGTTATTTATTTGATTCTTATAAAGCAAATACTTATATAAGAAAAATGAATATGCTCATATTGTGCGCCATCTCTTGTTTATTTTGTAAGAGCTAATTGCCGAAAGGTATATTACCGTCTATCAAGAGTTATTGATTTGATTCTTATAAAGCAAATGCTTATAAGAATAATAAATATGCTCATAATGTGCGCCGTCCCTTGATTACTTTGTAAAAACTAATTACCGAAAGGTATATCACCTTCTATCGAGAGTTATTGCTTTGATTCTTATAAAGTAAATGCTTATAATAAAAATAAATATGCTCATATTGTGCGCCATCTCTTGTTTACTTTGGAACAACTAATTACCGAAAGGTATATTACCGTCTATCTAGAGTTATTGATTTGATTCTTATAAAGAAAATGCTTATAATAAAAATAAATATGCTCATATTGTGCGCCGTTTCTTGTTTACTTTGGAACAACTAATTACCGAAAGCTATATCACCGTCTATCTAGAGTTATTGATTTGATTCTTATAAAGTAAATGCTTATAAGAAAAATAAATGAGCTCATATTGTGCGCCGTTTCTTGTTTACTTTGGAACAACTAATTACCGAAAGCTATATCACCGTCTATCTAGAGTTATTGATTTGATTCTTATAAAGTAAATGCTTATAAGAAAAATAAATATGCTCATATTGTGCGCCATCCCTTGTTTACTTTGTAAGAATTAATTACCGAAAGGTATATCACCGCCTATCAAGAGTTATTGATTTGATTCTTATAAAGAATATGCTTATAAGAAAAATAAGTAAGCTCATATTGTGCGCCATCTCTTGTTTACTTTGTAAGAACTAATTACCGAAAGGTATATTACCGTCTATAGAGAGTTATTGATTTGATTCTTATAAAGTAAATGCTTATAAGAAAAATAAATATGCTCATATTGTGCGCCATCCCTTGTTTACTTTGTAAGAACTAATTACCGAAAGGTATATCACCGTCTATCAAGAGTTATTGATTTGATTCTTATAAAGTATATGCTTATAAGAAAAATAAATATGCTCATATTGTGCGTCATACTTTGTTTACTTTGGAACAATTAATTACCGAAAGGTATATCACCGTCTATCAAGAGTTATTGATTTGATTCTTATAAAGTATATGCTTATAAGAAAAATAAATATGCTCATATTGTGTGCCATACTTTGTTTACTCTGTAAGAACTAATTACCGAAAGGTATATCACCGTCTATCAATAGTTATTGATTTGATTCTTATAAAGTATATGCTTATAAGAAAAATGAATATGCTCATATTGTGCGCCATACTTTGTTTATTTTGTAAGAACTAATTACCGAAAGGTATATTACCGTCTATCAAGAGTTATTGATTTGATTCTTATAAAGTAGATGCTTATAAGAAAATAAAGAAAAAATCAAAACTGTGGAGCTAAAGACACAAAGATATATGACGTAATCCAAAGAAAACCCGCGAAAATCGTCCGTGGTTATACGAGCGTGTAATTTGTAAATTAAATTTAGTGAGTTCGTCCACCGTATCAAGCACTTTCGTTTTCTAATTTTTTTTCCGATGACACCGCCGCGAAAGGCTATCGTAATACTTTCGCTAAGCGAAATTAACAAAGGAATTTTCAATAGAAACGATCAGAACAATTTGGGTAATCGGAGAAGCGCTTTTTCTATTCCTTTCCATTTCTCTGGGATAATGCAGGATAATGTACACTTTTTCATAAATCATGAAGCGAAATTATTTGAATTTCGTGCAAAACTGAATAGTGTAATCTTAATTCAAAATATAATTATCAAACCGGTAACGATACATATATAATGATTTTAAAAACAGCAAGCAGTTGCCTGTAGTTACAATCTTATTAACTCATTGTATTCTTAATTCTTTTAAATGTAAAGCTTTTAAGCTTTAAAATGTATATTAGAATTTATGAGTAATATATTAGGGAATAAGCAGTATGATATATAAAAACCTGCATTACTCTCACTGAGAGAGATAGCGATTGAAAGATGGCACAAGAATTTGACGAGATTTTGAAGGAATACGAAATAGAGTATTGTTCTATCGTGAAATATCAAAGCGAAGCGAACGAGATCGAATCAGCAGTGAGAGAGCTGATCGACCAATTTCTGCAGATAGGACTAGACTCGAAAATACAAGAGCATTTGCATGATGGTAGTAACTTAGTGTTTTCAGGTTACTACAGAGTTTTATTCAAAAACAGTCGAGTTTATCCTGCCGGTAGTTACCCGGAAGGGACGAAAACATCGTTTCCAGATGAATTCGACTATAATTTTGTATTTGAAATCGACAATATACAAACTTCTGTTGGTTGTGGACAGGGAAAGATGCAAATAACCTTGGATGCGGATAATAAAACATGGTACCAGTTTGCTGTGACGTCCAAATTAAACGCAATGGGTTATCATGGGTTAGAGCATCTTCTTGATAACATGTTCCATTTGGTCGAGAAAGAAATATCAAAACAAGTCGACCTGGGTAGAATTTGTAAACAAAATGGCGCGATTCAATTTGTTCGACGATGTGATCAGAGAATCGATTTGATATGGTGCCCATATAAACAAGATCAAAAGCCTTTAAAGATAACCGTCGATGTCAGGCCTGCTATTCTATGTGATTATCGAGCTATCGAAAATTCCTTACTAAATTCAAAATATCCAATTCAATATTTAGATTTGTTACGTAAAGAATCCTGTCTTCTCGTCCCCAAAACATGTAAAATTGGATGTAGAAGATGTTTTCGAATTTCGTTTTCACCTGGTGAACTTCCCTTGATGCAGAAGTTGGATGCAAATCACAGATCGTGTTATAAAATCCTCAAAAACATCTTCTCGATGGCACAACAGTACCCGTACCCAGCTGAATATATTGATATCACATCTTATAAACTAAAAAACGCCATTTTACACCACACTTATGGAGCTAAGTGCAGTAAAACATCTTTATCCTTTTGCATTGATAATATTCTCAATGATTTAGCCGATGCTTATGACACTCTTTTTCTCCCGATGTTTTTTCTAAAGACAAAGTGTTGCATTGCTTCTAAACAAGATAAACTGAACGTTTATGAGATGGATTATATCTATTTTGTTGATGAAAGGCTACCCAAGCCAGATGATGGAAACATGAGATCTCTTGTTTGGTTTGAGTTTAACCGCCGTTTGATTCAAATGATTCAAAGATATCTTAAAAGTTTGTCTACCATTCCTAACACCCATGCTGGAATAATCAACGATTTTGTTTTATCTTTCAAGAAATCCTGCCGATTGTTTATAAACTACGATGCTAAGCTTACAAACATGAAGAAGGATTCTCTGCTCAAATTCGATTTAGTTCGAGAAAATCTATTTATACCCGTCATCTTTATGATAGAGCAAGAGCTCGCAAAATTTTTTGGCTTTCAAATTGTCAATACTTTTCCAGTCCATAAGTTTTTTACCTATCTCTCAATGCAAAAGGAATACAAAAGACTTCAATCAGATGAAAAATGTTACACAGTTTCAATAAACACGCTCAAAACTTCTGAACAAATGATAGATAATTTAAAAGTATGCAACTTTTCTGGTTTGTTCAGTCTCTACTCCTTACAGAACCGTTTACATTCTGATTTAGAATCCCAACCATTCGGAGATGAAAGAGAAAGTGTAACATTAGAATATGGTTCATTGATATTTGAGTATAACCTTAAGCAATGAAGCTCGTAAATAAATAGAATGTATTTTTGTATAACTCTTATTATATGTGGCATTATGAATGTAAAAAAAAACAGCAGACTTTCTAAACTCCATAAAGAAAGTATAAAATTGAAGTGTCCTAGCCTAATGATTATGTTGTTCAGGCAAATTCGACAAAGTGGAGGTACAATCATGAAGTGTGTTATTTAAACGTATTATTTACATTCTTGACGCTGATTTGTGATTCGATTACACGAAACTATTTTTCTTCTGGTAGAAAGTCGAATTAGTATATGGTCTGTTCAAGCAATTTAAAATTCGTAGCAAAATGACAGTTGATGAAATAGCCAATCAAATCTTGATGATTTTTTCGTAATTTATGAGAATAATTAAACAGAAAGTAGCCGTGCGACAAGCAATTTTAGCTCATTTTGCCATTTTGGCATACTGTATGGGTCACTATGTCAGCCAAAAACATAAAATGATAAGGCAATTTTACAATCTTATTTCTTTTATTGAATTCAATCATAATTTTATAAGGCATGATTACCTGATATTTTTTTTGCTTGCGCAGTTTAATTCGAAGCCCGTGTATTAATTTTAATGCCGTAAGCTCGATTCATTTGTCTCGATTAATTTTATTTCTTATTATATCAGGTTATTAAAATTTTAGTCAGAATATAGTAACAGCCATATAATAAAAAGCTTTAAATGACTCATTCGCGACAACGTATTTTTAATTCCAACTGTGGCTCATTAAGATAAAGTGAAAATTTTGCAAACTTTGCAACCAGGTTTTAAGACTATATATTTTGTGAATTTTAACAAGTTGCTATAAAAAGTTGACTGGGACGAAGATATAGAACAAGTTAAAAACATTTTAAGTTTAAGAACATTTGCTTCGCAGACCCAATTTCTTAGCAAAATGGACAAAAATATTCAAAATGGACAAAAAAGAAAAACAAAAATATTAAGCAAATCTTTAGGCTTGAAACTCAAAAAGTTAGGAACATCCCAAGGTTTCAAAATTTTTAACGTTTATATGAAAGAAACGTGTAATGAATGTAACCTAGCATGTATTTTTGCTTTTTCAGAATTATCATTTGTGTTATGAAGAACTCATCAAAATGGCGGTAGAGGTATATCAATCTTCCAAATATTTATTCATTATCGTTTTCTCCCAACTTCCCTTAGCAACCTCTGGGTAGTCGAAAATTCATGAGTCTAGGTTACTCACTACTTCACAGAAATACCGATGACTATAATAAGTACAATTCTTAAAAAATTATTATTATACCAGAAACTCAAGAACTGTATAATAAATTCGGATAATCTATAATGGAAAGATTTTTTACGAACTTTGATTTGAAGAAGATTAATTCATCAAATTGTATCTTTGTTACTGTATCTGAATATGAGAATCGCAATTTTAATTTTTTTATTTTTACATAAGTGTTCCCGTTTCATATCAGACACACATTTCATATCAGGACAGTGTCTTCCTATTGTTATATTATGGTTATATAAGCAAAAACTGTTTTTCTTTCCCTTTCTTGCTCCACATCCGTGTCAATTCAATGTGAAAAAGCTTGTAAATTAAAATTGATGAGTAAGCAAACGTTACAGCTCTTATTTAAAAACAAAACCTTTAACCATCAGTCACATAAAAAATATTTCTCTTTTCACCCTCTTATTTTGTGACACTTCAGGACAAATTTAATTCACCAGACGTCTTCGAGGATGTTTTACCAGCCTGTCAAACGATGCAAGAAATTGTCACCAAAGTCTTTGACAACAATGCTGAACATGTGCTCGCGAAATTCGTCCAATATGTCTTCGAAAAGAAATTGGCGGTATGTGAAAGATTATTATAATAATTCTGAATAATTCTTAACGCAGAAATTTTTACATAGTCGAATGTGTGTGTTTTTTCAGTCGTTGACTAAATACGGTCAAATGCCCAAAACTGCGTTAGAAATCCTGAATCTGGAATCAATGATTTTTTTGTGTATAAAGAAAAGAAGGATTGTCAATTGAATTGAACAAAATTTAATTACCAGCATTATATAGCATTTAGATAAAAAGATTTCATGTATTGGTACAAAATAAATACATTTGTTGTGCGCAGATTTGTAATACTTGCGCAGATTTGTAATACCTGCGCAGATTTGTAATACCTGCGCAGATTTGTAATACCTGCGCAGATTTGTAATAAACTTTGCGCAAATTTGTAATACTTGAGCTGCGCAGAAATGTAATACTTCTCTGCGCAGATTTGTAATTTGTAATTTAGATTTTTACTTCGAGGGCATATGTTTCCCACGAAGAAAAGTTTCGAAAAAAAGACTTAGAAAATAATCAGAAAATCACACAAAGGTTGTATATCTTTAGTATGAACATTAACTTTATAAGAAACGAATCAATATATTTTAATCTAATGAAAATTGGCTTTTGGCAGTTGGTTCTTTCAATACAAACATGGATTGGGAATAATTTTAAGCATTTTCATTTTTCTTATAAGCATCAACTTTATAAGAAACGAATCAATATCTTTCAATCTAAAGGAAATTGGCTTTCGGCAGTTGGTTCTTTCAATACAAACATGGGATTTTGAGTAATTTCAATATTTTCATTTTTCTTAAGCATCAACTTTATAAGAAACAAATCAATATATTTTAATCTAATGGAAATTGTTCCAATCATTTTTTTTTTCATCTTTATGTATTTTTTCTATCTAACAACAACAAAAAACATACCGAAGCTTCAACCATCAAACTCTTTTTGAAAGAAAGTTAACTCAAAATAATTTCACTTGAGATATCATGCTGGAATGTAATGCAGGTGCTATGAAAGGTTATGAAAGAAATCCAGTCAGAGAGGACAGGTTTCCTAGCTAGGTAGAAGGTGGTTTTAGAGCAATATTTTACTTTGAAATAAACAGTTACCGACAAGAAATAATTTTTATTTTAAGAGTTATTGGTTAGTTTCTTATAAAAGCAGTGCTTATAAAAAATAAATATGTTCATGTTATTCTTCGTACCTTGTTCACTTTGAAATAAACAATTACCGACAAGAAATAATTTTTATTTTACGAGTTATTGATTAGTTTCTTATAAAAGCAGTTCTTATGAAAAATGTACATGTTCATGCTATTCTTTGTACCTTGTTCAATTCGAAATAAACAATTACCGACAAGAAATAATTTCCATTTTACGATTTATTGATTAGTTTCTTATAAAAGCAGTGCTTATAAAAAATAAATATGTTCATGTTATTCTTCGTACCTTGTTCACTTCGAAATAAACAATTACCGACAAGAAATAATTTTTATTTTACGAGTTATTGATTAGTTTCTTATAAAAGCAGTTCTTATAAATAATTATGTCCGCGCTATTCTCATAAACAATTTTTATATTACCAGATAAATTTCTTATAAAAGCACTGCTTAGAAAAGAAATATTAATTGATTATTTATTCGATGTGCTCAATAATCACAACTTTATTTGGGTATTATTTTGTAAGTCTTTTTTAATGCATTTATCAATTCCAAATTACAAATCTGCGCAGAGAAGTATTACATTTCTGCGCAGCTCAAGTATTACAAATTTGCGCAAAGTTTATTACAAATCTGCGCAGGTATTACAAATCTGCGCAGAAAGTATTACAAATCTGCGCAGGTATTACAAATCTGCGCAAGTATTACAAATCTGCGCACAACAACATTAGATAAACAGGCGAGGATATTACCATCCAATAGATGTACATTTTACCTTAGGATTGAAAACCTGTTTTCTGAAAGTTACTTATCTGAAAGTTGTTAAAGTAAATGTACTATATGAAGTACTTTTTACATCATCTTGTTCTTAATATTTTGGCCATCGAAGCCTTATGTTCTTATATAGTTTGTTCTTATAAAAAATATGTATTGTATATTTATTCCACAGGGATACATTTACAAACAATTACCGGAGAAAGAAGTGGAAGAAGAAGCTTACTTGAAAAAACTCGCTCAACTTTATGGAAAGTATGTTGTTCAACATTAAACAGAGTTACTACATTTCTAAACATTATTATTTTGATTATTCTAACATTTCGAAGACTTACTGTATATGTATGCAGTATGCAGTGCTGACGAGTCCTAATAAGGACGAAATGCATATGCTGCTCTGCCACCCAAATCTCCTGAGTGAATATAGTTGGACAGAAATTCTTATTTCTTCACATATATATTCGCATTACATTTTAAATAAACATTGCTGTTTTTTTTAATCATTTATCCACTTTTGTAACGTTTGAATATGAACTTACCAAATCTCAATCGACTTCGGTCAATTTCTTCATCCTCTCCTTGTCATTACAGATGCAAAGATATCAACAAGAAGTTGGCAGACTTTCGTCTTGGATCCGACTCCACTTTTCTCGATCGAATTTGTAAACCCATGTTTTCTAAATACCTTGGAAAGTATATCGAGTAAGTCTTCTTTTTGGACCTACCCCCGGGTAGCCCGGTGGAGGTTCTATAAATTAACCCATGTCCGTCCGTTCGTTCGTCCGTCCGTCTGTTACCAGCTTTTCTCAGGATTGGCTCATTAGTTTTTTCTGATTTTTTGCACAATGATGCAAAATGGCAATGCCCAGAACGTGACGGAGCCCGATTTTTGAGAAAAAATTTATTTGGGCAAATTTGGGCCAAAAAACTACCTAAAAATAGGGTTTTTTGGACTTGTTGCAAAATCCTGTCATTACTTTTTTCTGATTTTTTGTACAAAGATGGAGGGCAAGATTCTCTAAAGAATGGCTGAAGTGGTTTTTCCTGGAAAATTCTTATTCGCCTTAAAAGACGGATTTTCGTATTTTGGGGAAATTCCCTTTAACCAAATAAGAAAGTATAGCTTTTCTCAATGTTGACTCATAATTTTTTTCTGATTTTTGCACAATGATGCAAAATGGCAATGCCCAAAATGTGACGGAGCCCGATTTTTAAGGAAAGTTTTTTTGGGCAAATTTGGGCCAAAAACTGCTTAAAAATAGGGTTTTTTGGGCCTGAATGGTTTCAATGATTTTCGTATTTGGGGAAATTCCTTTTAACCATTTTACAATATTCAACACACAAGCTTTATTTTTCCATTCTGAATTTTTGTACAATTATTGTCACTTTTTTCTTATTTTCATCTGATGCTAATCATTAGGTAGGTCCATTCAGCATGTTGCTTGTTCTTTCTTCCTTCTCGCAGAAAACACATTCCCCTGACCTGAACACCATATATAATTTTTTCTCAAAATTCACCTGTGGTCGTCTGTGGAATGACTGATTTAGCCTTGATTTGAGTGACTCGATACTATTATTTATTTTTATTGAATATACCTGTTCTTCTTTTCTTTTCACAGCGGTCACCTTCAATTGCAATATCTAGCTTACCAACTGAATTATCCTTCTTTGTTTCTTTGTTTCTTTAGAGACGAATTGCAATATCTAGCTTACCAACTGAAGTTAACTGAACTCTTCTTTCTTTCTTTTTTTCTTTAGAGACGAATTACAATATCTAACTTACCAACTGAAGCTCAACTGAACTCTTCTTTCTTTCTTTCTTTCTTCCTTAGAGACGAATTACAATTTTTAGAAGAAGAATCCGCTTCCACGTTGAACCGCTTCTACAACAGCATTGGTCATATCAAGAAAGAAATCAAACAAAAGTATTCAACTCTACAAACACTACAATGCAGTAATTCGATCTGCAGTAGTATTAAGTACTCTAATTATGAAGAGACAATTTATAAGACATTCTATAATGCATTTATATCGGTCTCATTCCAAAGTTTTACTTCTTTTTTGAAAAGGTTACTAATTAATTATCCCTCTGAAACTTTCTTTCCTTTCTAGTTTCATCTCGGACATGCCGGACAGCCTTCGTGAGCTCCAACGGAAAATTCCTGGTCGAGATAAGAACGCCTTGAAAGAAAACCTTCTCTCGCAAGATGTCTGTGTCTCGTTGTTGCAAGATAATAAACTGGCCATCAGGAGGGCCGAAATGGTAACCAAACTTTCATTTCGTTTGCTTTACCGGTGCTCTTTGCCTGTTAACAGTTTATGCCGTTGTTACGAAGAGGACTCTCAACTTTCTTTGGGCTTAAATGAAAATCCAATTGCTTTAAGTGTGCACTCTAAGATGTGGAACTATATTGTACTACCATGGTTTCCACATGATAGCAAAAAGGTGCACACTTAAAGCAAACATACTCGAAGTCATAGCAGATATGATCTTTTTGACAGATCTCTAAGAAAGATGCACCACTTAAGGAGGTGTGAAGCTTCTTTATCCTTTTTGAACTGGAGATGATTCCGAAGAAAACAGGAGAAAACATTTTTTTTCTCGTTTTCAGCTTTCTTCACCATCTGAGTTACCGAGCAACGTGTATCGAATTTTCAAGATCTTCTTGAAATATCTTGGAGAAGAACATTTTGAATATGCCATTGACGTCACCTTGCAGTGTAAGCGTCTCATTGAATGAGAAATAAAGTTCAAGTCAGAAAGGCCAGTAACTAGTTTTCTTTGAGTAATTCGATTGGAAGGTTTTAACTCGCTTTGTATTTCAAAGTTTTATTTATTGCAATTCTAATTATTCTAATAATAACCTTTTTGTAGTCCGAAAATAAGCCAGAAAAAATAAAAACCTTAATTGGATTCAAATTTCGCGTAAATGTAGCTCACAATTATTTGTTTCACAGTTCTTCCACCATTGGAACCGAAATCACCTCCAGATCTTTTGTTTTTGAACGTTCTTTCAACGTCCAATACCATCTTCCATTTGATTGAAAAACATTTCACCGATTACATCCTCCGAAATGTTGGGTATGAATTTCTCAAATTTGTTGATTTGTTTTCTTCATTTTTTATATCCATTTTCTAAGTATTTTTGGATTTTTTCTATTTGATAACTGTCTCACTCTTGAATATCTTTTCAACAAACACAAAACTGCTGCTCAATTTGAATTCTATCAAAAGTTACAACCTCTCTTGTCTCTGCTGTATATTAAAGTAAGACACATTTTTAGTTCAAATGAAATTGCATTACTGCAGATAGATAGATATGCCCTCCGATGCATCGGAATGGGTCCTACCCACGATGGAGTAGGAATCACAGCGCAAGCAGACATTGCAACCCTGCAGATGCGAGCTGCCGAGCCATGGTGTATACCATGACACTCGAACTACACGGGAGAACGGATGTTCCAGAAGGTGTAGAACCTCCTAAGTTTCTCAGCACACCACAATGTCTGGAATATCTACCCATACTCTTGTATCAGAGTTATGGTACCCAATTCCCCTCACATGGCATGGGTTGACCCGGGCGAAGGAGCATTCACTTGCCAAGTGAATCGTAGTGCCACTGTGGGTATCGAAATCGAGCCTCCTGGACAGAAGTCAAGCACGATAACCACTATACCACTACGCCTGAAGTGTGCATTACTGTATGGGAGCTGATAATGAGCATTAGGATGGTGAAATACTTTTCTTTTTCCTTCCTTAGATCTTCAGTGATTTACAGTAAATGCGCTTCACGAAAGAAAATACTGATTGACACTTTGGAAACCAAACTAAACCAAGGCATTGATAGGTGATGATCCTGTCTGAATATTTTATTACTTCTTTGCTTTAAACCAGCATGTCAATGTTTCCATAGAAAATACATGTTTGATAAACACTATTTATCAAAAGATGACGACCATGATTGATTTTCCTTTAAAATACATGATCGACTTTCCTTTAAAATATAAGGCTTCTTTTCCTTAAAAATGCACGTTAAATTTTCCTTTACCATTATATTGTTTATTTTGCTTAAAAAATTACATGGTTGATTTTCCTAAGTTTTCCTTGAGCCCTACGTGATAGACTCTCTCTCAAAGTTCTTTAAATCATATATTGTTGATAATTGTTTAATTATTTCGTTTTTTTTTGCAGAGTGTTGAGTAGTATGGTGAACTACTTGAAATTTTTGTTGAACTCTGAACAAAAGAAGACAGATTTCCGTCCTGAAAACGAAACATTGGGAGCTATGGCGCAAACAACTGTAAGGAGACCCTGTTATTTTTGTATTTTCCTCTCTGTTAAAACGTTCTCCCAAATATTACCCGCGTTGAAAATCTACTCTACGAAAACAATAGTTTGGGTCAGAGTTTTGTACGGTTTCATTCTCAGCCCAAATGTTAGATCATATTTGATGTTTGTTTCAACAATTCATTTCATCAATTAGTCTGAAAGCATACTTAAAAATCCTTTTTTCGAGTATTTGGTCTAAATCTGCTTAAAACACACTCATCTTCTTGAACCTACAGGCTTGTCAAAAGTGTTGTCGGTACATCAAAAACGTGCTCCCCGAGTTAAGGCTCGGTTTAGATGGCAAGAATTTGGAATTGGTGTTGACGGAGTTTGGGACGCGTTTTCATAAGTTGTTGTTGGATCACATGTACCAATATATTTTCTCCGACATCGGTAAAACTTTTTATATGTCGCAGTGTTGGCTTTTGGATGGAATATCGTTGAGATTTTTTGCACTCAAAGTTATTTGAATTCTGAGTTGAGCCTAGAATTTGTTGAATTTCCCGTCTACCATTTCGCCGTTTACGTGATTAAACTTACTTCAATTTTAATTATACAATTTCTTTCATAAGAACTTTCAACATTTTTGAAAGGTGTATGCAGAGGTTTAACTGTCTGTTTATTTTTCTTTCACTTTCCCCAGGAGCGATGATAGCGTTATGCGACATCAACGAGTACCGCCACACGATGAAAGAACTCAAAATCCCATTGGTCGAACGTTTGTTCGGTGTTTTGTTGGCTTTGTTCAATTTGTTGGTCGTCCAACCAGATAATCTGAAGGAAGTGGGTAACGATGAGCAGCTGGTAAGTGAGGCCACGCCCTTCTTTTACAGACCCCTTAATTAAGAGCTTTTTAAATATGGGGGGGGTGGCAAACGTATACAATGTCTTACGAAAGTCTTGGTAGATTTTTGAACTGATCTTAAGTAGCTAGGGAAATGTAAATTAGTTATTCTTTATAACCTTTCTGGTGTAACCATTTTTATAGATATATTGGATGAAAACAACAACACATTTTAAACGTTTACTTTTTCAGGCGGATATCGACAAAGCCGTTCTTCAACAATTCGTTCAGCTTCGAGCCGACTATAAACAACTCAAATTAGGGAAAGTGTTTACTTAAATTATTATTGTCAAATTGTCAAATATTTTTTATTTTTTAATTTAGATTTATACCATTGATGATGAAATTAATTAACCTTTACCACGCCTTCTCTTTGGGAACTTCACCCCGTGCACGCCTTGTCTTTTTGGGAAAAATAACAGTTTTACGCTTTCCGTCATAACTTTTGATCTACTAAACCGATTCAAAAAAATAAGCCCATTCTGGAAAGCCCAACTATCCTGCTTTCTAAAAATGTTAAAATAAAGGATTTTTCTCTATCAATGGTGACACAGTAGTCTTCTGCCTTAGAGTTGAAAAAAATTCAAAACGCAATTTGTCATATTTTTCAAAATTTTAAGTTCCTGTTAAAAAAAAAGTGGGGAGAACATTTGTGATACCATAATTTTCTGGCTCATTGTTTCCACCATTATAACTACAACTGCTAGCCAAAAAATCACAATCATACCTTTACTAGAAAAGGCAGAATTCATTTTTAGAAAACCTTGGTTTTCGAGAAAATTTCCACGTAAATCAGAGGCACGTAAGGCAGAGGCCCCTTGAGGTAATTTTTATGGGAAATATCACTAAAAACAGCTAAAAATGACTTTCCTATCATCAACCAGCATGAAAGCAATAGAAATAACATAGTATATACACTTTGAAACTCTTTGCAGCCTTATCAGAAGCCTTAACTTGGGTTTCGGTGACGGTCGATGACGGCCGACAAGCCTCCAGTCCTCCCCCTTAATGTACCGTCGTGTCGTCGTCATACTAAAGAATAAGGAGGCAGAAACTTACCTCAAACACTGACTAAACTACAAACAAGCAATACATAACATTTCCAACCAATAAAACAAACCATTTTCCACTAAATAAACATAAAAAGTTAGTTACAGCAGTCAATGAGCTCATAATTTCCAAAAGAATATTTTGCCTGATTTTCCAGTTTGTTTTGACAGTTAAAATCGAAAGTAGGTGGTTTCAAACTATTGAAAATAGTTTGTTTACATTTTCTCTCCGTCATATAAGACATTTCCCGGGATTTAAAGGCGTCTTTAAGGCGGTAGGGCGGCTTTTCTTAACACCCCATGAAAAACGTATATTTACGGCCTCGGCTATATATTAGAACGTAAATTTACGGCCTCGGCGTGGTAAAGGTTAATGATTATTACATCGAAAACAATATAATTATTTAATTGATCAAATGCTACAAATCAACCTGCTTTCCCGAAGACATTGATAGGTCCCCTATTAGTCTTTGAATTGTACATAGACAATTATTTTTTTAACAAAATACTACTGCTTTTATTAAGAAGTTCTGGTCGATTCCTTCCCCTTTTTACCCCATCACTGTCCCATAACGATTTCGAACCTGTAAGCTTTGTTTCTTGTGTCGAAAGTTTCTTCAAATGCAAATCCTAAAGTTTTTTCGGAAATCCTTGGAAATTAGAGCCTCTCAATCACGATGGATGCTTTTAGGTACTCAGAAAATTTCTGTTGATTTTTTTTGGTGATTACTCGTTTTATTTCTTTTTATAGCTTCAGAAATAATAAAGAAAAATGAAAATTACTTATCTATAGATAATAATCAGAATTTGGATGCCAAGATGACAGACGAGGTTCTTGGCATCGATATCGGAACCACTCACACCAAGTGCTGTTTGTTTACTGATGGAGAATTCAAATATGAATCGTCTCTCCATAATGGCTACCAAGAGGCTGGTGAGCTTTCAATGTATACCCACAAAGAACAAAATATCGGAGCATTAGTTCGCTCCTTAGATGACTGTTTGTCAAAGTTCGGAAATAATTTGAAAGTATCTCGCTTTGTTGTAACGGGGCAGATGCACGGTATTGTATCATGGAAACCAAAAATTATGGAGATAATAAATCATGAGACTCTTACCTCTCTAATGAATGGATGTGTCAAAAAACATTCGAATTTGATCACGTGGGAAGATCAAAGATGCGATGAAGAATTTTTGAAATCTTTCCCTAAAAGTCGTTGTGGTAATGGTGTTTCGACGGGGTATGGATTGGCTTCGTTGTTATGGCTACAGGAAGCAGGCAAATTGGAAGATTACACAATGTGTGGTACCATTATGGATTTTATAGTTTGGTTGTTAACTCAGACTGAACGTGTTTATATGACACCACACAATGCAAAAAGTTGGGGATATTTTGATGAAGAATTGATGGCGTGGGAAAGCGAAATGTAAGTTGTCCGTCAAGCCCCCAGCAATTTTTCAGGGGGGCTAATGATAAAAGCACCCAGCTAAATTTTAAGAATATAGCCCCCTTAAGGGAAGATTGCAGTTTAGGAGGATGCATTCTATGAAGTACTGTTCTGTACTGGTTTCTGAAAATATAAAGTTGCTTATTTTTGAAGAATTGTTAAATTAGGGCTGGTGTACCGGATACAAGATTGCCAACTTATCAGCAAACTATTCATTCAGTTTTTCAGGAAAGATCGATCCATCTCTATTACCCACAGTTCTTCCTGTTCAGCAACCTATTGGCATGGCAACGGTTTCATGTCATGGAATCACAAAAAATCACACAGTTGTTTATGGAGCTTTGGGAGATATGCAATGCGCCGTCCGCTCTTGTCGACCGAAGGGAAATGAGGCTGGTGAGCAATGTGGGGAGGGGAGGGGGGTATTTCAACAATCAGCGTGTATATTTTTACAATGAGGCTTTCTATGAAATATTCCATTTTCGTAGAGGGGATCAACCATTAAATTAATGAAAGTTTTTGACGGTAAAGTCAGGGATGGGGTCAATACCGTCGTCGAAAGGCGTAGTCTTTGGGAACTTACCCCACCTAGTCCAAGTACATCACTTTTCTAAAAATTTAAGAAATTCATAAACAAATTGATGTCGTTTTGATTTTAGTTTTGAACATTGGCACGTCAGCTCAGCTTTCCATCATTGTGGACAAAGATTCATCAATGGTTCACCAAACAATCTCACAAAATCATTCTGAATTACAAATCGTTCCTTATGATCAGGAAAACGTCATTGTAACTGCTGCTTCGCTGAATGGTATGTGTTTTAAATGTTGAAGGTTTAAAATGTGCCGGTGTTTGAAAGATCACTGGCGAGTCTTTGTTTTGCTTAATTGTAGGTTCAAACTGTGAGAAAAATAAGTCCTGATTGAAAGTTACTTTATCAGTTTGCTGTCCGGTTTATGCCTTTTATAAACGTTTGTCCCATCTTAAATTTCTAAACATCCAGCACATTTCACAGCTCCAAAACTTCTTCCTTTAGATTGGAAGATTCCCCGAATGTTGAATGATAGTAATCAGTTCTCAAGTCAATTATCGCGGTTCAAAAGCTCATTAACCCTATTATTATCAGGCTTTTTCGGATTTTGTATTCTCAAGGGGGGTGTTTTCCACCAGCCTTGCATAACTTTTGATCTAGAAAAGGTATGGACTTGAAATTTGGCACAAATGTTTTCTATCATAAAAGTTCATAGAAAAAAATTTGGGTTGATGACGTCATCATAAAGGTGATGACGTCATCACAAAGTTTAACAATTATCGCTGACCAATGAAAAAGTACTGTTCAATAAAATAGCAATTAAAGTTGAACGAATGGAGATTTTTCAATTCTGTTTTAAATTTCTAAAAGCCAAAAATAATATCTTTAACATATTTGCCGGTTTTTACCATACTGATAAAATCAAGGTTTAAAATCCATGCAGAAAATGAGTAAATTTTTTCAAAAAATAATGACGTCATTTTTGATGACGTCAGCAGTTTTTGAAAATTTTTTAAATATTTTTTAAAATCTTTCATTAATACCTATAACCTGTCAAAATGTGAAGTCAGTTGGATGGCTAGATCAAAAGTTATGCTAAATTTAAGATTTTGGGATTTTACAGGGTTTTAGCTGGATTTTATGATATGCCTGCACAATAAAGTCATAAAACCTGATCTGATCGGTGTATAATTGTAAAATTTGGTATACATGCTGCTAATAGGATTATATTAAAAGTCAAAAACTTTCAGAGTGTTAAAAAAAATTTTCAGTGAGCTATTAGCAAAAGAGTGCCAGCCTGGTGGAAAACACCCCCCCCCCTGATAAAAATAGGGTTAAGCATTCCCAAATCTGAATGAAATGATAAAAGTGGTCCGCCAACCTGGGCAGAAGCGGGCATGATCTTTAGAGTGGGTGTGTGCGCGTAGTAATAAAGACCTTTTCGGAAAGCATCTTTTTTTTTTTATAGGAGGGAATGTTTTGCATCAATTAGCTACCTCTCTCGTTTCATGGATGACCGACCTCGAATGTCAGAACGTACCCTCATCCAGCGAAGTCTTAATAAAATTCAACCAATTACAAACAGATGCTGGTACATCCCTCCTGGAAATTTCACCCACAATTTTTGGCGAGCGGCACGACCCGAATCTTTCAGCATCGGTGCGAAACATTCGACCCGATAACCTTTCCCTCGGAAACATCGTTGCAGGAATGAGCCGAGGAATAATTGAGAACATGTTTCGAATGATGCCGTTAGACTTTCGTCGGAAACACGACGTGCAAAGGATTGTGGGTACTGGTGGAGCACTAAGAGCGAGTAAAATGTTGAGAGGATATGTTGTTGAGATTTCAGGGTTAGAGTTGAGGATGGCCGAAGACACTGATGCTTCACTTGGTTCGATACTTTTCGTTCAACAGGATTGAATATGTTGATCAAGTTGCAAAGATTATCTAATTCTGATTGATAGAGGGACAGCGACACTTAGAACTTGTCGAGTTTCAGACCACAAGTTTATATTATTTAATTAGACCTTGGTGCGCCGAACTCTTAGATTTCATACCATGTGGAAAATTTCAGAAATGAAGTTTCCGACGAACAGAGGGAGTTGGAAACGAATTTCCTTACGCTTTGGGAACGAGTTTGTGATGTGGGTGTGTGGGAATAAAATGGTAGCATTTTTCGAATTCGACCTCGACTCATTTGAAGTTAGTCAAGTTTCACAAAAAAAGTCAACTGTAATATTTTTTCTAAATTGCTTTTCCGGTCTTCCTGGCAAAAGACGACAGGAAACAATGGTGAAACGAAACATCGAGAGACGTAGACGATGCTATCGTTCGTGTTATATATTATTATGATATTACGATATAACATAGTTGTATATTATAAAACGTAATATATGTTGCGCGGCGGAAAATAAATTGAGCCCCTACGACTATTCTTCGCCCGCGCGGACAAAATTTCCACCCGATTGCTAATTTGCGTGTTTGAGGTTATTCTTATTTTTCAATAGCATAGTCTACGAGAGACGTTAACACCGAAAAACACAAATAGACAAGATAATGAAATCAAATGACGTACAAATGAGGATTCATTATACGTTGTAGTAATATTTTTAAATGTTTTGCTGGCTCTCGGATAATTGCACTCAAAGATTCTCCCTTGTCAAAATACTCGTACTCGGTTTTTACTTCCGTAGTTCGGAAAGAGACTGAGTTTAGTCCGTGAGGAATTGGGGTCAATCTAGCCTTCGGGACCCCTTTTCAGCATCGTTTGTTAGCCTGATTCGTCAACCTTGACATGACAAAGATAAGTACGTTTCACAATGTTGCAATCAGGTTGAAACCTAGGTTAGGAAGTACGATGTGTTATATATTGTACACTGTTCATGCCAGCTATAACCAAATGCTCGGAGAAAAATGATTGTGTATTTTCTTGTGTAGCTGTTCCCAGTTTGGTGTCAAGTATGAGCGGAAAATTGGAAGGAAAGCTTGAGAAGAATTATTGACATAATATCTACTTTGTATTTTATTTTGAAAAATATTGCCTGATCTATTTACATTTTTTTGTAAAGCTCCTAATTTTTGTCTTTATCAATAAACAATAAAAAGAAAGCACTGCTCCCTTTGAAATATCCTAAGTCATAAAATCTACTTTCCTACAATTTTGAAATAAGTTGCTAAGGTAGGCTTCTAACTTTCCAAAAATTGGCTAGTTTTTGGGACAATATTTGTCTTTTGCAGAGCCTGGTGGACTTAAAAGTCCCATCTTTGCTTATTATGTTTGCTACGAAGTTTTACTTAATATATTTTTACGAAAGATTATAATTTCTTGATAGAAGAGTCATATTATTTTTTCTACAGAAGTTAAAGCATAAGTTATACCATTTTCGTATAATTTTATAAAAGTCATTAAAATATTTACACAAAGAAGAAAGAATTTTAAAATTCATAAAAAAACAATTGAAAGTATAAAAAAATATTGAAATCATTCGGGTAGAAAAACAAAATAGAAAAGAGATAGATTAGAGAAAGAAACAAACCATCGTGTGCTTTGGAGAAACAGTGTTACCATTCCATTGAAGGATCTAACTTAAGTGAAGATTAAGTTCACAGTTAATTTCATCTTATTTCTCATTATAAAAACATAATTTAGCAACAGACAACAAAGTAAATGGAAAATGTAATCTCAATCAAGCTTAACCCGTGGGCCCACCACCACCACCTGTAGAGTGACTAGATTGTTGATTTTGGTACAGAGGCGGTAAAACATTGTTATTTCCGTCATCGCTTTTACTCCAAGGAGTGTTATTCTGATATTGGGCGGGTTGAACGCCCGTCGGTAGCTTAGAGTTTGACCATGTTCCCGTTGTGGCGGGATGATCCACCCATGGAGTACATAGGGCGTTATATCCGGTGCTGGGTGCACCTTGCGGTGGCATAGCGCCACTCAAAGTTTGCTGAACGGGGTAGGCGGTAGGTATACCGTACTGTGGGTCTTGTTTTAGCGTAATTGTGGAAACGTAGCCACTTGGCGGTGGTTGTACTAGAGTTTGGTTGACTGGAAAGTTTGTTACGTTCGTGTGTCGAGGTTGCATGGACATCATTTGATTGACAGGTTGCTGACTGATTTGATTGACGGGTTGCTGACTGATTTGATTGACAGGTTGCTGACTAATTTGATTCATGTATGGATAATTATGTGGTATTTGTGAAGGCTGCATTTGCATGTTCCGCGTTAAGCCCGTTGGATTTATTGGGGACATACTGTTCATTGGTGGAAGCGGGTGTTGTGGATATCCGGAAACGCCACCACCACTACAAACTTGGATTGTGTGTTGAGGTAACGTGGATGGCTGTAGAAAATGAGGTTGTTGAAAGTTATTTTGTTGTTGTTGTCGTGCTATGACCCCTGTTGCTGGTTGTGGTTGATATGATTGACGTGGGATGGTTTGAACGACCTGTTGCGAGCTCGTTGCTTGCTGGTAGGTGGGTGGTAAATAATTGGTGGCAGCTTGTGAGAAAGTCTGTGCTTTATTATTACATGAAATGTATGCAGTCGTAAAGTTGGATAAATTGACCATGCCATTCGTCGTAGAAATGTTAGTTTGTAAATTTTGAATATTTGCGGTGCTCGTTGTGGCACTAGAAAGGCCTATGGTTGAGACGGGAGATGGTCCAGTGTTACTAGAAGGAACAGTTGGCTTGTTTAACGAAAGCTGCAGATGGGATCGGTCATACACTTCCTGGTTTGTCGTGTTCAAACCTTGAGCTGAAGTGATCGTTGAGCTGGACGTCAACTCCTCCATTTTTCGTTTTCGACTTCCTCCGCTGTTTAAATGTTCTTTCAAATCGATGGAACTCAAATCCGATTTTTCCGACCCTGAAGAGCCGGTTGAAGGGGAACGATCATGTGAGGAATGTTTCATTTTCCGCCTCTTAGCGAGCGGCGCACTCGCGACGTCCATGAGCGTCACCGTTCGGGCGGCTTTGTGATAAGCGTTCAACGCAACTTGAAATGCCTTTCCAACGAAGTTTCCAGAAGAATCGAGAATGTTTGGCGTTCTAAGGGGCGTTGTAGGCATTTCGATACGCCCTGTGATCCATTCATGCGATAAAATATCTTCAACTGTCATTCGCTTGGTTGGGTCCACTCTCAGCAAACCTGAGAGAAAAAGTAAAATACGTCAATCTAATTGGCTAAGATAAGAACGAGTATTATACTTCATCGGTACATTTGGTATTTTTACTTGACTAGATTGAAGATTCAATTCCACTCAGATGTTAAAAAAGAGATCTTTTGAGGTGCATCACCATTTTTTCCATCTGTGTACCTGGCTGGTGCATGGTCCTCGAAAAGTTGAGAGAAGAAAGAGCGTTGTTGTGAAACTAACCTTGAATAAGTCCTTTTGCAGAGAGCGAGACGTCCCTCCATTCTTCTCTGGTGAACGAAACTTCACCTTGCATGATACTCTTCATGATGCCGATCGCTGATTGGTTCGTGTATTGTTTCGGTTGAAAGGGAACCTTCCCTGATAACATTGTATACTGAATGGAAAAAGTGAAATTTGTTTTTATTGGTAGAGATTCACATAAACAAATGTGGTAGGCTATCAAATATTAAAAAGTGGAAGCAACTAAGTGAGACAAATGAAACTTGTTTAAGAAATTAAGTGTCATCACTCCGTAACTTCTCAAATATTATTAACCAAGAAAAAAATGTTAATCTGGACTTTGGGTGGGGTAAGAAAACAGGGCAGTATGAGTCGCGGAGCTCCTAGTTCCAGACCTGCTCGTAAGAAATTACTACTCAAAAGTTCTAGAATAGTATATATTATGTGTGATGGATTCAAACGCAACACAACTTACCAGAATAACACCCAAACTCCAAATATCCACCGACTCATCGTAACTACTGGGTTTATTTTCACCGGTCGCATTTTTCAAGATTTCTGGCGCCGCATAAGATAAAGTGAAACAGGGTGTCTGCATCGGTTGACTGCCTTTGATCTTCGCGAATCCAAAATCCACCAGTTTTAATTGTGCGCTTTCGGTCTTGTCAGTGAACAGCAGATTCTAAAATACATGTTTGGAGAAAAAAGATTTCTTAATATCTTAAACTATATGATAAAAAAATTGAACAGCTGGCTTAGATGCTTTTATTCGCAACGGTCGCTCCAATGAAAACATGGCCGTGGAGCTATAAGAATTCATCTGTTATTACGGAAGAAGTATGTTGTATGATGATGAAAGTTAAACCTTTTCCCTGAGAAATAGAAGGGTTTGCATAAACTGATTGATACTCAATTCCTGTCTCCACTTTACCTTTACCACGACATGAGCGAAAACTTTTTGACGTTTTTGTAAGGTCATTGGTCGGTTGAAAAATGAAGCAATTCCAATGGTCGAAATTGACGTAACGGATGAAAAAAGTAGAACTTCCTTCAACTTTTTTTTTGTTCGCGCAAAACTTTTATGACGCAATATTTTCTTCAGGCAAAAAAGGCTAAGAAAAAAACTGTCGCCCATTTCGCGCGAAAGTGGAGAAAGGCCTTTAGAGTTTGGCAGAGTTTAATGTTTTCATCATGGCGTAACATCTCTTCTCGAAGATTATATCGAAAGGGTACTGTAGATTTGATAATAAAAACAGAAGCGAGGAGTCGGTTACCTCTGGTTTAAGATCTCTATGCACGACTCCGATTTTATGAAGAAATTTGACGACGGAGACGAGTTTTCTCATGATATCACACGCTTCGGTTTCTGAGAAACTTCGTTTACTTTTGATTCGTTCCAACAATTCTCCTCCACGGAGGTACTCCATCACCAGATAGACATGCAGCTGGAAGAAAAAAGTGGAAAAATTGTCATGATGGTTTATTGAGTGAATGATTTTTGAAATGTAAATTAAAATCAAAATAAAGCTTGACTTTTAATGAAATTTATTAATTGAGCGATTTTCCTCACTAAAAGCTAAATTCTTATTGTTAGAAATAAAGTGGTATAAATAAGATGGTCTACGATGAAAAAGGTTTTTAAGCTTTGCATGGAGGAAAACATCTTTAGGAAATATTTTTTATACCTCGTCCTCGTGGAGCTCATGAATTTTGACGACATTTGGATGGGTTTGTGCCATCCTCAACGATTGGATTTCCGTATTGTGGTCCGCTCTAAAAGCAAAGCGACAACAATATTGTGAAATGAAATAGATGCAAATAAGAAATCACAATCATAAAATTAAAAGTTTATTTCAAATATTACCTTCTGGTCATTATTTTGACAGCGTATTCTAAGTTCGTTTTACGATCGACGCATTTCCTGAAACAGAAGAAACAAGAGACCGTTAAAGAAACTAAGAAAATATTCGCCATTATCCAACAAAAACGTTGAGATTTAATCTTTCCATGCTAAAACATGACAATGAAAAAGAATTTGAACATGATAGCTTACTTGCAAATTGAGAAGCTGCCCTTGCCGAGGATTTCATCGGATAATAAATATTGCTTGTGGAACGAAGAGGTCTGAAAGTAAGAAGAAAAAGTGACTTTTATGGACCTACCTGGTTATGCATTTAACACATATATAATTGATTGAAGAAATTGTAAGAGGAAAAACGATAAACAAGAAATTGAAGACAAAGCGAGACCGAGAGCCTTTTTTTGAAGATTGCACCGCGTCTTTATTTTCGATTGGATGATTGGAATAGTTATAGTTGTTCAAATGAACACATCTTTTTGTTCAATCATTTTGTAAATCTTCATCCAAAGATCGAATCATAAATGAAAAGGTCCGGTTAGTTCTGTTTTGATCACTCCTGCTATTATTTAGAGTTTGACAAACGAGATAGACCAAGCTTTTAAATTTTTCAAACAATGAAGCCTAGTATCGGACAAATGATCAACAGTACTACACAACTAAGCTTCTGGTCCTTACCTCAAACATACTGGTGTAAATGAGCGAAGCATTACCAGGTCTGTTAACGCCACTAGCATTGGCAGCAAAGATGTCGTCAGCGATTGCATTGTTCCCGAATAATACTGAAGGTGCGATGAAGGAATAACCCTGTAAGGAAAAAAGTGATGATTCAGAAGACTAGAAAGGACTGCAAGGAAGTATAAGTAAATGCAGGGGAGCAACCATTACAAAACAAACTCTCTAAGGTCATGCAAGAAGTCTCTGTTCAAAATAGTTTGTTTAAAAAGAATTGACTTAATTGATGAGCTAAAGGGTCAAATATCAAATATCTTCAGTGACAAACATAAGAATCAAGTTAGTATGGTTCAAAAGTAGCTATTAGTTTGAATTTCTTCGTTTAATTGTGGTTGAATCTCTATTCAAAGTGTACGGTCGTTGAGAAAGTAACTGCTATACCTGAAAAATTTTCTCCGCATTCTTGGGAATGATAGCTGGTGAATCAATAGGAAGCATTCGAGTGAATTCTTCGGAGAAATTACTTGTGTCTGTGTCGTCTTTGATGACGGGTTTGAAAGGTGGTTCGAGCATTTTGTTCCCTAGCTTGTCCCAATCGAAATTCTGTAAGGAAATGAAAGAGGATTTAAGCGGGACGTGTTTAGTTGAAATGATAAGGCGAGAGTTCAGTCTGAATTACTCTTCTGATCGGTTTTAGTTGTAGCCTGTTTGTAAGCACTCTTACTAAAAGAGAGTAAGTCAGAATACGTGAGCTGGACAGATCTTTTTGTTTGTTTGAATTTGAATTTGTTTTATTTGGCCCTTTATACTATGTTGACACAAGAAATCGATTATAAGCTTTATTCCTAGATTATAATTCATAAGGTTTTTTTGCCAAGAAATATAATCACAGAATCTCAATTATTGAACTATGCAAAGTAAACAGCAAAAAGACAGCATCCCTTATTACCTGGAACAGAGGGTGTTGTTTGATTTCTTCGAAACCTCCGGGACCTCCACCCAAACGTTTTTGTGGTTCTTTGTCCAACAAACGAAGAATTAAGTCTTGACCATAGGGTGAAAGAGTTCGTGGCATGGGTGGTTGTTTACCGACTATGCGTCTAAACAAAGATGACATACAGGCATTCAAAAGATGGCTAATACAGTGAAGTCTCCGCAACTCGAATACGCACATGGAACAAAAATTTGTTCGAGTTAAAGAGTCATTGTTTACTGAAGGGACCACAAAATTTGTTGAGTTGAGGGAACATCCAACAGTTATAGAAGTTCGAGTTAAAGAGACTCCACTGCAATACACACAATTCTCGACACTTGAATTTCATGTACGGACTCTACAAAGTCAGATTATTAGATTATCTAAATTGTGGTTTACGTCAATAAGGAAATTTCTCTACTCTTTTGGAAACTTCAGATCTTGGATTTAAAAATTTGGAGTCGACTTCTAAGATTTTAACAGGAATTTTGGCGAACACAATTACCTGGAGATTTCTGACTGAGTGTTCTTTGCGCCTTCCACAGTAAATGGTGATGCACCGGTCACCAGCTCGTAAAAAAGCACGCCCAGGCTCCACCAATCCACCGCCTGGAGACAAAAATCGAAAAAAAAACCATCAAATTAACAAATGGGTGAGACAATAAGCAATAGAATGTCCTCATCTTTTAGCTACCCATTATTAGAAAATAAGATTGCACGCGTGACGTTAAATATCAGGATTGGGAGAAAGAATTTAAAACAGTACTTCTTACTTACTTACGTAGGGCTGAATTGAAAGGTACTGGAAATACTTTTTGGTTATTTACAACAAGCTCTCGACGAACTTTCATTATTTTGATCGTTAATTTAGTATTTGGAATATACTTATAGACAAATATTTCATGTCTGTTTGCTTGTTATGTATTTTAGACAGTAGATACGGGTCAAAAGCGGTGTACTTCCAATGATGACTTCATAGCAAGAAGACTGCGCTTAAATTTGATCAAGAATGTTCAAAAGAAAAGGGGAAAATTCAAATCTATATGTTACACTCTCTATCCATCACTCTCCCTCTTACAGTAACATTCACAAAATAAAAATAGTTTTCTTTATCCTTCGCTAAATCCTCAAGGAATTACGGAAGGAAGACAGAAACTGATCTTAGAAAAGGAACTAAAAACCTAATCGAATTTTTCGAAATCCGAAAAAGATTAGCTCCGTCTTTCAGCAATCGCATCAAAGACATCAATATCTCAAGAAACAGGAAGTTGTTAATTTCCTGTCAAAGAACATCTAATTGGTCTTTTTGTACTTTGACTAGCGAGGGAGACACTGATACAATTATGATATGGCTTTCACGAGTTTGTTTTCATCCCGTTGCGAATTCCGGTGGAACTTTGAGGTCAGATTAAGTTGTCGCTATTTTTGAAACTTATTTAAAATGAAAAAGGTGCCGTCTGAGACTAAATAAAAACGGTTTAGTTTGAGATATCACTATAAGAAATAACTCCATTTAATTGTGAGCTTTATAAAAGCTAATTACAGACAAACAGTTAAAGAAACGAAAACAAACAATCTGACCTGGAGATGAATAAATGAGAGAAATAAAATAATATTTATACCATTCCATGGCCAGTTTGTCCTCCCTTGACAATCTCAGGTGCCATATATTCGATAGTGCCACAGAAAGAGTATGCTCGCCCATCATTCTAAAACGAAGTTGTTTTGAGCTTAAGGAAATAGTTTCACGTATCTCATACCGTTTGCCGACACAGCATTTCTTAAACGAAAGAAATAACAGTTCTCTCACCTTTCCACAACGCTCGAGCACAAAATTTGAATTAATATTTTCTTAATTATGTTTTCTCAGCATTGGCAAAACTTGGTAGGATGTTTAACTTTCACAGACAAGCAAATAGGTTTTAATTTCCACTAATTTTTTTTGTGTTGAGAGGTCGCCCAGATAATACTAAAAAGCTGTCTAGAAAACTCGCACAATAAGAACAAATTATCGTAAGAAAACATACCTGCTCTTGAGGTGTGAATTCTTTACTGAGACCGAAATCCGTCAACACAATATGTCCATCTTTATCCAGTAAAATGTTCTCCAACTTGATATCTCGATAAATGATCCCAAGCTGAAATAAGGAAGCAAAACTTATTTTGAATTTTAGTCCAGTTTTTCTACACAACTTGAACAGTAATTAGAAATCATCGAAACATTCAGTGTATAAAAATATCAATCCCAAAGGGGCTTTTTCTTCCTACCTTGTGCAAGAAGTCCAGTGCAATTCCAACTTCAGCTGTGTAAAACTTTGCATGCTCCTCTGTAAAATGTTCGCGATTGTAGAGGTGCGTGAAAAGCTCCCCTCCATTCACATAATCTGAAAACAGAATGTAATGTACATAAAATTGTCATTCTAAACATTGTAACAAAATTATGGACAATTTAGTGAGAGAGGAATAACAGAAAACAACTTTATTCAAAGATTATGATTATAATATATGTTAGACAGAAAAGATTCATCAAGGTATACCTCAAATTTCTATAAATGGGAAAGAATAACAAATGGCTGTCTGTTCTTCACTTACCCATTATGAGATGAAGTTTAGCTTCAGTTTGGAAGGCATAATGCATAGTGACAATGAAGGGGCAACACCTGACAGCTTCCAAGACATGACGTTCTGTGATTGTGTGTTCGGTGGTCTTGGCTTTGGACACTATAGCTGACTTCTTAATCACTTTCATCGCGAAGAGTTTTCCACTATCTTTTCCTGTCTTTCGACGAACAAGAAACACTTTGCCATAAGCTAACAGAGAAAAGAATTTCAATATTTACAACAAATCAGGACTTTCAACTTCAGAAATTGCAGAGGCAATAAGGGTTTTTCAAATTTCTGCAATATTAATTATAATAAGCTCGAAATTTAACAGATTTACCACCTACCTCCAGTGCCAAGAACTTTCATCAACTCGAAATCTTCCAAACTGACTTTGCTATGGTTGGCAAGGAGCATAGCTAAAAAGAAAAATAATCAATGATAAAGTTGATCTTTTTTTCACATTTATTTGCTGACGTTTTGTGAAAGATTTAACTGTCAGTACGGTTCTAAATTGCCCAGAAATTGAGTAATAGCTCTTTATTCTTTATCAAAAGTACTCAAAAAATACCGAAGAGATTATAACGGTGACATAAATTAAGAGTGTGTTCTTAAAAACTGTTAAAAATTTAAAAATTTAAAAATAGTTGTCTGCCTTCTTCACATAGCCAAAAACAAACATACATCTTCAAAATTTAAGTTTGGGAGTCAAGGCCATTAAATATATATTTATTAAGCTTTTGTGTAAGAGATGATATTCTGGCATAAGTCCGATGCTTGTAGTGGTTAGAAAGTTGGATATCTGTTCATCAGAACCCAAACAGTGATATTTGGGAAATCATTCAAATCAACTTGAAACTTAGAAAATGACTTAAAGTCCAACCCTATTCATGAAAGTCAGGTAACAAAATGCACCATTTTTAATTTTTTGTTCATTTAAGATGGTCCAACTTAAAATTTGATGTATTGCTTTTTAATTTTACTTCATTGGTTCAAAAGTTACGTTCAAAAAGCTAAAATGTCAATTTAAAAAACATGTCAAAAAAAGGCTAAAAACAAGGGTATCAATTTATGAGAGAAAGGACTTCTTTTACCAAAACAATAAATTAAAAAATTTTGCTCCTTGTAACACTCTTTATGTTTTCTTTAATATCTCTATTGTTTTTTTTTTACTTCTGTTTTCCCCTTGGGCATAAACAAGATGCAGAATGCTTCAACCCCCACAACATCTTTCCAAGAGTTTTACGAAAGTTTTTTGTGTGTGTATCACCGTTGAGAAAGGTGGAGAAGGTGAAAGTTTTGAGAAAAATGTCTTGTTTGAGCTGCTGCAGCTCATTTTGATTCACTCTGCATTTACAGGGATGCTTAACTTTGTAAATACGTGCTTTTTACACGGAAATACATTTCCTGATGCATAAAATCGTTTTGAGTCTCTATTCATTACAATCAATTTAATACTCTCTTTTTTCGCCTTTTTGACATTTTTTAAAATTGATATTTTAGGCTTTTGAACATAACTTTTGTTTTTTGAGCCAATGAAGTAAAATTTAAAAGTAATAAACCAGATTTTAAGTTAGGCTTTCCTATGAATGATTCTGAAACAATCTTTGAAAAATCTTATTTCTACTGCCTACAATATCAAATCAAAGAGGGTAACTTATTTGTGGCACACCCCGTATGATACACGCTTTTTCTTTTATAAGAATAACTTCTATAAGAATATCAGGGTGAGATTTCGGGTTTAAAACAATAGGCCTATTGTTTAGAACAATAGAAAAATAAGAATAATGCTCACCCTCAACCAAAGTACACTATTCTTATAAAAAAAAAAGCGTGTAACGCACTTTAACAGCATACATAAATGTGTGATACACATTTTGGCGAGACGTTAGTGTTAACAACTTCCGAACCCCAGAGGCATTGTGGTAAAGTGGACATCAACCTTGATTCCTGTACAGGCGACCAAGGTTCGATTCCCACTCACAACTGTTCACTTGGCGAACCGAAGACGTGAATTTGTATGACAGTGTCCAGCTTGGTTTAATAATTCTTTTCTAGCACTGGACAAAAACATGGAACAGTCCGGTATGTCAATAGAGTTATCATTTTACTGGATTTAGCTTTGAAAATTAAAAGGGTGGCAAGCAAAATCATGGGACAATGGATTCTGCATTATCTGACTGGATTTATCATTTTGTAAATCTTAAAAGTGCTACTAAATCTGATTACTGACCAATCGGCTGATAGAATTTTTATAAGTCAACGGATTAAATGACAGGGACGAATACATATCATTAAATCAAAGCAATGAACATAGACGGCCTCAGATCCTTTTTATTGTCCAATATATATTCTTCACTCTTTGGGATCAGACGTAAGTTCAAGTCAAACGTTAAGGTTAACGATAGCAATCAAATCCGGTCACACAACAAACAAAAGTTGGTCAATTGCTGTTTATATTATGGCCCTTCCACATGCCACTCACAGAAAAAAGGAGTTGGTGGTTGAAACACTTGATAGGATCCCTGATCATCAATTTGATCTTCTGGAGTTACCTGTTTTTATTTACGAAGAAAAAAGTGACGGTATTTCGGTTTCAAACATGCCATTCGGTGACAAAATAAGGATTTTAACAAATTTTGCTGTCGTTGTTGACGGTAATCCAAGAAATATGTGTCGGTATTTCGGTGTCTGCGACCCCTGTACGCCCCCTCCTTTTCATACTGTGGCTGATAAAAGAGCAATAAATTTCCTGTTGTTTGATATATAGATATTTTAACACAGCTAGCTAAACATATTCTTGCACTACAGTTTCAAATGTACCTGTAATCTGTGATCTAGAATCTTATATTTTGCATATTATACACTACAATCAAAAATTTTCTCAGTAAAAACCAACAATTTCGAGGTTTGTTTACAAACAAAAAAGTTTCGAAAACCAGTTTTAAAATATTGAAATTTGCAAAACATGTTAGTTTTTTACCTGAGTGAAACTCATTTGCTCTTGCAGCATTGCTTGTCATAGCCATTTTTCGACTTTATGGAGTATATTTTTGTTAAAAACAACAACGAAACTTCAACTTTCCATCACTTTTTCTCTCCCTGGCATCTGCTTGAGAACGGCCGCCATGTTATTTCTTATTTTGTCTGTCTCAACACTGTGTTGTTCCATAACATAGCGCTCCTACGGAGGTGCTATTTTGAGTTTCATAAAGAAGTATTTCCCCGAACTGTTTCCTTTTTAATCATTTACTTTTTGTTTAATCTGGTTAACATAGGATTTCGCCAACGTTCTGAATACAGAGCAGACATTTTTATGAGGACTTTCGATTCATCAAACCAACTTCATTTCACGTTTTCTCTTCTCTATGCCCTCTACCCCCTCTCACTTCCTTGCGTTTCATCTTTTCTGGTTTCAATAATTCTAGACAGATTTTACTCTACGAAGGAGAGAGGTCTACTCCTGGGATAGCAAATTACAATTCAAGAGTGCTGTCATAAAAAATTCCATAGCTCGTCGAGCTCAGCGAAACCATTGTGTCTGCAAACAGAAATAATACACCTTTGCCCTTGTTCGTGGGACTAAATGTCAAAGACAGTGACAAATGGCGAGTAGTGATAAGATAAATAATAATGAATGATAAAGTTCTGAAACCTTTTACCAGGCTCCAATGTCCAAGATTCGAATTTCGAATGTTCATGTTTGTTGTTTAGAACGTCTGTCTGCGCAGGCGATGACGTCATGTCTTGCTCAAAAATTCGAAATTGGAAGAATCGAACTTCCACAAAAACATTCGAATTTCGAATATTTTATTTCTCGGGCCTTCAAAACAAATCAGACACCACGCACGATAAGACGTCCACGTGATTCATCGTTTGAGAATGTTAACGAATGTTGATGCAAATGAAATGCACATGGTATGAGTTTATTATATGTTTTTTCTTCTGTAAGTCTGTACCCTGTAAGTCTGGCAGTACAGACAGCAATTCAGTCTCTATAGCTCTAGGCGCTGTGGTATAGTGGTCATCGACCTTTGTTGCTACACAGGCGACTGAGGTGCGATCGAACCGATCGAATCGATCGTTCACTTGGCACCCTTGGCAAGTGAATGAACCTTCGCCCAGGTCAACCCATGCTATGTGAGGGGAATTGAGTAGTCAGTTCAAGGTGCTGACGGGGCGCTAATTGAAAGCGTCTATAGTTGCGAAAATGGGCCTTAAAAGCCTCCTGCGACTCAACCAAATAGAAAAAAGAAAAAAGAGAAACAAATTGCTAAATCGAAAATGGAAAATTTTGTCTAGTCTCTAATAAGGGTCTTCGATCATTGGTTACTTGAACTCACCTGTCATCACGCAAACTTAGTACCCCCATTGTGATTGAAAGGGGTTACAATCTGTGACTAAATACACGCTTTTTTTTTATAAGAATGGTGTTATTGTGGCAAGAATTCTCTTATTTCCCATCCTAAACTAGCCCGGGGTCCACTTAAAGCTTTCTTTATAGACTGGATGGCGCGATTAAGTGTACTTCACTGGACTTAGCGTCATAAAAAATTATCAAAAAGCATAGTCTAATTCTTGATATGCGTAAGTCAAGATGACGTCATATTTTTCCGGTTTTTGACCTCTGTGTTTCTAATTTTAGTAGCAAAGAGAGGTCAAATCCCGGCTTTTTCAGGGTGTTTCCGTTAGAAAAATGACTTACGCATATCAAGAATCCTAAACAAGTGACCCGTGTGGTTTTCGGACAAAACATCTAAGCATCTAAATGGGGCCTAAATGCAAGGCTCACTCCTTTCACGACAATGCCATCTTATGCTTGAGACGTATGTACTAAATGTTAAATCTAGCCTAAATTAGGACCCTAACCTAAGAATATGCTGTAAGAATATTTTAGGATGATTTTCCCAAAAAATTTGAGAATATCCATGATGAAATGGATTTACACCATTCTTATAAAAAAAGCGTGTATTCGCCTTTCTTTTGAAGATTTCCAGTTTCACCCTTTTCTTCTTTTTTATAAAGTTGTCACCCGCCCTCGGCCCGCCCTCGGCTCGATTCAGGATTTAGGATAAACAGAGAAATATGCGTGACAGATAATTTTAAATACGCGTGATGAATTTCGTCACCTAGAGGCATTTTCGTCACTTTTCCCCGACCAAAATTTCAAATTCGTCATTTCACCCGACTAAACTGTTCAAAAGAAATGATTTCCTTCACTAGCTCGAAAATGGATCTTGTAATTCGACGTTTAAAGCACTAATTTCGGTAAATAAAGATGTAAAAAATTAGATTTGAATTTTGGTTGCCGTATAAAATTTCGGGTAAATGTTTTGGTCGGGAATAAAAAAATTGGGTACAAGTTTTGGTCGGGTGATAAGATGTCGGGAAAAAATTTCGTCACCCCTCAAAATTTTCGTCACTTTCCCCCGACATTTTTTCCCCGATAAGGTATAACAGATAATGTTTTAAATTCGAAATCCCTATATGATACTTATAAAAATACAAATCCATTTTCATATTTACAGTTATATACACAGTACATATTCGGGGGCAACAACGCAATTCAATGTCGATTCAATCTTGGCATTTTTTGTCGAGAAAGTAAATTCCGAATAAGTTTCTTCATGGATAGTTATTTCTTGAAAATCAAACACTTTTAAGTTCTTGCCAGTGGCAAACGTCGCAATCTTTATTTTGACACATTTCTTGCCAATGAGCCGCTTCTGTTGGTCCTGAATTATTCAAGCCATAAGCAAACCAGCCAAGCAGTTCTCGTTTCTTTCGGCGTTTTCCGACTGAATAAACCTTGAGTAAAATAAAAGATACCTTTTTAAATGAGGCTGAAATGAGGAATTGAACAAAATGAAAGATTTGGGGGGGGTACTTAGGCAGAATGGACGCCATCCCTATCACACTCTCGAAAGTCCCTCAAAGGGGGAGTCTATGTAAAGGTTTCAACGAGCAAAATTACGAAAATAAAAAATTGACTTCCTCAAAGGGTCATAAATTCTTGAAATATTGGCTGAAATTTCGGGAAAATAGTCTCTCTAAGGGTGGCAAAAACGTCAAAAAATGGACAAAATTTTCGTAATTTAGTCTCTCTAAGGATCAATTTTCAAACTTTGGCTTGGACATTAGTCACTGAGACAAGGGTGTCTTTTCCAGACTCAACGGACCTGGAACATCATGGTTGCATCCTCTAGGTCATCATCGGACAACGGATAAATGAACGTCTCGTTGTATTCGGGGCTCGATTGGAGACGTCTTACGGTTGTTTTGCTTTTACCGATCCTCTTTCCTTTCCCTGAAACACACTTGATCTTGACGAAAGTGTCTAATGTAAGAAAGTATAGAAATAAAATCGAAAACTGTAATAGCTTAACTTGGCAATCTCAGCATGGGTCATCTTTCATACCAAACAACCAAGTCGTGTCTACCATACTACGAATGTCTGAAATACATTCTGAACAGTGTGCAACTCTCATAAAGGTTCCATTGCTGGATGAAAGTTCTTCCTTATTGAGGAAAAAAAGTCGGAGGAAAGTGGTGAACATTTTGAGAGGGTGGCGTATTTTTCCCCTGTTGAAACAAAATTTCACCCGATTTTTTATACCCCAGCCGAAAATATTACTTTTAAAGGAACTAAATTGTATGTTTTGGTCTGAAAAATTTAAAAATTGTTTCAACAACGTGACAAAACATTTCCCCAATGACTATTTGAAATGCCAACTTTTTTCCCGATTAAGGTATGGTATGATTAAAATTATCAATGCAGTATTAGATCATACCTGGGTCAATGATCATAGTGTTTTTCTTCAAATTAGCGGCTTGGATAACTTCAACGGTTAAGCGACCCGTAAGATCAGTGTAATGAAGGTTGATCAATAATTCTGGCTTGGTAGCAGATTCTCCGAAACTTGCCAAACTTGAAAGATCACTCAGGTTGAAATTTCCACCTTCTTCTTCATCAGGTGGCTATGGAGGGAAAACTTTGGTTATCAGAAACTCTGTATTGAAATCAAAATAGTGGCGTTAGTATGTTCAACTATTTTTAGATTCGACGCTTTCACACCAGCTATTAAGTGTATATGCTTGACCCGAGAGCCCTTATTCGGTATTTTAATGCTATTCTAATACATGATTTCCAATTATCAGCCCGATTTAATCTACGAAGCTCCTTGAAATTATTATTTAATCTTAGCTGAACTTGAAAAAGACACGACAAAGGTCGAGATATCGTTAGGAATGTTATTTTGATTTTTGGTTATGTTTCTCCTCTGCGTATCTTTTAACTTTCAATGACAGGAGGGTACTCTTAGGTTCCAAATAAACGCCCCCCGCTTGTTCTTTTTTCGAAAGGACCCGGACCTTATAAGGACCCCCCCCCCCGTTTATTAATTTTTAAGAATATTTTCAGCTGTCAAAGAGAAGGCCCCTTATTTTGCTCTAAATATCCTGATTTTAGCCTATATTCACCTTATTTTTGGGTTTTCAGAAGTAAAATTTCCAACCCCCAGGCAATTAGGTCCCCCCCATTTATTCAAACCCCCCCTGTTTATTTGGAACCTAAGAGTATTGGCAAGGTGAATTAAAATGGCGTGACCTTTGTGCTTGCTCTAAGTAACGAATACTACCTGGTTATCCACCGAAAAAATTATTTTCCGTTAATGAAATAAAAAGATTTATCTTACCACGTCTCCTTTTGGACTGAGACTTTTCCAAATCTCTTCTCCATCAGTCAAATTCTCTTTGCCCAAAGCAATCTGCACTTCACCGATGAGTTTTTGCTTCAGAAAGCCCTTCTTACCATAAACACGTAAACGTATTGCTGTCGTTTCCAACGTTTCTGGCGTGATGTTGGAGAAAGTGAAAGCTTGATTGAATTCGTCCTGTAACACAGATTGTGGTTTACCTTTGAATCTTTGTTTACGTCCTGGCAACACACAAAGATGAATGCTTACGTTTTCTGCTCCTCCGCGATCTACGGTTGGTAACTCGTCCAACTTGAGCACTGCCAAGTCCAATTTGTTGTCATCAGGATAATGCAAGAGGGTGATGAGGACCTTACCAACGATACAGAGGGGTTCCTCCTCCTCTACAGTCTCAATGAAACCTACATCTTGCTCCCCACTTTCAGCGGTCTCATCCCCTGCTGCTTCTATGAAACCAACATCCCCATCATCGATACTCTCCAAGGTGGTTTCACCCGCCGGTACTGACGAATTTTCCTTCACCTCGTGTGTGGTTGTTGGTGGTGGGAGAACCTCGTGTGTGGTTGTTGGTGGTGGGAGAACCTCGTGCAGAGGTGTCCCATCCTCTGTCACCTCTACTGGCTCCCCTGATGGTCCAGCCTCCTCTCCATCTTCAATATAACTTGCAGCCGCACCTGGGCTACCTCTTATAGAATTGGCAGCCGCCTGGGAAGCTCTGGCTGAGCCTGGTGGCAACCCTTCATCACCTCCACCTTCCTCCCCTTCAACCCCGCCCTCATTCTCTGGGGCGGAACCATCAGCTTCGGTTGAAATCTCTCCTAACAAACAGCAACAACAGAATTGAAATAACTTTTTGATAGCAGCATGTTTATCAGCAAGCTTTGTGGCCAAGTTTCGAAGACCTGTACACATTGCCTTGAGAGACGCATTCTCTCGAAAAGCTCAAATCTCAACTAAAATCAAAATCAGTAGAAATGATTCGGAATTTTTGTATGTGTAAGCGTTTTTTCATTTTGTATGAATCTAGAACTTTCGTTTTCAAATAGATGCTGTTGCTAGCGATTCAAATTTGAGAATATGGCATTCAGCTTTGATTGAAAAAGAAAGAAATTTTGTTTTCGAATGAATCATGGTGTATTTGAATGGGCTTTGTTCTTTTCTTGAATATTCGATATTGAATTTTTTTTTTTTTTCAAATATAGTATCGCTGATAATTTTTGAGGTCATCATTTCCATTTTAGTGATTTCTAATGCAAATTAAGTACAAAAATAAAAAAATTGAGTAATCTACAAAAAAATTCTTTTTACACACGAAAAAAAATTCCGAGTTTTATGATTTTTACAATTATACATACTGTAAACATAAAAAACTTCATATCAAACACATTTAAGCTCTTGCCAGTGGCAAACATCGCGATCTTTATTTTGACACATTTCTTGCCAATGAGCAGCTTCCGTCGGCCCTGAATTATTCAAGCCGTAAGCAAACCAGCCAAGTAGTTCTCGTTTCTTTCGGCGTTTCCCGACTGAATAAACCTAGATATACAATTTGGTAATCAATAAGATATTTTTTGTTGCTTAATTTAAAAGGACATTATTTAACGTATCGCCTACCATTTGTTAACACAGCATTTTTAAACAAAAGAAAGAACGACTTTCTCTCTTTTCGGCGCTTCACAAGCACAACTATAGAAAAATTGCGTTGTCAGCATAGAGGCGCGCTTTTTTTCTAAGCATAAAAGTATCTTTAGGGATGGATTGAAAAATATAACAATGTTGCGACGACTTCTCAACGCGACAAAAAGTTTCAAATTGCAACTGTGTCTTTAAGAAACTAAACTAAAACTAAAGCCTTTCTTACTTTGAACATCATAGTAGCATCCTTCAAGTCTTCTTCAGGGATTGGATATATGAATTTCTCGTTATACTCAGGGTTAGCTTGTAAACGTCGCACGGTAGTCTTGCTTTTCCCGATCATTTTACCCTTGGCTGTAACACACTGTATTTTGACGAAAGTATCTAAAGATGGAGTTAGTTAACAGAACAATCGTCATTGGTAAAAGATGACCTGCACTCTCTCTCCTCATCCTCCAGGGAAAGAAAGCGCCGCTCCTGGCATCTCACGTGTTTTGTATTTTTCAAGGCTTGATTCTATTGCAAAACACCTATATGTCACAGACCCGTTGATAGCCCCACCCAATGGAAAATGTGGCGAAAATTTCGTCCCCAATAGGAAAAATTACCCTAGAATTTCAGCCTCACTGGGATATTTACTTTTATTTCATCCCCCATTTGAAATTCACGTTAAAAGATTTCACTCTAAAACCACTCTCATTGGATTTTTTTAGCTTAGAACAATAAAACTTCTATCCCTATTGGGAATTTGATAAATTTTTAATCCACGTTATAGAAAAAAGCTCCACCGGGGTAGTGAGACAGGGGTGTATGAAATAAGACGATAATTCAGTATTTGGACCTTCATAGATGTATAATATGCTGACAAAGGATTAGAATTACCTGGCGCAACGATCATAATGGTTTTCTTCAAATTAGCGGCTTGGATAACTTCAACGGTCAAGCGGCCCGTCAAATCAGTGTATCGAAGATTGACTAACAATTCTGGCTTCGTTTCGGATTCCCCAAAACTGGCCAGACTTGAAAGATCACTCAGGTTGAATGAAGAATTGCCATCTTCGTCAAACGGCTGAAACAGCAAACAACCTTTTAAAACTTAAGATTCAATGTCAATCATTATTTCATACAAATTCATTATTCGATAACGTTCTTGGAGAAATTATGGACTGTTGGGGATAGTTTGGATAGTTTTATGCTTCACTCTTTGTCTTAGTATGAAATTAGTACCAATCAACTGGAAAATTAGCAAAAGTCATAAGTCTTCTACTGGCTTTATTGGCATGTAAGCAATAGATTTTCTATCCCCATTTAGAATGTAGATTGAACTTTTCTCCCAACCGAGTGAAGGGTTCTGTGGGGGCACTTAGGCAGTACAGTAATGAAGTTATGTACAGTACTCCAAGCTTTATATAGAATTAGGTTTAAATGGAAAACGGTTTCAATCTATATAACATCTCTAACATAGAGATTTCAAAAAGTATCTTAATTAGAAAAATATGATATTTACAAGTCAAATAGAAAGAGCGACCAGCACCCTTTTGTCCTTCTACAGTATTTACATATATACAGGAAAAAGTCAAAGATTAAAAAAAACAAAACTATTCATTTGGTTTGTTAGCGTCAAGTGCAATGAGTCTAAAAGCAAGGGGGAGTGACTATTTGTTCGTTTAGCGAACTTAAAGAGGTTTGGAGTTCAAATGCGTTATTAGCCACCCTCTTGCTTTTAGATTCAGTTAGCATTTTTTAAAGTTAGTGCTATGCTAGGTATATCGATCGAAAATGTTTCCATTTTTTCTCTGTTTTGTGAAGTATTTTTGCAAGTCAAGAGTCTGTTGATGGTTTTACGGTGAGTCCGCTTGTGAAAAGAGACGTGGCGAAGAGTTAACGGCAGAGGCTTTGGGTCTTTTTCTATCGGGCGCCAAATATTTGTCCGGGAGTGTCCGGAATCTACTCAGCCCAGTCATCAATGTCGTCCGGTTCGTCTTCTTCGTCAATGTTGTAATACTTCGCCTGAAAGTTGAGTGGATGGGAAATTATGCGAGTTTTACAATGGTGGTTAGTGTTTTATGTGAACTGGGTGCTTAAGGGTTATGAATGTTGTAATGAGAAGGTTATCGTATTTTTAGATATATGCGACGTGACTTCTGAGAAGATTAATTTGCTCGAAGAGTTTGTGTACAACCCTGGGGGGGGGCACTGACCTTGACAGCTGACGGGGAGGTGCCGCTGGAGTTGACCCTGTCAGATACGAATTTTTGGTAAAATGATGACCCTGTCCGAATGAAAAATTGAAAATCTTTCCAATTTCCACCCTACGGGCGTACGGGGTTTGTGATTTCGGAAATACCGAATAATTTTGCCAAAATTTCCGAAATTCCGTAAAAAAATACTTGCAATTCCGATACTGATTTTTTTGGGTATTTTTCCTCGTTTTGGCTAATTTTTCATCAAATTTGATTTTCATGTATGAATTCCGAAAAAAGGGGATAAAAACTTTCCAATACCAAAATTTCGAAGCAAAAATTCATGGATTTCCGATACCGAATCAATTATAGAATTCCGAAAATACCGAAAGAATTTTGCCTGATTTCCAAAATTCCGAAGAAAAAAGGGCCGATTTCCGCAATTCCGAAAAACCGTACGCCCCACTAACAAGTGGCAAAAATGACTAAAAGTAGACGAAAAACTAAAAAGTTTTCTAATTTTTACCCTGCAAAAATGTCCAAATAATAAAAAGTGGACCCTGTCAGATATCTTCAGAACCTATAAAAGAGACCCTGACCAGCGGCACGTCCCGTATCCAGTTTCGCCTACGCCCCCCCCCTGGGTGTACAACTTTATGATAATGATTCAGCATTTATCTTAATTTTAATCAAAAAATCTTGTTAAGGATATTTAGAACTGCTTTATTTATTTATTTATTTATTTATTTATTTATCGTGCATTTTACTATTTTACTGAGAATGATCAGAATGATGAGTCAGTGGAAATGTCTTTTATCTTTAGGTTTAACGTTGTCGTGTTTCTATGCGAGGGCTGATTAGAACCTACCAGGAAACTGTAGATCACATAGTATTGATTGAGTTACGAGGCATTTTGGAGTGACATGAAAAAAGAAACATTTTACCCTATCAAAAAGATAGTCTCCCGTTTATTTGAAAGCTGCAAGGAAACAAAGTTACGTTTAAAAAGCTTTGAAAGCCTTATAAGTGGTTAAATTCCCCATCATTATTTTTCAGTCTTCCTTAGACCTTTTAAAAAAGCACCATTTAATTACACTTTTTAAACCCAAGAGCAGTCGGGCCTTCCTAGAAGACTTTCACCACATCGGAGATGAGAAAAGTGTTTTCTAGTTTAAACAAGCAGGTATGTAACCTCGCTATAGATAAAGAGTGCATTGTTCAGACTTCACAAAGTTCACTGTAAGGTTCAAAATGAGACAAAGTGCATTGTAAGGGTGTTGAAAGTGAAGAATTTTGGAAAATTTTATCATTTTGTGCCAAAAATGTATCGTAAGGGTCGATTTTTGGCTAAATAATCCCTGTATTGTAAGGGCTACATTTTGAGACCTTTTTTGTCTGCACACATAGTAGTTCGAACTCCCTCGATACCTAAACTACTCTTTATTTGTCAAGATTTAACAAAATATCCTCACGTCAAATTTGTCTCTTTTTCACGGCATTGAGAATAAACCGGTATAGTAAAATTCCTGAGATGCTCATTATGTTAAAAAAGTTTGGGGATTTTTTTCCCACGTCATAACTTATGCAGGTCTGGGTATTGTATGTCAAATATCGCAAAAAGAAATAGATTCAATGAGCGGCTTCTTACGGTTGGGAAACATGGGCGCTACAGAATGGATTCTAGAACGATGTTTTCAAAGTTTGTAAAATGATTAAGAATTCACAGTATTTTTTTTATTCGACAAAATTTGACAAGAAAAACTCTCCATGTAAATCTCACATTATAAAATCGTGAAAAATATCGAACCAAATACTTTTTTAAAAACCTCTTTTTTCTTCTTTCGTAAAAATGGTATTTTCTCAAATTGTGAAACTCGTCGATTATTTCAATTTTTTTTACCAGGAAATTTCTATTTTATCATTTTCATTTCATTGTCTTTCCAAAAATGAAAATTTTACAACACCATCCTTTTCCCTGCACCAAAAATCAAAATTGTCAAGAGTTTGTTTCAATAAAAAAATTAATGTGCTGTCTACGTTTCAAGTGCGAAAAAGAGCATGTCATCAAAGCCGTTTCTTTTTGCGATATTTAACGGAGCGTTTTCTTTGGAAAGGTTGTGCAAGACAACAAGAAGGATGTTGAAGGCTTACCACTTCTCCTTTGGGACTGAGATTCTTCCAAATATCACCATCGGCCAATGGACTTGTCAAATCCACTTTCGCTAGATTGATTTTTGCTTCTCCGATTAGTTTTGTTGTGTTGAATCCCTTTTTCCCGTATACACGTAAACGGATCGCACACGTCTCCAATAAATCTTTGGTCATGTGGACGAATTGGAACGTCTGGTTGAACACACCTTGTGATGCGGTTTGAATCTTCGTCTTGAACCTCTGTTTCCGCATCGGTAAAACACACAAATGAATGCGCACGCTATCGGCGCCGCCCCGCTTAATGGACGGTAACTCAGCCAAACGAATGACTTTTAAGTTCAGTTTATTAGCGGCAGGCAGATACGTGAAAGACATCAATACTTTCCCTGCAAGACAAGGCGCTTCTTCATTAGTGGAAATAAACCCAACATCTCCGCCGCCACTTTCAGTGGTTGTGTTGGTGGCTGGTTTTGGCTCCTGAGGTGATTTGGGTTTGACAGGCGATGGTGGTAGTGCGATTGGCGCTTTGGAAGGACCAGGTTGCGGTTTTTCTTCTACTAGACTTGCTGCTACACGAGGGCTACCTCTCGCAGAGGTACTGGCTACTGGGGAGCCCTTCTTCGACCCTGTCGGTAGCCCTTTCTCGACGTCTGTAGCTAAGCTCCCTCCAGCTCCATCCCCACCACCATCGACGGGGCCATCTGGATTTTCTGTCTCGGTTGCTAATAATGCTTCCCCTAAAAGACAGCAGCAACAAAATTTGCTGAATTTTCCAAGACTCGGAAGTTTGTGAACGAGTTTTGATGCCAATAATTTAAGGCACGAACACATCTCTTACACAGAGACATGCATTCTCAACTACAGCTCAGAAGCTTAAGCTGTAAACTTATTTCTCCTTATTCCCTTATTCTTTTCCGCGTTTTTCAATTGACGCTGGTGAATTTGTTTTACACGTTGTCGATTTAGCTTTGATTCACAATCAAATCAATAAGATAAAAAATGTTACGAAAGATTTGTTTGTGTGGCAAATTTTTATTCAGTCTAAAGAGGCATTACTTTTACGTGGCCTTCGGAAGGCCCTGTCGGGCTGGGAAGGTCGAAGGCACCCTTTTTCTTTGCTATCACACCGGTCCTAACGTCGGAATTTGGAGTTAAAATTTGTCAAAAAGTTGAGATCTAGACTTTTTTGGTCAATTTATCGAGTTGAGACTGGCTTTAAGGCTATGTTGTAAATCTGCACAGATCTAGACTTAATGATCGACTTTCATAACTTTTACATACAAAAAAACAGTATGATGGAGTACACTCTTTTATTTATAAGGGAAGAAAACAAAGCAAAAACTCTCCTCCACAGGGAGAAACTTACCTTCCTCTCCTTCTTCTCCTGTACCATGTCCTGTGAGGCCCGAACACAAATTCTCGTTTTTCAAGACGACGAAGTAGAGTATGGCGAGAATGACGAGTAACAACAGAAGACAACATAGAAATATCACCGCAGGTAGAGGAACTGAAACGAGAAGGAAAGAAAATGTCATTATATGGTTGGAAAATATTACCTCCCGTCTGTCAATTTTTTTCAATCAATCGTATTCTTACTCCTTGCCGATTCTTCATGTGGTATGGAATAAAGTCTATCAAAAGATTCGTGAGGCTTTATCTATAATAAAACCCTTCCAATCTTTGCTGAGTTCTTTTTCCTGGATTTTTGCAGGGTTATTTAGACTAAAAGTAGGTTTTTGCTGATGTTTTGCGAGTCACGATTTGAAAGACCTTTTCTTACTTTAGCTGGTTCTTCATCTCGAACAAACACCTACTGCCCTCTTCTCTCTGTATTTTGATGCTTTAATACGCAAAACAAAAAAAACAAAAACAGAAACCCTAGTCTAATTTGATGATTATCCCAGATAAATTATAATTTTTGGCAAGTCAAAATAACGACAATTATTATGAAATTAGAAAAATTAGTTTTTGACTCATGAGAATTTGCGAAACATTTACTTTATATGAGATTTTCATTTCATTCGCGCTCAAATCAAGTTGTGGAATACAAGCAGGTCCCGATAATGTCTTCAAAAGGTTGGTATTTTTTCAACTTTGATTTTTTCTTTAATCTTCCAACCCAAAGTATTTGATATTGTTGAGTCTAATATAGTTCATCATTTTAGGGAAAAGATATAAGTGCGATTTTGGCTAATAATATACAACCCTGTATCGTTGACCCCACCCTTTTTTACTCCAATGTAGTTGGAACGATTTAGATTTTGACTTATTCTCTGGAAAAAACAAATTTCGGGCAAACATAATTTTTGAAACAGAATTTATGTGGTATTTGATAAACTGTTGCATTTTTTCCATGACTAATTTGTTTACTATGACTAATTCTTATCATTTCCTTGTAAATCAAGTAATTTGTCAAAATGTCTATCATTTTTCAAAGTAAACACCATTGTGTCTAATTATTTCGCATTTTCACATCATGTCTAAAAACCTCCATCTGGCAAATTTTCTTTTTGAGGGGGTGGGTTGTGTTTGAGCTGGAAATCATTGAAGGCCACAAATATTTTATCTTGATATCTAATCAGCCATAATTGATCGACTTTTCACCTATTTACAATATTGTACTTTCTTCTAAATCCAACCTGTGATGACAAACTGTTTACATTTTATTGCGCATGTCTAACTATTTTGGCTTGTAAACCTTGCAGTAAAGACTAGTTCAATCAGAGCAATACACCTTTTCGAACGTAGCCGCCACAATTGCCACGCGGGAACTATTTTGTCCGTTTTAGCACCCTAAAACCGTCCCAGTCATTTTTTCGCACCTATAGACAATAGAAAAAGGTGTAAAAAATGGATTGGATCGAGTTTAGGGGATAATTAAATGATAAAGTGGCACGCGCCTGACCGCACAACTACGGTCGAAAAGGTGTATTGTATAAATGAAACACAGTTTTCGAAATATATTGTCAAATCAAATTAAATTGTTGGCTACAGATTTATATATGTATTCTTTTCAACGGGTTAGAGCATATTTGAAACCAATTCTAAGGCTTATAACCCTGTTTCGCCATTGTGGTCATGTTTTATCGGGGTAGCAGTAAATTTATAATGTTGTGAACCCGTTGTGGAGTACTCCTTTTAGACGTAACATGACTCGGATCACGATCACTCGAAATTAAAAATTCATTAAGATTTCTTCCTTTTTTATTTTCATCATCGTCATCCTAGGGTAGGATAAAGAAATTGTAATGAATTCTGCATCGAGTGCTCTTTTTAGGGTCGAGATCTTGTCAAGTCGCAAAAGGGGGTCGGATACTTGATCAATAGCGTCCCATTCAAGAGAAGACATCAGTTTGTTAAACATTCTACAAAACTATCAATAAAATATTAAGGAATTTGTATTTTTAAACTAGGATAACTGAGTTTTTTTTGATTTTTCTGTATCACAGATTGTTGAGAAATTTTGGGCTTCTTCGAGTAGCGGAATATTCGGATATCGTAGAAGAATTTCTTGGTTCATCGACTCCGTTTCACCGACAGTCAAAATGCAATTCAGAAACAGGTAATTTTCTTTTATTCTTTAAAGCTCTATCGTTGTTTTCAATTTAGAGTAATATTGGAGATTGCAGGAATGTTTTATGATCTAGGAAATATACTGATGCTTCCGCCGGCTGATTACTACTGAACGGTGCAGGGAAATTATGACGCGCATTCTTAGTTCTATGTATCGAAATGTCCATTTTACTATGAATGCATTTGAGGGTTATAAGCAGAGAAATTCAACAAATTTTTTTGCGATGTGACTTACATAATAATGACATTTCGTGTCATCTTAACTTTGATTGGTTGATGCTTGTTGCATGCAAACAAAAAAATGTCCGCTCAACGCAACAATTTCTGAAAACAACCAAAAACAAAAAAAAATCACGAAATAAAGAGTGAATAAATAACAATTATTCCCAAATAGTGTTTAAAGTTTTTCTTCTTCCTCCATTTTGTAAGCCATATAATTTTCCGTAATTTCTTTCATATGAGATCTGTTAATTTTTTTTTTTCAAGAGCTTCAGCGGTGGATCAGGCTTCTTGCAAAAAAGCTAGCAAAGAAAGTGTGTGCATTGAACCATCACAAATGTGTTCATTCAACACAAACAAAACATATTCAATCTTTTCTTTCGTTCTTCGATTTATTTACACATATTCGGTATTTCACGCATGCGTATAATGTAATATTCACTTTGAAGGTCATAAGAATGTAGCTCCGCCCAAAGGAATCTGGTTTACCAGACCTTGTCAGACGGTAACAGTTCTAGTAATCTTCGCTTCCAAAATAAAGACATATTACGTGCAAGAAGATTTCATTAGATCGCCATGATTCAAACTTCTAAAAGTCCCTTGAAATAGAATGATTCTAAAATAGGGCCTTCTTAAAAGAAACCAGAGGGCCAAATGGAAATCTTGTCCCGCCCGCGCAAAACCAAGGCTGTGCCTCCTCCACTTGCTAAGATTTTTACCGGTTAACTTTCGAAATCAAGGCACGCGTTCCGAAGGTATTTTAAAGTAGAGCATCTTTTTAAAAACGGCTTTAGGACCAAATTTCTTTCAACATTATCATTTTGAGTGGTAAGCCTTTTTTTGACAAGCTGCTTTACGAAATAAGTATGAAGCCTGTCAATACTTCAGAAATTAATTAGGTCCAGGGAACCAAAATTCATTATTCTTCATACACATAAAAAAATATACGACCAATTATGATGACAGCCGAAAATATATTTTGACAGGGTTTTGATGAGCTTTTTGGTCGGCGATAATCGTTTTTCTGAGGTTAACTTTATGAACGTATTTGTGGCTCATTAATAACTATCGATCTGTCTATTTTTGATGGATGGTAAAAAACCATTGCATAATATTTTTGTTTTTTTCCTTTCCTTTCCTTGAAAATGAAAAGGAACAAGTTTCTCGGACCATAAACTTTGAATACATAATACGGACAAAATTTGCGATATAATACTTAGGTGTTCGAGTTGTAGTCGTGTTTGAGTTGTTGAGATGCTATAAAAGGACATCCAAAACTACACACGTTTAGACCAGATTGTCTAGCTTTTCTACGGTGCCCCAATGGTTACTTAATGAACTTTGCCTTAATATTTTTCAAGTTCAAGTTAAAGGTCCTCAAAAATACACAAGAAGCTGAAGTGTATATGTTCTACCGTGAAAAGCACAGGTCGAAATCATATATCGACGCTGTGCCGACCAATCCAGATTCTATTCAGCGCGCAATCACCACAGAGAAAAGTAATTATGACGACCATTCAAGATCTTGGATGAAGTTCGAAGTTGATATTTTTATTCCAATCGTTGAAAACACAACTCAAAAATGTCATCAATGCTTTTTAAAAAGAATCAGTGATAGAGAATCATAACATAAAGTCTGTATATTATTTCGATTCAATTAAAGTGACATTTCCATAATTAAAAGTTTAGTAATTACTGTTATACATTTGGGGATCATGTAAAAGATTTCTTTTAAAAGAAACTCAATTGGGGAATTCGTAAATACAGGGTGTCCCTAATTAAAGTATCGAGTCGAAACACAACTATGAGTAGAAAGTTTTATGTGCGTGTTCACAAAATTGTATTTTAAGCTCTCCCTCTTTTTTCTTTGTCATTACGATTAATTTATACGTTGTACCCAACTACCTTTTGTAATAAGCCTGTGTGATGGAGAACGTTCTTATATTTTAGCGATAACACACACAAACTTTTCTACTCAATCGCATGTTCAAACTCGATACTTTAATTAGGGACACCCTGTAGTAAACTGCCTACTGGTACAGTCTGCTAGACATTAATATGGTAATATTTGCTCTTCATTTTTGATTTTTTCTACAGTGATTAGATTGACACATGCGCGATAAAATTTCTATTGTTGGTCTTCAGAGGTTGAAATATTCTCAACCTCTGATACTCAGGGTATGTATGTTCACAATGCCAGAAGCTAGGTTTGATAATGTCTTTGATCGATTCTCAAAGTGTGATTAATGAATGGCCAGTGTGGGGATCGAACCCACGATATACCAAATTAAATTTGAATTGAAAAAACACCCCTTCTTCAAAATCAGACCACGGACAGCGACATGCTAATGAAAGGCCTGATGCTGGGCAATTAACACTGATTTAGTTTTAGTAAGATTTTATGTACATAGTCAGTTCAGGCTTTCCAAAAATACACCCCTTTCTCACCCCTATGGGACCCCTTCAAAATTGACCAAAATATCGTCCCCGATGGAAAATTATCCACCAATTTTTGTTTTCACTGAAAATAATCAAATAAACCAATCCTCACTGCAAAATATTTACTATTCTTCCCATCTGCACTGATTTTTCTGACTTGAAAACAAAAGAATTGAAATCCCAAGCCATGAAAAAATATGGGAATATCAATCCTCATCGAGTTTCAGTCCATTTTTTTTATCCCCACTGCCTGGAAAATCGTACCAGGTCTGTGAGAAGCGGGTGTAACAATGACACTGGTGAAGAACTAAGCTCTTTTTATTTTTCAGCCTCATTCTGAAAAAATTTTTTCATTGACTTACAATTTATGATAATCGGTTTTAATTACATCATAATGACGATATTGGCGTCTAAAGATGAAGTAATCGAAAGTCGTTAGTTTTTAATCATGCGCTAAAACCAGCAATTGATTGTAAATTAATGTTGTGAATATCTTTGTGTTGCGAATTATCGATCAAAAGTCGCCAAAATATCATGATGATTTTTTTTACATCAAAATTCCGCGAAAATGGTTTGACGAAAATGCGGTCTAATTTTGGCTCATTTTTTCCAAATTTATTTCGTCTCTGGAATTTGATATGACAATCATCATTTAAAAATACGCTGACCATCAGCAAGAAAAATATTTCGACCATATGATTGAAAAGTCATTTCACTATAATTTAATCAATTAATTTGATAATTTTGTAGTTAGTGGATACCCAAATTATAATTATCTTTAACCATCCCAAAGGTTGCATCTCGACGTCAAAGAATTATTATGCCTTATGCAAAGGAGAATTCCTGTTTTACCTGTTTATGAGACGAGGGCTATTTCATGCCTCATTTTCCATTTCCTTTTATGCAAAAACTATAAATTGTTGCTGTAATTTCATTTCTCTTGTCCACTTTCCTCAATTAGGTCAATATTTTATAATATTTTGCATCGTAAAAACTATTTATAGAAACTTCTCAACGTGCAATTTTCCTACCCTCGTAATCGTACACGTTTTTCTCATTTCCAGATGGGATACATTATCTTCAAGAATCATCATAACGCTCAAAATCGACCCTCGACCGTAATTCCTGTAAACCTTCTGAAATTTCTCTGCTTTTACATGGATTTTCCGGACCATACTGAAATTTCAGTTTAGTGGTTTTGACCGAACCGAAAGGGGGTACTGAAATTTCAGACCGGTCTGGCATGTAAACGAAGTCTCGTACTTCAGACTATAGACCGTACCGAATAATCTCAGTACGTCCCGTACCGAAAGTCCGTGTAAACGGGTCCTTAGACGAAATCAGGGCGAAAAACAGGAGCAATGAGGCGAAATTAAAAAGCGATATCTTTCAAAGAATTTTCACAGTATCGACACGTTGAAAAGAAAAAAGAATGGGCCATTAGAATATAATCATTCCCTACTCATTGTTTTATAATTGGCCGAAACAATCTCGTGTTTTTTTTTGTAAAACTAGAGAAAAGCGTTAAGAATTTTAAGTAGATTTCTGCCCATAAAGCTGACCATTATAAATTACCTGAAATTTAAACAGATTAAAGTGATTGGTTATTTTCCCACTTTCTTCATTAAATTTTGCAATTTGGGGTATACCTATTGCAAATTTTGATAACCATGTAAAAAGCCCTTGTTAAATGGGTGTTCATCTTAAAATTGGGGCCTGATGAAAAAAAATGATGTTTGATATTTTGTGAACAATACACTCATTGACCTGTCGATGCTTTGATTTTAATCTTTAATTCATTTTTAGATGTCAAATAGTGTCAATTGCTTTATCTCATTAACAACCATTATTCCAACCAATCAAAAGCCAATTAATTTAATACCAAACAATTCAACCAAAAGTCCAAAGTGCAAAAGGGATGAATAAAGGGCAATATTTAAAATGATTTGGGCAATTATTTTTGACTAATATTCTACAAGATTCATCAATAGTAGTCGCCAGCTGCAAGAGGTCAAATGGAAGTTTAAGGCAGATTTACACTCACAGCCCGTCCTCACAGCTGTGTCATACGCAATACAACCCTTACTCTAAAACTTTTACACATGCTCCATGTACGGATTGTATTGACCAATCCTCTCTTTTTTTGATACTCGAAAAAAAACCAGGAAAATAGGACCAAATTTCATGTCCGTTCTTGGTTCTGATTTTATTAATGCTTACAACCAGCTAAATAACCATTATTGGTTGGGAAAGCTTAGTTTCCCAGTTAACTATATACGACTAGCCATAGTTAACTGGGAAAGCTTCAGTTTGAGGGGTTTGACCAAATTTGACCAATTGGGACACGCGCCAACATCATGATGTCATTAGTTCGAATAGGTTTTCATTATATCTCATCCTCTCTTCTCCAATTGGTCAACCATTCGCACAATTTAATGATGATGGTGTCGACCTTTGAATATTGCTTCTAAATAGCGTTACAACACACTAGATGTCATTGTCATTTTTAATGATTGTGGTTCGCTAATTTCATTGCTTTGAATAGATTTCCTCTTCTTTCATTATAAGTATCAAAATTGATTGATATTCGAGCTTTCGTTAATGAGAGGTAGATAAAGCACGTTTGACGAATATTTTTCATTGCATGTGAAGCATCACTGAGGCGCTTTACAATTTTAACAGAATTGTTGTCTTTATACTTTTTTGGAAACTTGATGTGTTTGTAATTTTGTTGATTGCTTGCTCTAAAGGTAATGATGCATCATTAATCACTACAGGATAACACCTGTGTTAATGTAAAGATTTTGGCTTCGAATATTATTTAGCTTTACAAATACAAGGTTTCGGATTTTCTAAATTTCTTGTCTCATAACTCAAGGAACTTTAGTTTCTTGCATAACTGCAATAGCTAAAGGCTTTATCTAAACTACACGTTTTTTTTTATAAGAACAAACTATATAAGAACATAAGGCTTCGAGGCCCAAAAATTTAAGAACATTCTAAGAACATTCTAAGGCTTTGGAGACTTAAAAACATGCATTTTCTTAAGAAATTACATCAAAATGCTCAAAAAATGCTGAAAATAAGAACATTTTAAGAACATTTTTAGGCTTCAAATCCAAAAAACTAAGAACATCCGAAGGCTTCGAAAATTTTTGACGTTCTTATAAAAAAAAAAACGTGTAACACACCAAACAGCCTGATGGAGCAACAGTAATTCCCCTAAAAATCGTTAAACTCATATTTTTTTTCTACTTCAGTATTATCCTGACTTCTCTTCCACCGAAATTGTTCGATCGAACAGAAATGGAAAAAGTCGACGGATCCATTATGTAAGTTGATTTTCAGTTTTATCTCAAACATTTATTTTAAGCTTTAGGTTTTGGTATACCGAAGAGTCTTGCCTTTTACGGAATTATAAGTTAATGGAGAACAGTGTCCTAGATGGACAATCTAAACAGGGCCCTTCATATATGTCAGAGAACTTTCATTGATGAAGGTGATTACTCTAAAGAGATGATAACCCAGAAGATTTCAGGCTGATAAAAATAAGCTATCTATCTGGATGATTCAGAAACTACCCTTCAATGTTCGTTCGTCATAAGGTCATTTAGATTGTCAATGAAAACCCCGGGGGGGGGGTACTTAGGCAAAATGGGTGCCGGGTATGTGTGAGCCATAAGGGTACCTTTTCTCATTCCTCAAAAGTCTCTCAAAGGGGTACAAATTCAAAAGTTAGTCTCTGAAAGGGTCCCAAAATCACAAAAATCAAAAATTTCTCTCTCAATGGGTCACGATTTCCAAGAATTTTGACCAAAATTTGGTGGAAATCAAACCAAAATTTGGAAAAAAATGGACCAAAATTTAGGAAAAAGTCTCTCAAAGGGTCCCAAAACCACCAAACTTTTGTCTCTCAAAGGGTCGATTTTCGATTTTCGGCTCGGACATACCCGTCACCTCACCTAGTACCCCCCCTGTACTTATCCTGTTGAAATCTTTAATGATGGAGAAGGAAATTTGAATCATCAAAAATTTTGGATGAAAATAAAATTGTGGAAGTGTTAATGAAACTCCTGTTTCGTAAACTATAAGGGTTCTTCCTTGTGAAAGTCATCAAACATTTCATGCTTGAAAGTGTGGCAGCTTGTCAGTGTATATTCGTCTATGGTTTTATATTTGTTGTCGAGATAGACACACCATAGCACGTGTTGACAGTATTTTTGTAGTTTGAAAGATTAGCACCGATGTGTGTGGTTCCAATCCAAGCCGCGCTTTTCAAAAGCCTCTTTGTTCGCCTTAAATGTGGATAGTTTCAGCAGAGGAAACGGCATTCAATGTATTTCGTAACCTTTTTGATGCCACAGTATAGATTTCAGACTTAGCATATGTCTCATGAAATCTTTATTGCTAATGCGCCGATGCTTAATTTCAACCTTTACCAATATGTATCCTGAGTTTATCGTTCTACATATGCAATTTGAGCTTTTGCTAAGCTCATTTGACGTCAATCGATACTTCGATTATCAGCCGGATTGAGAGAGAGAGAGATACACGAGTGAAGGTAGAGAGTCTATCACCATATTTCCCTAACACCCTGCCTTTACCAATATCTTTCTTTTTGTTTTCGTATGTTTATCGTTGTACGATGAGTATGGTCAATATTCAGTACTTCATAAAATTTTAGAAGAATTCATAAAGCCAGCCTTGCCGTTATATACATCTGATAAATGAACTGCCTTAAGTGAATTTAGCCTCGTTTTGACTACCAAATCTCAATCACAATTCAAACACCACGGGACTTTAAAATTTTAATTTGTTAGATTTCCCTTAAAAAGAATAAAAATCGTATAGAACAACTTACGTCGTGTGTGTATTGCGATGTATTTAAACATACTCTTCAACTATCCATAAATACCAAACAATTCCAGCATCTTCAAAAATAAAATCAACCCCAAGTTCCTCCTAAACAACGCGAAAACAACCGAGAAAAAAAAACGAAAAAGAAAAGACTTTCGTAATACTTCCTATTCGTTAAATAAACGCTAAATCTTTTCTACGGCATTTAACATTTGCATACAAATTAAATTCTTCTTTTTCATGTGTAAGATTTTTAATACTTCAAACTTGCGTGTTCCCCTTTTCATAAAGAACTTTTCACACTTGTCTCTTAGAATTCTTCTTCTTGTTCCCTTTTATATACTACTTTTATCCTCTAAAGTTTTTCTTTTTCTGCGGGATCTTCCAAACTGACCGATTTGAAGTATAGTTGGTGTCAAATAAATCAGGGGTCCTGAGAATCAATCGAGGCCGGTTTATAAATTTTTTCAAAACTTTTTACAGGAGCTCATCTGAAATGGGAAAACCCAGAGGGTGGAGATTTTCTCTAAAAGAAGAAGAAATCTTTCCGTTAAAGAAAGAGATGGGACTCCGACTGAGAGACTTTTTGACATTTGAAAAATCATATGTTTTGATTGATATTTGCACCATCTGGATTCGTCACAAGCTTGTTTTGCAAAGGAGAAAAGTAGGAAATCGAAAATTTATTGTCAATTTCTCAGATGTTTTTTTGTGACAAAATAATAAGCTAAACAAAACTAATGAGATTGAAGTGACTACAAGAAAATAGTTGAAAATCCTAAAGGATATTTTCAAAATACACAGTGGGACTTTTTACAAACTTGTATAGGTTTTACCTGGAAAATTATAAACAATTGTTTAACTCCCTAACGGAGATTTCCCGCAGATGAGAATGTGACATCATCAGGGTATCCAGACTGATAAGAGAAAAAAATCCTTCTTGGGTTTACCTGCTATAGGATGGGTGGTGAAGGTCAAAAGCTTCCAATGTTTTTGAAGTCCATGTTTCAGTTTTTGGAAAATCATCTTTCCTTCCCCATTGAAAATCATCAAAAATTTGAGAGAGTAGAAATTTTCAATACAAGAAAAATCGAAAGAAACTTTTTGCCATCTTTCTCATATCGATAATAAAGACATCATGGATCAATATCGCCAACGAAAATTTCAATTTGCAAAAAAAAATTTTCAATTTTCATCAGACAAGCTGTTAAAACTTTTCAAGACGTGTGAAAAATATGAGGCATCATAAATTATTGGAATTAGGCGACCTCTAGTTGCTTAGTGGAGAGTTTTTTTTTACTTATTAGAAGATCTTCGGAGAAAACTCAACCCCTTGAAAGGGCAAATCTATATCTACTATATTTACACCCCTGTCTCAAATTTATTCTCCAATGAGGGATTTTCTGACCATTTCGAAATCATTTTTGCGAAAGTTTTCTTAGAAAATCAGGCAAATCAAAATTGAAAATCAAACAATCATGAAAATTAATGAAGTCAAATTAAAAAGCGTTTGAAATTTCCTGAAATAGTAAATTAATAGTGCGCAAATGATCGTTAAAAATAAATTCATGAATTTTTACCAATTTTAGCTATGGAGACCCTTTCTCCTTATTAAGGGAAATTAACGGTACGATATCGCAGCAATTATGAATTTTTTGGAGAAGTTCCAATGCTTAATTGACTTTTGGTCAAATATTATTCAACCTTGTCAACAAAAAAGATAGAGGGTAACGAATGATTTCTTTGTGGGATTTTGATCGCAATTTAATAAAGAACGAACGTTAAATTCTTTATATTGACGTGTTGCGTAGGTCATGGCATATACCCTTTTTTACCATTTTCATTTTCGTGACTCTATAATATTGAAAATACAACAACTCTTGCTGAACAAAGTTCTATTACACGTTTTTGTTTTATAAGAAACCTTAACTTTGCTCTGAGCCTGGAGCTCCTTATTTTTACAGAGAATGTCAGTCTCAAAGTTCCTTATCGAGTTCCTTACTACATAGGAAATTTTGAACTTTTTGCCCCTTGAAAGATCAAAATTTGGTCAAATTAGTCCCAATAAGGTACATTATTTTCATTCTCAGCCTGAGGAGTTCCTTAACGATTCCTTATTTTTTGAACCATTTTCAGTCTCGAGTTCCTTATAAACGTGTTCCTTATAAAAAAAAAACGTGTATGTGTATATTCTCTACAGGTCAAATAATTTCTTAGTCCCTGTTGAGGAGAAGCTCTTACGCGATAGGATCAATATGACAATTTGAATTTTAGTTTAGACGGTAAAGAGTTCACATTTTTAGACAAAACTTTGCGGAAAAGAATAATAAGATTACGCGATCCTGCTCATCTACGATGTGTGCGAAAAATTAGAACTTATGTCAAAACTGTCAGCTTATCACAATTCGATTATAGTATTATATTGAATATTTTTCAAACTTTCAAATCTTATGATTTGTATAATCACCCTTCACGTGCATGACAGCTTGTCAAGAAAATATGTGCTTACACCAATCCACTGATATGTTGTTACACAAATTGGACGCGAATAACTTCTCAAATGAGAGAAAATTTGATACGGGAATACGATCACCTTGACCCTTCTCTACGCCATTATGTACAATCCAATCTATTTTTTGGAGAATCCCTGTTTCTTGAAGGAAGATATGCGCATGATTTAGAAGTCACTATTTTTGTTCCCTGGGATAATCTAAGGCTAAACGGCTCAGATTTGATTCTAGCTATACGAATCTTAAAATAACCATTCTGTCGTGAATTTTGCATAGCAGCCTATCATGTGTTTACGATGGGTAGATTAGTCCACTAAGAGGCTCAATTAAAAGGGTTACTGACACTAATGACGGACGTGATTATGGTTCCCCTATGACAATTAATCGTTTTACATGTATTCTAAAAGACTCGAATTTACTTACAGTAAGGTTAATACTTTCTCCCTTTGGCTAGACAAAATCATTTAACTTTCAATACCAATTTTGTATGGTTGCATCGATAATTTGTTTAGAACCTGCACGTGGTTACTTGGCGTGGTTATGTTCAATCCTCCATAATGACATTTTCTCTTTCTGACGCCCGATTAGCATTACATGTTTTTTTTTTATAAGCAAGTGCTTGGTCAGGCTCGTGTATGCCTAAGTTCTCAAAGCATCCAGGCATAGTTTATGTTTATTATATGCTTAAGAATCATACTTATGATTCACCCCGAGCCAAGTTTTTAATGAAATTTCAGAAAAAATTTTTCAGATTTTGGGAGCAGTGGAATGTCTTATTTTTTACTTGACCTCTACCAAACCTTTTTAAACAGATAAAAATTACCACTTGAAAAATATTTTAGGCTGACATATATGCTCATGTTATGCTTGGGAATTCTGCAAATCTGAGCCTTCATATGCTTATAAGCGTTATGCTTATAAAAAGAAAAACATGTAATGAAATCCGTTTTGCTCAAACAGGCTTAGAGAACTAACTGATGAATGACAATGCGTGTATCATAGTAAAGTCTTTTATCCTGTTTGTATAATACCTCTAATGACGCATGTACAATAATGTGTGTTTCCGACTGATCAATAAACTAATAAATTTCCATGGTAGCTATAAATAACATATTAAATCTGGTACTAAATAGAAAGAGTTCCCCTTGTATCGATTTTCACTCGGAACTAGAATTTGCTGTTTACTGTCGTTCTTTGGACAGCTACCACACTTGGTTGGACTGCACCTTCCTGCTAAGTTTTATCTATATAGGGGTGTGCTTGTTGACGCTTAAAGTTAAGTGTTCTCAAGCAAAGACTTTGTTGCACGCCCTGAATATTAACATGTTAGCAGACTGTCGAGGAACACGCTGATAAAATGTTGGTTTAGAGCGAGGTATCCATTACAGTACAGGAAACTTTGGAATGGTGATAATGTCAAGAATGTATCGAGATTACCCTCTTGCTTTTTCGTGCACCCATTATGGACTTAAGTCTGTTTTTATTGAGGGAGAAGCGTGATGTCATTTCATCATAAGTGGCTTAGGGAAGTGCCAAGTTTTTAATCTTTGAAATTTAATTTGAATATTTCCCTTTTTGATGACAGAATTACTTTCTTTACAAATTTAAATCCCCAATACCTCAACAACTTTGCCAAGTTACCAAACCGAAATTCCCAATAGGGACGCATCATTATCTTTTTCAGTACCTGATCAAAATGCCAAAATTTGGAAATTGAGATTTCAAGCTGTGTATCAATTTGGATACTGAAAGTCAAACCTTGCTTTTAATTTACACGACTTTTCACCTCAATCTTTGTTCGAGCATTTCAGGGAAGAGTGACGTAACCAGCAAAATAAATTTCTGAAGAGGAAGAATAATACATCCTTGGAATCAGTCTTCCAATTTTCTGTAATGTTAACGAACCTCCTATTACTTCCCGACATATGATGGATGGATTGGAATATATAATCTTCTTGATAACAAACAAACTTTTCATTGATCTGAAAATCTGAAAATTGAGTTTGAAATTGGATTTTTTTGCCCTTTTTCGTTTGTGATTCGAAGATGTTTTCTTCAAAAGTATTCCTAATTTCAATTTAGATTGTTAGCTTGTATTTCTCGTTGGAAAAAAAAGAGCTTCTTCTCAGGCTAGTCCATAAAGATTGTCCAGTTGAAAATATTTTTGAAATGGTTGATTTTACTCCCGTTCAAAGCGAATAAATGAAAGTAAATATTTTGATGGAAGAACTTTTAGAGTATCTCATAGCAAACCGAATTCAGAATGTATACATATATCCCGAGAGTTTAGTAAGACATTCCAGTTTTGTAATTCCATTTGCAAGGAATAGAGGAAGTAATGTAGAATGAAAGTCAACTTTCTTTGAAAATCCCCTGATAGAATGCAAATGAATGTTTTGAAGAAAAAAATTAGATTATAGTTAATGGCAAGCGAGGCTGATCTTTGATTTGTTTTCGCTCACGTGTATAAAGAAAGCATAAGTCCAACAAATCTGCTCTAAGAAGATTGTAGTCTTTGTGATTGAAGTGAATATTCAATCTATTTTTTATCATGGATCATAATTTATTTGAAGTTCAAATGTTAATTAGAGAGATAGATGGTTTATTGTGAATATTTTTTCAACCAAGATGAATAGATCAATAGAATGGAAGCTCGGATGATGTGTTTGGTTTGTTTGTGTTGATCGGTTTGAGCTTTTTTTTTCAGAAAGATAAAGCAAATCCATCGATTCTATGGTTCCTTGTAATTCTTTTAATTTTTAAGAGCCCTTTTCTGAGAACGCTGGCCATGTTTTAATAAAGAGTTTGGAAAGAGGCACAAAATGAAGGAACAGGATATACGATTACAGCGCTGTCTGCATTACATTCGAAGGCCTTTTTTTGTTAAGATTCGCACAGAGGTTTTCTTTCGAACAAAGGTAGTGGATTGTACCGACTGTATATATTGTTTTTTATGGTGGGAAATTTTCTCTAAAAGTTGGAAAAGTAAATTTGAAACTTGACAAAGATAACAAACAAAGCATCTTGATTGAAGTACTTTTTGACGCAAATTAAAAAAAGGTAAAGAAAATAGTTGGTTGTTAATTTTTTTGGCTGTGCACTGTACTGTAGTATCAATCGGTTGTTTTGGTTTCTGTGACTTTACTTCTAGTACTTTCTACTGGCTTTGAATTAACATTCGAAGTTAGCTTATATTTTTATTGAGTGGCTTTAATGGTCTTAACTTATTCCGTCACGTGATAATCATAATTGGATTTGATTGGATAATAGATGAGGTATCATGGTATCAAAAAGTATTTATTTCAATTTCATTAAAGATTTTCCAATTTTAATATCGAGAAGTGAGAGAAAAATTGAAATTAAAAAGATGATGATGGCGTATATGAGACAATGAACGAAACATGAATTGATTAGAGTAATGCTGTGATTTGGGGTATTAGTACGTAGAAACTATCCTACCGAAAGTTATAAGATTGAGAAATTGAAGTTGTTGTATACACCATTGCAGAGGATGTCCAGGAGAACGGGAATGGCGGAAAATGAAAACCGTTGTGATAGTCGAATAAGAAGGTATATTTCTTCTCCTGTCGTTAGCCCAAATATACTGGGTTTGTGCGAGTCCTTTTAATTCTTCTTCTTACTCTTTCTCACGCCATGCAGCCACCCTGGACCATTGCCACTGACTGTTGAATGTTGAACTGACTTTAATGAATCTCGGATGGGTTGAAATCTCTCTCCTCTCCCTCTCCTCCAATCTATTGTAGATATATCCAGAAGTCATATGACAGCTCATAAACAGCATCAAGTATTTGATACAAAAGTTGAATTCAGAATTTGACTATTTGACATTGAAATCAATAACATCGATTATCACAAGTCATTAAATGTGTCCTATTTCCTTCTCTGAACGTGCCTTGACCAATCTTCGTTTGACCAATGACTTGATATGAAGATAACATTGTGTAAAGAATGTATTTGATATTTAAAAGTAGCATATACCCTTAAGGGGCTTCGGGTCCAAACCAAAACAAGCAAAACCACCTGACCAAACCATAAACGTAAGTCGCACACAAAAGTATCGCAATAAAGTAATGATATCTTATGTCCAACCTACTGACCCGTGTGTAGATTTTGTCTCTGCTTTTGATGAAATTGACCAAACTTTTGGAGACAGCGAAAGGTTATTTGTGCCAGATTGAAAATCAATCAATTGGGTTGCTTGGAATATGATTTCATTCATTTTGTGAGAATTTCTTAATTGAAATCGACGACTATCTGAAAAGGGGCTTGCTGTAGTATTGTTTGATGATGCCATTTAGTGTCTTTTCAACATGAAATTGACCATGTTTTTGGAGCCTGCTGAGATTCTTGTGCTTATTTGAGTCCAGTTCTCGGTTTCAAAAGGAGTCAATTATCATTTGACCCTTCGCTCCTCCCATATTCTCGATGATTACGTAATTTCAATATGCATAAATTAAACATTTAGACTGGAGTTGAAACTTTTTTAGCACATGGCATATGCTGTGTGATATCATGGCGGCAAAGGCTTTGTCTTTGAAATTCTATATAATGTTTAGATTTAGAGGTACGTAAGAATGCGATTCAAATACGTTTTCTTTACTTTGTTGTTTTCTAATAATTTAACAAATTGCTTCTAAGCGTTCGGGTTGTAGTGGCGCGTTAATTGAATTTCAAACCTCATCTTAATTTGGGTTTATATTCTAGAATTTCAAATTCTTTTGAAAATTTGTTAATAAATTTGATCGACAATGGATGAGCATTTTGTAAAAAGTTCGTTCAAGGGATTATTTATCATTTGGATGCTAATCAAGGATAGTGTTTTTCGTTAGATCGAGAAATTTTATGAGCTTTCTGATTCGTTGGATGTATATTGGATATTTCTATCATATTACGTATTCAACATTATTGTATAGGTTGCTGGCATCCACTAACGCAAACGGATCCGTGCTCCTTATAGTAGCGGCGGTTGTGTAGAAGTCTGCGATTCAGACTAGTTATATACCCCCGTAATTTAAAAGTGAAACTATTCTAGAATCTTTTTTAGAAATGCTTATCTTAATAGGATATACAGTGAGGCTTATTTAGTGTAAAGGTCTATATTGTACATTGGAAAACTGTATAGTGCAGTATACAGTGTTGTAAGTTGTAAGTCTTTGATGGATTTAGTTGTCATGTTAAGCTTTTCTTTCTTTGAGCAAATATTTGTCGACTATTACCTCTGGCATCCTCCTTATCAATCAATTGATCGCTAATCGATATGTTATCCGACAAATATTGACAAAAATTTTGTTACTTTTTTTCTTAATCTGTCTGGCATTCCATTTTGGTTTTTAAGTGACGATATTGAGATACCTTTTGGCTCTCTGCACGCCTCAGTTCGGGCTATATTTTTGGTAAAGAGACACGCTGTCTCCTCGTTCCCAGTTAAACATGTCTCTGAGCGCCTCTTTGATTTCGACTCGGATTTGGACTTTACGTGTTTGGACAAACATGGCAAGAATACTTTAGGAATGAATGGGCGAGAGTTACACCAAAAAACTTTTTTAGTTTGTTTTGAAGAAATTGCTGAGGTGTTGTTTGACATACCACGCCAATGATGAATATGACGCGTAAGCGCTACAAAAGGGAAACGCCATGTTTGCTTTACAAACTGACTCCGTATTGATTCCAAAACTGTTCAAACCTATGAGGTCAGGGAATGGCTGGATTCGTTCCGGGATTAAGAATCAGCCAATCAGATCAAACTTTCAATAAAGTTTCAAACATCTGAAAAGTTTCTTGGTTCAATGTCATTCTTGTGTCATTCACTAAACGTTCACCGAAAACGTTCATCATTTCACATATTACTTCTAAAAGATTTGAAAAATTTTCTACATTTAGAAATTTCTCGCGAATTTGTTGTTGATCCTGTTGTTTGCATTGATGTAGGATTTTTTTGAAGTCACACTTCGTATGTACATGCCGAGCCTCAGAGAAAACGCCTGACATCCCCTGAGTTCATTAATCCTGATCACATGATTTTCATGCTAGTAAAGATAATGGAAAATTTCAAAACAATGTCCAAAATTTGACATTGAATATGAAAAAATTAGTCTTAGCCCTAAACCGGAGACCGAAAATATCCTCCTTGCTTTTCATTAGAATGACCGTTTTGCTTTTTTTTACAATCATATGAATGAGCAGTGGGCACAAGTGATCTGATCCGATATTTATTTATTTTTCACGCATCTTCTCGAAGTTATGTTTTATTTTCTATTCGCGCGAAGTTGCTAACAACAATACTAAAAGTGCTGACTCAGCGAAAGTATTGAATACTGAAAAGGACGGACAAACAAAAAGGGATTTATTTTATTTCGTGATATGACACTGGGATCATTTTAATTTTGATAATCGGATGTTTGAAGATATAAAGTTTTTTAAACGTGTATTTTTGGTAACTGAATATTTTAAGTGACTGACAAGACGTAGAGCAACAGATCTGTTGATAAGAATTTTCCAGTCTTGACAGCAATGACCGGCGAAGATACCAGGTACAGAAATTATCTTTAAAGAATTATGGCTTTGCTCACTGGCGCTCGTTGGTTTTATATCTGAAGAGAAAGTTTTTCGAGTTTTAGGATTTCAAACTTGTTTCTTTCGTGACAATTTTCAAAGTAGTTTAATGCTTTAATTCTTTAGAACTTTATTTTCAGTACACCCTTTATAAACTTTTTTTTTCCGCGCGTGACAGTCAGAGCGAACGAGGGTATATATACGAGAAACGTTATACAGTACCCACTAACAAGATTAAAGACCTTTTTAGAAACATACATTGACAATTGTTATTAAACATTCATTGCTCTTTCCCATGCATTTTGAAATTACTTATGTCTCCTTGGTATTATAAAGCACACCAAGACACTCTGTGTGAATGTAGTGATCTGAAGGAAACCGCTTTTATTTTACTCCATAAAATCTTGATAAAGAGCACCCCAAGCACCCTGGTGTGGTTTACTTTCTATGAAATGTTACAGTAGATATTTAATAACAAGTTTTGTTACGCATGTAATACCTCAGCACAGTGTTGTGATTAGATTTGTAAGCTTTTCGCATTGTAGCGCTCTACGGGACACAGTATCTGCATTTTTTGCAGGCAATATAAAGTTTATCGCCCGAAACACAGCAGGGTGGCTCACATTATTACTTTAAAACGATCACCAATGCAGTAATCTAGCCTCGTTTCAATTTAATATCCCAACACAGCTTGAAACTCGGTTGCTTATTGATTCCGAGGCTAGATATGCTGTACGGACGTTCATAAGATGTCATCCTCTGTCGTTCAATGTACGGCCAAAAGACGTATATTCTGACTCATGACGTCAAATCGGAAAAACAAATTCATATTAAATTGAGGAAATTTGCGGGATTGTTTTTCACCAGAATACCTTCTGTTAAAAGTGTTTCGGTTTATGAAACAAGAAATTCCTGAAGCGACTGTGTGAAAATTTGTTATCTTTTGATATTTCAAGATAAAAGGATATTTATAAAAAGAAATTTCAAACAACCATAGATATCGGGGATTTTTAAATAAAGTGTTATTTATTCGACGAACTTGGTGTAAGCAAGCAACAGGTCTTTGCATTCAAAAGGACCAGTCCGTTGAAAGTTTGTCACGATGAAGGGCCCGTATAAGAAACGGTAAGCAAACTCATGTAGAATAATTTCACGAAAGTGTTTTATATATTTTGTATCCAAACCAAAGAAGATAAGAGGATCTGAAAAATATATATTCTTCTTTTTCTCATCTTTAGGGATCTGGTACTGGAAGACAGTTTGGTTTCAAAAGAATCACAAAAAGAATATAAGCAGAGATGGCGCTCCATACGAATTCTTTATGCTACGATGTTCTTCGACAGTCTCTGTAAGTATTGAGCGCCAATGCCAACATATTGTACATCCGGGTGAAATCGCTAACAATACAGAAATGCAGAATTTTGCAAATTTGGGTGTTAGAGAATTCTAGACTCCCACATTGGTCTTGAGAAGAAACACCACTACACTTTCTATTCGTTTATATGTCGCAAATTCATTGAAATTTAAAGCGCATGACTTGTTGTGATTGTGGTTGTTTAAGTGACCATTGACTGTTGCGGTCCTTAAGGTGTAAGCCCTATGCACAGTTTTACACGCAACGGAAAACAAAAACATTATGGTAGGGTTTAGTGATGCCACAATGTGGTTACCGATCTTGACGACGTTTCCTTTCCCCTTTGTAACCGGTTATTGCTTGTTTTTATTTTCAGCTTTTTCCATCGTTTTATCGTCCATCTGGCCGTACATGAAAAAGGTACAAAAACTTCACATTTTAATTCTTTGAGACCTACACGCTAGACCTACACTTGACAATGAGAAACTTTTATGATACTTGTGATAACCTTCTTCGATAGTAAGCTGCAAATTCCGTGGAGAGAAATGAAAATGTGTGTGTATTGTCCTAATGTTCTTCGCACAAAAATTTTGACCCTTATCAAAAGCAAAACTCCACTAATCGAATGGTATCTGTATTTTCATTGTAGATAAACCCTGATCCAAATCTCAGTCCTGTATACGCTGGTTGGGCCAATGTTGGATTCCAACTGGCTGGTATTTTAATGGACTTCGTCATGGGTGTGTGGACCAACCGACGCGGCTCCACTGAACCCCTACTTGGTGCTTTATTTCTGTTTGCCCTTGGTAACTTATTGTATGGATACGCACAAGCTTGTGGAACCTATGGCATTGCCATGGTGATATTTTCCAGAGCTGTCATTGGCTTATCCACAGGTAAGTTTGACGTCATCATTTGGACAAAGATATTGATTGAAGATGAACTACTTTATTTTTAATCGCGCTAGAATTATGAAAAAATCGATTTTTTTCTTGATAGAAGTCCTTAGTGAGAAAGAGTCCAAGGGCTCATAATCGCTATAAATGTGCCTACTAAGACGCAAAAACTAATAATCGATTTACAACTGACCATGTCATCAATCCATTCTCACATACAGGAACGAACGTGGTGACACGTGTTGTTGCAGCAGAAGCTACCACATTGAAAGAACGAACCAAAGTGATGGCTCACATGTCCATTGCACAAGGTCTTGGTTTCTCATTCGGACCAGGTAAGATAAGTACTAGTCTGTGGAAGATGCTGTTTTATTAGGAAGTTCGCAAAAGGTTTTAGTTGTTGGCGAGTGAAATTTATATCCACAAAGATATTAATGATCCATGTCTTTGACAAATTATGATAATCGTTTCGTTTTCTTTGCAGCTATCCAACTAGCGAGTGTTCCACTTGGAGATGATGGAATATACATCGAATCCTTGCGTTTACATTTGGATCTTTACACGGCACCGGCATTCGTGAGTGTGGTGGTAGCCATTTTGAATGTCACTGCAGTGTTGGTATGGTACAAAGAATTCCATGTGGATATTTATCACGATAGTCAGGATGATCATAAGATTGACAGCTACCGTAAGTCGTTTGAATTTCTTTTTTCCTTTTCTGAACTTCATTTTCTTTCCAAAACAGCTAATGAAGTGATTTTTTGATAATAACTGCAAATGTACACAACCTTTGCTTCTGAGATCCTTCTGAAGTAACTACGGAAAGTTAGTTCATAATAATATCCATCCCTCGATTAATATTTCAAACTATTCCCGTCTGCTCTTCAGGTCAACTGCTGCAGAAACACGGTGCACCAAAAATAAAGATCGACAAGAAAGCCATCCTCGCCACTCTCTTCTTGTATTTTGTCGTTCAGAACGCGTTCGCTCTCCATGAAACGTAAGCAAAAACACTTCATATAATTTCATGGTCAGAGGTTGCCTCCTTTTTTCTATCGCATACTACAAAATCTATAAGGAATCGAAATCTTTGCTTGATGTTTTCTGGACGACGTTTGTGAGAATTTACCCTGGTTAAATGTATTTAACTAAACTCAACTCGAAAGGCTCTCAAAAAGTGTAACAATTCAATCATGTCATAATATCTTTTCTCCTTTTAGGATTTTCACACCACTTGCCATGGATCAATTTGCTTGGACTCGTTCTCAGGCCACTTTGTGGGTTGGCATCATTTTCTTCATCGCTGGATGTATTGCAGTCTTTACTTTCGCAATCACTGACGTCTTAGAGAAAAAGTAAGGAAACTAACTTTTTCAATGAGAAATTCAAGGTATCATGAGTAGGAATCTTCAAAAACTTTTGCCAGACGCAAAAAATCGCAGAACTTTCGTTGTAATACTAGTTAACTCTATCATTCTGTTATCAACGAATCTTAGGTGAACTCTTTAAACGTTTTGTCAAAGATATGATTAAAAGAATTGCCTGAAAGGCTGAAATACCACCAAACTCATATTTTTGCATGTTCTTTTATTCAGGATCAACGATCGGAAACTTCTTCTCTTCGGATTCATCCTGACATTTATCGGATTCACCGTTTATTTACCATGGGGAAATAATTATCCTAAGTTGAAACAATCAGTATTCAAAAACACCATTGGGGAACTTAACACGAATAATACAGTACTGAACACAACAGCTGGCCATCAGAAAGCTTTGGTCGATTTTGTTGGATGTCCTGAGGAATACACTTGGTGTCACGATACTCCACAGATGCATTTGTCGCAGCTGGTGTTGGGAATGTTGTGTCTGTCTGTTGGTTATCCTCTAGTCATGGTCTTAACCACTTCTATATATTCAAAAATCATCGGACCTAAACCACAGGTAAATGTCAAGCCCAATTCTGTTTTATTCAACATCTTTGTTCTCGCTTTTGTTAAGTCGAGAATATTCCCTACAGTTTCGCCTTCCCAACCTGCATCACTGTCTTGTAAAGGCTAAAAGTTGTGAACAAATGACGATGCTCGTATATACCGATGTGACTCATTCTGACCCGTTAAGTTCAAAACTATATCCACTGTTTTTCGTTTTATTTAGGGTTTGCTTCAAAGTTGGCTTGCAGCAGTCGGCGGCGTCGCAAGAACGGCTGGTCCCGCGTTAGTGACTTATATGTATGTTTTAGCTGGTCCTCGATGGACCTTCCTGACAGTTGATGGTTTTCTGATAGCAGCTCTTCTGGTGATTGCTGTGTGTTATAAAAGACTTGTGCCATACCATTTGATGGTTTTGAAGAAAAATAAAAACATTATTTCGACGGATATTGAAAAGAATCAAATGTTGAGTCGATTGCAATCTTGCAGTTCCGCTGAAACGTATCTGGAAGATGCTAATGAGATTCTGACTGTTGTTTGATCACCGAGGTGGAGTGTCTATTGATTTTTATAAGGACTATCTTGTACGATGACACTCCTCCATTGTGTTGATCGGAAATTATGGGGATGGACGGATTGGGAGTAATGAAAAATGAAAACTTTAGATTTTGTACATATTCTATAAATAGATCACAAATTTATACAAAATATTTTTTTCTGTTTCAAAGTTATATTTTTTGTAAATGATAAAACATGAAATTTGATAAAAAAAAATGGTCGCTCAAATCCCTTTCAGACTTTTAAGAATAAAAGTCGTGATATTTTGGTATTTTGAATTTATTCTGAAAACAAGGCAAATTTTCACTAACGCTGGCGTTGGTGGGAAATCATCAGGGATAAGAAAGTTTGTGTCATGATCAAAAAATAACTTTAATTGTTAGTTATGCAATTAAATAAATCTTGAAATATACCTGGAAATGTCTCAAATGATTACCCGACCTTAGTACCTTATCGGGGGGGGATGTCGGGGGAGAGTGACGAAAATTTTGAGCGGGTAATGAAATTTTTCCCCGACGAAATCTTTCCCCAACATTTTATTACGATTTTTTTTTATCTCTGACCGAAACTTTTACCCAAAATTTTACACTCAACCAAAATTTAAATCCAAATTTTTACACCCTGGATTACAGGAGCGCTTTAAACGTCAAATAACAAGATCTTTATTTTTCGAGTTAGTGAAGGAAACCAATTTATTTGGACAATTTAGTCAGGTGGAACTGGAAGTGATTAAATTGTAAATTTGGTCGGAGAAAAGTAACGAAAAACGTAAAAACGTAACCTTATAAGCGAGTGAGCTACTTCCTAAGGCTCTAATTAGCATGTTTTCATGCTGCTGAAGCGATGTAGAGGGTTTAGAATCGGCTGGGAACAGTAGTTTTGCCAGAAAACCGGTTTTTAGGCCTACAGAGCCGTCCGGGCTTACGCTGTTAGCTTTCAGCGCTTTACTGGAGCCTTAGTTAAGCTTATTCTGAGCTCCATACATGATCAGGACATAAGGGATCGTATATTGTTTATAACAGAAGGATTTTGGGCAATTTGGCGTTTTATCATTATTCTTTTTGGGAACATTCTTGTTTTCAGGGTTTGAACCGTCTGTTCCATGTGTAAAGTGTGGAAAACTGTTCCGTACTGCTAGAGGTGCTCTTCAACATCAAAGACAATGCAAAATAGTCGCAGATCGAGTCCAGTTACCACCAGAACCAGAAGCAGAACCAGAACCGCAACCTCAAAACAACATCGAGCGAATCCCAGAGAGATTTTACTGGGGAGATATCAAAGGAACTGACTTTGAGAGACTGATAAACAATAGTTATGAAAAGATAGTTTATTGGCGAAAAACTCTTTTCAAGTTACCGAGTGGACGTACAGGCAAAGATTTCATCCGAGAAGTGACAAGGCTACTCAATGCATGGATCGAAGATAGTCCTCTCGGAGTTGTATCGATGAAAGCTGTCAATATAATGCCAGCTTTGCTTCTTCAGAAACCAAGCAAAACTTCCAAAGCCCACGATCACGTCGAAGCATTAGAGAGGAGACTGCTCCAATGGCGAAGAGGAGATATCGAAGCCCTTGTCAAAGAGGCCGAGACGCTTCAATCGAGATTGCCAAAGCCGGTCGAAAAGAAAACTATTGAAGCTCTATCGAAGCAATTTAAGATAAAAATGGAAAAAGGCGATGTTAACGGGGCAATCAAACTACTCACCAACAACATGAGTGGAGGCGTGCTACCAATGGACGATCAAACGATCAATCTCCTTCGACAAAAACATCCTGAAGGTCGCGATACCAATGAAAACAACCTGCTCAATGGTCCAATTCAGCATATAGATCCGATTGTTTTTGAGTGTATTGATGAAGAGATGGTATCGAAAGCAGCCTTATCGACACAAGGTGGATCGGGACCATCGGGTATGGACGCAGATGGATGGCGTAAACCACTTACATCGAAAGTTTACGGCGATTGTGGAAAGGATCTTCGAAAATCGATCGCAAAGCTAACGCGAAAACTTTGCACCCAAGAAACTAACGATGAATCATTACAGGGTTTCTTAGCTGCACGACTAGTCCCGCTCGATAAACAACCAGGAGTACGACCAATCGGCGTAGGAGAGGTTTTGAGGCGCATCAGTGGGAAGCTCGTAATGGCAGTCGTTAAAGAGGACGTTATCGTCGGTGGCAGTAGAATACAGATGTGTTCCGGCCAGAAAGGTGGCAGTGAAGCAGCAATCCACGCGATGCGATCTGTATTTGAAAACGAAGCAGCCGAAGCAGTAATACTAGTAGATGCTGCTAACGCTTTTAATAACATTAACCGGAAAGCTCTACTTCACAACGTCCAGGTGCTATGTCCAATATTTGCTCGCTATGTAAATAACTGCTATCGCTCTCCAGCTAGACTTTTCGTTATCGGTGGTGTCGAGCTTAAGTCAAATGAAGGAACCACTCAAGGAGATCCGATCGGTATGGCAGTGTACGCAATTGGAATAACACCTCTTTTGAATATAATGCTATCAATAATTGCAGATATCATCGATAAAATGGCAGCATTCGCCGACGATATAACTTCTGTTGGAAAGCTTCTCTCGTTAAAACGCTGGTGGTCACGAATTACAACCGTTGGTCCTCACTTCGGCTACTTTCCACAGTCGACTAAATCGTGGCTTATCGTTAAAGAGGAATACCTAGACGAGGCTGAAGAAATTTTCCGGAAAACGAACATCCAGGTTTCGAAAGACGGTGAAAGGCATCTCGGTGCAGTTATTGGTAGTATAAACTTTAAAGACCGTTACTGTAAAGAAATTGTTGATAAATGGTGCAAGGAACTTACTCTTCTTTCAGAAATAGCGGTGACTCAACCACAATCAGCATACACGTGTTACACCAGCGGTTACCAGCATCGTTTTTCGTATTTTTTAAGAACAATTCCAGAAATGGAAAACTACTTAACACCCATCGAAACAATCGTCAGACACCAACTCATTCCAGCCATTACAGGGGGTAAAATTGTAAATGACTTAGAAAGAGACTTGTTATCATTACCACCTAGACTGGGAGGCCTCGGTCTCAAAAACGTATTCGATATCGCACCCATCGAACACGAAAACTCGAGACAATTCACCAAACATCTACAAAACCAAATCTTGAACCTCCAACCACCAAATGACAATGAAACAAAAACTAAAGCAGCGATCAAAACTGAGAAAACCCGAAGAAATCAAGACAAACAAGATCGTATCAGGGCGGAAATGACTGATGATCAAAAACGAATCCACGAAGCCAATTGCTATACCGGAGCATCGAACTGGTTGACCAACCTTCCAATCAGAGATCAAGGCTATGATCTTAACAAGGAACAGTTTCACGATGCACTGCGAATTCGTTATGACTGGAGTATCCCTCGTCTACCAAGTGAATGTGTCTGTGGTAATCGTTTTGATATCAGCCATGCTCTGTCCTGCAAGAAAGGAGGCTACGCTACTCTTAGACATAACGAGGTACGAGATATCACTGCTAAACTTTTGGATGAGGTATGCGTCAACGTACGAAACGAGCCGAGACTAATCACCCTTGACGGCGAAGGACTGACGCACAAAACCGCGAATACGTCCGAAGGAGCACGACTTGACGTTAGCGCAACTGGGTTCTGGACACCTGGCCAAAGAGCATTTTTTGATATAAGGGTCTTTGACCTAAGCGCTCGAAGGTACAGGGGTTTGGAGCTCAGCAAGTGCTTCCAAAGAAACGAAAACGAGAAAAAGAGACATTACAATGAACGTGTGAACAGTGTCGAAAATGGTACCTTCACCCCATTAGTATTTTCTACAAACGGAGGTATGGGACGTGAATGCCAAACATTCTACAAAAGATTGGCCGTGATGCTTGCTGAAAAACGTGGTGTACGTCTCCATGAATCAATTTCGTTTATTCGATCAAAAATATCATTCAGCTTGTTGAGATCGTCTTTGTTATGTATTCGTGGATCCCGTTCCATTTGGAGTAGAGAACTGAATACAAATGATATTGAACTGACTAACTCTCGTTCAAGAGTTAGAAATAATTAATGTTTCTTAATTAATTTTTTTTTTATATAAATTTTATTGAGTTTTTATGAAATTTTCAAGTTTCTGTTTCTTTACAGCCCGGCGCAACTACTTAGTTGTGCTATTACATTCTTTTTCAATCGGTCATTTTCGTTAGACCCTAGGTTAGACTCATTGTCACTTGCTGCTAGCTACAGTCTAGTGCCACTAGCGGTTATTGTTTTCAATTATTTATTTTATTTATTTATAAAACCAAATTTACTCTAATTTATTGCCCCTATTGTAAGTATATATGAAATATAATCCGAGTTTGCTAAAAAAAAAAAAAAAAAAAAAAAAAAAAAGTAACGAAAATGCCTCTCGGTGACGAAATTTCCCCCCGGCTACTTTAATGGGATAAACTTTCGCAGGGGATTAAATTTCGCGAAATATTTCTAAACAAAACTCAAAATATGTCAAATAAATACTTTTTGAATGGTTACTTGCATCAAAGAGGCGCAAATAATGTGTAGTTCAACAACCACCAATTTGATTTGACAATGAAAGTCACAAAATCGTGAAAATATTGACACCCAATAGTGCCACCCGCGAATAAATTAAGTCCCTGCAAAATTTTTGAATTTCGCGCATAGGCCCAACCGCGAAATTTAATCCCCGTGAAAGTTTATCCCATTAAAGTAATTAAAGCCCCGACAATTTTTTCCCCGATAAGGCATACTCTTGGTAAAAAAGAGTTTGCTATAGAATGCTATCCTGGGCACACAACAAAAGATTGCTGAACTGATTACTTAAACCAAAAATTTACCAATGACGTTTCAATTTTAAACGAAAAAATATTCGAAGTGACCAAAAGTCATTTGGTGGAAAATATTCATCGGCAAAAAATTTGTCAGCAAGCGATTTTCTCGTCACTTTTTGCCAACGAGCTTTCTGCCGATATGATACATACTTTCCTATCGAATGAAGTTGAGAAAGTTGTATAAAGTTCATATAACTTGAACCTCCACAGGGAACACAAATTTATTCGAGTTATAGAGAGCAAGGTTTATACAGGGGTCACACTCCAAATTTCCCAATTTTAGTAATGATTTTATAACAAGATTTGGTAAATCTTATGCTTTTTTATGCAAAAAATTGACTATAAATTATGCTTTTTTATGCCACATTTAAAAAAATTATTTTTAGATTTTATTCTTATGCTCAAATAAGGTTCTTTGAAACCTTTTCTTTGCCCCATTGTCCGTGAATGACAGAGGGGGAGATCCTGACAGTGTTTACCTAAAATTCAATAAATCACCACATAACTACATGGCAATGAAACAGATTATGTAGACAGTAGAAAAATACTGAATATCCCATAAAATAAAAGATAATAACGCTTTTTTATGGCTGTGTGAGGAAATAATGAAGAACCAAAAATATAGTGACAACAATATCGTGCAACAATACCGAGTTTATGTATCGGAGGATATCGAGGGCGACGGTAAGTGAAATGGTACAAAACAAAGTCGATAGCTGATGTACGGCTCTATATTTACCGTGAGTATCACAGCGCAAATAAATTCGTTAATATTTTCTCTTTGAAAACTTGACCTCTGGTACTCTATATCGCCTTTGCCCACCTAAACAGACGACGGTATTATTTTGGTGTTTTTACCGTCGTCGTCGTCGTCGAGCAAAGTGGACGGTGATTTTAGAGACATGTCAACTTTGCTTTATACCGCCCCCCTCACTTTATCTCGAATACATAAACTCGCTAAATAGCTTGCAGCGGGATAAAATAACTAATTCCCTCATTTTGCCAGAACCTCTTCAAATATGTATGTACTTTTTTGTGCTCATTTTTCAAAAAAGCCAAATCTTATGCTATTTTATGATTTTATGCCGATTGCGATTCCTCAAGGCAAGGATTTATTATACACTAGATATATTTCTCATGATCTAGCTATGTCCATTGCGGACACAGCTAGAATATCGATTGTTTTCTGAAACAATGAAAATACAATGGTCGCTATCCACCGTTTTATGTTTATCCAGTGTATAATAAATCTTTGCTCAAGGCATTGATAACTAAAGGGAAGAGAGAATCTGTTCGAGTTGTAGTGGTTCGAGTTAAGACTACTGTACCATGTACTTTCAAAGTGTTTGAAGATCAGAGGCCCTATCTGGTAGTTGGCAATCCCAATTCTCTTTTATTTAAAAAAAAAATATTTCTTTAAAGCATGAAAAAGTTTTTACACAAGTATAGGTTGTTTTTTGAGAGATTTGTGGTCTTAAAAAAGACCGTTTTGGGGTACCAACAAAGATCTATTTACTGCTGGTGTATTTGGTGACAGCTTTGGTTCCTTCTGAGACGGCATGCTTGGCCAACTCTCCTGGAAGCAAGAGACGAACTGAAGTTTGAACTTCACGAGATCCCATTGTCAACCTCTTGTTTTGAATGCAAAGTCTTGATGCTTGACCAGCCAGTCGTTCGAAGATGTCGTTGACGAAAGAGTTCATGATGCTCATGGATTTGCTTGAGATTCCAACATCAGGGTGAACTTGTTTCAAGACTTTGTAGATGTACATGGTGTAAGATTCACGTCTTTTGCTTCTTCGTTTGTTGGTTTTGGTTCCAGGTTTGCGTCCTCGTTTCTTCATTGCTTTTCCAGTTTTCTTGGGACTTGCAGCTCTTGATCCAGCCATAGCGATGGGAAATCGTATCTGATTATGCAGTAAAGCGGAAATGTACGAATGCTCTAGCTGAAATCTCTCTTTATTTGTAAAATTTGGATTACTTGACATTCGATTAGAAACGTTCGATTTGAAAATTGGATGCTCTCCTTCCCGTCCGCATCATCGTCACTTATCTTTCTAAATTGCAGTTCGGACGTGAAAGGAACGACAGCGATCGAATTTAGAACTTTCGAACGTTTTGATTCGAACGCTTATCAATCGAACGCTGGTTTATCCCACTTTTTATATATAAATAGAAGACTCGACTCACAACTATCTCAGTTTTAGTGTCTACAAATATTTGTTATTACTAAATTAACTGAAGAAAATGGCTGGTAGCCCACGTAAAGCAAGTCCCAAGAAAGCTGGAAAAGCAATGAAGAAACGAGGACGCAAACCTGGAACCAAAACCAACAAACGAAGAAGCAAAAGACGTGAATCTTACACCATGTACATCTACAAAGTCTTGAAACAAGTTCACCCTGATGTTGGAATCTCAAGCAAATCCATGAGCATCATGAACTCTTTCGTCAACGACATCTTCGAACGATTGGCTGGTCAAGCATCAAGACTTTGCATTCAAAACAAGAAGTTGACAATGGGATCTCGTGAAGTTCAAACATCAGTTCGTCTCTTGCTTCCAGGAGAGTTGGCCAAGCACGCCGTCTCAGAAGGAACCAAAGCCGTCACCAAATACACCAGCAGCAAATAGTTTTCTCGCCCTTGTTTGAACCCAAAACGGTCTTTTTTAAGACCACAAATCTCTTAAAAAACAACCTATACTTGTTTATATTTTTATCAGAAAGGGCTTTAGACTTCCTAGAATTTCGGATGAATTGTCAATTTTTTGTCACCTGCTGGTATCACGTAGATCAGCCCTAGCTTACTGAATCTCACACGATTGGAAAATTATGTATGAACTTTATGAATTTTAAGTGTTATGTAGCTCATCAGGTTAGTGTCGAGCAGCTACAGCTGGGAGCAAACTGTCAAACATTGTTCTTCAAACATCGTGACGTTTCATGTTTGAAATCGATGTTTGTCGGTTTGCGGAGTCAAAAATCGTATCTTTTCAACAAAAAGATCAAAAAATATGTTTGAAACAATGTTTGAACAGGTTGGCAGACGATATCATCCACCAGGATGCAAGTGAAATTTTTCAATCTACGGACCTAGACGGGGGTTCGGTTATTATCAGTTAGGGTTAGGGTTGGAGCTCGAGAGTCACAATATAAGGCCGAAGGCCTTCTTAGGGGCATCCGTACCCTGTGACCTAACTTAGGATCCCGTAGGGATCCTTGTAGGGGCACCGGTAGGGTTGGGGGAGCTTTCTTAATAAAGGTCTGTAAATTACACACTATAACTATTTGTGAATGACAGCATTATGCCGTGTCTCGTTGGCGCTAGCGGTTAGGCATTGGGTTTGTAAACCATGGTTGCTTGTATTTGGTGGTTCGAGCCGGGGTCGGAGACCTATTTCACCGGTACGGGCAAATTTCAGAAAAATACTTAGAAAACAATTAGAAACACTAGAGAAAGTCAGAAAATCAGGATAGAAGATAGGAAAGTAGAAAATAGGTGGAAAATAAGAGAGGATGCATCCTGGTGGATGATATCGTTTGCCAACCGTTTGAACAAGTTCATAATTTTTTCAAACATTCAACTCGGGGTTTCCCTAGAAGGAAGACATTGCATTGCTAATCGAACATTGAATATGATTTCGAACGCGTGATTTGAAAAATAAACAAAAGAAAGAAGCTGTTGTAATGCAACAAAATAAATGTTTGAGACAATGTTGGGAAGTGCCGCGCAAACCATAGGCCATTTCACGGTCGAAATGGATCATGGGTAATCAGGACTGATTGCGCCTCCATTACGGCTTCCCGTTGGCTAGACGCAAAAATCTTCAATTTTTTTCAAAACTTTGGACCAATAGTAAGTCGTTATTAGCGCGCAGTGGTCCTGATTACCCATTACGCTTTGCGACTGTGAAATGGCCTATTCAACAAGAAAGTTCAAATGTTTGACGAACCATGTTTGATGGTTTGCTCCCAGCTTACGATGATAGGAAATTTTCTAAAGAACAATGGAAAAAGCCTTCCTATAGGCCGTGGCCAGTGGATTGTTATTGTTTCAAAAATAAAGAAAAAATTCAAAATGTTGGTGAATAAACTTTTGATATCTTTCTTGGTCAATTTGAGGGTGCGTATTCGGAATTTGAATGTTACCAAGCTTGAAAACCCGCAGTTTTTGCGTAATTTGCGATTTTTTGCGTTTTTAGGCAAAATTGTAAGCCCTGAAAATTTGTGATTTTTGGGGGGTCTTCAAAATCAAAAAAGACCGATATCACGTGATAGAGCTTTTTTATATAAAAAAAGTCTCAACTTTTTTAGATCAAAAGTTATAGACGATTTTATGGTCAAAAAATGATTGAAAACAGGGAATTTCCCCACAATCTGCATAATTTATGCAAAATTATAGCACTTTTTTACCAAAAAAATGCCCATAATTTTTGATTAAGAAAAGTTTGATTTTCCGGCAGTTAGAAAACAAAAACAAGTTTTGAGTTTATATTTTATACACCTGACATATATTTCGCGCACTTTTTGGTACAATCATGGTCAAAATCTATTGAGAATTCAGTTCCTTGTTTTTCGAAATTTGGAGTTCGGGCGAGAAAGTCGATTTAAAGGTCTTGTTTTTAAATAAGATCGTTTGCTTACTCATCAATTTTAATTTATAAGCTTTTTCACATGGGATTGGCATAGGCTACGTCATATCTTCCTTCGTTTCGAGCGTAAAACTCCTACTCTTCGGGCTATGAGCACTGCTCTTGTTTTGAATATTGAAATTCTCCAGATAAATCGCATGCGCACTGAGGTTTTAATGAAACAATAGAGAGTTTCGAAACCTAAGCCAATCAGCTGTGTTTTAAACATTCTTTTATTTAAAACCTCTATGAATGTTGTCTATTATGTTTAAACCTATTAACAAGCAATTCCCGGTGGGGGTCACTAGTGGCCGCCTATAGCAGTGCCTATAGACCAAGAGTAAGGCCTAAAAACCTGGATCTGTCTATTGTGTAGACTAGATTAGCACGGATGTGGAGCAAGATTGGTCAAAAAGAGGAAAAGAAAAACATATTTTTGCCTCTATCAGCATCATAATAAAACAATAGGCAGACACTGTCCTGATATGAATGTCCTGATATGAAATATGTGTCTTATATGAAACGGGAACACTTATGTAAAAAAAACCTTTAAATTCTCTTAAATTTAATTGGATATTTCAATTGTGCACGATTTTATAGACTCCCAGGCTATATTCTGAACTTTTGGAGCCTCAGATCCTAAGGTCAACTCTACCCTTCCAACCAAACTTTGAGTTTGTAACTTGATTGTTCTAATGAAGAGATAATCATAACGATGACCGCACCTGTTCTCGTCAGATTACTTTTAGGTCTGTGGCAAGCCATGACACCCCTGCAAAAGATATATAGCGCTTCCCCGGAAGTTTGCCTAAAGCGCTGGCTCCACGCACTTGGGGTCCATATTTCGGTCCGGGTCAAAATTTTCTCCAATTTTTGATATTTTATGTTTTTTGGTGTAGAATCAAAAAAGAGTGATCCCAAGGATCCCAAGGTCTGAATTTGAATATTGTTGCGGGCCATAAAGTAAACAATAGGGTAGGCCATTTGGCCAAGTCACCACAGAGATAGGGCAGGTTTTCGACTGACCCTGGGAATATTGAAGAAATTTTTTTATTATACATTTTTTCCTGATTTTTTTTAAAAACATTATTAACCAAAAAAACTCAGTTAAATTTAAAAACGCATCTTCAAAAATGCATAAAATATATACAAGAAGCCGGAGCGGCGTGAAGGTCCAGCTGACGTGGCAATAACCGAATGTCGTTCGTACCGGGTTCCTTAAGTGATGCAAAAAAATTTCCTTCCCATCCTCCACTCTGAGCTTCTATTCTTTGACACTTTATTTGTATTGCTAAATTTTGATAGTTTTTGATGCATTTCCCGAAATCTCGAAACTTTTGCCGCTGATGGGATTCGAACCCACTATATATAAAGCACCTATAATTAGAACGCCAGCGCCTTAACCACTCGGCCATCGAGTCACAACTGCACAAAGGAGTTCAAAGTTCCTTATAAACATGGTATTTACTCCAAACTCTACCCGGGAGCTAAAACCCTAACCAGGGGTTAACTCCCATCCCCAACCCTAGCCCTAACCCTACCTGACCCTATTTGAAAGAATACCCTTTAATCTAACCGAGAAATTTGACTCTACTACCAATTCAATCCAAAACATAGGTCAAACATCGTGCGGGTCGGCGGGGCAAAAATTCTAGATCGGCAGTTGGTTTAGCCTGGACTTGTTAATTTATTGCGCGCACAGGCCCCGACAAAGACAAAATCTTTTCGATCAGTTGCTTTTTAAAGGTCCATTCTGCTGCGCGCTGAACCAATAATCTTCTACAAGTTAATTCATAATGATAAAATGGGGCCTCCATAACTCGAACACGAACGGGGAACATAAACTTTTTGCAAAGGAGATTTATTTGAGTTTAAGTTGTTGAGATTAGCATTGTTAAATCAGGGGCGACAAAACATGTCCAAGTTAATATATAAGGAAAAAGTGGAGTACGTGGAGGTTCGCGTTGAAGAGACTCCACTACTGTAGGTACTTAAATAATTATCATTATGAGCCATTTTAAAAACTCTGTTTTCCCTAGACTATTTATTATACGAATTTCAAAAAGTTCATTGCTAAGAAGGGTAAGCTTAGTGAGAAGGGGAGGGTGTTTAGCTTTGCTAGCACGTTTCGTCAGTGTTCAAGCGTCGGTAAAATTCTGACACCCAACAACTCAACTACAACAAAGTACAAAAATTTCAACATTATAATTTTACAATTATTTACAATAACACCAACATGCTTATGTTTTATATACAAGAAGTCCACCAGCCAGCACAAAGACCTATACATTCGTCGTTGCATTCGAGTCCAAAAGTGAATTTGTTTCTGTCTCCTCCACAATTGCCGTTGAATTTTGTTTCGGTTTGTCTTTTTTTATACCCGGTATGTTACGAATGCTTGGCCTGCTTGTTACAAGTTCGAAAGTTCCATTGCTTATTGTCAGTACGCTGTCTTTCACGCCAAGCTTCTTGGCTGATACGTCTTCTCTGATTTGGGACGTACTGGAAGTATTGGATTCTTTCGAACCAGCTCTTCGACATTGTCGTCGTGATTTTGATTCTGGTGAATTGACGAGAAAAAAAATAGATATGAAATATTCTAATCAAACTGATATTAGCTGTCCTCTAATGGTGGTGATGACGCAAGGAGACAGAAAAGATTATTTTGATCATTATTGATCCTATGATCAGTGCTGCCAATTTGTTAACATTTCTGAAAATGTTTGACCTCCCAAACGAGCTGAAAGATTCTCAGACTTTTGAAGAGAAGAATAGTTTTACTTTTTCGAATGGTTATGACAACCATGATGATAATGCAAAGAGATAACAAGCAAACAACAACCCCCAACACTATGATGATCATCTGTTTTTCACCGTTCGATTCCACCGAGTTGCCTTCACATCCTGACTGTTCTTCAGAACGGACAAATCTGTCAGCTATGGGAAAAGATAGATCAAAAAGTGCTAGACTAAGTAAAGCTAGCAAAAGTATACCCCAATAAACAAAAAGTGGAAATGAACTATAGTTTCCGCTTGATTCCTTTTCAATGGGAGATAAAGAGTTTTGATTGCTTTGAACAGAATCTAACAACCTGACATAGGAAAATTGTCAAACCGCATCAGAGTAATTTGTAAAGAGCTTCTTTAGAGCCTTCAACGAAATCAATGACTCAATTTTCCATTTATTGTTACCTGACTTCAACTTGTGTCTTTCATTGATACAACACGCACGGCAGTCCTTCCCAAAAGGTCCAGGATCGCTTTCCATGGGACATAGTTCATCATTGCACTGGCGAAAGCCTCCATTGGAATAAAATTGAACGTTCCCTTCAAAATCAATCTTACAGATGTCCGAAATATCGATCCAAGTGTCCGTTGGTATTGACAGCGTGAGAACGAGGCTGGGCCTCGATATCAGTAACAGGACAGATGTTAACACAATTACGATATCAAATTTCATGTTGAGAAGTATTTTTGTACGTGTTTATCTGAAGAAGTTTCAAGTGGTTTTGGTATGAAGTAGTTCACTCATCATGTTTTAACTGAACGAGAGATCACGAGAATTTATCAATTTGTGTCCACCAGGTAATTCCCTGATGTGTTCTCGCTATAACCCCCTTTAACAGAGTATGATGATTCATTTAACTAAGTAGACCGCATAAAGTAAAAAGCTTAGCTAAGCACCCATTGTTTCTAGTAAATAATGTGAAATACTTGCTCATCCTCTTAGCTGAAAGGCATTCTTAAAATTTCTCAATGAACCGGGAAGCTTTGACAACAACACTTTCTCCAAGATAATAATAGACTTTTTAAAGGAAAGTACAAGGTCCATTATCAACGCACCACCGAATTCCCAGTACATTTTTGAGCTTAGCACCAGTCTAGGCTACGTCATATCTTCATTCGTTTCGAGCGTTTTTATTGTGTAGACTACACCAGCCAAGTTTTATTCTAGAAAAAACAGACCAAAAGTTCGAGGAATTCGAATGAAAAGGGAATTTTCAAGTTTTACATTTTCAATAGTTTCTATACAATACGGTTACGGCTGTGTTCTGTTTTGAACAAAACATGATTCTTTCATAAAGGGTGAAACATCCAGGAAGCAGGATAAACTTGAGAACGTTAAATGTTACACCACCCAGTACAGTATTTTCACTGTCTGTCTAGTGTTTACATTTTCGCGAGTTTACATTTTATCGCGTGAAATTAATTCTCCACGACGATAAAAATGGATAGTCTTATATATCTAACTATATATTCTATCCGACCTAGGACGATGGTAAATCAATATTTTTGGCCCAACATTGGGAGGGCTTTTCATTCCAGTCTTCCAGCTCTCTGTGGTGCTTATGTCCGTTCTTTGAAAAAGCAGATTAGAGTTTATTTTGGAAGAAATGGCGCTTTGTATTAATCAGTATGAAGTGTACGCATTGCAAACAAACATTCGATTAACATTTGCTAATTTCTGGGCCTATCCTGGCTGCGTCAGCTTCTTGTTTATATCATTTTTAACGGTAGATCTTTCCAAGTCTTTTCGGTTACTCCCCCATCCGCAAAAAGAAAACCCTGAGCTCAATGGCCAACTTCTACGCTTCTAGATGTTTCTACATAAAATAATTGCGTCATTTATTTCAAGAATTTATTTTAAATATTTCAAAGTTTCAGTTGAGGTGTTTTAGGAATACCAGACAATCTAAAATACAGCGGTATTTAGTTGAATAGCAAGAACATTAATTAAGTTTTCTTTCCCTGAAAGATTACTAACTGAGACGGTTAGCTTTTGTATAGATCCTGATTGACTGAGGACGATACTTAATCAGCACATTTACCGTTGTCGTTTTGCGGGACATAACTGCAAGTTTTCCAAATTATTTAGTCACTTCGCCTTACTCAAAAGCGTAAATACATAAACTCGGTTGTTGAATATACGGTATGTGAGCCTTTCCATACGGGAAAAATGAAGATTTTCATTAAGGTACTTTTCAATTTATTTTACATTTTTTTTGAAGTTTTATTGAATATCTTCCATGTTATATAATATTAAAAAAAAAAATGAAATAAAATTACAAATGCGTTCAAAAAGAACTTTAATTTTAAAATTTTAAAATTAAAACGTATTAATTATCATTAAGATAACCATGTTAAAAATATGTTTAAAAACTAGAAATACAAACTCATGCCATATTTACATATTTACAAAGAAAGTGGCATCATCATTATGTCCGCCATTTTTAGTTGGCTTCTGTTGACACGTTTGGTCAGGTCTCGGCACGTTGCATTTCTTGTTGAAATCGAGCGACGGTTGGATGAACGAATGTTGTTCTCGAACGGTTACTCGCTTCGATAGATGCTCTAGAATGATTAAAAACATCACTTGAATAGATTGATTCTTTCAACGAACGATGCATAGAAGATCATTCTTAACTTATAACAAGCTACTACAAGCCCTTGTAGAAATAAAAAAATATTACTATCTAGATATTTCGTTGATTGGGCTACAATGGCCCCCTACAATGGGTTGAATCGAATCAAATGACTGAATATATTGCATAGAATATCCTATGACAAATATGACATGTCGCACTATTTGACCATGGAAAAACTTAAATAATAGTAGAGTGAGTACTTACGATTTTTTATTCTTCGAACGTAGCAACAAAACGCAACGACGACAATCACAAACAAAATGGTAGTCAGAGAAATGACAGTCACCAATGTTCGTGTTTCAATTCGAATGAATGAAGCTCCATCGTCGTTTGTTTTGTTCGATGATTTAGATCCTGTGAAATGAAAAAGAATGTAAACAATTTGCTCGTGGTAATGGGAGGCCTTCATGAAAAAGACTCTTTAAGTGGAAGGCAGTATATTATCTAGATTAGGGACAAAAAAGTGCTCGAAAGGAATCTCTAAATAACGTAAATGAAATGCATGAATCCAAAGGGAAAATGACCTTTAGTTATTACCTGAAGCTAGGATATCCCTTTTATGTACACAGCATACGCGGCACTCTTCACCGAAAGGGCCTGCGTCACCCTTCAATGGACATATCTCCTCAGTGCATGGTCTGAAGCCATCATTTGTATAAAACTGAATGACTCCGTCGAAATCTCGCATGCATGTTCTGGAAATTTCAGTCCAACTATTTTTCATCACAGCCCTTCTTAAGACCATCGTTGAAATGAGTGTGCATCGAGATAAGAGCAATATGCAGAAAATATAGATTTCCATCGACATTGTGCTAAGGGAGAAAATTAAAAGTAATATTTTCATACAACGAGTGGAATAGGAATGGGTGCGAGTAAAATATGGGCGTTCCGGATCGCTTCTGTATGAATCTTTATGCAGTTAGTAAAATTGTAAAAATTTAGTTTCGATTGTTAGCGGTTTCTAAAATATTTTTTTTTAAATGACTGCCTCATCATTTTGATGCAATGGTCATTGTTTTTAAATGACGCAAGCAGTTTTTATTCTGGATATTTAAGATGAAAGAGAGCATTTGAATCGTGTCAGCATTCCCATTCCATGTTCCTGTTTCGCGGGAAAATGATGGACAATTTGTTAATACTTACCGTTTTGGAGCGTTTTTGATCAAAACTTTTCTGAAAATGATCCTTTCAGTTGAAATACCTTTCTACTCTGCGAGAAGAAACAAAGTTTGTTAGGTTAATACATTACTTTTTACTGAGTAAAAATGACGGAGCTAGTGTTATTTCTACACCTTATCACCTTGAAAACACACTCCATCGCCATGTATATTTGGGGAAATTTTTTGACAAACACCATGATTGTATGTTACAATTTTCCCAGAAACGTTTTGAATTTACTGAAGTGCTTATGAAACTAAACACCTACACTAACGTATGCATTGAGTGGGAAAAACCTCCCTTGCTTGTGGTTTTTGAATTTGAATAATTTAAAAGGGAAAAATGAAATCAACTTCTACGGAAGATGACGTAATCTTTATTACGGAAATACCCCCAAAAAGACCGGGTGTTGAGGAAAAACCAAAAGATTTTTTATAAATATCTGGCTGTTTCCGTATAAAACGTTACGTATGATTATCACGATAGATATCATTTGTGGCCGAAATTCATTGGCTGTTTATTAGAATGTCCAAAAGACGTTCATAGTCCATCCATCCATGGTCACTGGGAATATCAGAATTCACGCTATTCACATCATGAGTCAGCTTGAAAATAATGTTGATCTTTATCATCATATTTGGCTTTGCTGAAATTTTCAAGCGTAAATTGTTTGACAAAAGTATGAAAAATGAACGCATTATTCAAAGGACAAAAAATTGTTTTGTCGTCGTCGATTATCACTGTCGATGTGTCACAGACCCGCTGCCCACTGAAAATGGCCTATGGATTTTTATGCCTTTTTTAACCTCGGAACAATAAAATTCCTATCCCTATTGGGATTCAATAGGAATTTTTATCCCCACTGAAGAAAAAAGTGCCACCGGGGCTGTGAGACAGGGGTGTAGTTACACTCTTGATAAAATGCATTAAAAATCATTGTGTGCCTCGTTTCATACCTTATCAGAAAAATAAAACGGGATTCATAGATTGGGCGGCGATGCTTCGATCTTTTCTTCTAAATAGTTAGTCATCATTCGCCATGCTCATTTCATTTTCCCCTTTTCCCAAACACTTAGATTTTCTCACTTCTTTCCTTTGCTCTGTCTTTTATATAAACCCTTTTACGGTGAATTTTGCTAAGCTTAGAAATGTTACTGTTAATCTATGATAGCTCAATTGACTTTAGTGTCTCCCACACCTCAACCTGATATAATATCATTGCCCTTGGCGTAGCTTCACAAGTTACCCGTGATATTTAATCTCTACCTCATTCCTATTATGGGACAATGAAAATACCTCCCAAAGACCCGGTGAAGCTTCTATCCTGCTGGAAATTCATCATCTGTGAGAAAAATATCCTGAAATTTTACCGCAATTGGAAAGCTACACTGAACTCTCATCGAACATAAAGAAAGCAGTAGAATTTTAAGAATGCTAATTGGAAAATGATCAAAAAATGGGGAAAATCAGGAAAAGTCTACCATAGGTAGTTCTCGCTAATTCCAATGTTCGAAAGTAGGCTTTAGGATAGACAATGAAAAAACGGTATGTTTTGATAGCATGTTGTTCGGTTTGGTTTGTGCCAATAGAAAATTATCCTAAAAAATTACATGGAATTAAATGAAAATCACTATAAAAAAAGTTAGATTAAGGGCTCTGATCATAGTCAAAAATTTGTTCCTTGGCACTTTTAACCAAAAATTGCTTTTACAAATTGTTCGGAAATTTATTCTATCAAGAGTAATTAAGAATTTAATTACAAAAATGACGTTATGAACTTTAAAAAGACGTTAATCAAATGTTATATTACCCTATTTTACAAAATGCCCCGGGGGGGGGGGTACTTAGGCAAAAATGGATGATGGGTATATATGTGCGGACGGTAAGGGTCGGTTTTTTCACCTTTCAAAGTCTCTCTAAGGGTCGGAAAAATCAGGATTTTTAGGAAATTTTTTGATTTCCAGAGAAAAAATTGTAATAAAGTCTCTCTAAGGGTATGACTTTTTTCAAAAATCGAAAAAAAAAAATTCAAAAAGTTTCTCTAAGGGTCACCTTTTCAGCAAAAATCAGTCTCTCTAAGGGTCGGTTTTCGGAGGTCCCGTCCGCACATACCCCTCATTCGCCAACCCTAGTAACCCCCCCCCCGGGCAAAATGCTCAGGAAAAAGTTAGATTGATTGAAATATCAACGTGATAATAAGAAATATAAATTATTTCATTAGTCAGGGTTTCGTTACCTCTGAAACTCAATGGTGTTATGAATGTTTTCATTCAAACTCTCTCTCTCTCTCTCTCTCTCTTTGTACTCTTTTCAAGTCTTTTGACCAAATTCTTGTCTAATGTCATTTTAATCTGAATCACAGACCTCTACAAAACCTAAGGTAGTTGATAGGAACCCGGGGGGTACTAGGGTTGCGAGCTGATGGGGGGGGTAGCCGCCCGACTTTCGAACTTTGAACCCTTACCGGGACTAAAAAGGAGAAAACAAAGGAAAATTTTGGGAATTTTAAGACCCTTAGCGGGACTAATTTGACCAATTTTGACCAAATTTCGATCTTTCAGTGGGTAAAAAGTTGAAATTTTCCTATTTTTCCGACCCTTACTGGGACTGAAATTTGATTTTCTGATTTTTCCGACCCTTAGCGGGACTTTGGAAGTCCAAAAAAGGTACCCTTAAGGGCGGCACATACCGTACCCTCTATTTGCCTAAGTACCCCCCCCCCAGGGGATAGGAAGCACGAATCCGTTAGTAGATGCCAGCACCCTAAGGTCATTTGTAAACAAAGTTTTTCATCTCGTTTCAGAGAGCTGCGACAGCGATAACATGGGAGCATTCAAATATAGGACAACCAGAAGCAATATTCATTTATGATTTCCGTTTTTGTCTCTTTCATCGGTGAAAAAAGGGCATCCAGAAGCGATATTCTTGTTCTAGTATACAACACCCCCGTCTCAAATTAACCAGTGGGAGATTTGTAGTCAGTGGGTTAAATTAAGGGAGCTATATTTCAAGGGTTGTGAAAAAACCAACTGTTCTACATTGGTGAAGGTCTTAAATGATATTCTTTTCATTGGGTTTTCTTCCCACTGACTAGAGGTTTCCACCAGGTCTATGACGCAGGGGTGCGATACAGGGAGTGTTATAATGCATAGCTGAGGTTTCCTCGGTCTCCGACGCCTGGATCTTCCGCATTGATTGGCTCGCCTCGTCTTCTTCGTCTTTCTGTTGATAGAAAGTGAAATATTAAGATCATTTTTATAATTCTTACTGGTCTTTGTTCATTTTCCCATTCCATCACTGTGTGGATATAGCCTAAGGCGAAAATATGATGCTATCGTACATTAGACCTAGTTTTGATAACCGACTTTCTGCTTTGCCCAAATTTATTATTAGCGGGAAAAGATCAATAGAAACTTGAATGTTCCGAATCTTTATGCTTGTCATAAATTGAAAGATGTATTTGCACTTTTCGAGCTTTGGCCTACAATGAGAGTTTTTTAAAGTATTCAGCTATTTATCGAGGTAAATCAGAGAAAGAGAGAAAACTTCAGGGCTAGGCTAAGGCTTGGTCACTCATCTAGATAATCGTGCTCGACCCTGTTCTTTTTGCTGATAACGAGTTAATGAATCGGGGGAAATTGTTGAGAAAAATTACTTAAACTTTGGGTAGCGAAATTTCTTCTTTGTGACTCCCAAATTTTTACATACCTCGGGTTCTGTATAAATAAGCGGCGATTGCAAGTACCACAAGAAGAGCAAGAAGCCCAAATCCAATTGTCAACCATGTGGTGAGATCGCCATTTCCTAAAAACGTAATTAAATGTTATTAAAAGTTCCTAATGAACATAAACATATAAATTAATGACCTAAAGAAAGGCTTAAAGTTAAAAACAGTATCCAGTTTGTTTCTGGGTCCTTGAAATTCCTCTGATGCAGTTAGACTAACGAGTAAAGAGTAAAATGAAGTGAATATAATTCAAAACAGTGATTTCCATTCCACCCGAAATCTTTTGGTGGAATCAATATAATATTATCTTTTTACCAGGCTCTGGCGGGTCAACAGGAGATTCTTGCAAGCAACAATGTCTACAAGGCACAGTGTCTGCCCAATATCCTGTTTTCGGATCACAATTAGGTTGACAATGTCTAAATCCTCCGTTAGACCAAAACATTTTGATGCCATCTTGAACTTCGCACGGTATCAACGTTATGGCCATTTTTGCTTACGTGTTTTTCTGTTTTGATTTTCGGTTTTAATTTTCGTTTTAACTTTTCTTTTTTGAGCAGAGCTTCTGTACAATGTTTTATGAGTTGTACATGCTCCTTGGCGTGTTGTGGGTTACTTTCTAACTTCTTAGTCCTGAATTTATTGATTGAGTGAATACTACAAGAAAAATGTGAGAAGATGAAAACAAGTTAAAAAGTCATGAGCACACAAACAAGGAGATAAATCCTACCAACAAGTAAGAAAAAACTTTTATAGAGGCATAGGAGAAACCCCAGCGGTATCTGTCCCCACAATCACAACAAAGTTTTGCTCTCTCGTCATGACCACGAAAGATAGCCAAGAATCATTACTGAATTACTCTGTAACCATATTGTAGTGTAAATATCGTAAAGCACAGTAAATTATAAACACAAATATCAAGATAAGTGAAAACAAATAAAAAATATATTCGAGGTCTTCCAGGGCTCTCCCTCTAGTCAAGACGATCAAGTAACTGAGGTCTAATCTGAGCAATTGATCAATGAAATGATAACTTGTGTGTTAATCATATTTTTTTAACAAACAGGGAATTATCAAAAGTACAAAATATAAGAAAGGGAAAATTTGTTTTGCGTCCTACTGGTTAATGACGTTTTAAGTTACGATGGAATTTCCCAACAGCTAAGATGTTTTTATAAGAATATAACACAAGTTGAGTTGGATTTTGTAAATAATGATTTGAATATTACCGATTCAGAAAATGAAGGAGTATAAATTGTTTAATTCTACGCTATAATAAAATAGGCTAGGTTGTTAAATATATGTATGGATTTCTGATGATATAAAAAAGCAATGTACATGAAAATAATCTGCTTTGCCGGTATAAAAAATCCTTTTTGTTCAAAATAATATTTTCCCTTTTCAAAATATACAAAACTTTAGAAGTCCATTATTAAAAATACTCTATGTTATATATTTAAAAATCCTATATATTACTTGCTGTAGATGTCAAAGGTTGGAATTTGAAAAAATAAAAAGACAAGTGTTCGGGATATCTACAGGGAAAAAATGAGCAAATCACCCTGATGGGAAAAGTGCATTTCACACTTTTGAGCGTGCAAGAAACTCCCCTGGGGTTGGGAAAATTATTTACGTTTCCAGGCGTGAAATAAACTTTTCCCACTCAGGTGATTTGCTAATTTTTTTCTGTGATCAGAACAGGAAACTCTAACAAGAAATTCTAAAATTGTACATCATATTTTTAGAGTCGATCAATTCCCTCGGTTCGGCACATACGCATAGTCAAATGAAGATCTTTTCAAGTTTCCCTTAGTTGTTTCTACTTGATTGAATACATTCATGTGTATGTGCAGAAAAATATTTGACAAAAACTTAAGTCTTCCCCGGTGGAAATAATACCCTATTGTTCCCAACCCACTGTGACAATGACGTTGATTTCATCCTCATTTAAAAAAAACTCAAAATGTGAAGAATACACTCTTCTCGAGATGCATAAATTTATTGTTGTCCTCGTGCAATGAAATCTGTTTGAAAACGAGGACAACAATAAATTTATGCATCTCGAGAAGAGTGTATTGCACTCCGAAAACACCTTCCCACTGGACTTTTTGAAATGAGAACAATCGAATTTGTATCCCCATTGAGATGCCGATAGAATAGCGCACCGCGCTGAATCTAAAAATAGATTTTATTTTTGACATAATCATTACTCTCGATGTGTTTGTACGAGTTCCAATCCCATCAACCTTTGCGCTAATCTCTTTTGCACGTTAATTGCATCGTTTGACAAAAGATATATAACAGCTTGCACGTATCTTTAATTGAGCCGCGTTGAATTGTGGGATTGCAACTCGTACAAATGTCAAAAAAAGTGAAAAGTAATAATTATGACGTATGCATTGCGGAGCGCTATTGTGGAAAAGAGTTCCACCATGGTTTCACCGGGGCTGCGAGACAGGGGTGTTTAAATCCATATAGATAAAGTTGTAAAATATAGTTAAATAAAAATATTTTAACATGTATCAGAAGCTACGTTACTCTCGGGTGCTTCTCGCATCCGGCGTTCCTCAGATTGCTCACTTCTTTGGCCCAATGGGATATCTTCAAGAATAGCAGACATCATGGGTGGGCTCAAGCATGCGGAATTGCCATTATGTAGGTTTGTGGCGGCGCCCGTAGTGAGTGAAGGTGTAAAAGCTGGTTGACCTATGATAGAAAAACAAACCCGTTAGTTAGCCGTTTTATGGCTGAAATCTCTCCTCGTCTATCTTTTGTTACATTTTGGATCACAATTAAAATATCTTTATTACTGACCTCTTTCAGAAACATCATAGGTTACTGGGGACGGAGGTTGGTGTCGTTGGCCAGTTGTTGGAAACGAATCGTCATCTTGCTCACTATCCAGTGATGAAGCCAGAGAAGAACTGAAAGTCTTGTTAATGTTGATTCCACCATGACCTTCGAACGGAATGCTTCCGCTGGCACGGTCAGTCAAAGGTGTGTTTGATGCAACTTCATGCTGATCTTCTCTTTGAGAGATTACTACGTCAAAATTCGCGGCATTGCTGATTCCATTTGGGCGGTTCTTCGGGCGTGTTTGCTCTCCCAACTCATCAGGTTGTATGTTCGCTTTTATAGAAAATCGTAGAATTAAATAAAATATCCAATCAACTTTAGATTCTAAAAACAGAGGAAGATTTTCAATTTAGAAAGTCAATCCTTACCTCATGTTTATTGAGATGAAACTCACCCCTATGCTACAGGTATTCCCTAACGGACTCGCGCTTCTATAGAAACTCCCACCCACGGTTTTATATAGAGAGATCTTATACAAGCTCACCTCTGTTCTTCCTATTCAGGTATTTATTGACATTAATTGCCACAATGAAAACGATGTTGATAAGGATAAAGGTGCATAGCAACGCAAATGCAATGTGGAACCATGATTGATATTTGTCGCCTCTCTCTTCACTTGCTGCCAGTTGATCGGGAAAATGTTTTTCTTCATGTAACAATTCCACTGAAAATAAAAAGGATAATTTTGTAGAACATGCCCGTGCGACAGACTAGTATAATCTTTCTCAGATATAGATGGAATTTGGACGAAGAAATAAGACACAATAATTTATTTAAGTTTTAAACACGTCTGAACATCTCCCTACACGCTTTTTTTTATAAGTATGCACTTTATAAGAATGTCCATGATGAAAATGGCCAAAAAATTAAGAATACACGTTTTTTTTTTATTAGAACCTAGTTTATAAGAACATATAGGCTGAAATTCGTCGAAAAATTAAGAACATCTTAAGAACATGCCCAGCCTCAGTTTGGAAAAAAATGACAAGAAACTACAATTTTTTCCTCTTTTTAAGCAGTTTTAACTGAATTTAGGGATGGATCTTCAAGAGTCGAAAGTCAAAAATTTTGTCCAAATTTTGCCAAATTTAAGTGCTCTCTATTTTGTATCATATTGTCGATTTAGAGTAGTCTGAAAAATTAAGAACGCATTTAAGAACATTTTAGGCTGAAAATTGCTAAAAAAATAAGCACATCCAGGCTCAGCCAAATTTTAGGTGTTCTAATAAAAAAAAAACGTGTATGGTAAGAATATCACCATCATGGAATTTAGCAACTGAACCTAAGAATGCCATTTTTAATGCATTTTAACTTGTAGATTGCCAATTTCGATCTTAACCTAAGAATACTGTAAGAATATTTTTGGATGATTTTCGCCAAAAAGTTAAGAATATCCATCATGAAATGAAAAAACACCATTCTTATAAAAAAAGCGTGTAGTCCAAGAAAGAAGAGGGCGAGCTAAAAACGTGCTCACACGATATCTACAAAAAAAATCTGGAACTAGCGAGAAAATATAAATGGTAGCTAACTCCTCCCTGTTGGAAAATTCAGTAAAAATCTCTCTTCGATGGAAAAATTACACGAGATATAAAAAGAGAAGCGGTAAAACAATAGCTGTCGTGATTCACTAAGGTGAATACCCCTTGTAAGCAATCACTCAACTTATTATGGTTATAATCTAGGTTATAATTTGCACAGGTATTAGATATGTACACATATTTGGCTTTTGAGCAACGAAAAGAACTACCATACCTGTTTTGTTTGCCCAGCAGCAGAAATAGCAAAATGAAAACTCTATACCATACGGTGGCAATCGATCCAAGGGGCAGAGTCCATCGCAGTATTCATAACCCTTTTTCTCCACATAAAACCTTTTCCGGCCGTCCACTTCCTGACACAAGCCATTATACCATGTTATGGTACCCGTGAGAGGTTTCGAAGAAGAATCATCTCCAAAAAGATGAACTAAGTCAGGCGCAATTGAAGCAAAAAGAAATAAAATAATCAGCAACATGCTTCGAGAGATGTCTGAACTCTATGGTGGCTAGAAATAGAGTGATTTCAAGATAAAATTGTGTTGAACTATCGCCACTTTTGTATCTGCTGAGACAAAGGGAAAGTTTTAAGAACAGGAAAAAGGGAAGAAAGAAACCTTGCTAACTGGGTAACTCGTTCGAGCAACCCCAGGGAAAACACATGTTCGTCTCATTTTTTCCCTAAAACTGAGAGTGGGAAAGGAAGTTTTTGTGTTTTTTTGAACCAAGAAACTCTCAATTAGATAAAAGAGTATAATTCATGAAAAACCGGTTAATTTCGGCTAAATATTAAATACATGCTAGAAAAGTGAAAAAAAATATAAAGGGAAAACCCCTGTGAAAACAGGTTTATAGGGTAGGGGCAGGTTGAGAAATAGAAGGAAACCCCCAACCGCTTGAGTGAGAAATCATTGAAGCCGATGTAAACAAAGGGAAAGAACCTTTGCATACCACAGGGAATTAACCATAGTTTCCTTTTGCTGTAGAAATGGAGGTGTTGGTGGAGATGCCACGGATATATTGTATTTGAGTATTAAAAATTGACAAAGCTGATTCACCAAAATTTTTTAACTCTTTAAATGCCACGGTCATTTTTTTCTAAGTGTTTTAAAGAAAATTGCTAGTTAATCGACAACAAAACTAAAAAAAAATTAAAAATGGTGGCCCTGATGGTTGCAAAATAGAAATATCATTGATTCTTGTGGATTCTGATTCTGATTCCATCATTTGCACTATTGATCAATTCCAATGATTCCATTGATACCGGTGATTCCAACAATCTCCACCATCACATCCTTATTCTCGTTCATCACTGCCAGCATCTTATTCACAAGAATCTTCTTCAACAGCATTGCATTTACCAGAACTATCAAATCCATCTTTACCACTATAAGTATATGAAATCAATAATCGTCATTTGTCGGTCGATAACGCTTCTTGGGATAATTCAACTAAAACACGATTATCCTTGCTTTTTATCCGCGTATGAGATATGTTAAAACATTGAAGCCCAGTGCTTTAGCACGTTACAGTTATCCACTGTTCTGTAATTTACATCTTTTATTTTTCTTGTAAAAACTCCAGCTTGACCCAAAGCAACGAGTTAAGAGGTTATCAGAGGTTTGCCTTACGAGTGAAATGAATTACAGCCAGGAGCACAGAAACGAGCGTTGTGAGTAAATAGCCGGTCAACCGAGCGGTGATTTTGACACCCAATATTCGATAACCCATATATCTTGTTCAGTGATGTGAATATGTTGATGATATAACATCATTTGATCTTGTATCTCTCCTCTCAAAGGAGAACACATATCTCCAACTAAAATCATCAGTTTTCTCAGTGAGGAATTCACGATGGCTGCTGGTATCAGCTGAAATGAAAAAGAACTCAAAATAGCTCTCATTCCCGCAGGCCTCTTAAAACTATTGAGTTTAAAGCCCCAGGGGCTATGAAGGAATCTCTAACATTTCTCAAGCAAGAAAAAGTGAATCTTAAGATTTGCGCAGCATTTAGAATGGCGGATTGAATCCAGCCCTCTTTTTGATTTCACGTGACATTTCAAAATCTAGCGATCAATTTTACGAAAATGGCTTCATTTCCCATCCAAAAGTTTCGAATCTAGCATCTTCGAGGATTTGAAATCAATGCTGGCTAAAACTCATCAAATAACACCCAGATAAACCAGGTAGCATTTTCGTTAGAGCAAGGAACTTATTTTCAAAGGAACTTTAATCAAGCCTAGCATTTTGTTATAAACAAACCTTGATAAACAAGCTAATGAATACCATCTCCAGCAGATACACTACTAACAACGCATTTTTATAGGCTTCAAAAAAGAAAGCAAAACTATATGCCGTCATATCAACAACATGAATCGCAACGGATAAAGAAATGATTCCATGTAAAGCTCTCTCCGATTTGTTCAACTTCTTTTTGAGGACATTGAAACGTTGCATCAAATCCTGAAATAGAATTAGAAAAGTAAAGTTTTAAAAGCATGCTATAAATATAACCGTTGGGATCTAAAATCAATGTGTGTACACTAACCAGCCCTACGTCCTAATCTATATAGCTTTGCCTTTGTGACCCTCTAGACCTCTATCAAGCAAATATTTAAACAGAAACAAATTTAAACCTCGATTTGTTCTGCTTCAATCGGTTCATTTCGATATCTTCGAAATTTTTCGCGAATGGATTGAATCAATCTCCAGTGAACGTGGCAAATGTACGCGTAAAGAATTAACCAGCATATACGCCAACCTTAAAATAAATAATTTTATGGTTTAGTTGATTAACCAATAAGTTAACGAAGCCGGTTTGCTGTATCACTTTGACTACATAATCTAGGAAGAAACTGCTAAGAGAGTGACTTTAAAACAATCGACTACCTTAAGGGAAGAAATTTTCGCGAGAAGAAATTTTCGCGGAATTTAATTTCGCGAATCAGAATTTCAAAATGGCAAATTTCGCGGAATTTAATTTCGCGAATGAGCCGATTTCAAAAGTTTCACGGAATTTAATTTCGCGAATGAGAAATTTCAAAAGAATTTTTTTTAGAGAGAAAATGTTTTTCATATTTTTCATCGATTTCAAGACATATTTCAGTCATATTAACAAACTTTAACAAAAGTCATGATTAAAGTTCATCGCCGTCTTCTTCCTCCAAAAAATCGAATATCGCGGAATTTAATTTCGCGATTTAGCCATTTTGGTGTGTTTTGCGGAATTTAATTTCACGAATTACGCCCTAATTCGCGAAATTAAATTCCGCGAAAATTTCTTCTCGCGAAAATTTCTTCCCTTAATATTTAACCAGCCTTATTACTATTGGGCTAATCTTTCAAGGAAACAGTCTAGTAGGGCTGTCTAACGTATCATGGGCTTGGAAAGTTTAGTTTTCTCACCATTTCCAATGACTGCTATATACACATAAATAATCCATTTCCAATGATATTCGATTTTGAATGTCGAGTAGAAGAAGGATACCAACTGGCCTGAACACACAGCCCATAGTACGAACGCAAGAATATTGTATCTTCGGACGAGTTCGGAATAGTTGCGTTCGCTTTGAAGCTCATTTTCAACTAACCAACTGTAGTTCCCCTTTCTGTAATGCCATTTGGTGCACAAGAAAGCAACGGTGAAAATAGCGCTGAACAAAATCCCATTGACAGATCCTTCCCACTTTGAAGAACCGCCATAGAAGATGTAAATGATGCCTCCAACAAGAGCAAGCAACATAACAAAACCAAACTTGTTTAAATGCTTCACGAGTGGTTTCGCATTGCTGGGTTGCCAAAGTGCTAGACAACGTAACATCAATTGACAGGGTCGTAGCGCATGAGTTGGAGATGCAACATCCATTACACAGTTCAAAATTCTGAACGCAATTCTTTGAAAGAGTAAATCACATCTCACTCACATCGCAAACAAAAGAGCCTTGAAAAGCAAGCATGGAATTTGAGATGTTTTTGTTTGGGTATCAGTAAGATACGACAATAACAAACTGACGCGTAAATAAACCTGAAAAAAATGAATCAAATATCATTTCGAGAGGAGAAAAATATGTTACATTCAGAAATGTAAGTTAAGAATTAATCAACAACAACTGGTCGTGGCGAGTTGTATCTTTATTAATTTCTGGTAAAGTAGAAATACTCAAAATATTAACGGGACAGCACCCACAAATTATTTATAATGGAAAAATCAACTCACACAATACGTCCTTGTCGATTGATGCTTCGTGGCTTAGCACTATGGCAACCGATCAACGCAAGTCTTCTGATGAGGATGTACAATAGGTTTGGATACGTTATGTTGATTCTCCTCGTTACCGCTATCATTTACTTCTATAACATTGAAAACGACAATAAATTTTATTGGAAAAAGTCTGTCAATGGTGTGATTTTTAGTGCAACGTTTGCTGTAGCTTTCTTCTGCACTAAGTGGTATTACCGAAAAGGCAATTACAGTAAAATGCTGGAGATTGAACTGGGTCCTGAAAGGGTACATTGCGCGAAGCTTGTCAAACGATATAATCTTTTCGCTCTTCTGCTTTGGGTAGTGTGCGCTGGTCAGTTGTTATGGAATTATTTTTATGAATTGCAAAGTTTTCATGGTTGGTATTGGGTTGTCTATGTTTATTTAGCTGTCATTGGAAATGGTAAGATGAGCATTTTTTTCCTTCTAAAAAGAGACAATACACTAACAATACACCAGGCCAACTACCAAAGAACCACACGCAGTGGGAATGGGACGAAATGTGTGGATTATAGGTATCCCTCATACCTACTGTTACCCACATAAACGCCATATTGAGGTTATTCTTTGTGCTATACTTTAAAGGACTGCTTCTTTCTTATTTTTTCATGGAAAAAAGTCTTGATCAACTTTTTAGGTTGGCGTATATGCTGGTTGATTTTATACGCGTACATTTGCCACGTTCACTGGAGATTGATTCAATCCATCCACGAAAAATTTCGAAGATATCGAAATGAACCGATTGAAGCAGAACAAATCGAGGTCTAAATTTGTTTCTGTTTAAATGTTTGTTTGATAGAGGTCTAAAGGGTCACAAAGACAAAACCGTATAGATTAGGGTGTAAGGCTGGTTAGTGTCACACATTGATTTTAGATCCCAACGGTTATATTTATAGCATGCTTTTAAAACTTTACTTTTTGAATTCTATTTCAGGATTTGATGCAACGTTTCAATGTCCTCAAAAAGAAGTTGAACAAATCGGAGAGAGCTCTACATGGAATCATTTCTTTATCCGTTGCGATTCATGTTGTTGATATGACGGTGTACAGTTTTGCTTTCTTCTCTGGAGCTTTTCACTCTCGATATCATGAAAATGTTCGAATCACAATCTATCTGTTGGAAATATTGATGCAACACATTCTCTGCTTGTTTATTAAGGTTTTATTACATCCCCTTCTCACAGACCCATTGGGAACCCTTCCCACTTGAAAAATTGTCCAAAATATCGTCCCCAGTGGAAATTCATCATCCGATTTTTGTCCCCATTGAAAATAATCAAATAAACCAACCCTTACTGCATATTATGCTATTTTTTCCATCCCCACTGAATTTTCTGACTTGAAAACAAAAGAATTTGAATCCCCAGCCATATGGGAATATCACTCCCCATCGAGTTTAAGTCCGTTATTTTTACCCCCACTGGCTGAAAAGATCCTGCCGGGTCTGTGAGAGGGGATGTATTTGAGTTTCTTGAAACCCTACGAACATTTTGATGAAATTTCCGAAATTAGGTCAACGTCAACTGTTGCGCAGTTTTAATAAACGGTTGGAAAGATATAGATGTGAAGTATAGTCCAATTTTCTGGAATTTTCGACGAAAATCTTCAATTTTAAAGAAAGAATTGGCGCTGGAATCTTGCTTCTAATTTATACAGGGTGACAGAAATTCAGGGGGAAATAGAATAGTGGAGTCAGGTACCCCCCCCTGACCCCCTGAAATCCTCCCTTTTACTAGAACAAGGTCAGCCCCCCCCCTTACACTTGATGTGAGACCACTAAAGGTAAAATCTTCAAATAGACCTGAAATTGGCGTTTTTTTGAGGTTAACACCCACTTTTTGTTGAAATTCTTTCATTTTACTAGAAGTTTTCGAGAATCTATAATAAAAATTGCATTTTGTGAAAGTAATATCCGCGGTAGACACCCAAAAACTTTAAGGTATGACTTCACTTTTTCAGCTGATACCAGCAGCCATCGTGAATTCCTCACTGAGAAAACTGGTGATTTTAGTTGGAGATATGTGTTCTCCTTTGAGAGGAGAGATACGAGATCAAATGATGTTATATCAACAACATATTCACATCACTGAACAAGATATGGGTTATCGAATATTGGGTGTCAAAATCACCGCTCGGTTGACCGGCTATTTACTCACAACGCTCGTTTCAGTTCTTATTGCTATCGTTCATGTTGACCAAAGCAAACAGTACTGAATAGACACTAAACACAATTTTTTTTAGAAGAGTTATAGTCGCCAAGCGAGATTTCCATGAAGATATACACTACTGAGGAATCAACCGTTTTATCGAACTGAGTGGTGCATTTTGACAGAATTTCAGAAATTGGGTCTTTCAACGGAGACGGAAATTCAGGCAATTTTAGTGCAGAAAAATGGAATTTCGGATATAGCAAAAAATGTTCGAAATTCGTGGAATAAAACATAGAATTTCAAAGGAATTCTCGGTGGCAGAATGTTGGTCCTTCTTAGACGGTTTCAAACCGTCGGTTTAACGGAAATTGCGGAAAAATTGGCGATATGGCGGAATCGGGTACTGTACCATCTGAAACCCCCCTACTGATTTCCGTTGTAAATGTGACCCATACCACTGAAAATGCTACGAAACTCGCAATAACATCTTAGGTTGTTACTTGGAGAGTGAGACAGGGGTGTTTAGCATTGATTTGATGCTGAATTTCTGACTTATTTTAAAGGAAAATGGTTAATCATTATTTGATTTTAGCCTGTACCACATCGAAAGTCTACGTTTTTTTCTTTTCCACGAAGAGGAGTTTGGTAAAGGCTATATTTTACTGTGCTGCTTGAGGTCTTGGAGTTAGAGGTATCTTGTCAAAAGATGTTGTTCAGAGAAGAGGGTTGGTAACAAAGCATAAATTTTCATGTAATTTTCTGTTTTCTTTTTAAAATTGTTTTAAAATTTTAATATTTTTTAGTAAAAATTTTCCTTTATTTTCAATTTTCTATTTTTTTTCTGTTTTTGTGATTTTTGTCAAAAAATACTGACATTTATTGCTAAAAGTAAAAGTAAAATAAAATATGTAAACTATATAATAATAAGACAAGTTTAAGCAAATCATGTTTCGCCTGCAACTCTTTTTTAGGTTTTTATCGACTTACATACATATGTAAAAACTATCGTATTGACGAGAGGATATTGAAATGGTTGAACAATAGGTTGAAAAATTCTGGAAAAATTAAAATGAGCTGAAGATCACAAGATATGCTGCTCAACGATAACCTGTCAACTTCTAACTTTTAGGATTTTGAGGGGGCTGGTAATGAACTTCAAAATCGAGGCGTAAATCACTCGAAAATTCTCGTACATATCTTCAAAAAGTCAAAAAATAAGTCAAAAAAAGTCAATGAAAAAGTCATAAAGTAAATAAAATGATATAAAAAAGTCTGTAAAAAGTCAAAAAGTCTGTAGTCAATCAGCGGTTGGGCGGAGAAATATTTATGGACGATGGGTGTTATTAAAACTATTTGGGAGGAAACTTTTTTTAGGTCAAAATTGTTTGACTAGGAATGAATGTAAATGCTATGACTCAAGACACGAGTTCAGACATTTTAAATGTTGATAGATGCATGCGATAATGAATGTTGAAATTTCCAAAGCTGTTTGGTCTAATTTAAAAGCAAACGATAGATATAGGAAAACCTCGAGAGAAATGGTGTGCAAAAACCTTGCCTTGACTCATCATTCACTACGTCGAAAAAGAGCTAGGTTCTGGTTCTTATAAAAAATGTAAGAGGTTTGACTAAAAAGATATAAAAAATCCACCTCAACGAGCCATTCCAACCTGATCACTGAGACAGGGGTGTTAAAATTAGCATGTTAGACATTTACTGAAATTAATATTTGGTTAGAAAAAACCTAATGAATAATTCAATATTCATTTGTTAAAAAATAGAAAATACAGGAGTTAGGAAGATGAGATAAAAAAAAAATGGAAAGTTGGGTAGTAGTGGGTAGGGGGTTATGAACAAGAAGTTCCAAAGTTAAATTTGGCTTCAATCTACCACTCTCTAGGATCTTTCGAAAACTTTCCCAAAAAAATACATCAAATCTTCCTGGGTCCTAACCAACCCTGTCGCTAATCTAAAAACCTGAGTTCTAGTTAAAGAATTAGGAATTAAATAAAAAATTCACTGGTTCTTATAAAAAAATGTAATGCATGAACAAGGTTTGACTAAAAGGTTTATAGTTATATGAGATTAACACAACAAAAGAATTATAGAGCCCGTTTATATGAATGATTCTCTGACAATCTAAGAGGAAACCCCAAATCGCCGCGCCGAATAACTGAAAGGTGTGCAAACGGGCTCTAGCTTCAGGTCCAAAAGATATTTACAAGTTGAAAACCCGTTAAATGTTGCTCTATAAGCTAGACTAACATATAGGCAGTTTCTTCTATGGTAGGTCTTTCGTTTTCTTCCGTGACTGGTGGGGACGGCTCCTCGGCACCTGCTTCAATGGGATCTAAGATCTTTGTTTCGGTGGCTCCGTTACCGAGTAATGTGATCATTGTTTGGTTTGCAAGATTGTTCTGTTCATCGGGCGGTGATGGGGCTATACGGGAAAAGAAATATTTCAATATTAAAGTTTTTGATCTATTTTAGTGTATTCTTACAAAAAAACATCTTTTGATCAATCATGACAACCACAGAGAAAGAGAAAAATTTAATTGGGAAATTGGATATCTGGAAATTCCCATTGTTACGGTAAAAGGGAATTATGAAAAAAAGGGAATTTTCAATTATCCATTACACTTTTTTATAAGAACCAGTAAATTTCTGTTGAGGCTCGGCATTTCTCGGTTTTGACACTTATAGTCTCAAATTGTTCATTCTGTTTATATTATTAGTAAGTAAAAGCAGCTATTTTCAGCGTTATGTTTAATTACATTGTTTAAACTTCAACAACTCTAGTCTTATCATTGTTCTGTATTTTAAGCGTTTTGAGATTCACTTTTTGATTAAATTATCCTCATAAAAAAGAGCGATCCGTTAATAAGAAATAGGGAATTTTGTTAGGCTTTGTCATTTATACTATGAAAAAACCGTACACAGAAAAAAACAACTCACGACTTCTTGAACGTTTTACGAAGAGAAATGCACCGACGACGACCACCAACACGAACAGCGAACCCAAACCCGTCAAACCTGCGACGAGACCTGAAACGTAATCCGAGTTTTCTCATTATTTTATTGTCTAGGATACAGCTGTTGTTTTCTCTACCAAACACCGTCGCTTGTCTTTTTACAAAATACACGCTTTTTTATAAGAATACACTTTATAAGAATGTCCATGATGAAAATGGCCAAAAAATTAAGAATAATGCTAAGAATATCACCATCATGGAATTTTGCTACTCAAGCTAAAAATGCCATTTTCAGAGGATTTTCGATTATAAATTGTCAATTACCTTTCTTACAATTACACCATTCTTATAAAAAAAAGCGTGTATTCATGGATTTTTAAAAATCACTGATAGCGATTTAAAGATTTTCAGATTTAAAGATATGCCGTGTTTTACTTGATTTTTTTTATCACTGAGACTGAGACAGGGAGGGTGTCAAAAAAGATGTACACATTTTCGAAAGAAAACTCGAAAAAAAAATCAACAAACCTTTGTTAATTCCAGTTTTGGTTACATGAATTTCGGGTTTTCGTGTATTGCAGCATTCACCGCAAGGAATTGAATCAGCAAACAAAAAAGTGGTTGGATCACAGTTGCTGCATTTCCGATACCCTTGGTACCAGAAATAATTAACATCATGTTCATCTTTTCTACAAAGTCCAGATTCTCCAAAAGAAGTCATCGTTAGCGCTTCGATAAGCGTATAACATAATGATAGCAATAAAATTGTCATTGTTCTGAGCACTGTCTTGAGTGTAGTCATGTTTATTTGTTTGTTTGTTTTCAATCCAAAGTAAAGATTACGTCACAAAATCAGAATCACTCCAATAACAACACGAAATACCACGAAAATAAATTTTCAAAGAATTTCACCAAAATCAAAGCCCCTCAAATGCGGCGCAAAACGAGTGCGAAGCTGAGAGGGAAAATACTTTTTTTTTTATATGAATATAATTTTTTCACGAAGCTTGCCTTCTCTTCAAGTTTCTAAACTGAAAAGAGAGAGAGAAATGAAGTCTAAAAAAATGCTGAGTAATGATTCAAAAACTGCTTTCAAAAGCGATTTTTAAAATCTTTTCCATAATACAGCAAAAAACACAATATAAATTATTTTTCAAGTTTTAAGTAAAAGAAACATGCGTTTGAACTTTCAAAGAGTAATGTTACAAAGAATATTGCTTCATTAATGTTACAAAGAATATTGCTTCATTTCAAGTTCAATGACGTAATTCAACGCTAACACGCATGTAAACCAATTCAAAGGATGAAAATAATAATTAAAATATTCATTATCCGTCGTGATTATCTTTCATATTTTAATCTTTTTCAAAAATTATATCAAAATATTATCAAATATTGAATAGAAAATTTAACAACATGTCAATGTACTATCTAAAGTTCAACGTCTCAAATGATTGATTATACTCTTATTTCTCTATATCATAACGAGAGAGTAAAAAAAAACCATCATAACATCACAGGGGAACCCCCTTTCTTTAATAAGTTTTAATTTATAAGAAACATAATTCATTAACACATTATTGCTTCTTATAAACAAACTACATAATTCAAAACTAATGGGAGGAGAATGAGTCATCACGAACGTTAGAGGGGGAGGTACAAAGGGGATTGTCCCTTTGGAAATTACTGGGAGAAGAGGAGGTGTGTCCGAGAACAACCCTTTATCACAGACTTGGTGGGATCCTCTTCCATAAAAAATCCACCTCCACGATCCATTCCAACCTGATCACTGAGACAGGGGTGTTAAAATGTAACCTGTCAGAAATTTAATAAAATTATTATTTGGATAGAAAAAAACTAATTAAATAAAATTTGTTAAAAAATAGAAAATATACATACTTAACTTTTGCTAGTCAGGAGTCAGGAAAGTTTGATGCCAAAAAAAAAGGAAAGTTGGGTAGTAGTGGGTAGGGGTTATGAACAAGAAGTCCCAAAGTTAAATTTGGTTTAAATTTACCACTCTCTAGGATCTTTCGAAAACTTTCCCAAAAAAAATCATCAAGTCTTCCTGGGACCAACCTTGTCTCTAATAAAATTTAGTCATATGGTAAAAAAATTGAAATACTTATCTCGTTGAAATTCGATTATAATACAGTGTTCTTGAATTCACAATGCTACATTTCCCAAAACTAACTTGAATGAATGAATGAATGTCTTTGTATATTTGCCCGGGCGTGCTTCTGAAGGGCGTTGAAGAATGTAATGCAGGTAGTCATCTTTCCGGTCTTAGTTAGTCAGAAAGTCTGCCGTATACTATCTTCGCTTTCTGATTTGAATGATGGCGCTGCGATAGGACTCTACTTTTTCCCCCATCAGAATTAGTAAAGGCAAAAAGTAGTTGAGCTCCAGCTCCTGGACTAGGTCTTAGTTGGAGATTTGATTGATGCCGCAACCATAAGAAATTCATTTCACTTTCGTTCTTTTGCTTTCATATTTGTGTTTCATTTTTCGTCCATTTCATTTGTCAGCAAATGGATTCTCTACTTGAAGCTTCACTGGAGCCGATTCCTTCATCGTTTTGATTTTCTCCTTCTTCAACATCATTCGTATCAAAATGAAACGACTTCTTCGTCCCTGAAGGTACGTCAACATGCTCGTCCGTCAGGCCTTGGTTGACGTCATAATCGCCGGCTGCTACGTCATTCCTGATTGGCTCGTTTTCTCCAAGAAAATGGTCTTGGACGGGATTTTCTAAAATGAAAAATATTTACAGTAATTGGTAACCTTTTTCTCGGTCGGAACACTTGGAGAGGTTGTACTGTAATTATTGTACTTTGAATCTTACCAGGAATTATATTTGTCAATGTTTCTTTCAAATTATCATTCTCTTTGACTAAAGAGAGACGTTGATTCTGATGGTATTTGAATTGGGCAAGTGAACATAAGAAGAGTATCAGAAATGATACACCAGCTGTGAAGAGGACGTCTTTTTTACATCCAGGTGCAGTCTGTTCAGGAGACGTTTGCTCTTCTCCTCTCGTCTCCTGCTTCGTGACATTTAAGGCGGGTGGCGTGGTCGTCTGTGGTAACGTTGGACATTTTGTTTCTAAGGAAAAATATTTGTGAAATTACATTACGAGATATAAGATTAGAAAATAAAGTCCTCTCTCAGTGACCGGTGAATTTTTTAGCCAGCAGAAATAAAATAATGCAGTTAAGAAGCAGGTGAGCATTGGACATAAAATCGACCCTTGCATTTTCTTGAAAACTCTCGTCCATATTAAGATAAAAAAGGTAAATTTTTTCCAAAATGTTGCCCAAAACTGATTAATTACTTTGAGTACCCCACCCCCCCCCTGGGATCGTAACTATTTCTTCAAAATTGAAAATAAATCTGTAAAAACATCCCCACCGACTTTATGGGGTAAAAAAACAGGTTTTATTTTCAAAGGTTTTTTCAAAGAATAGTTTAAGTGCTATGGGGTCTCGATCGGGGTTATCTCCTTATTTTTTAACTTTTGGCGTAAGTGTAACACGAGAAACATCATCAACTTACAAAATCAACTCTCTTCAAAACAAACAAAACAGGTCTCTGGTTTAAGTGAACAACTAGAAAACCATTTCCTCGAAGCATTATCAACATACAAAGAAAAGCTCTTTTAAGATAAAGAAGGGATGGTAAAGTTAATACACATAGAAATTCAATCAATTTCCAAGGTAACCTAATTTTGATTTAGATTGAAAAAGGTACAGATATACGTAACATGTCGGCGGTCATATAGATAACACTAGACTGTAATGAAATACAAAGACATCAAAGTGATTGCTCACGGCCTTACCTGCTATCTTGCTCCAACAACAGATGAAACAGTGAGGGTACTCAGTATTCATGGTCTTCATTTCCGTCAATGGACAATTATGTGATCCATCGTTCAACACACAAGGTTGATGGCCTTGTTTTGTGTAAAACTCTGGTCTGCCATCTTTCCCAATCATACACCTTCCGTCTTTCCAAGGTCCTGTCTGTTTCGTACTATGCTTATTAGAATTGTTTATGATTACACCAGACGGTTTTGCTGCGACCAAACAAGTAAACAAGACAAAAATCAGGAAAAAAGTGTTCACTATGGACTTATCCAAGGGCGCTCTTGTGTCGCAACCGCAGCCGAAAGACATGATTATAATCTACAAATCCTCTTAATTTGTGATATAAGTTTCTTGATTAAAGTAAAAATATTGTTAAAGAAAGATGCTTTCAAGCTCCTTTCCTCTCGGCAGCGATTTTAGAAATGAGTGTCTCGTTCACCTTTCATTTTTTGAAAACATAAAAGATCGATGGTAAATAACCCTTGACATTAAAAGGGAAATTCCAAAAAACGACAGCACACAATAGAAATAATACATAATCATAAATTGTTATAAGCACCGCGTCAAAAATAGCCTTCGGACGTTCTTAATTTCTCATGTTCTTTACTTTTTGAGTTTGAACATTTTGAAGCCTAAAGATGTTCTTATTTCACAAGTTTTGTGCAATTTCCTAAAAGTTTTAGAGTTCACAAAGGCTTGATTAAAATACTTTGCCCATCACATCCATGCCTTATGCTTGTTCTTAAATAAAAAAATACGTATGCTTATGCAGCAGGAATTTTCAAACATACACCTATCTTAACAGTGTAGACCTAAAGCTCTAAAACAGCATCTAATAACATGAAAACCAGAATATGATTCTTCAATGGGAATCAAAACTATAAAGTGCACTTACAAACATCAATATGTCAGATCTAACAAAATTAATAACCACACTGTCATCATTGACAATAAAACAAACGATTTTCTGTCAAGAGCCTTGTAAACATTCCAACAACTTCCATAGAAATGATCTATCACAGCTCAGTTTACCATTTTAGCGCGGTCCGAGGATTGAGCCGAGAACTCTCGCATAGCGCCCGAGCTCCCGCGCGGCGCGCGCCGCGGGGATGAAAAACTTCAATCTGTCAATCATTTTCTCAAGCGAAGTGTACGCGAAGTGATTCTAGCTTTACGATAGTGCCGCGGATCATCAATGGATAGTATTCAATTATCATTATCCCTTTATTTTCATTCCTAGAACTTTTGCAAAAAAAAGGAAAAATAGAAAAGTTGTATTTTTTACTGCCCTATTCACATACTGAATTTGAAAGATCTCCTATGTGGCGTTTTTTTGCAAACTTCGAAAAACTGATTTTTGTCCCGCCTTTGCGGGATTTTGGCTCAAGTGCTTGAGTGCAGCATAGGGTTCAAAGTCCAAATATGCGTTTCCCGTAATTTTTGTATGAAGAGTTAGGTCTATACTGCTTAATTTAATGACAGGTTGAAATACAGGAATAGAGGATATGTTGCTTTTTTATAATTCCTATTTAACACCCACTGCTTACGAATCCCCGACTCCCTAGCGTGATTATGACGCTAGTCTCGAATGCCCCGCGAATGCATCTCTCTGATCGAGAGTGAACATTTGAGGGCCTCGTTAACGCTTTGAACCATTGAAAAGTGGCGCGTAGCACAATATCGAATATATTTTTACACACAAGAAAAGCAAACACAAAAATCGAATGTTTTTCTTCTCTCTGATCGGCTGATGAAAAATCGAGCTTCGCAGCTTAGAGCACACGAAAGAATATTTTCTACTTTCGTCGCTAAACCAAAAACAAATAATTTTGAGAGATTATCGCGTCGGCAAAAGCTTCAGGGATGACATCGACTTCTCCAAAGATATTACAACTACACGCTTTTTTATTATAAGAATACACTTTATAAGAATGACCATGATGAAAATGGCCAAAAAATTAAGAATAATGCTAAGAATATCATCATCATGGAATTCTGCTACACAAGCTAAGAATTTTTAGAGCGTTTCCAATCATAAATTGTCAATTACCCTCAAGTAAGGCTCACTCCTTTCACAAAAATGCCATTTTATGCTTGAGGCGTATGTACTAAAAGTTAAACCTAGTCTGAATTAGGATCCTAACCTAAGAATGCGGTAAGAATATTTTAGGATGATTTTCCCAAAAAAGTTAAGAATATCCTAGCCTGGGTATCCAGACTCAAAATTTTAGAAAAAAACACTCTTACCTCAACATACAAAGTTTCTAAAATTATAGAGTCTGGTGCAACTAAAAAAGTCTGATACAGTTTTGAATGACACAGTCTGTGAGTAAACCCTTGTTGACAGAATCTCAAAACTGTGGAAACCCAGGCAAACACACATAATTACTTACCATAAAACCTCTTTTACAAACTCAATAAACTTTCAAAACTACTTTAAACTATATCCAAACGTCAGCCACATTCATAAAGGCTCCTTTCCATCAGCCATTTTGTTTAGAAATGAACCTGCGTTTTCATTTTCATTTGTTTATCTTTTTTTGCAAGGTCAGCTTTTTCCATAAATTATGCGCGCGCATCGAAAAATATCACAAACCCCGCGAAAATTCTGCTCAGTGACTGGGCGCGTACTGACCAATTAGAGATACTCGCATATGCAGGGACAGATATCCCTGTAGACGAGTTACTTGAACCAGACCGTAAACCTGAGACAAGATTATAAAAAAACTAGACGGTGAAATAGTTTACGGTCTGGATATCCAGGCTAAGAATATCCATGATGAAATGGATTTACACCATTCTTATAAAAAAAGCGTGTATGCAATATTAAATTTTACATAGAGGTCAATTCATTTTAGTATTTGGCTTATAACATCCGATTGAAACTGATCGCCCCCATAACAGATTAGCAGCTTTCTATATTAGAATTTTCTCCTTTTCCCGGATTATCCCATCCAAGCCACAACTGATTTATTATCAAAATTATTCTAAAGGAAAGAGACTAAGGCTTTGAGAAGCCGCAATGAATACTTCAGCAGTAAACAATAAAATTCGCCCTCGTTTCTGAAAAACAAGACTTTTTTCATGGTTTGAGTACTGTTTTGATCTCGTTAAATAATTCTCACCGAGTTACTGACAGGCGTGTTCACGTGACCAAGTTGTACCATTTTGTAAGCGATAAGGGAGTTTTCCCTACGAAACTCTTTTGTATATTTTGGTTGTGTTTCTGGTCAGTACTATATAAAGATAAAATTCTTTGATTGACATATCACATCAGATTTTGATAGAAAATACAAAAGAAAACCGACACAATATAATAAAATCTTTACTAAATAAGGCAATAGTAAGGTTCTAGTGTTCATCAAATACCTTTCACGTTATTATTGCAGATTTTACCTCGTCCTCTTAGTTTAAAGCAAAAGTTTAGCTACACTACTTTTTCAAGACCTTTATTGCTCTCTTTCAAACGGTGCAAAATATTCTTGGATATATTTTTTAAATTCAGAAAAGGGAGCTTTCCCTGCGAAAGTTTTTTAACCGCAAACAAGTCTACCGTTTTAACTACTTTTTAAGAAAAGCATATATAACCAGCTAAAGATACCTGCGTTAAATAGAGTCTATCATTAACTTTTATATTTACATTTTTACGCAATTGAGCTTTCACAAGTTAAAGGTTTTGTTCTTAAATAAGAGTGATATCGTTTGCTTACTCGTCAATTCTAATTTCCAAGCTTTTTCGCATTGGATTGACAAGGATGTGGAGCAAGATTGATCAGAAAGAGGAAAAGAAAAACATTTTTTGCTTATATCAGCATAACATAACAATAGGAAGACACTGTCCCGATATGAAATATGTGTCTGATATGAAACGGGAACACTTATGTAAAAACAAAACCATTAGTCATTTCCAGCAACTTGATAGAATGAAAAAACGGGGAAAATACAAAACGTAATAAGCGACGACAGGCTACGCTACAGACAGAAAAATCTTACTAAAGATTTAGAGAGGATGTTTGAACCTCGCAGTTACCGAATGGAACATCCCGCCAACTTCCCTCGGCCAGATATCTATTCAAAATATCTAACAAGGAGCTTTTAGAGACCATTTACTGTAGAATTACCTTATATTGGTAATTTTAGATAGATATGGAAACAATTACCAAACCTTTTATTTCATTCTGATCTGACCCGAAAACCCAGGATAACATCCCTTAAACATCGCATAACAATGTCTGGCATTCATATTAGTGCAGATCTAAAAATAAAGAAAGTATTAATTAGGTTAAATACACGCCCTTCTTTTCAGAAAAACTGCACCCCTAGAATTTTTTACGTAATTTTTGTTGTTGTTTATATTAGCACCATGAAATCTTCAACACCAATTCCCTAGTAGATTTGGAGCCTAAATGTGGGATTTAAGATTTGTACAAGCCTAGATATTTCAGTCCAAGAAAAACTAGACTATGCTATAGTCTAAGACAAATCACTATCTAAGAATTAAGTCCAAAGCCGAAGAAAGATCGCAAACGGGTTTTTTGCCGAAAAGAGTTTACAGTCGGTAGAGTTTGCCAGTCTCCCGCCGATTTATTTTCCGTATACCGCCATAACGCCATACCACGATATTTTTCCGCCTTTACTATCACTGTGACAGACGATAATATCGTCTAAAGAAAAACATGATTTTTAGCCAAAAAGACCAAATAGGACATTAAGGGTATTTGAAGCCAATTTTTGACCGTACGTACCTTTTGTTGGCAAACCTAAAATCTAAAATGAATTAAAAAACAGTGCAGTTTGTTTGCAGTCGATTTGTTTAAAGAGAGGACTTGCACATTGAAGATATTTCTTACAGTCCCGACTCTCGACTCACGGCCATAAAAGTTGACTTATCATAACGCTACGTTAAAGGCAGTATTACTTATTCATAAATAGTAGTACCAAGCTTTCATAACGAAAAATATGAAAAAATAAAATTAATTTACCTCGAGAATCCACATACAGGCGGTTGCGAATCATTGTTTCGTAACATCCATGTTTATTGATGACTCAGCCCCATGATAGTCGTCAAAATTTAGAAGACCAAGAAGAACATTGTATCCGACTGGAAGACAAATCAACAAAAATCAAAAACAGAGATTATAAAGAGCATATAATGTAACGAATACTTAGGGTGTTCTGTAATTGTAGAGAACGGTTTATCAACAGATTATAGCAAATAGACACTGATTGAAAAGCTCTCCAAATTTTAAACAAAATAATATGAAACCATACGATCATGCCATAAAAATACCCATTTTCACAGTGTTATCCCCTAGTCGCCTAGATGCCTCTTAACAGTGACCAAATTTGATCAGTTACCATATATTGGAAATCTGATTTAGCTTAATTTTCCACTTGTGGTGACGAAGTGCGAAGGTTTACCATGTCGTCATCTTTGTCAATGATCTCAATTGGAACTGGAAGGTAAAAAAGATTTTTGAAGAGAGAACCACAGGATGATAACTATTGGGAAGAATAAGTGAATCCAGTGTTGTTTGCTACGTCTTATGGCCGAAAGTCTCACTTTCACCCATTTTTAAAGTATCCGCGAATCGACAAAAAAGACGGTACTAGAAAACCAATAATTCTATGGTGAAATATATCGGAATACTGGTCTCTAAGGGTTATCAAAAATAAACAAAGAAACCTTTCAGCAACGAGGACATCACAAGGCCAGAAAAGAGAGGGAAATATTAAAAAAAGCTTATTCTGCAAAATATCGGAACATTACGTCATCCAGACAAAACATTGCACCACCATAACATGATGTCGAATTTCATGCACGAAGGTACACCCCCTACAACTTGTTGAGCCACTGTACTTTACAAAAGTTGATACGTATTTATTTACAATTCATCAAACAGTGAAGAAAGAGTCATATTACTCTTTTTTTGTAAGCATAACGTTTATAAGCATACATAGGCTCAAACTAAGTAAAAAATAAGCATAATGCTAAGCATACATCCAAGCTGAAATGCAAAAAACACTTTTTTAAAACGTTTTTAATTGGGGGGGGGGGGTGTGCTCAAATTTGGTCCTACAAAGAAAAAACAAGAAATTAACAGACGGGACAATCCATTTATAAGGCCAATCCGAAGAAGAGGTAAGGGCAGACGAATGGACGGACGGACGGACGGACGGACGGACGGACGGACGGACGGACGAACGAACGAACGAACGTGAAATAGCATCTCCAGGTAGGCCCAAAAACATCCATATATACAATTTGAGGGTATCCGGGAAAACATTGTGGAAGATGTTTCATTCGGGCTGCATTTCTAAATGAAAAACATTAGCAATAAAAACACAGTAAGCTAAGAGCTAAAGTTCTGATCCGGGATTCAAAATTCTCTATAAGTCGGGAAAATGAAAAGTAATTTAGACCTTTACAAGCAGCACTCCCTCTTAAAAAACTTTGCTTGTGTGATCACCAGAAAATCTGTCATGAAGGAAAGGTTCTTTAACTTTTTTTGAAATTCGGTCTTAATCTTTAAATTTTCTGAAAAATGCATATGTACAAGTAGAAAGTTATAAACACTCAAAAAAATGTTAATATACGTTCTGATGGTGTGCATATAAAAAATTTGAAATCAAATAAAAATACACCCCTGTGTCACAGACCCGCTGGGACCCTTGCCCCATGGAAAAATTTGGCCAGAATTTTGTCCCCAGTGAACAAAATACCGTACAAATTCAGACCCACTCGGAAATTGACTTTGATTTCATCGCCATTCGAAATTCAATAAAAATATTTGCTGTCCAAAACCATCCCTACTGGATTTTTTAAGCTCGACAACAATAGAATTTCTATCCCAATTGGGATTTCGATACAACTTTTTATCCCCACTGCGGGAAAAAGATCCACCGGGCTGTGAGACAGGGGGTGTAAAAATGTATGTACAACTTTTGCAAATTTATAGTTTACAACTCAGCTACTTTTAAGGCGGTAGCAGAACAAATGTACAAATGTACAAATGACTTTCAGAGGATGGACAGCTTAACAACAATAGTAACAAAAACATTGGTGACACAGTAAACTAAGGTCTAAAGTTCTGACCCGGATTCAGAATCCGAATCTGCGGTGACTCCACTCGTTTCTCCATTCAAGTCAACCACCTCATCGTCCAGCCCAATATGATTAGAGTGAAGAATATTACCACCGTCTGTCATGTGTGGCGTGCCGTGACCGCTGTCAGGTTCATTGGTAGCTCGTTGGTGGTGGTCAGGTTCGACGTTCATTCCGTGGTGATCTTGCTCCATAGCAGTGTTTGTGGAAGAAGGGAAGGCATTCAAGAAGTCTGTACTACTTCGAGTGTCTGGTTGCGCTGTAAAAGGAAATAGTATAGAAATAAGATAGAGTGCAACATAATAGCCAAACAGTTTACTCTTTTGTTGACTTTGTTGGTAAAGGCGCAGATGATGCTCTTGCTAACAATATGCAGATCAGGTTAGAAATTGGACAGCATTTTTGTACGAGAATGGACGCTACGAGAGGGGATATGTGAAGGATGAGGGGTTCAACTGCCTCATCTACAGCTCTTCGACCGTAAAAGCTTTGTAGAATATATAACAAACTTACGATTGAAGATAGTGGGAGATCTGCGGACCCTCACCACGTAGTAAACAATGAAAACAAGCGACGCAGCAAGGAGGATGGACAGAACAACCACAAGAACCAAATAAACTTGTTTCGTATCATCTGTCTCGGCAATTTGTGATTGATCGTCTCGTTTGGTGGTTTGTGGTGGAGATGTTGGATCTAATGACGAGAATAGTCAAAGTGGAAAAAGCACATATAACGATTCCGGAAAACATAACATTCAATAAAATTACGTTACCTATTCATGATATGCACCATTGCAATGTCTTCCATTCCACCCAATAGCTGATTGGTTCAAAGTGACGTTATGACTGATTTTACGTCACTTACAGCCAATGAGCGATTGGTTCCGTGATGTAATGTCAGAAGACATTGCAGTGGTGCATATCATGAATTGTTCTAACTCCGAAATCTCACCCTGATATTCTTATAAAAGTTATTCTTATATTAAAAAAGCGTGTAATTGAGAAAATTGCTTACATTTAAAATTCGATTCTACCATTTTGTGAGTTTTTTAATGCATTTTCCTAAGAAACTTGGTCTTTCAGAAACCAAGAGGCCTTAAAATGTTCTTAAGCTTATTCTTAATATTTGGTCCTCGAAGCCTTATGTTTTTATCAAAGTTTGTTCTTATAAAAAGAAGGTATAATTACCTGCACCGTTCGTGCCATGGCAACAGATGAAACAGTATGGATTCACCTTCGCCAAAACAGTCAATACATTCTTTAGGGGGCAAAGTTTACACTCCTTGTACCCAGACCCTGTCTCTGTATCCCAAAATTTGATTTCATTTCCATCCTTTTGACACAAATTTTGCTTCCACGGGTCATCACCATCTTCCTCTGTAGCACTCATCAAAGGGGAAGCTTTTTTAAGCATTTGCTCCGGCTTCATAAAGGCGGACGAGATGCAGCTTCCGAGAAGCAACGAAAAAAACAATCCATTTTTCATTTTGAAAGTCCAGCAATGAGCATTCACTGTATCATACACGTCTTAATGCTATACTGTCACACTTTAGATACACACGACTGAACTCTTCTGAGTCTTTTTTGAAGAAGAAGAACTAACTATAAAAATGTAGTCAGTTTATTAGTTAAGATAGGCAAAAATGGGGACTTTTGTTTAAACATGTCATAAATTAATTCAATGCTAAAATGCATGACAAAGCATTTTCTATTGTTTCGAGTTATTTTCATAAAAGAGATTCGAGGGGAAATCCTTTAATATTATAAGGGTTTTACCCTTGTCATAGAGTGTTAAAATAACAAAATGCTTCCTTTTATCAAATCACAAACGAAGGCTAGAAAAAGGGAATTCCAAGTCCATATTAGAAAACCCAATTTCCCCAATTTCTATTGTATGATCAAAGTCCGTTTATGTGGTGAAGTAATCCCTTCAATGAAAATAATTTATTCAACTTGATAAAGATTATTCCAAATTTATTCCAATTTTGGGGTCTTTTAAAGAGTAAATGTGATTGGTTGTGGATTTAATACAAATTAACACATAATTCAGCATGACTACCTTAAAAAAAAAAAAATGGTTCTCAAATCTCCCATAGTCCCTTGGAAAGTGTTGCCTTCCCTACTAAAAGAAATATAGGTTTTGGATCTTGATAAATCCTGAATCATAAAGCATGTCCAAATGTTCAAATTGCATTTTTTCATGAAAGCATTTAACTAAATCGTGCAGGCTCAAGTCCAACAAAATTTAAATGATGGGCTTAAGGTAGTTTGAGACTCGATCTTAGCTTGAAACTTGCTTAGTGAAGATTTCTATGTTTTGGTTCGGCCTTAAATCCAATAAAAGTCCTTTTAGAGCTTTGAAGATGCTCTTTTTTTACCACAAAAACCATACCTCTATAATCCCCAAAGTATGGATTGGGCTTTCCCAGAAAAAAAAAACGTACAACCCCCTGTTGAGGAGGTCCATTTTCGTTCTAAGGGGGTAAGGTTTGATATGTGACGGAATTCCATAGATACAAAAATCTGTCAAAAATAACTGAAATTCCATGGGGTAGCTTTTTAAATCCTTCAAAAATTCAGAATTCCAGAGAGGTTTAAACCTAAAATCGCCTAGAATTCCAGAGGGTTACAGTATTTCCAGCCACAGAGGGATGGACCTCCCCAACACGGGGTATAAGGTTTTTTCTGGAAAAGCCCATTTCTAGAATCATTTGTTAACAGCAGCAAATAAACCTTCAGTCTCAAAATGGAAGGAACAGACTTAAGGCTGTCTTGACTTGCTCCGAAATGCGTTGTAGATTATACCACATCGACTTACTCCCACACTAGTAGAAAAGTAGATTACTATTCTTAAGAAGGGAACAGATTTTTCTGCGAATGTACAGCAAAAGGAAATTCTTCTCGAAAATCAGAGCAGATATTATTAGAATGGTATTTTTTGCTGTGGTAGTCAGTTTTTTTTCTGCTGTGGTGGTCAGTTTGAAAACAATAGGTTTCGGACAGTAACACACTTTCTGATGATGCATGGATGGTTCTGTTCATTTTAGATTTCCCAGTGGAAACATATGTTATGAAATATCCTAAATAGACCTAAATCTTAGTTTTATTTTTGTTTTAAAAGTGCTGCAGATGTTATATAGCAAAGAAAATAATACAAATGGTGACTTATAAAGGACAGGACAGCTTTAAGTTTAACCGCTTGTTGATTTATATAGACTTTAGGGATAATGGAATGTTGTGAGGCCATAATTAATCAATTTTAATCGAAGTCATAATTAATCAGAACAAGCTACATGCTGAATGGACCTACCTGAAGATTGATGTAATAAGACAATCGAAAAATGAGAACAATAGTATGAAAATGCAGAATAATACGAGAACAACTCGAGAAATTCATGGAATCCGGCGATTCTCGGCTGTTCAATCGATTTTTAGAAAGTTCCTGTACCAAAATCAGTTTCATTGAAAATTGAACCATGCTTAATCGTGGACATTCTTATAAATGATGTTTTTGTTTGAAAAAAACAAAGACATGAAACGAAAAAATCCAATGAAAATCTGCAAAAACGAAAATTTCCGGCTTTTTTGGCCGGAAAAAACATTTTCTCAAAAATCGAACTCGGTCATGTTTTGAGCATTGCGAATACACATCATTCTGCTGCAAAAAATCAGAGAAAAAATAAAGATGAAAATTCGAGAAAATGTCAAAAAAAAACAAACCGGTTTTTTTTCCGGCATATTTCCGGCATTTTCGGCCGGAAAAAAAATGTTTTTCGAAAATCGGGCCCCGTCACATTTTAGGTATTTGTCATTTTGTTTGCATCAGTGTGCAAGATTTCATAAAAAAATATAAAGTACAGCTCGAGAAATTCAAGAAATACTGTCTTTTCCGGCGAAAATAGGTTGTTCCGGGCGATTTTTTTTTAAATAGTTCCGGCTTCAAAAATCAATTTTATTGAAAATTGAAACATGCTTGATGGTGGGCATTGCTATTAATAATGTTTTTGAATGAAAAAATAACCAGTTATAAGGAAAAAGTCCAATGAAAATCCAGAAAAAACGGCGATTTCGCCGGCATTTCCGCATTTTCCGGCATTTTCGGCCGGAAAAAATTTTTTCTCAAAAATCTGACTCAGCCATGTTTTGTGCATTGTTAATACGCATCTTTGAGCAAAAAATCAGAGAAAACTAATGATAAAATCTCGAGAAAGTGCCAAAAAAACAGTTTTTCCGGGATATTTCCGGCATTTTCGGCCGGAAAAATTTTTTTTCCGAAAATCGGGCTCCGTCACATTTTGGGCATCGCCATTTTGCATCATTGTGCAAAAAATCAGAAAAAACTAATGAGGCAATCCCGAGAAAAGCTGGCAACAGACGAACGAACGGACATGGGTTAATTTAAAGGACCTCCACCGGGGTACCCGGAGGTAGGTCCAAAAAGAAAAAACATACCTTGCGTATTCAAACAACATTGATATCGAATATATAGAATTACATAAAGGCAATGATGCATAATCAGCAAAATTCTTTATCGTGGCGTTAATAAGGGTCTGAAATGTAAAAAGAGAAAAGGGTGATAAAAGATACCTGTTCAAACTTTGTCTAACTATAGGTTTTTCAGGTTTTTTATCTTCAAAGGTCGAGGTTGTCTATCTTCAAAGGTCGAGGTAATCTACCAATTTCATAAAGCCCGACTCCGTTTCACAATGCAGTAAAAAACAAAACTTGTAATTGTAAAATGTAAATGGTAATTTATATACCTAAATAAAGTAGTTTGTTATTTGCCCAATCTAGAGGGTTATTTTTTAGAAAAAAACGATACTAAACAATGGTGTGTATTTCCCTTTCAAGAAAAGTCACTTTTATATACAGTGCAGTCTCATTAAATCAAACCTCTATACCTCGAATGTCTCCTTAACCCGATCAACTTTAATGGTCCCATTAGTTGACAGTGCCTTATACAGTGCCGTAGGAAGCATTTTCTTATTGGGGGGGGGGAAGTTTAGTGACAGCGCGAGGGCCAACCATGATGGGGGGGGGAAATTTTGAAAATTTAAGCTCTAGATTGCTTGAAAATGCACTCAAAACAAAATGCTTTCAAGAAAAAAACAAGAAAAACTTTGCATTTTACAAAATAACCATTTTTGAAAATATTATTGGGGGGGCATAGCCCCCCTTGCCCCCCCCCCCCCAGTTGCTACGGCACTGCCTTATAACAAGGAACTTGCTTATAAACCTTACTCCACAACTCGAAATTTCAATAACTCGAACAGATTTGTGTTCCCGTGCATGTTCGAGTTATGGAGACTATTTCAAAACAACTTGGTTGGCACTCCTTTGCAGTCCCAGAAAGTAAGAAATGGATGTTTCAAGAGATTAACATAAAGGGCTTTCAAAAGAATTCACCATGCTCTTATAAGTAAAAATATAACGGCACGACGCCAAAAATAAGCTGAAACAAATTTTTTACTGTTACCATTAAAAAATAATTAACAATTTTCATTAAAATAGCTCTTGTAGAAATATTTGCATGGAAAAGGAGTTGTTCAAAATAACCACACTGACACAATTGGAGCCTCCCTAAGAACATGCATTTGTGTCTAGACTACATATTGAACGCATTAATATCACGCTCCACTTCAAATGAGGCAGGCAGATACTTTGAAGACACTCGATTGGTTTATTTGTTTTGTTGTTACCAAAGCCAAATGAAGGAGGTCCAAAAGGTAGAGTTCAAAATGAGTAACTAATATGTAACCACCGTCACCACATCGTTTTTTCTTTCGAAAAGTTCGCTCAACATTCAAAGAATACATTTCAGTGGAAAATACAAATTTCCAAAAGCCTGTATATACGTTGCTATCACTTTGCCTGGCCCGTTATATGTAAACCTAATTTTTGAAAAACAAGTGATACTTTTATGGACCTACCTGGTTATGCATTTAACACATTTATAATTGATATCTACGTGACGTGACCATTAAACAATCATTCAGAACACAAACAGTGACGATCTATTTAAAATTAGTCGTTTGTTTCTTATAAAAAAACGTTTAGAAACCAAAATTTCATGCTCTTGAAATATTCTTTCATGTTCAAGACTTCGTGAGCAAAAAAAAACATCTATCTCATCAAAAAATTGAGTAATTCGGCTAAGAACATTGATGTATGCTTATTAATAGTGATTCTTATAGATAAAGATGCGTTTTTAAGCCGAAAAATTCTTTTTTTACAAAAATCTGCTTGAGCCATCTTTTACCTACTTTCCTACCTACTTACCTACTAAATTTGCCCAAAAAATCGGGCTCCGTCACATTTTGGCCACCACTATTTTGCATCTTTGTACCAAAAATCAAAAGATTCCTATGATTCAATCCTGAGAAAAGTTGGTAACAGACGAACGGACAAACGAACGAACGAATACAGGTTAATTTATAGGACCTCCACCCCACCGGGGTTGGTCCAATAAAAAAAAAAGTTTTTACCTTCAGCATCATTATGGTATCCAATCAGTCAGCAACATTTTAATTCTAATTGAAGATGTCTTCTGAATCCTATAATAAATATTTGTTCGGTAATAATGAGATTGAAAGTAAAATTCATGATCAAGTCTTGAAGTAAATTCTAAAGCGGCACATAGAGCGAAATTTACAACATATTATACTTATTCCTAGCCTTTTTCATATCAGTCAAACATTCAAAAATAATCAAATCTTAAGCTTGACATTCACCTACTCCAACGAACTTTGAGAACAGTTTAATTTTTTTTTCTCGCATTGAAAAAGAAATCTTTCATCTCCAGTGCCAAAATATTTTCTGAAATTATTTGTCTTTGTTTTCCTTGATTTGTTTGTCTCTTCTTCTTCCTAAAGTTCAAGCTTAATTTCATCAAGAAATTTACAGTTACTCTCGGGTACCTAATAGCCGCCCCCCCCCGCTAATTAATTTTTCAAAAATTTTCCACCCAGGACATTCTTATTCCAACCCCCCCCTCCGCTTAATGATTTTTGGGAAAAAGTTTTTGAAAGTTCCCTCTTTTGTCCTAATTCTGCTGTATTAGCCTCCTTTTCAAACATTTTCAACCCAGGACATTTTTATTCCAACCCCCGCTTATTAAGTTTTGAGAGTTTTTCCAACCCCCCCCCCCCGCTTATCCAAACCCCCCCCCGGCTATTAGGTACCCGAGAGTAATAGTTAATAACATTAATAGTTCTAATGTTATTATCTTAAGCTGTGCCCTGGGGAATATCTTCATACTTAACATCAACAGGAACAAAAGGATTTTGTTGTTCTGATTGATCTTCTGGTCTTGATTTCAATGTCATTCATAGTTATTTTTTCCATTTTTCTTAGTTTATTTCTAAAAAAAACAAAACAATTAATGAGGATTTTGTAGAAGATTCTTCTCTCTCAAAAATAGATCACGTGACAAAACAGGTTAATTTGGAAGATATCAGAATTATCAGAGAATCAGATTTTCTTTCAAGAGTCACTTGGTATAATGTCTTTTTTAATGATCATTTCAAACAATTATGTCTTTACCCCTCTCTCAACAAAATCAGGTCCAGGGATACAGAAAATGTCATATGATCTTTGTATGAAATTTATTGGAATCAATAATAAAAGTGTGGAATCTTCAGATCCTTTAAGAGCCATCATCGATTTCTTCGCAGTCTTAAAATATTGACAGTATTATCAAGGGAACCGACAACCAGGGAAAAGGAATCACTATTGCTTCTCTTCTCCAAAATATCAATACTGTGTACCCAGTCTTTAGTTTCATAGCTTGTCACCAATTTTTTATTCTGTAAAATACACATTTTGTTAAAATGTCCACAACAAATCAATGCATCAAGATTATCTGAGCCCGTTGCAGGCAACTGTTTAATGTATGTCACAGGGTATAATAAATTTGAATACGGTACAACCACAAAATTTGAGAAAATGAAAATAGCCCCCGACTTTGTAGCCATGGCAACTTGATCTTCACTTGAGATTCGTTGACTTTTTGAAGGAGATGAAACATTTTTCTGTTCATTATCTTCATTGTTTAGAAAGCATCCTGAACAAAAACTGGTGACAACTGAAGGAACGTGAAGAGTCTTGACCAGAGTTCCGTTCTGAAAGAAATGTATTCTCTTTTGAGAATCAGCCACCATTAGATAAGATACATCCATTGTTGCTGATTGCATTCGAAACACATGCATGGCTGTGATGCAGATAGAAATATCACTTGACTATGGAAATAACAAAATCATGATTCAAAATTTGTAAATGATTACTCAAGACAGAATGAGTTACGAAATTAATCAGCAAAAGACGAATCCTTTCGTAATTATCTAAATATTGTAGCGTAAAAAATTTCGTTTCTTTTCAATAAAGGAACAAAAAAATAATACCAGACCCTTTCATTTTCCTTGAGGACTTCATAGAGACGACATTTCCACAAAGAATTGTAAGGTGTGCAAGCAACGATTGTTCCATCGTTTGAACCAACAATTATGGATTGATTTCCCACTAAAAGTAAGTGAAAATAGTATTTGAATCCTTGAATGCATAACAACATTAACAAAAGGTATTAATATTTAAAACTTGATTCAAGAAATAGTTTTGACATTTTTTTGGTGACCAAAGCAACTAGAGATCTTTGAGTTGTTCTCGAAGATGTAGGGGAGCATTACCATATGGCATTTTATATCAGTGGACAATGCAACAAAGTTAATAAATACAATGAACTATTATACGAATCTTTCTATACTTATTCAAACTAATTATCATTGCCTTCCAAGAAAAAACCTTAGTAATATGCTTTCTATAATTAGAATTTCTCTATAATTCGAACAAAATAGATTTCCCCTTCGAGTTCGAATTAAAGAGAGCCAATTATATATTTTTTGTTTCTGGAATTAATACCTGAATCAACATCCAGAGTTATGGCATTGATCTTGCTGTCACAAATCTGCGTTCTTTTTAATATTTGTCCATTGGTTAGAATGGTGAGAAGCCCCTTGGAATCACCAACTATGACATCTTCAGAAGAAAATTTGGTTACGTTTGAAGTGACAAGGGAGTTTATGGGTCCACCTTTTGTCTCATAACTTTTTCCATCCTAAAAAATTGTATCAATTCAAAATGCTTTATAACAAGTCTTCAAAACATTGAACATCCAAAGCGAAAAAAGGGTGGGAGCCAAAAACTTGGTCATGAATTTGAATTTCAAATTAAAACACTGATAAAACATAAAGTTTCTGCATTTAAAAACTTGATAGAAAGCTAAAATGTTGAAACCTTTTCGAAAGCAACTATTTCTTCTTGTGTGGAATAAACAGCTTTGTGAACTTTCACATCCCCATTGAAACATCCAAAAACCAAGCTCTCTTCTGAATCTCTAAAAAAATAACAGAAATCAAAATCATTATGATTCTTTAAGAAAAAAGGAGGAATATCTGCTTGTTAAGATTGGTTATCATCAGCATGAAAAATATGGACCATCTCAAGTCAAAACCCCCAAAAATCGCCTAACTTTTTCAAAAGAACTTTTTTGACTTTAACAAATGATAAATAAATGAGGTTAACTTATTTTTATTTGCTACTTTACATGCTAACTCAAAATTTATTCAGGTTCACAATGATATATACATTATAAAGGTTAAGTGTTGAATTTAAAGAGATATTCTTGGTCAAAGTAGGGTTAAAAATATGAGGTTAAGTTGCACTGAGGTTAACCTAATGGTCCTTAAAGATAGACCAAAATTGGTATGAAATGTGAGGTTAAAGTAAAAATAAATGATTGGGTTTTACTATTTAATGATTGGGCAACAAGGTAGGCTAGAAAAATGAGGTTAATATTTCAAGTAGGGTGTAAAATTTGAGGTTATTTCACAAAAACACCCTAATTGTGAGGTTAACAATGATATTTCAGTCTAATTTTGGATATCATACAAACAGTAGCCTATTATCAAAAACAACTAAACATGAAAAATTATATTTTGGTATAAAAAGTGAGGTTAACTGGTATATTAACTTGAGAGACACAAGTACCTGAGAAAGGGGTTGATTTTAAGCTTTCAGATAACCTAGATAGAAAGGGAAAATCGCGTGATAAAGAAGTGGGATCCATTATTCAATGGTTGAGGAACAAGGTTAGATAGAAAAGAATGAGGTTAATATCTTAGTTTGGGTACCAAAAACGAGGTTATTTGTGAATTGGGCTTATAGGGTTTTTTAATTCTTTATTGTATACTTTAATGACTTATAAATCTGTTTTTGATATCAATACTGAGCTTAAAAGTAAAGCTTCAGTCTTAATTAAGTCTGAATTAAAAATCTTTGAGGTTAACTTTTTATCGTAGTATACCTTAAACGTTTTTCGTTCAGTTGTTTAAGTTTGAAGGTATAAGCTAAAACATCCTACTTTTTCAGGTTGTTTAACCTCATTTTAAGAACATTTTTAGTCTATTTCATATTTTTTTAGCTTAGTTACTTTATGAAAACTTTTAAAAAGTAATTTTGTTCCTGTAGCTTTAATAGAATAGAACTATTTAGATCAATTAGAGAAGCAAATTTCTCACATTCCTTAACATAGAGTTCTAATTTTAATCTCAATTTTTAACCCTACGTTAGAGCAAAGATTGTCAATTTCATAAAAACCCTATTGATCTAAGCTTCTAGTATCATTTTACTTTTGTCCCATAACTTAATACACTGGCTAGCAGAAGATATGGTTAAGAATGTGAGGTTACTTGTTACCATTTTTTTAACCTCATGAATTGCACCTTTCTTGTGGGAAATCTCTAACCTTTTTTAAACAAGGTTGATATTTGAAGCCTTTTTGATGACTCCCTAATAATTTTTTCCCCAATAATTCAATAAGCGTCTCTATATTTTGAGGTTAACACAAGTCTATAAATTGTTGGACGGTGAAAAAGAATGCGGCTATTATATTTTGATTTTTCCCGACATGTTTCGGACTCGGTCCGTTCTCAAGGGAATGATATTTCTATAGAAAAAAAACGTTTTTATACAAAATTATTTGACGTCAAATTGGACAAATACGTCATTTTAGGCGATTTCGGCTTGAAAATGGGTTGGTGTAAATGGGGCCATCTGATAAGTTGAATTTGGTCTAAAATGAACGTGTAAATCAGACTTAGGCGCTCGGTTGGAGAAGATTGAGTTCTTGGTTCAACCCATGAGGTGCGAGGGTTCTCAGTTCTTTGATCCAGAAGTTTTCTCTCTGTAGTATTATCCTTTTCATTCTTTCTATATCTGTCTCGTTGATCTGTTCGATGATGGTGAACTTTGCGTCTCTGTTGAAATCGTGGTTGGTTTGGTGGAAATGTTTACACGCTGGGATTGTCTCTTGTCGTGGTCTGTATGCATTACTTCTATGGTTATTGAGTCTTTGATTGAATTGGGTCTCGCTTTTTCCAATATATTGGATGTGACATTTGTTGCATTCCAGGAGGTAGATGATGCGAGTGCTTTTGCAGTTAACGTTGTGGAAGATCTGGTACGTCCTTTTGGTTTGTTGACTGGTGAAGGTTGAGGTTGACATTATTTGTTTACAGCAAAGGTTTCCTGTCCTTGTTAAGCAAGGCTGGCACTTTCCTTTCAGTTTTTGTTGTTTTCTTGAGACTTTGTTGTTGGATATTGATGTTTGTCCAAGTAGATCTTTCAAGTTTTTGTTGCGTCTATACGCAATGACTGGTGTTTGTTGGAAGGTATCTTGAAACCGTTCGTTGATGTTTAGGATATCCCAGTGCTTTTCCAGTAAGGTACGGATAGGTGGTAAGTTTTTGTTGAAGGTAGTGATGAAGGCGATTTGTTGTTTATTCTTGGTGTTGTTGTATTTTAGGAGATCTTCCCGGTTCTTAATCTTAACTTTGTCGAACTGTTTATTGAGGTTTTCAGCTTTGTATCCTCTTCTGATGAATGCATCTTTCATTTGGAGGAGGGATTGGTTGTATTCTTCGGGGTTGGAGCAAATCTTTTTTATCCTTAGTGCTTGACCGTATGGGATGTTGTTTTTTAGGTTGTTTGGGTGGTATGAGGTATTATGGAGGTATGATGACCGATCTGTTGGTTTTTTGAAGATCTTGTAATCTAGTCGATTGTTCTTTATGGTTATCGTTGTGTCCAGGAAGTTGATCTCGCTATGAGAGTATTCCGTCGTGAATTTAATTGATGGGTGAACTGTGTTGATGATTGTGAAAAATTCTTTTAGATCACTTTCTGTGCCTTTCCATATAAAAAATATGTCATCAATGAATCTGAGGTATTTTATGATGTTGTTAGTTATGCGTGGATAGATTTCTCGTTCTTCGAACTCTCCCATAAAAATGTTTGCATACGATGGGGCACATTTAGTACCCATTGCGCATCCTTTGATTTGGAGATAGTGTTTGTCGTTGAATATGAAGTTATTAAGGGTGAGGATGAGGCGTAAGAATGTTAAAATTACTGTCATGTGTTTAATGGACGACTCGACGTTTGTTAATGATTTACGAATGGAGGCTATGCCTTCGACATTCGGGATGTTGGTATATAATGCCGACACATCCATGGTTACAAGTATTGCGTGTGCTGGTATATGTAAATCTTTGGTTTTGTTGATAAAGTCTGTTGTGTCTTTGATATATGAAGGCAGTGATTTCGCATGGTCTTGTAGGTGATAATCAACATATTGGGAGATACGTGCTGTGTGACAATTGATGGAGCTGATGACAGGTCTTCCTGGGTTATCTGGTTTGTGTATTTTGGGTGTGGTGTAAAATTTTGGTGTCTTTGGCTGTGTCTCGGTAAGCATTTCAGTGGTTTTATCGTCTAGTAGCTTGGATTTTCTCAGTGATTCTATGATGTCTTGTATCTTTTTGTTATGTTTTGGTGTGAGATCTTGGTCACACTCCTTGTAGAAAGTCTGATCGTTTAGTTGTCTTAGGGCTTCATTTATATAATCTGCAACGTCTTGGATTACTACGGCGCCTCCTTTATCGGCGTTTGTGATGATGATGTCTTCTTTTCTCCTTAGTTGTTCTAAAGCTTCACGTTCTTCTTTTTTCAGATTGTATTTGCGTTTGGTTCTTGTGACCTCATGGTTATTTATCTCGTTTTCAAAGGCGTCAATAAAAGTTTTGACTGTGTGATGTGGGTTATTTGGTGTCCATTGGTTATTTTTCTTTTTTATGTAGAATGGCTTTTTAGCCATTGTTACATTAGGGTCGTTTCCAAAATGTGCTTTTAGTTTAATTTTTCTTGCGAAGTCGTTTATGTCGTTCTGTAGCGTTGTTCTGTTGTAGTTACCTTGTGTTGGACAAAAGTTTAGGTTTTTACCAAGTAGGTTGTATTCTGCTTTTGTGAATTTTTGTTTTGAAAGATTAACTACATTCCCTGAGGGGTCTGTGGCGTATCTTGTTGTTGGAATTGTGTTGCAAAGTCGCTTAACGTTTTCATGGTAGTGTTTATGAGGTTTATTATATCGTTTGTGCTTTGTGCCCCTTGAGAAGGGGCAGGCTTGTAGTTTTTTGAAGGTCCAGGCTCTTCAGGTGTATATCTTGTTGTTCTTTGTGATCTTAGCTCACGTATTTGTTCCTGCAGTTTGTCAATTTGCTCGTCACGGTCGGGGGCGTTGTTTTGCTGTGGCCTTTGCAGGATTCGCGGGGGTCTTTGATTGTAGTTATTAGTTAACTGATTTAGATTATTGTTTCTTGGTGCGAAGTTATTTGTGCGTTGGGTGTAGTTATTGCTTCTCTGGTAGAAGTTGTTGGTTCTGCTGTTGTTTCTGCGAGCAACTTGAGAGTATAAGGGTTTGTTAGATCTGCTTCTAGATCGGCTGCGATTTCGTCGTGGTGGAGCATCATCTTCTGCTGTAACGTTGGCTGATCGGCCTTGGCGAGTGGACTGGTCCACGTTGTATTTCAGTCGGTAAAATTTCTTGTTTTTCCTGGTATCAAGGGTTTTCTTGCGCGTATCCTGATTTTCTTTAAGCGCTTTTTTAATTTCTCTGTATTTACCTGGTTCGGTTTTGGTTTTGATAGCTTCGTCAGCTTCTTTGATCTTGTCATCAATTTCTGGAGTTGTTTTTTCGCAGAAATCGGCAGTCATCTTCATCAATACAAAAGAAAATTCGTTGAGTTTACTATACCATTGTTCTACAAATTGTGGATCATGGTTTCCAATCGATGGTTCTAAATTGATTTGAAGTCCCTTAGGGACAACTTTCTGTTCGATGCAACGATTTAAGAATTGTTTGTGTGACTCATATCGGTCTTGTCGATCAATCAAGCGGTCAAGTTTGATTAGCTCAGATGTGTTGATGTTATTTTGGGTATTTCCCTGTGGAACAAATAAAGTTTCTGAGGCTCTTGATTCGAAAGGTTGGCTGACAACAATCGATGGTATATCGTCTTCGCGTCGTCTTTTTGCGCGGTTGTCGGTGTTTTCTCGGTCGGCTGGTGGAAAATTGATCCTTCCAGTGACATGGGTAAACGATTTACTCCGTGTAGCCATTCTTGAAGCGATAATAATATGTTGGACGGTGAAAAAGAATGCGGCTATTATATTTTGATTTTTCCCGACATGTTTCGGACTCGGTCCGTTCTCAAGGGAATGATATTTCTATAGAAAAAAAACGTTTTTATACAAAATTATTTGAGTCTATAAATTGTCATATTAACCTCAAATAACAAACCTTTTTCAAGTTTTTTTTCATTTTTGGGTATAAACCATCAATTATGACCAACCCTCAAAATTTCAACCTTTTTAGATAAAAAATGAAGATCATATGGCCAATTATGTAAATTTTCCACTTTTTTCTCAAAAAAATTAACTTTTTCTTAGGCGACATTGATTTGAGATTGTCCATATCAGCAATCTGATTGGCTAAAAACGCGTACATAAATGCTGTATTTCATATTGTAGTGTACCGTACAAACACAAGACCACGTTCAAAAAAGGGATCTGGTAAGCGATAGATCATAAAAGTTTGTTGGTATTTTTCAAGTTGATGATAAGTTATCACACTTTTACTCGTGCAATATAAGCTCGAAAAATATATCCCATATTGTACTCGGTACTGTTTGATAACTATTACATATAGTATATTGGTTATATAATATTTGAGGCTATCAGATAGAAAGTAGTACACTAAAAACGATATAATATGATCAACTAACCTGAATATCTTTTTGGTGGAAAGTACATTAAAGCCATTGCTAAATGTTTCGTCCCAGATTTTTTCGATTGCATACTTTTCTTTATCTTCGTTAAAAATTGTCATTTCTATCTAATTCTAAAATAAAGATGAAATTTATGAGAGAATGATGGTTCATCAATTTCAGTTAGTCACACTGGCATCCTGCTAAAATGCTGAAATGCATATCAAAGAAAATTAATGCTGAGAAAGCACTTTATCATTTATATACAGTACTTCACTTGTAAGCAAAGAATGCGCCACAAAACTTCCAAATGATGTGAAAATAACCTGACACTTTTTAATGAAGATTTACATTGAAAGAATTCATGAGAAATTTCCCAAATTCTGAGCCACAGATGAAAGAATTGAACCCATGCCAACCTTGAAAACCTATTTGAAGAACAACTTCCAAAGAAAAAGATCTAGGCGTGAGAAGACACCAATCTAAAGCCACACTAACTCCTCAAGGCCGAACCACCCTATTTACACATGACCATGATTCAGTAAATTATCATCCTTACAAACCATCCTCGAGACAACTGGTGCTATTTTTCTAGTGTAACTATTTGAATTTTTGGAGTTTATTGGTTTCAAACACTCCAAGAAACAGCAGAAAGCTTAAGTCAGTAAATTCACTTTTTCAGGAAGAGTTTGTTAAAGGATCTCAATAAAATAAATAAAGCCTGGGAATCATCATCCATTATGAGGTTACCTTTGAGGCCGTCCTTATTGTTTATCGCTGATAGCTGCATACAGAAAGTTTGTTAGTATTTTCAAAATATTAAACTGCGATAATTTATCTCAAGTTTTAATTTCAAAAAATCAAAAGAAAGGCAATTCAATCTTCCCTAAAAAAAGAGACATCAGAATTTGACAGGATTGTCTGGATTAAGGCTACGCTGTGTGGAATGATTGGATTTAGTAAATTTAGGTGGAAAGCCCAGAAATTACATATCTTATTATATCTTACATATCTAATTTCATCATAGCAATGTCTGGTCTGCAAAGTAGTTAGAGTGATTTTTTAAACAGATTTCTTTCAGTTTTATTTATTATTTAATCATTTAATATTTAAAGACCAGATAAGAAGACAAAATTAGACAAGGTATATTGGTTACTGCTTGCTAGGGGACAAGTCTATGGCTAGTTGACTTTTTAAGAGCTGAATGGTACACTGGACAGGGTAGAAATTTAATTTTAAACAGCAAACCACCGCAGGGCTAGATGACGTACTTTTGCTGAAAAGTGTGCCGTGTCACGTGACATTACAATAGAATATCAGCGCTTGACAAATCAAAAGCTTCGAGGGTTTTCAAAAACAATATTTTTTCTAATATTCACTTTTTTTGCCTGCCAGTTAGTCACATTAGCGTCCTGCCAAAATGCGTATCAAAGATTAATGCTGGGAAAGCGCTATATCGTTTACTTGACTAGCAAGCAAAAAAATGCGCCGCAAAACTTCTAAAGGGATTCATGAAAAAATAACCTGGTGCTTTTATTTTCAAAAACTATGAGAAATTGCCTAAAATTTGAGCCATAGATGAAAAAATTGAGCCAAGCTAACCTTGAAAATAATTTGAAGATCAACTTCCCAAGAAAAAGATCTACGTGGGGGAGACGGAACTCACCTAGATCCGCACACCGCCAGAAAGGCTATTTCCCGAACATTTTGCCAGACGTCAAACACGGCGGACCCATTAACATGTGTAGAGTTATTTTTACTTTAGCGTATAAACAAGGCCTTAAAAATTGAAGCGTTGTCTCGCGAATTGAATGACAAAATTTGGTTGGTTGATGCTGCACGTTCGCAATCGATCATTTTGTCTCCATTTTAAGCTTTCAAGTTTTAGCTAATTGTCTTGGGAACTTGAACTTTATTCAGGTAACTCTCATCCTTGTTGTTGCAAATACATCCTGTAGATGACTGATGTTGTTTTCTCTGAAAGCTTGATTTCCTAGTGTGACTAACTGCCTGCGATGGCTTAAAGCTTGACATCTAGCCCTTTGGGTATCCAAGCTTATCCTAAACAGGAACCCGTCTGCGTATTTTTTTAAATCTGATGAATACTTGACGGGTCAGAGCTGTGAGTCCGATTTTGGCCTCAAAAAAATTACAGTGGGAAATTCGAATTTAGCTCTGTCCTCACTTACTAAAATAAAAACCAAATTTCGGAGCTTGCGCTTTCTTTAAGAAAGTGTGACCAGTGAAACAATAACAGGATTTGATTGGCTGTGTTTTCAACCGTTATTAGGATATGGGAAATTCAAACTGTCAGCCCATACCATGCTATATATTTCGCCATCAGTATATAGAATAAGAAATCATAGCATGGATCTCCAGGCTAAGCTTATCCAAACTCATGTTTCTGAAACCTTCCCACCAGTCAACCTAGGATAGCCAAACAGAAATTAATAAAAAACAGCCTTCACAGCATGTAAATGTTTTTGCATAGGTTTTGCATATTTTCCTATGAAATCTCACCACGTTAATTCAGCCAACATAATTTTGGTCGCCACCATCTATATTTGGTCAATACGTACTAGTAATAACATAGTTTGGAGGGTGACAAAAACAAAATAAAAACATTACAGATTAATTACCCCTCTCCTCCCTTACATTTCTAAATTAAATGTAATCAGCCATAAATTATAGAGGGTATAACACCAAACTTCAGTCACAATGAAGAAGACGGCACTGTAAAAGCAGGTGTCTCGTCTTCAATTACAAGTGGTCGTAGTAAAAAATGTCAGGTCCAAACAATCAAAGGAAGTAGCTTTCAAAAATTTATTTGTGAGAGCTTAGCTGTACAGGGTCCAAAACTCTTCAACAACGTATTCCTTCTGACATACGAAAAATCACTGGCAGTATATAGACTTAAAAACTTGTATATCAAGATTACGGGATTTCGACTACGGGCTAATTTTACTTTCGTTTTGAGTGGTTTCATTTTCGATTTCAAGCCAATATCTTAACAACAGGGTACTCACCCATAGTTAGAGGGGTTTGTGCAAAAAACTAAACATAGGAAATTTTTCAAATCCCCCATTTCGATTAATGCAATGAAAAATGAAACTATTCTTATGTTTCACTTTTTTGCACCTATTCTTCAAAATGAAAATATTTAAGATTTTAAGTTCTTCTATTCAATGATTTTTTATGGCACTTTGTTGACAATCTAACTCTCGCATCAAATTCCCGCTTTCTTCAGTAAATTGAAGATGAGTAAAAACCTAAGCCACGGATCACGGATTGAAACAATATGAAAGGGGGGATTTTACGGATAGAGTGCCTCGTATCGTTGGTCATTAAGGAGATAATAATTAAATAGTTCATAACCTTATATCCCTATAACCCTGTAACCATTTAACCCTGTAACTGTGTAACCTTGTAACTGTGTAACTGTGTAACTGTGTAACCCTGTAACTGTGTAACCCTGTAACTGTGTAACCCTGTAACTCTGTAACCCTGTAACTCTGTAACCCTGTAACCCTGTAACTCTGTAACCATGTAACCCTGTAACTGTGTAACCCTGTAACCATGCATGGCTCGCACCCCCCCCCCCCGCCTGAGCGGGGGGAGCTACACCTAAAATTTGCCATAAAAGAGGTGGGAGCTGCTTGTTTTTCCCGACAGGCAGGGGGAGCTCTATCTTGGGGGGGACCTGCATTAGTTTATGTAACTCTGGGGGCTAAATAACACTTCCTAAATATTTTTCTTTACTGTTGGTTTTTAATTTCTCTAAACCTTTATGTTTTCATGCAAAGTGTGATCTGATCCTTAAAATGCAAAAATGAAGACATTCTATTGCATTCTCTAAAAGTGCACAACATGTAAATAGAGCTTTGTGAATGCCATAAAATTTTTCCCCTATACTTGGATAGCTTCAGCCAGGTTTCTAGCTCCCCCCAACAAAGTAAGGTCCCCCCAACAATTTAGCTCCCCCCAAAGAATTGCCTTGTGCTAGGTCCCCTAACACTTGGGGAAAAAACAAAAACATTGTCCTCTCGCCCCTGTAGAGAGAAGTCAATAGAAAATATATGCGAGTACAGTACTGATAAATGAAAACTAAATTTTACTTGGATTAATATTTATGTTTACAAATCTTTTGCTTTTTATATTTGATTTAATAGTAAGATAAGATAAGAGATCTTTTAAAATTGTAACTGTGTAACCCTGTAACCCTGTAACTGTGTAACCCTGTAACTTGTAACCCTGTAACTCTGTAACCCTGTAACCCTGTAACCCTGTAACTGTGTAACCATGTAACCCTGTAACTGTGTAACCCTGTAACCCTGTAACTGTGTAACCATGTAACCCTGTACCCCTGTAACTGTGTAACTGTGTAACCCTGTAACCTTGTAACCCTGTAACTGTGTAACCCTGAAACTGTGTAACCCTGTAACTGTGTAACCCTGTAACCCTGTAACTCTGTAACTGTGTAACCCTGTAACTGTGTACTACAGTTACTACACAGTTACTGGGTTACACAGTTACAGGATTACAGGGTTACACAGTTACAGGGTTACAGGGTTACACAGTTACAGGGTTACATGGTTACACAGTTACACAGTGCTGCAAATAGGGAAATTTCAGTTGGCCGGTAATCTTTCGAGTGTGACGAGCAGGGGGTCTGGCGGAACCATCTTAGAAAATTTTGTAGTCTGTAATGACCTTTAGATTGGCTAAACACCTATTTTGATTTCAAAACTGCTCCTCTTTAAATTAGAAGCGCTATAAGAAGCCTCTAATCTAAAATTTTAACCGGACAAAATGAAAAACTGAGCTTCAGAATGACCGGTAGAAACTACAAAATGACCGGTATTTACCGGTCACCGGCCGTTATTTGCAGCACTGGTTACAGGGTTACAGGGTTACACAGTTACAGGGTTACAGGGTTACAAGGTTACACAGTTACAGGGTTACAGGGTTACATGGTTACACAGTTACAGGGTTACAGGGTTACAGAGTTACAGGGTTACAAGTTACAGGGTTACACAGTTACAGGGTTACAGGGTTACACAGTTACAGGGTTACACAGTTACAGGGTTACAGTTACACAGTTACAGTGTTACAGGGTTACAGTTACACAGTTACAGGGTTACAGGGTTACACAGTTACTGGGTTACAGAGTTACAGGGTTACAGAGTTACAGGGTTACATGGTTACAGGGTTACACTGTTACAGGGTTACACAGTTACAGGGTTACACAGTTACAGGGTTACACAGTTACAGGGTTACACAGTTACAGGGTTACACAGTTACACAGTTACAAGGTTACACAGTTACAGGGTTACATGGTTACAGGGTTATAGGGATACAAGGTTATGAACTATTTAATTATTATCTCCTTAATGACCAATGATACGAGGCACTCTATCCGATTTTACAGCCACCTGTCGTGCAAGGCACTGAAAGGCCATGGGTGCCAAAAAGAAGGGCCGTTTGAGATGCGGCAACCTCATTGGTGGAAATTTGATAGACAGCTGCGAAGGAGCGCCGGGAAGCAATCAGTAGAAAAGACCACTTTCGTTTTTGTTGCAGATTTCTATAAAAACTTCTCTCAGGGATTATATACTTGTCAATGTACATGGACATATGTGGGGGGGGGTTTCAGGGGGTACTTGCAGTGAAGTCAAGTTTGAAGATATTTTTTATTAGAAAAACAGTTAAAAGCAGTCAAAACGCAATTTACCTTACCTCCTGAGTTTGTCTTTGTTATGCTAAAATATAACAAACCTTTGTCCTGCTGTCTAATTACAAAAACCTCCAATCACTACTTCTCCGCCATCTTGTTTCACTTTAAATGCCGTGTTTTAAAATTCCTTAGCTACATTATATGTAGGGAAAAGGTTTTCTCCAGGTTTTTTCAATCCCGGGATTAAACTACGAGGGCGGTTCCACCCACTTATTTTCCTTTCGGCGTTAAGCGCCCCAGGATACTTCACAATATAAGAGATTTTAAGATTAATGTTGAAAAGCATATTTTTTCGATAAATTTAGGTGATACTCAACAAAAAATAAGGTGGTTTTAAACAAATCTTTGACAAATTGGCGTTTCTTTCTGTTCTAATATATGCAAATCACGTCGAAAAAAGATTATATTTCCGCCTTGACTTTCACTTTCGCTTTCGTGTTACGCGATTCCAATTGGATGAATACTTCTCGCTAACAAATTCTGATTGGCTGTAAGTCTTTAGCTTCGGGATTCTGATTGGATCATTTCCCGCGTCACGGTTGAATTTTGATTGGTTGAAAGTTTCTGAGCGTGAATTCTGATTGGATGAATACCTGAAAAGTAAACAATAGTATGTAAGTATTTTGCTTATCCAAAACCTAAAGATTTCCAGGGGGTTTTATTTACTTTGCATGACGATAATTAAGCCTACAAAACACCGAGAAAAAACCCAACATAGAACAGGTGTATTTTGTAATGTAGAATATGATAGCGTGAATCTTTTTGAAATTCTATGTCAGGATTTTTTCTCAATGACCCGTAACTATGCCCAAGGTACCCGTTGCTAAGACCTTATGTTAAAAACGAAAGCGATTACGGCAAAAAGTAGCAATTTTCGTAATACCTCAAATATTGATACTTGACCGTACTGACTTGATTCCGCAGTTCCGCCAATTTTTTCTCCAATTTCCGTCAAACCGTCTTAAATTGAACCAAAATTCCGTCACCGAAAATTCCTTTGAAATTCAATATTTTTGTCGAAAATTCCGCAAATTTTGAATATCTTTTACCAATTCCAAAATTCCGCAATTTTTTTTGCTAAATTCCGTTTTTCCGCACTAAAATTGTCTAAATTTTCCTTCTCCGTCAGAGAACCCAATTTCCGTAATTCTGTCTAAATTTTCGCCAAATTCCGCCACTCCGTCCGAAAAAAGGGCCGATTCCGCTCCTCCGCCAACCATGAAACCCCCCCATATGTGTTGAGTCAACTTGTCAGCATTGAATTGTTGTAAAGGAAAAGATAAAAGAGGTAAGACTAGCCTAGTTTCTAATCCTGATATAGGAAGTTTAAGTTTAGACTGACTGGCTGCTCAAAAGATTCATTCAAGAAATGCCTTAACATTATGGCACGTTTGCTTGAGATCTTGAGTGCAGAAAACTCAGAAAAAGTTGAGTGCAGGTGCAAAATCTGAGGTTTTCAGGTGCAAGTGCAGATGGTTTTTTAACCCTAAGTGCAGAGTGCCGCTATTTTCTCCTCAAATGCAGCTAATTTTAGCAATCTTTTGCATATTTGAGCCAATTTCTGAGGTATAGGTGCACCTTTGTTCAGACCATAATTTATCAGGTGCGCTCTTCCCTGCCCTTGAGAGTGCAGCCTTGCCATACTGCAAATAACTGGCCCTATGCTGGACTTTTATACTACCTACTTTATACCTACCGGTAAAGAAAGATATCAAAATTAAAGTTAGTAAAGTATATAATCTTAATTATAGAACTTACCCAACTTTCTTAAAAACTTTCTGCAAGTCAGCTAAAGTGACTGGCTGATAATGTCTGCGTGTGCTGCCAAAAGAGGGTCACGGCGCCGCATGGCCGAAGTGGCCATTTTGATAATCGAATTGTCGCTTTAAACTTTAAAACCGGGGGTTTGCATAATCTTTAAATCTTTAGCTATTTCAGCTCTTAGAATGACTTTCAATAAGATTAATTTGAAATTTTTTTTAGTAATTGAAATTAAAATTTAAAGTGAAAAAGTAATAAATTTTGAACTGATCAATTTTTTAATAAAAAATTCAAACATATAATATTAAACCTCCTTACAAGTTTTGTTTAGGGAAAGATGGCAGCATACAATCAAAACAAAAACAAATCTCGAAATGGAATGTGGCTTTTCTGAAATAAAAAAAGCACAGCAGAAGGTCTGAAAACTGAAACAAAGACCTAATAATATCGCTTTATACTCAAGAAAATTCGGTGAGCAAGTGATGGATATTGAAGATACAAATGACAAAACTAGAAATGTGAGTAATGATAAAATGTTCAATCCCTGATTTTTCTCAAATCCTTTCCAGCTCCAGGCAGCCAGGGCGGGTTCAACGTTCAACGTGCTACCCTGCCCCTGCCGGTTTTTGTCCGGTGCAGCCGGTGCAGGAGAAGAAAGGGGTACATCTCACTAGTCCGACGCTTTCTAGTCCGACAACAATATCAATATGGTTGCAGTCTAGAGATATCTGTATGACAACCATTTTCTTTTGTCTTTTTTATGGATTTATTTTGCTTTTGCCTGATAAAGACTGGATTTTGATCAGATAACAAATTCATTTTATATACTTCCACTTAACTGCTACTTGCACAGGGCGCTCATTGAAAGTGTTTATAGTTCTAGAAATGAGCCACAAAGCATCCTGCATCTCAAAAAAAATAGAAATAGAGTCATTACCACAGGAAAAAATCTTTGATTCCCTAGGTTATGGAAATGTATATTTCCAAATGTGGAAGTGGGGCGACGACTTGCACATTTATTTCAGCGCAGCTACTTACTTACTTACTTACTTTTTGAAGGCTTCTTTGTTCGTCTCAACAGCTGCGCGAGGTGTTTGGCTATTATATATTGCGCAGCACAAGTATTCCACGTATGGTATGACAGGGCTCACACAGCTCCTCAAATCTCCTCAATTCTCCTTAAATTTCAAATGTCTCCTCAGCAATTCTCCTCAAATCTCCTACTTTTTCTCAAATTTTTCCAATATTTTCTTCAAAACTCCTCAATTAAATTTGACCAAATAAAAAAAACATTCAAGGTAGTACTGCTGGCCTTTGAAAGATGTTTCGAAAGTTAATTTTCAAGAATAACATGCAAAATCTCTTGCTCGCTTCGCTCGAACATTTCTTTACTCTAATATCATGTTTCCCTTTACTCATTCTTTTTCAAAACTCGAAATCAGTGGCGTTCTGGCAGGAACAGAGGCCACGACCACCCAACAGAGCTTTTTAAAGGGGGCGCTGCTAAAGAGCAAGGGGCACTAAAGAAGGTTTTTAAAACGCCCCAATCTTAAAAATTATACTTTATGCATGGCTTCCGGGCTCCCACAGCTCCTCAAATCTCCTCAATTCTCCTTAAATTTCAAAAGTGCTCCTCAAATCTCCTCAAATCTCCTACTTTTTCTCGAATTTCTCCAATATTTTCTTCAAATCTCCTCAATTAAATTTGACCAAATAAAAAAAACATTCAAGGTAGTACTGCTGGCCTTTGAAAGATGTTTCGAAAGTTGATTTTCAAGAATAACATGCAAAATCTCTTGCTCGCTTCGCTCGCACATTTCTTTACTCTAATATCATGTTTCCATTTACTCATTCTTTTTCAAAAACTCGAAATCAGTGGCGTTCTGGCAGGGACAGAGGCCACGACCACCCAATAGAGCTTTTTAAAGGGGGCGCTAAAGAGCAAGGGGCGCTGAATGAGGTTTTTAAACGCCCCAATCTTAAAAATTATACTTTATGCATGGCTCCCTTAATTGCCGCACAGGATCAATTTTACTAAAATCATTTTAAGTTACTTTCAATTTTTCTTGCTCGCTTCCCTCGCAATCTAGTTATTTGGTAATTTCTTTGAAATCTTGCTAATTTACAAGTTTTTTTGTGTAAAATGTAGCTTTATTGAATGAAAACCTAACTGCGCCCCAAGACCAATTTGCTAACAACAATATTATTTAAAACATAAAAACTCAATTTTTTTGCTCCCTTCTTTAATTTTGATTTAAATTTAAATTTTAATCTTTTCAGGTCTTTGTAGTTCTACACTTAGAGCCACTGCTCCACTCTAAGGACAATTACCTAGGACCCCTCCCCCAAGAAGGAGACTTTGGTAAACCTTTCCTTTGTTTAATTGGTAAAAAGCCCATTTTCACAATAAAAGGAGACAATCTCAAAAGATTTTTGTGCATCTTTCAGGAAGAGCCACCACCCCTACTGCATGTTTGGATGATGTCGATGTAAAACATTACCCAATTTTTTCATTGAGCAGTACAGTGTTGCTTTTTTAACAACAAAAAGCATCATTTTAACTTGACAAGTTTACTGTCAACAAAATCTCCTCAATTTTTCTAAAAATATATGAAAAACTCCTCAAATTGTTACAGAAATCTCCTCAAAAAAGCGAAAAATCCACCTTAATTCTCCTCAATTCTCCTTAGATTTGAAATTTGGAAAGCTGTGGGAACCCTGTATGAGTTATCTTGTATGTCTAAAACAGCCTCTTCAGCCAGTTTCATCAATATGCCAAGAACAATTTGTTCAACCACCTTCACTTCAAGATAGGCCACCATAGAATGAGCTTCCCTTTATAGGATGAACCATATTCATGTGGCTTTCAGCCTTGCACTCCATTGCAGATCGCAGAGGCTAATCAATTTTAATGACTTTTTTGACTAATGGCCAAGTTAAAAAATTTTAATTTTTTTATATTTGAGTATTAAAAAGGCATGCATTCAAATAATAAAGGTTTAAAATTTTTCTCTGGGCTAGTTAGTAGAATATCTCAAATAGGCTCTGTGATGGAGTGTACACAAGAATATGGTTCATCCTATATAAGGAAGTTCATTCTGTGATGGCCTCTCTTAGAGTGAGGATGCGGCTGAACAAAATGTTTTGGTCATATTGATGAAACTGTCAGCCTTTCGCAGCGGTGAAACATATTGTGCAGCACAACCTTTTGCATGATTACAATGTTTTCTCTGATGAGATTTTGATATAACGTCACATTCATTCTCAGAAACTCTGCATGAGCTTCAGTTGCTGTTACATCAAAGGAGGGGAACAAAGATTTGTGCTGCCATAGCTGTCAACTTCACCTCACAAAAATGCGGGAGAACTCCAAGTCGGAAAAATTTTCCCTATTACCAGTTTTTCTAAATTGGAAAATTGAGAAATCTGGGGAATTTTCCCGCAAAATCTAATTTTATCGGAAATTTTTTCCGGAAATAAAGGAAATTTTGCCATTCGATTCTGAATTTTTTTTCAGAAATTTGGAAAATTTTTGGAAATGCGGGAGATGCGGGAGGAAATACTGAAAATGCGGGAGATTTGGCTGAATTTTTTTCGTGCGGGAGAAAATGTTGGCATGCAGGAGTCTGCATGATATGTTTCGAAAGGTTGCACAGTGGCAAAGTAATTGTGCAAATCACTGGCCCTTTGAAATGTGGAAATCTGGATTTTCCCTAACCAACCCCTAGCTAGGGAAGGTGCTTTTCTCAAACTGACCCCAATGAAACGCCATAGGGTTAGAAATATTCACTAATTAAATCCTTCATTTGATAAATTATGGAACGCTGGTAAAAACTATAAATGCAATTATTCTGTGAGCATTGGCTTGATAGCTCTCATTCATTCTGACATGTACTTGCACTACTTTTGTCACAACAGTCGAGCTGCAGTAGAGAGCCAACTTATTGTTGTGGGATGACTAATAATGCCGACTTTTATTGAATGACATGCTATGAGCAGCTAATCAAAACAACATTCTGAATAGAAAAATGTTTTTTGAAAAGTTGTCTCAGATAAGAGATTATAGTTGAACTAGGGAAGAAAATGAGAAAACTCTTTATATATATTTCTCTTTCTCCATTAGACTTCATTGTTTGAAACCGGTCGTGCTTCATGGTGGAAATCAAATCACAGGGTAAGGTTCTTCTTTTCACAAAAATTTGTGTTATCGCCAAAATTAAAAATTTTACTGCATTACCAAAATAAGATCTTGCCAAAATTAACTTTTTTTGATGTTTTTGAAATTTTATCTACTTTACTATATGTCAAAAATATGTAATTTTTAAACAAAAAAGACTGATTATTCTGCTTTTGCCAAAATCAGTTTTCGCAAAAATTAAAAAACGTTACTCTCGCCAATATTAAAAATAATGCTACTTGCAAATTTAAGTTCTTGCTAAATTTATTTTCTTACAATTTTTGCCCCTTGCCAAAAGTTAGTTCCCTTAAGGCCTAAATTTAAAATAACTAATTAGATTTAGAACGTCATGGTTCCTTAGGAATTTTGCTGCCCATAAAATGTTACCAACTTTATCATTAAGAGCCTTCTTAAATCCTTAGATTATCTAAGTGGCCTAGAAACAATATTCAATATATATAAAATTTCCATGGTGCCGAGTATTTTGATAGGGTTTAAACATTATTGTACCCTCATTTTGAAATACCAAAGTTATCCAAGAATACCTGTTATAGACAAAAGGCTTGTGAGTTTAATAATTAGCTACTAGGCTGATATTTGCGTGTAATTAAAAGATTGCTAGAGCATAAGTTGTTTTCGGTGGCATTTTTATCGAATTTAAATACTTTCAATGTCGGTCAAATCCTGTGGTTCAATTTTCCCGTGGTAAATTTCTCCGTTGGCGAATTTCTTGTCATGCTTGAATCTGTAGTGAAGGCGAGGTCAACCAGGGCCAACTAGTGAATCAAATCTGTGTGTGCGCAAATTTGAAATAGTTTCAATAGTTTTCCTTTAATTTAATCGTAAAAGGGGTTACGCACCTCCGATTTATTTTTGATTTTCTAACTCGGGAAATTGTGCTTCCTTTAACTATCCGAGTTAATTTTCTTTTTAATTAGAAAACACCATGTCCTGGAGATTACGAGACACATGATTGGCTCTACGAATTGGAAGCAAAACCAACAAAAATGACGTATGGCTTCAAATCAAGCGGACGTAAAACTCGAGCTGACAAAACACTACGTGGAGAAGTACTCATGCCTGGTCTCTACAACAATAAAGATTCATTCATTGATCTTCAAGAGAATAAGAAGAGTTCTTATGGCTTTAAAAACACAAACCGTGAAAACAAGTCCGCTGTTTATATCGGAATTCAAGATAAAGAGATGCTGAAAAGTGATCTGGGCCCAACCAAATACGCAAAGGACTTCGAATTTGACAAAAGGAATCCCTCAACGTAATTATGATCTTATTTTTAGAGACTTCTCCTTAAGTATGGACGAAAAGGAAAAATATGAAAAAAGAAATTTCACGTCTTAAATTCAACACATTTTTAAAAGTCTTCGCTGATTCGTTTTGGAAACAGTAGTTTTGCCAGAAAACCGGGTTTTAGGCCTCCAGAGCCGCCTGGGCTTACGCTGTAAGCTTACAGCGCTGTACTGGAGCCTTAGTTAAGCTTATTCTGAGCTCCATACATGGCTGAGCTGGTTTCCAATGGTCCTAAACCTCGTGGGACAAACCCTTGCAATAGATTAGACCCGCATTGAAGTCCAGCGAAAGGGGCAGAACCGACAAATTATATAGTCGATTTTCCGTCAGAGAGATCTTTTAAGGTGCATTAAAGAAAGGCATAGCAAGATGCCTTACCTTCCTCTAGCAACTGCTTACACATTTTCCTTACAATTTCAAATCATTTTTTTTTTCAGGTATGCTTCATTCAAATCTCAAAGTGCAAGATTTCCCACAATTCATTTTAAACCTGTATGTAGCCTGTTTGGAAAAATTTGAAATACCACCAATGATTTTTAAGTGCTCTAAGTTACTTCTGGAATGTAGAGTTTTAACGTCAAAAAAAAACGGGAAAAAACCCAAAGTTATCAATATATTATGTACCATTGTACTTTTAAAAGGTCTGGAAAAAAGAATCAATATCTGATTCTCAACTAGAAATCAACAGTTCTTTAATATTTCATTTTTTAGAAAACAGGCCCACCACCGACACAATATGAAGTCAAAGAAAAGAGAACCGTATCCATTTCATCCCCTTTTAAATCGGGCACGCCTAGATTCAAGAGAGTACATGTCATGGTATGTTTGGTTAACATTCTAATGGCTTTGGTACTTTAGGGGAAGAACCTTTCCCTTTCACCATTCTGGCAAATTTAATTAATTAATTTTGCAATAAATTCTGAATAGGTGCCAAAAGTTTTTCGTTTCTTGAAATTTACTCTTTGCTATTAAAAAACTTTCTATTTAAAAGATAAGTTTTCTGTTAGGCTGCTAGATTAAAAAAAAAAGATTTTTAGGAAGCCCCCCCCCCAGCGGACCCTCATTCACGCAATCTCTTTTTGCAAATTCACTCCTTCACGCAGCTTTCTTAAAATTTTCACGCATTCACGCGAGTTAAAAAGCCTATATTCACGAATTCACACGAACTGCTGGGAGCCCCTTTTAGCCCTCTGTTTAACAAAAAAATAGTGAGAATTTGGGATAAAATCTCGTCGTTCTGGCGCATAAATATTTCTCCGCGAAATACTTTGAAAGGACCATTTCCATCAAATGAAAAATATCAACCATTGTCGTTTTTGTTTCTTTCAACCCCAATAAGTATCAGACGTTGAGAATATTTCAACCTCTGAAGACCAATAATAGAAATTTTATCGCGCATGGGTCAATCAACTCTTGTCTCCCGAATAGACGTCCCTCCCCCGCTAATTGTTAAATGAAAAAAAAATCCATCCCCCCCGCTCTTATTAAGACCCCCCCCGCTAATTAAATTCGAATAATTTAATATTTTATTGCAGTGTAGATAGACCTTAAACTTGTTAAAATTTTCCTTTTTGTTAGTATTGGTTCTTACTTTACGTGTTCATTTGTTAAAGTTTCTTTTTTTGTTGTTGAAGTTGATACCAGTTAAAAAAAATTCTGTCTTGGAATTACCCTCCCCCCTCTTATTCCATCCCCCCCCCCCCGCTTATAAGAATTTAGAAAATTTTCCTACCACCCTGCTTATTCGGACCCCCCCCCCCCCGTCTATTCGGGAGACAAGAGTAATCACTGTAGATAAAATCAGATGAAGAGCAAATATTACCATATTAATGTCTAGCAGACTGTATCAGTATGCAGTTTGCTATTTACGAATTACCCAGAAACCTCCAAGTGTGATTGAAATGAGTTTCTTTCAAAATAAATCTTTTACGTGATCCCCAAATGTATAACAGTAATTACTAAACTTTTAATCATGGAAATGTCACTTTAATTGAATCGAAATAATAGACAGACTTTATGCTATGATTCTCTATCTATGACTCTGACTTTAAGTTGTGTTTTCAACGACGGGAATAAAAACATCAACTTTGAACTTCATCCTAGATCTTGGATGGTCGTCATGGTTACTTTTCTCTGCGTTGATTGCGCGCTGAATAGAATCTGGATTGGTCGGTACAGCGTCGATATGTGCTTTGACCTGTGCTTTTCACAGTACCAATGAGCAGATTTTGACTACAGCTTTTCTACACTGTGAGCTATCCCTTTTTTGTTTAGAAAACACCGGGGCCTGGAGCGTACGCCAAGATGGTCCAATACCCGATGCCGAAGCATATCCACGATGTCGGGCGTTATCATGGGATATTCTTTCCGCCCAGCACAACCACCATCAAATGACGGATGGGAAAAATTGAATGTTGTATATAAAGTTTGTATGTGTGCAATGGTAGGTTTAGAATCTTACGTTTTTGAAAATGGAGATATAAGAAACGCCCCTTCCGTTTATTAGAAAATGATGCGTGTCTCGAATAAATGCACAATATATGCTTAGCAAAATGTATGTATATGTTTTTATTGAAAAATGAAAGATTTTATAGGAGGGGGTTTCTAAAAATCATTTGGCACTCTTAAGGGGGGGGGTCCTAAAACTGGAGTGTTGCACCTCACTTATAATATTTCTCAAAAAAGAAAAAACACACAAAAATCATAGAAACAATAGAAATATAGTTAAAATCGTGAAACTCAGGAAGTTTGTGGCTTATGTATAAACAAGGCAGGGATTTTATAAGGGGGTGGTTAAGATTTTCTAAGAGAGGGGTGGAAAAATTTTCTGGTTTGGTTAAACGAGGGCGGTTCGAGAATTTTTGGACATGCTCCATTTCTTTAGATGACCTCCCCTCCCCCCGATTCCCGGGCCATTTTATAGATGGGCTGTTATCAGGCTTAATCAAGTAGGTCCCCAAAGTATAGAAAGATTTTCAAAAGTATATTTTTCAGGTTAAATTATGGGAGAATTTTAAAGCAAAGAGGGTAATTATTTTGAAAGCGAGAGGATTATTATTTAATTAGGCGAGACCAATTTAATTTATTGTTCTCCGGGCAGATCGTTGGCAAAATATGAGTCGGTCGGTCGGTAAAATAAGAATAAATTTTTCATTTATCAGGGGTGGTAAAGTACCAAGAAAATGTTTTCCAAAAAATATCTGGATCAAAAATTCACTTTTTTTATCTTCGATGAAGATCATAATAAAGTCTTAGTGTATGGAATGGTTTGATTTTCTAAATTTTTCAATTTCTTGAATTAATTTTCAGCTCTATTCAAATTTAATTCTTACAAATAACTAGTGCGTAAAATATATTGTAGTGGAAATTCAATATTATTATTTTTTTGATTTTAGCAAAAATAGGGTCGGTCGGGCCCGTGGAACAACAAATTAAATTGGTCTCGCCTTACCAAGAAATATATTTTTTGATTTTGTACATTTTAATTTTTTATACTAACGATAATTTATTTTAATTGTAGAATTATTTTTCTAAATGGGTAACTAGAAAATACTAATATGAAACTCAGACAATTTTTACAGACTTTTTTTAGTAGCATTCCTTTGAGAAGCTTTAAATTTTCATATCATTTTTATATTAAAACTACCCTTACTACCCAGGACACCAATACGATTTTTCGCAATTCTTGGCCATTTTCGGCAAAAGTTGATTTCTTAAAAGACCAATTCGCGAAAGCTTTTACATGTACATGTTTTTTTATAAGCATACAAAAATCCAAAAGCTGACTCGGGAATGCTTAGATCGAGAGATTTACAAAGCTGAAAAATGCTTTGAAATATGCTTATATCCTAAACTAAATTTTAGAGAAATTTCATAAATCCGTTAAATTCCAGTCAAAAAGAAACAAATTCTGAGTATGAAGGCTCAAGGTAATGTTATTTAGGATATGCTTAAATTTTTACCATATATATGAGCCTAGTTATGCTTATAAGCGCAATGCTTATAAAGAAAAAAACATGTATTACCAAAAAAAATAGCGAATCATTTAGAAAAATAAGGTTGTAGTAGATTTTTACTGGGAGAAAATTAGAGAAGATTAGAGAATTTTAAGTTATCAATAAATAATGGTTAATAGCCTAATGATTTAATTAATTAAATTCGATCAATAAATTAAATTTTTATAAAAATTGGGTTATAAAAACAGAAAATAAAGTATAGGAAAAACAATATTTCTTTAATTGAAATGTTTTTGTTTAGAAATACTCTGCTCGATAAGGTCTACTGGTTATATTCCCATAACAAGTACTGTTTGTGTTCACTTGAAAATGCTGTGAAGGTTGCATTCCTTCGTATGCGAGCGCTCGCTCATAAGCGGCCCGCTCGCTACTACAATAAGTCTCACATGAATTACGTTCGTTTATCTTCGATGGCAGATATGGTGAAAAACCTGAAGGTGGAGCAATTGTTCGCGCAACGTTAGCGCTACGGAACCGGTCGTTGTTCACCGAGGAATTAGTAATGTTGTCAGGTGATGCATGTCCACTGCTAGTTGGGGATGACGAAGGCGTTGTGGGAAAAGACATGGCTGAGAAATTGTGATGGGAGGGTGAATGGCTGGTTGGCTGATAATGTTTGTGTTCCGTGTTGCAGATGGGCGGATGATGTAAGGGTGGATGACCATTCTGTTGTTCAGAGATGGGTGGTGAGGATTGAAATCCAGTGAATTCTTGAGAGGATGGCAATGCTTTATGATTTGCATCCAGTGAGCTGAGGTAGTTTTGCCACATGGGATGAGAAGTGTGAGGTGAAGTGTTGCTATGATATTGCGGTAGTGTTTCATTAGCTGTTGACGATGTAATGTAGGGTGGAAAGCCATTCATTGGTTCGTTGTAACATGACGTCATATAGCGTTGTGATTCTTGAATGTTTGCCCAGTGTTGTGTGTTGGTGCGCATTTTCTTGCGGTTGGAGCGACGCTTTCGGTAATCACCACGCATGAAAGCATCGAAGTATGATGGATGGATTGTCCAATTACAAGAACGACCATTCTCTGGCCGATTCAACTTGACAAAGCATTCATTGAGTGAGAGTGTGTGTCGAACACAATTTCTCCACCCGTTGCCACGCTTTTTCAACACTTCGAAAGAGATGGTCATGAAAGTATAGATTTCGGACAAGGTGGCGCGTTTGAAGGATGTCCGCATGATTGCTTGAGCGATCATTGCTGTATAAGAGCAACTGTTGTCTTTCGCGTTTGTTTCCACTTTAGTATCGTCTTTCTTGATGTTGTTGTGGCGATTACCAGTGTTGACGACTGGTGGTGGTATTGGAGGTTGTAGCGGCGCATTAGGTGGTATCAAGAATCCATTGTTTTCCATTATAAAGGTTTTCAAGTTATCAATAATCACAAGCTATTTTATTTGTTAATTTCAAATTGCCGTCTTTAGAAAACAATTCTCTCCTTCTAATCATACAAATGTTCAATGTTCATACCACTCCACCGTAAACTGTAACTTTTGAATCTAATAAATTTGCGATTAATTCTAATAACTTTTCAATATTATTCAAAAACTAATTTAATTTTTGTTCAATAAGCGGTAAATGAGCTAAAAAGTTTGTTTTCTTTAGCCAGTGTGTGCATTGTCTGCAAGCTGGAAAGTTTATGGTGAACACTTACATAAAATACTTGTTGATATACTAAATGCTGTTTGCCCAGTTCCCTCGTAAACTATTTTCATACACGGTCGGGTGAACACGCTCGGTTGTTTAGTCGCACCAACGAGACGTCAAACAAAATCAGACAATGAGCGAACAAAAACCGATGAACAGTTCATGCCGAATAACGAAAGTGAGATTGACGTGCGAAAATTGTTGTTTTTATTGCTGGCGAAAGTCTCAGGCGTGAATTTTTCTTGCGCGCGCAAAATAATATGTTAATTTTTTTTGGAAATAATGTTTTCCGTTTGATTAATGTACAGATTTTCCAGAATTTGTTTTTGAGTTTTCTTGGCGTAAATAAAACCTGCCGGTTGTACATTTTGTTTGTTTTGTTTTTCGGAAAGATTTGTAGGAAGTTAAACTATGGTGATTTTGGTCAACTTTTGCGTAAATTTGTTTATGCGTAGTCCTGATTCATTTGCGCATGAACATGACTTTTAATCTTCTTTATATTTCCTAAAATTTAGCGTGAAAATAAGTTGGTATTATGAAAATCACAAAAACAGTTATGTAAAAACCCTTATGCATATTTTTTTTTCTAATGAAAAAGCCAAATTAAATTTGTTTGGCCGGCTCTTATTTCTTTAACACTGTTACCCTTAAGCCCCTTAAATTTCAGGGGGAAACTTAAAATCTTTTTCTTTAAACATTACATTTGCTTTAAATAGGAGCTGCTCCAGGCTATGTGTTGCTCTTAAATTGTTGTTATTATCAACCAAATGGTAAATTCACCGCAATATTTTGAAAATCCCCAATGGATATCTAATGGCAATTTTATTTTCGAAATCCAGCCCATTTAAAATAGAGAATTTAACTAACTGCCGCTTTTCTTCTTTCTCCCTATTGATTAAAAAGTTCTCACCGTGGGTTAGGCTTCTGCTCATCCTCTAGCGAAAAAAGTTTCTTATAATATATCTATAGAGGTCTGCGATTCACACTAACCGTCGGTCAATAAGGTGTAGCTTTATACACCCCTGTGTCACAGACCCGCTAGGACCCCAGACCCATTGGAAAATTTGGCCAAAATATCGTCCCCAGTTGGAAAATACCCTGGAATTTCAGCCCCACCGGGAAATAGACTTTGTTTTCATCCTCACTAGAAATTCAATGTTTAAAAATTGTCACTGAATTTTTTAACCTCGGAACAAAAAAATGTCTGTTCCCATTAGGATTTCGATAGGAATTTCTATCCCCACTGAAGAAAAAAGTTTCTCCGGGGCTGTGAGACAGGGGTTTCTTTATCGTTCAAATGAATTTACTTCAATGATAGAAAAAGGGGTTCAAAATGGTGGAAACGTAAGAACAACAAACTTTTAAGCTTAAAGGTGAAAAAGATAAGCCTCAGGGGAATTTTCCTTGTTCTAAATTTTCCTTGTTCAATTCTTCACAATCAATGGGAAGAGACAGGGATAGGAAGAGACAGGGGTTCGATCACTATTATTGACAGCTGGATCGAAGTAGTCTTTCATAACGAAGACAATTAGCTAAGTAATTGCAGCAATTACTGTGAGTTGCTCAAGCATATTATAAAAACATTTTGTTCTGATTTCTATGAAAGATAACGAGCCGAAAATAGCAACAAGAAAGCGTGAAAATGCCGAAAAATTCTTCATTTTGATAACTTTGCGAGAAGCAAAAGAGTGTTAAGATAATATGAAAAGATCATGTCGCAAACAACAGATATATCTTTGGTCGCTATTCCCTGGTTGAGAGACTAAAATAAATTTTCTATCTAAGATAGTAAAACTCGAAAAAAATTTAAAAGTATAAATTTTTGGTTGGATTCTTTAAAAATTATCTTTCATTCTATCACATTTTTGAGCAAAAGCTACAGGAAATATTGTTCGATTTTAAATTTTTTCTATAAATTAATAAATAATCCTAAATTGCAAGCTCACAAAGTATTTTATCGTAACAATATACAAAAATTTACATAAAAATATCAAAAGAACGGAACGAAAAAATCATCAATGTAGATTATTCATGTACGCTGACTGTCCCATAAGAATTCCCAAAAACATTTCTTAATACGAATTCGATGCTTAAACTAAAAGCTTTTCAAACTATTGCTGTTACAACAAGTGATACTTTTATGGACCTACCTGGTTATGCATTTAACACATATATAATTGATATCTACTTAGCTAAAAACACTGTTTACGAAGCCACACTGACAACAGACGACGAGAATTTACCACCAAAAATTTACATCGGTCTCGCAGAAACAACCTTCAAAAAGCGATATGCGAACCACAAGAAATCGTTCAACCACGCCAAATATGAAAATGAAACCGAGCTCTCGAACGAATTTTGGCGGCATTCTCGTAACCAGACCAACCCTAAAGTTACATGGCGAATTGTAAGAAAGTGCAAACCGTTCAACAGAAGCAGCCTGAAATGTGACCTTTGTTTGAACGAAAAATTTGAAATCTCTTTGCGTAAAGACAATTTATTGAACTCTAGATCTGAACTTATCTCAAAATGCCGGCACATAAACAAACACCTACTTGAAAACTTCGATTCTAAAGATTGACGTCAATTTTTTTTATATGAAGACGCGCTGTATTGAATTTTTTTAAATAAACTTGGAATTTTGTTTTGATAGTTATTTCTAATCAACTGATGAATGCGAAAGCAAGAAACTTTAAGTATTGAAAAGAAATACAACGTTTCTTAATCTTTATATAATTGATATCTACATAAGCGTGACCATTAAACAATCATTCAGAACACAAATAGTGACGATCTATTAAAATTAGTCGTTTGTTTCTTATAAAAAAAGCACGTTTAGAAACCAAAATTTCATGCTCTTGAAATATTCTTTCATATTCAAGACTTCGAGAGCAAAAAAACATATCTCATCAAAAGATTCAGTAATTTTAAGAAAATTGATGTATGCCTATTAATAGTGATTCTTATAGGTAAATATGCGTTTTTTGAGCTGAAAAACTCTTTTCTTACAAAAATCTGTTTGAGCAATCTTTTACCTACTTTCATGCAAAAAGTCAGAAAATAACAAGTCCAAAAGACCCTTTTTTAGCTGAAATTTACCCCAAAATTTTTTCCTCCAAAAATCGAGCTCCGTCACATTCGAAGGTTTATATTATGCATCTTTGTGCAAAAATATCATAAAGAATAAAAGAACCAATCTCAAGAAAAGCTAATACCTAAGTAATTGATAGTGTGCTTATAAAAAAATATCGAATTTGGCCAGTTTTTTCTGTAAAAACAAGCCAAGCAACCAAAATTTCATGTCTAAACACATATATTCTTTAAAAGTAAGCCCTCATGAGAATAAAAAACATCTATCTCATAAAAAAAATTGAGTAATTTGACTAAGAACATTGATGTATGCTTATTAATACTGATTCTTATAGATAAACATGCGTTTTTTGAGCCAACAAAATTTCTTTGCAAAAATCTGCTGCTTGAACCATCTTTTACCTATGATGGTACCCTACTTTCATGCAAAAAATCAGAAAAAAAATTAATGATCCAATTTTTCACAAAGTCCAAAAAACTCATTTTTTAGCCGTTTTTTGGCCCAAATTTGCCCCCCAATTTTTTTTTCAAAATCGGGCTACGTCACATTCGAGGGTTTATAGTTATGCATCTTTGTTCAAAAAATCGTAAAGAATGAAAGAGCCAATCTCGAGAAAAGCTAATACCTAAGTAATTGATAATTTGCTTATAAAAAAATATCGAATTTGGCCAGTTTTTTTATAAAAACACGCCAAGCAACCAAAATTTCATGTCGAAACACACATATTCTTTAAAAGTAAGCCCTCCTGAGCAAAAAAAAACATATATTTCATAAAAAAATTGAGTAATTTGACTATGAACATTGATGTATGCTTATAATAGTGATTCTTATATATAAACATGCGTTTTTTGAGCCAACAAAATTTTTTTGCAAAAATCTGCTTAAGCCATCTTTTACCTACGATGGTACTCTACTTTCATGCAAAAAAAATCAGAAAAAATTAACGACCTTATTTTTCACAAAGTCCAAAAAACCCGTTTTTTAGCCGTTTTTTGGCCCAAATTTGCACAAAATTTTTTTTTTTGAAAATCGGCCTCCGTCACATTAGAGGGTTTATAGTTATGCATCTTTGTGCAAAAAATCAGAAAAAACTAACGAGCCAATCATGAGGAAAGCTAATAACGAACGAACGAACGAACGAACGAACGAACGAACGAACGAACGAGCGAGCGAGCGAACGAACGAACGAACGAACGAACGAACGAACGAACGAACGAACGAACGAACGAACGAACGAACGAACGAACGAACGAACGAACGAACGAACGAACGAACGAACGAACGAACGAACGAACGAACGAACGAACGAACGAACGAACGAACGAACGAACGAACGAACGAACGAACGAACGAACGAAAACGAACGAACGACGAACGAACGAACGAACGAACGAACGAACGAACGAACGAACGAACGAACGAACGAACGAACGAACGAACGAACGAACGAACGAACGAAACGAAACGAACGAACGAACGAACGAACGAACGAACGAACGAACGAACGAACGAACGAAACGAACGAACGAACGAACGAACGAACGAACGAACGAACGAACGAACGAACGAACGAACGAACGAACGAACGAACGAACGAACGAACGAACGGACAAAGGTTAATTTATAGGACCTCCACCGGGGTAGGTCCAAAAAAGCGTGTTTTCCTGTAGTGTCAGAATGGATACTTAATCTCATAAAAGGATTAGGAGTACAAAACAAAATCGGAATAATAATAATCTAGCCTTGAGAAGTATAATTCGCGTATGAAATGAAGACTTGCTATGTTTTGAAAAAAAATTAAAGACTCGCTAAGTTTTTGCATAAAAATATCTAGAAATATGGATTTCATTGTTTTGTGATTGTTCATTGTTTTGTGATTGTTCATTTCGTTGAGTTCTTATAACATGCGCAGGGTAGTTTTTACTCGACCTCATTTTGTGCGTCAATTCTGTATCAATGTTACAATACAAAACACGCCTCCTCATACACACAATGACGCCACACATATCATACCTCAAAATGACGTCATAAATTCCATACCTCAGGATGACGTCATACATCTTGTACCTCAGGATGACGTCATGAACCACTGCTACCGAATTCTTTGTTCCAGTCGACGAATTTCGAAAGATGGTCGCTTGAGACACTCTTTGAAACGTTTTTCAACGAGCTGTAAAAGTCTTCTAGTTTTACGCCTCGAACCTGACAAATATACAGTTTTATGATCAAAAATGTTCAAAATTAGTCACACACAAATCAAATTTTTTTACGCATTATACATTCGCAAAATTATATAAGTTGATCTAAAAATATGTCCATTTCAAAGGAGGAGAAATCTAACATGTTCTATGATTATAATATCAAAATTTGAGAGATGACTTTTTCAAAAAAATGAAGGCTTGATTGAGAATAAGAACACCGGACGAAAGGTTTCTCCAGAAAGGTTGCATTTCTCCAGTCACCCTCAAATATCTTCTAATATTTATTTTGTCATCGTAAAACGGTCATGATATCATTCACTAAAAGAAAGTCTTCTAAAGGTACCTTATCAGCTGGGATGGAGCGCAGTTCTTCGCGTGTTAATTCTACAAAAAAAACGTCAAAATACCATTTAACGACATATGCGGTGTGGCCCCAAAAAGACATATTTAGAGCCGTTTATCAGTAGATAATACAGTAGTTCAGATGTAGGCAAAACAACCTCAGTAATGAAGCAAAATTAAGGTAAAACGGTAACTACCTTACATGTTTTTCTTTTTATAAGCATATGTTTTTTGGGAAACAAGCTCAGGTATGCTTAGAGATATTTTAGACTCAGGCTCGAATTATGTTTATCATATGCTTATTTTTCCGAAAAATTTGAGTCTTCAATTTTTTCCAAAATCTGTTGCTGCTATACATGAGGATAGGGAAATAGTTAATGACACAAAGATTTTTCAGGAAAGTTGTGAACGATTACCGCGTTTAAAATTTTCACTTACACACCTCAAAAGCAAGCTCAGTAATATGCTTGTAATATGCTTATTTTTTAGACAAATTCAGGTCTCGGTATGCTTATAAACGTTATGCTTATAAAAAAAACATGTATTACACGAACATTACTAGTCATTTTATTAACACGAATTGAAAAATTTCGTGTTAATAGAAACCCCCTTAATTAAAACCGGTCATGGTGTCCTTGAAAAAGCTATAAAATTCGTGTTAATTTTTAGAGTGTTGATTTCAAGGCCGTTGAATACTTGCCTAGTAATATTCGTGTAATAAGTAATCTTGTTTCTTTTATTATTATTTCTCACATTGAAATGGATAGCACATTTAATCAGAACCTTGACAAAAACTACTGAGATTTATAGATAAAGTTTAATCACCTCGTATTGGTTGCTGTGCCGCATCGCTCGCTAAAGCAGCCAAATCACTGCCCGAATAACCTTCTGCAGCACTGGAAGATAAAATCAAAGATTTTAGATTTTGATCAATAAAGAAAAGTAGTCATTCTCGGCATTATATTCTTTACAGAGTAAGGGAGGGTCTGTAGTAACTCATAGTTCACTATACCTTGAAATTTTGTCGTAGTCTTTTTCAGAAAGGACGTTATTTTGTTTTCGCATCGTCTTTTTCAGAATATCTTTCCGCGTCTAAAAAATGAAGGAATGTTTTCATCATAGAAATGGGCAAAAGAAAGACGGTAAAAAGTGACGAAAAAATCGCTTAATGACGAAATATTTTACCGACGAAACTTTTCACCGACAAAATTTCTACCGATAAAAGGTAATTGTTTCTTATACAGAAATCCGCAAAGAAAAAGTGAGAAGCTAACAACGAATGTAAGTATTGAATAATTCAAGCGATATTCGCAAAAATACATATGCATTACTATAAATATTGAGAAGTGAAAAAATTGGGTTTTATTTGTTGAAAAGAAATTATCCAAGATAAGACGATAAACAGCAAAGGAAAATGACGTCTTCTTACATTATGATCAGGTAGTGGAGCGTACACTCGTTTTGGTAGTCGCCTGAAACAAAAAAATGATACTGTAGTGTGTAGTGACTTTATCAGATTAAAATCTTAAAATTTAACAGCTATAACAGACATCCAAAAGAACCAGAATATGATTGAAAATTTTCGAGCAGCTTGTACTTAGAGAGCCAAGATGCTGTCATCAGCTTGGTTTAAATTCGAAATGGTAAATAAAATCTGACTTTTGTCTTAAGTAAATCAAGGATCTCATCTCTAGATTGGGGGTCAGAAAAGAAAGAGTCAAAGACTTTATGTGTTTTTAAACATCTTTATGACCCCCTTACCTGAGAGCAGCAGTATCCAGCTCCCAAGGGACGTTCGTCGCGCCCAGCACCAGAATTCGTTCGCCCTGCTCAGCACTCATCTAAACAAAATTACCATTGAAAAAAATCAAAGGAGGTAACTAGCTACCTACTAAATTTGTATCTTTTAGGACCGAAATTTTTATTACGTTTTTTAACTGCCGGGGTAAATGCTTGGCAAATTTGAAAATTTGAAAAAATCTTTTGCATGTTGCAATCATTCTCAAAAAAGTTGTACAAATTATACCCAATTTACTTGATGGAGCAAACGTTTAGATAAATGTTCGTAATACCACACGAAATGTTACACAAAATATTTTACGAGCTAATTTTAACAATTTACGAGTTTTTTCTCGTGTTTTACGTCATCAATTTGACACCAGAAAGAATATATTCTTATTAAAACCATCTATGGTACACTGTCTGTTAGTCTAGAGAAGACTTTTAAAGCTTCTTTATTAAAAGATCTGAAGGAAGCAAACTTACCCCATCCATGGAAGTTAAGAATTCAGTTTTCATTCTCCTGGAAGCTTCGTGTTCGTTCTCTTTACGTGCTGTTAACAACGAGTCGATCTCGTCTGTAAAAAAAACAAAATTCAAAATATAATTGCCGCTTTTTTTTTAAGAATGGTGTTTTTTCAATTCATTATGAATAGTCTTAACTTATCATCAAAATGAAAAATATGAGCAATCTGATTGGCTAAAAACGTGTACATAAATACTAGGGCAAAATGGGTTACGGGAATACGCCGCTGGTCAGGGTACCTTTTTTAACCTCCAGAAGTCCCAGGTAGGGTCGCAAAAACACCAAAATGAAAGATCAGTCCCTCGTAGGGTGCCTTTTTTTGGAAAATTTGGGGGGAAAAGTAGAAAGTTTGAGGAAATTTTGGAATTTCAGTCCCATTCAGGGTCACTTTTTTTTATATTTTTCAAATTGACGATAAACCAGTTATCAATGTTGGATATATTTTTCGAATTCAGACTTTTCGTCATATTTTCCGAGCCTATCCCACTCGTGTGATAACTATTACTTATTGAGGAAAATTATGCTGAAATATTCCATAGTATGCAAGGGGGTTTCAGGTCCCATCTAAAAATTCAGGTCCTACCTAGCCCTTAAATTCCCACCCTCAGTCCAGACTCCCAGATCTCAGCTAAAAATGCTATCCCCACAAAAAAATTATACTATTTCGAGGAACGAAACAAAAATTCCTACAGTATAATAATAAAAAGGAGGAAAGTTTAGTATAGTAAAAGAAGTATTTACAGACTATAAAATTTAGAAAAAATTATAATTAATTTGGAAATAAGAAAAAACTAACATTAACTTTTATCAAAACACTAAAAATCCCACCTAAAGAAATTAATCCCCACCTTAACTTGTTTCTCCCACCTGAAACCTGAACATTTTCAAATCCCACCTGGAAATTTTCGACCCAAAACACCGAAAATGCTCTAAAAATGGTATTCTTAGGTTCAGTTGCCAAATTCCACGATGGTGGTATTCTTACCATATCCTTAATTTTAAGACCGATTTCATCATAAATATTCTTATAAAAAAGTGTGTATTATTATAAGTCAGTAAGACTCTTTAACGGCAAACATTGGGAAATCTACGGTTATTTTTTTCAAGTTATTATTTTTTTGGTTTTCGAACCAAAAGTTATTTCATTTTTCATCATAGTTACAATAGTGTGCACTCACCGATGAAAATGATGGCCGGTTGAAGTTCTCGAGCAACAGCGAACAATGCACGGACAGTTTTCTCTCCCTCGCCAATCTAAAATATAGTGATCATAAAGTATCATCAATATTATCTGCATGTCATACAGGGTGTCCTAAAAAAAGGAAAAAATCAAAACATTTCGTTAAATTTTCACATTTTTTCAAGACACCTTGTATAAAAAAATAATGAAAAATTAGCTTTAAAAAAGAAAACAGTAAATTGGCGTAGCCCTTTTTTTGCTGGTTTATAGGCATTCATAAATGAACGAATAACTTACCCATTTTGAAGTGAGAGTAGCAGCACTGATGTTGAAAAAGACTGCTTTTGCTTCAGAGGCTAGTGCTTTTGCCAGTAATGTCTTCCCGTTACCAGGGGGACCAAAGAGAAGCAGACCACGGGCTGGTGAACGAAGCCCTTGGAAAAGCTGGAAAGAAAAACAGAGAATGGCTGATGAAGAAAAGCGATGACACTCGTTAAAAAACAATTTTTTTGTTTGTCTCCTGTCTGGTTCATGCCATGACCTCATACTTGACGAGTAAAATCAGGTAAAAAGAACTATTGAAAAGAACTAAAAAGAAATTCTTGAATCAATCGCAGCAAAGACTATTTAAGAAAACAACCCAAATTTTTTTAAGCTCACCTCGGGTCTTTCTGATGGTAAAATGACCATTTCTGTTAAAAGTTCTTTCGGCAAATCCATACCACCTGAAAAGAATTCCAGTCTTGTTAGAGAATGGCAATGATAAAAGCTCTGAAATTTTTTAAGATACAAGCCCAAAAAAATATTTAAGCCAAACATTTCACTTGATTTACTTTTCTCTTAGAAAGTAAAAATCGTTGGGTCTTGTTAAAAAGAGCGGCAGAATTATTTCCTTTTTGAGAAAATTTGTAAATAACATACCAATATCGTCGAATGTAACTTTACGGTCACTGAAATAAACACCGAAGGAGAAAATTGCAATGATAAGCAAAAGTAAACATTTTAGTTGTAGCAACAATACATTTATATTACCTTCTGAAAGTTCGAACTTACTAATATACTTACTACTGCTATCAATCAATCAAATTATAATAGCTGCATTCTTTTTCACCGTTCAATACATACTAGGTTTGAATAATATCCATACCTGATGTAATTCTGCCCTCAATGCAACAATTGCTTCAATTATTTGACATCATTCGGGCCTCAATAAGATCTAGCCCGAACTTTCTTTGACTAAAAGAACTTATTTTGACCAATGATATAGTGTGAAATACTCAATCCGAGTCCCTCCCTCTGACTTACTCTTCAACAGCTTCGTTGAGAATCATATCAATAAATTTGCGATCGATATTCTTCAGATGTGAAAGTTTCTTCTTGTGCTCATCTTTGGTGGCACCGGGCGTTCCTGTTGATGGTTGACCTCGTGTCTACAAAAGAAATTGACATTCATCATTCATTATCATTGGGAACTGATGTGCTCAGATAACAGCCAACAAGTGATGGGCTGAGGTGATGTAATATCGAAATAACTTTTGAAAGATATTAATAAAACTGTGAATATGAGAATATCTGAAAAATGTTTTCTATTAATGTGCACATCAATACTACAGAAACAGATGTTTTATCCACCTGGATTGGAGAATAGTGTAAGTATGTTAAAAGAAATATATATGATGTTATGCACACAATGAATAACTACATTTCAACTGAGATTTCAATAGAATTGTTCCTTTGCTTTCAATGATTTATGTTTATCAGCCCCTTTCTGTGGATGGGTATACAACACAATTACAGAAACTGATTCCTATAGTTTCCTTAGGGGTTTTCTTCAATCTTAATAACTTTAATGTTAGCTCAACAAAAAGTCTTGAATATATTTAATGATTTCCACACTATAGATATTGTGAAACTACGTAAAGGTATCAAACTAAGACCACAAACCATTTTGATCGATGTTGTTGACGCTGGAGTGATCCTTTTGGCTGGCACATGGCTCCTGGATGATGGCCCTAGACCTGGCACTGATTTCTTAGTGATTGGCTTGGTCGGCCTGCTTGGGCCAGCTGGTTTCTTTGTTTCCTTTGGAGCTGTTGTAGTTTGTACTTTTGTTTTGTCATTGGATTTCTTCTTTTCATTTTCAATTTCGAGTTCTCCTTCTTCAATCCTGACAGCTGAAATTGATAAGGCGAGTGTAAAATCAGAAAAAGACCAATGAACCCTTCTTTTATTGAAAACTTCAACCAATGTCGGGCTACATTCAAATGTATGCGTTTTTTTCTGTGGCAATGTCAATCAGCTTTTGATTTTTCCATATGCTGACTGACTGAGGACGACGATGAATCAGCCCTTATACTATCCTTGGTTTTTCCAAATCGTTTCAGTCACTCCACCATCCTCAAAAGTGTAGATACTCGCTATTATTGTGTTTATGCAAAAACCTCTAAAGCATATCAATTGTTCGAATGTAAAACAAACAGCGGGGAATTTGAAAAAAATAAAACTAGATAAGTTTGTACTTAGAAATGCAATCCTGGATTGAGCGTTGGACATGTTGGATTTCATTTTTTCTTGAAGCTTTCTTCCTCTGCCAACCTCTTCATCTAAGAGACAATAAAATGAATGGTACAGAATATATTCCAAAGGAGGGGAATTGAATTGAATTGACTTTCAAATAAATTTCTTGCCGAAAAAACCTCATGAAAATCTAGCAAACATAGCATCTCAAATTTAACAAGTGTATATGAAGACCATCATGTAAAAGGGAAACAGAAAATGAGTTTCTGTTGAGAACTGCTTAGTTCAAAAATCTTTTGTTGCTCTTTTGACTTCAGTTTTGCATCCATAGTGTCCTTCAGGGTCTCTTCCCCCTCATGCCTAGAATGAAAATTTTCCATTCCCCCCCCCTCATTTTTCCCCACCCTGCCTCCAAAAAATTTTCTGTCCCCCCCCCTCAAGCATAAAATTAAAAAGCTGTAATTTGATGAACTTTAACGCTTATTGTTTTCCCTAAGGTAGTTCTAATTCAAGAATGTATGGAAAGGATGGTTATTTTTAAACCATAATATTAATAAAACTAAGCATTATGCTATATCATCTCATAAAACCAGATGTTTTTCAATTTTGAATTGATTTTGGTGAGTTCCCCCCCATGCCTAGAATGAAAACTTTCCATCCCCCCTCGTTTCCCCCCCCCCTGGCTTCAAAAAAAAGTCTTTCCCCCCTATACGTCCTTTTGACCTCAAAACCCATTCCCCCCTGAATCCAGGGGGGAGGACACTATGGCATCTGATGTAACATCAGACTTTGACCAAAAAAAACTTTTGGCCAGGCCTTATAGCAGCAGAGCCTCACCTCAAATGACTAAATATACATATATTTTTTGAATGGTTGTGTCCTAGAAAAGATATAATAATTTGGCCACCCACTAGTAAGATCAAATAACAACATTTCGTGTTTTTACCTTGACCTTCGAGCTTGATTCCAATAGCATTCCTTAATTCACCTACACCTTGCTCATACAGTCTTTTTGCTTGTTTAAAATCTGGTAAAATACATTCATCTGAAAAACAAAATATAAGAAAAATAAAGCTGGACTTAAAAGTCTATAGTTAGTCTATAATATCAATGATTAACAATCTTAATAGATAAATTCAAAATTTAGCAAAATTCTTGATAAAAATCTTGCCTCCTTTTTCTTCAATTCCCATTGCATCATTGATATATTTTGCCCCAATTTTTGCATGTTTTCGAACTTTTTGTACATTTTCGTTTGTTTTTGGGTCTTCTTTCCTCTCAGCCATCTCTGCTGCTAAGAATGAAAACATAACAAATATGGAAACCAGAATAAGAGTCATCAAAAGGAAGGTCTCAAAATAATAAAGTGCACTCACAAACATGGATTTGTCAGATGGAACAAAATTAATAACCGCAATGTCATAATTCAAACAAAAGAATATTGTCAAGAATCTTGTAAACATTAAATTCAATCTTTTGATATTTTATTCATAAAAGTATGACCTTTACACAAGATTTATTACTTTTTCTTGAAATTTAGTAGATGTTCCTAAAATGTATTTCAAAGGTGTCCCGTAGATACCCTGCATTTTGGGGTAATTACAGGACACCCTCGGGGTAAATAATGGACAGGTATAAAAAGTTATTGAAAAATCCAGATATCTTTCCAAAAGGTCATGATATTTGAGGTTTTGCATCCACTTGATGACTTCAAATCCAAGTGCTATCATTTAAAGGACTTTCAACAAATTTATTGAGGCCGACCTTAAAAAAAAAAAAGTTTCCGGTTCACCGGCCGGGTGAAATATTTTTCATCGTCACCCGGCCGCATTTTTTTTTCATAAGAACCAAATAGATAACAGAGGAAACTTTCTTCTTAAAAACCTTTACTCATTTAAACTCCCAGCTGGCACACAACGTTGTTTCGACGTTTATAACGTTAAAAAGACGTTATGAATGTTAGATGGACGTTGAAACAATGTTGTGTGCCAGCTGGGCTGTTACATCGTTGCTTTATAACACTTGCACTCTTCAAAAAGGTTTGTTTGTTTAGCATGCTTTCTGGATATTAAAGATCAAATAAATAGTGTTATGCATATTTAAATGAGTGAAGAAAATATTTGTTTGTCTAGGAGGCTTTCGGAACGTTAAAGATCAAATAAATAATGTTATGCATATTAAATGAATTTATTAGAATGAAAGGTTTGTTGATTCTTAGAAAAAAAGATCACAAAGTAAGCACAACTAATAAACTCATTCAACACTCAATCAGCTTTTTGTAATTAATAACAACAGATTTCTTTCAGTGAAAGAGAAAAAAAGGGGACAGAATGTGTGGCAATATACTTTCTTTAACACTAACAGCCAGAGAGATGAATTTTTTTCTTCCTAATTTTTTCTATTAGAAAGGACCAAAAAAAAATCTTTCCCGGCCGCCCGCATCACTTTTTTTTTCGTCACCCGGTGGACCGGAAACGAAAAAATTTTTAGGGTCGGCCTGACAGTGTCCCATTTTTATCCCAGTTTTTCCCATTTGGGGGTAATAACGGGACACTTCAAACAGTAATATTTGTATAGAGCAATCTAGACCAACTGGAGTAAATTTAGATGCAAACCATTGCAGGTTTTGAAAGACTTAGAGTGTAGTTATGATTCCATTTAACTAGAAAATCAAGTTTGTAGTTTTCTTTTAAAAAATAATCACTTCAAACTCAAACTTTAGTGTCCTATAATTACCCTAAAATTAAGATTTGACTACGGGGTAAATATGGGACACATTTTTTAGAGATAAGGTGCCTTGTTTGATAATGAGACTATTATGATCTCAAACCATAGTACCTAGATGTCAGAATTCAGTCAAAATATAACATAGTTGCCAACTTATGAGAATGGAAATGCGGGACAACGAGCGAATGGAGCGAGGGAGAAAAATCGAGCTGGGGGTTTGGGGGGCGCTTTAAGTGGGTAATAATAATATCACGGGTAATAATATCTACTGTAGGATCGCCTAATCTCGACATACCTCTTCCAATCTCGACATAGCTGTAGGCTGGTCTTCGAAATAAAAAATCAAACATAAACAAATACATACCAAAGTTATCAATCAATCACTAAATTGTACTCTCTCTCTCTATCACGTCACAGATTGTTAATATAATATGAGAAATGTGAACTGTTATTACTTATAATATTTGAAAAGAACACTTTAACGATGTAGTAATCACTAAAAAACTAATTAGCATGCTTTCAACGAAGATGCCCAAATCACAACAACATTTTGCACGCGAGGAATTTTTTAGTAGACCTTTTTACCGTGAACCGAAAATAATTAAAAGAACCCGGTTTCCTTATGAATTTGAAAAGGGACTGGGTGTGCTAGGTGCGGCGTCTAGAAGTTTAACGCAGCCTTCTAGCGCCTAGAGCGTGTGCTTGCAATAAATAATAAGGAAATGGAAACCAGGTCGACTAAGCGCGCAAATTATTTTTATCATGTGACTTGTTGTAAAATTTTAATGATGGACACGAGAAAGTTACAAGGAAGTTTGCATGCGTTTCGTGTTTTGTGTAAAACTGCTTTATATAATTTGGCTGTTTTTTTAATTGAAAGGATTGCAATGTTTACTGAACTTCTAGTTTGATGGATGAACTTGTTCGATAAGAATGATACCAAGAATTTCATTCAAGGTTTGTTTTGATTATTTTACAGATCCGGTGTCGAGATTGGAAGACGTATGTCGAGATTAGACCAACTCACGTTACAGTTCAGACCAGTTCAGCAGGGGCAAAATCATTGAAAACTGGCTATATTAACCTGTTTTTCTGGCTTTTTTGTGGTGGGAAACGGATCTTAGGAGCGAAGTTTTATGTTATAAATTTTCCTTGGGGCAACCAATGACATGCTCTGAAAACTGGCATTATATTATAAAAGATCGTGTTCAAAAATAAAGGCCTGTTTTGTGACATTTTCAAAGTTGGCTGACAATTATGTTAATAAAATGAGTATTTTTGGTGGCTAACCGTTTATTTTTTCACCAAGGATAAGTAGAATGATTAACCTTTCCAATTGTTTTGGAGCGAAATTAAGTGGCTTACTAGGTTACAAGATATTTCAAGATAAGCTATGAGTCGTTTATGTGGCTGACAACACTGGTGGCTTTTTGAAACCAACCAGTTTCAAAATGTTGCACTTTTATCTGTTTTGAGATAATATGATACCTCTAGTTACCGATTCAAGTGTCATTTTCAAACAAACCATTTCCTCCTTTGAGGTGGCTGACAAAATACATATTTGGACATATTTGGACCTGGAACCACACATTTTACTCATTTTACCATTTTTTTCATCAAAATATGTTCTTTGTGTAAATACCGATCATCATATAAAATTTCAACGTTATATTTGAAATATTTTTCAAGTTATTCAAGAAATACTATATTTTTGAGTTCAGTAAATGTCACACTATTTTTGAACATGATCTAAAAAATAGCCCTAAAATAAGCAATTCATAGCAATAAAAGACTGCACTAGAGGATAGACAGTATGGAAAAATCATATACATACCTATGTGTACAGTTGAGGACAAGTTGTGAAGAAAAAGTTGCAGAGCTTTGCAGTTTGGTAAAAAAATATTTTGCTAGACATGGGATTTTTGAAAGTGAAAGTAAAATTTCCCGAAAAGTTAAAATCGGGCGTGATTGATCCCGATCTTTTCCCACCCAAGAAACTCCGCCCAACTCGTCCGCCTCCTCCCGCAGTCAAAAAAAATCGACCGTATTTTCAGCACCACACACCCGGTACTCTGTCGCGCTAGCTACTTGATCAAAAAACTGGCTTTTTGATGCTTACTGATAGCGTTCTGGCGTCCATTAATATTTATTCGAGCTGTGATACTCACAGTAGTTGGGCGACCAAAGTCATTACATGACGGTGATAACATCGTCTCTACTCCCTCAGCTCAAATCGAAAAAAAATTAAAATTCATGCATTTTGGAACTTATTGTTATACCCAATCTACAATGTTAAAAACAAATACCTTTATTATTAGACCTTTTTACACTGGCCCCGTTATTGGCGTTATTTTTCGGCCTTCTCGGCCGAGGTTCTGTAACCAACCAAACCACGAGAAATTTAGAGTCGCTAAAGTAAACTGTCATGAAGTGCCAATAATAATGATGAGGGTGATATTTTTCTTGATTCAAAATAGGGAACGCGAACAACCTCTCCCCCGTGTATTTCAGGCTCGTGTAGTATTTACGTTACTGAAGGACGCCAGAGGAGCGCTGTGAACGAGGTTGGAGTGCGAATAGACTTTCTTTCCTTTAAAATCATCTTTCCAGATTTAAGGCTTACTGGATAGATATCTCTGGCGTCCTTATGTAACGTGAATAAACCTGGGATGCAAGGGGACGAGGTTGATTACGTCATCCCGCAGTTCAACTAATCTTATCATCGAACAATCGGTTCTGCCTTGGGAGAATCGTACGTACCAGCAGACGTAGTCAAATCCCAAAACGGTGTTCCAATTCCTATTCAAGGTTAAAGAATGACCGCAAAGATTTCAGCAACCAAACGGGATAGAAGAAAAATTGCATTTGAATTTGAAAAATCATCTAGTTTTATCTGTTGGGAGTTTTGCTTGTAACGCCGCTCTTTTGGTAACAATTCGTGGGCCCTTTCTCAAAAACGTTTCAAAATCTTACTTTCACTAACCCATATTTCCCGATGTAGAAATGCATGACAAAATTTTGACTAAACAGTTTAAAAGTAATAAAAGAGTTTGATTGAATTGGTCGAGATACTGGTTAAAATGGAAAAGTTTTTCACACATTTCTAGACTAGATACACGTTTCTTTTCATAAGAGCTAGTAATTTTTTTCCATGCAAGCGTTGAACTTTAGAATTAAAATACCTTATCGGGGAAAACTTCATCGGGGAAAATTTTCTTCACTTGCTGGTAGTTGGTAAACGCATGGCCGGGGAAAATTTTCGTCGGGAAAAATATTCGTCACTTGTCCAAAATTTCGTCACTTTTCCCCGACAAGGTACGGGGGTTATGACGGATAAAAAGAAAGTTCTTTGATGTAATGAGTAAAATATGAAGAACTTTTTTTAAATAAACAAATTATGGCCAATGAAATTGCTCATGACAACATCATAAAAAGCTTGAAATAATGATTACATCCCTATTAATTTCTAAGGATAACTCGAATAAGATATAATAAGATTATTAGAATAATATAAACACAAGATAATTTATAGAAAGAAAAATATTTTTTAGAGTATTTCCATCACCTTACTAAAGAAAAAGTCTGCCTAAAAAAACTCGGCAGCGGAGAAAACGGTAACTTCTTGTATCGATCCTCAAATAGCGGCTTTGTAGTCGATGAAAATGGTATTCACGTAAAGAAATATTTTCAAAAAACTTTGGAGAATGAAGATAAAAATTGAAAAGGATTGACTCATAACCAGACAAATGTTCTAATCTGTATTTTTTGACTTGATGGAAAATTTTTAGAAATTATTTCAGAGAGTGATAATAGTACAATTCATGTACAATTCTACAAGAAGTGTTTTTTTCTTCATTTTCCATGTTCATTTTTCAGTCTTTGTATTTTTCTATTTACTTCTGATTATCTTTTCAACGAGCAATCAACCGCTATCTAATTCGAATTTTATCGACAGATAAAGATACACATAGAGACAAACTTTATCAAGAAATCACTTTAGCTAAACACAAATTAGGTAATATTTGCATAGACAGAAAGTGAAAAGACTTTGCTTTTCCAGTACATATACAGTAAAACCCGTACAAAAATCAAAACCAAGCACCTTTTCAATTTTGCCCTTTCCGTTTCAAAAATACAATTTCCTATGTACACTTTATTTTTTTAAGCTACAAATATCAATGGGTTATTTACAAAAAAAAAGAAGTTTCAGACATTGACACATCTATCGTGGACCTCTGGGACAGTAACGTGCAATATGGTCTAGTCCACCTAAAATAACAAGAGTGGAATATTATTCAGCATTGCTCAAACTATTATCAGTGGAAACACTACAGCAGTGCACATATCTGAAATACTCTAAAAGAAATAGCTTATTTAGAATCAATTAAAATCTCGATGGGATAGATCTAATGAATTGCAAAATGAAAGACGTTAAGATTGGAAACAAAGATCTCACCGCAATTAAAACAGCGTGCATTGTTGTGATGATTGGCATATTGGTTTGTTAAGTGACTGTGAAAACCATTCGTAAAATAATTGTGGAAATTGCCACCGCCTGAACGCTCTTGGTGATAGCGCGCTTGTGCTTGCGGCGGGTACATGTTGTTGACGAAGTTATTGTTCTGATTGTTGTAACGCCCGTCATGATAAGGGCGGTGACGGTGATTTCTGGGCGACCTGGATCGAGAGCGCCTTCGATATCCACCATCACGTCGCCCGTTTCGATTTTGAGCATTATTTCGATCGTTAGATCGTGCGGGCGTATCATCTACATCAGAATCTTCAATTCTGTGGAATAATTCTCGAATACCTTCGGCATCTAAAAGAGAAATATGAAAACATTAAAATCTTCTAGTTCTGCGTGGCATCCAAAACAAAGACATACATCAGTACAGCAAGTGAACTTTTGAGGTCTTTGTTCTGGACGCCTTAGAATGCGTAGAAATATCGTTAAATTTCGCACCTTTCCACAGAACGGAGTGTAAATTCTCTTTTCCCCAGCTAAATTTATTTTTGAATCATATGGCACAGGAAACAAGAAGTTCTTTTTTATGATTCGATCCAAGTATTAATCAACCTTTTTCCCTCTCAAAGACTTAACGAAATAACAAAGATTAGAGTATGTATTGCTAGACGCTTTGTATGTGTTAAATTGATAGATCAAGGAACTTAGGCTGTCCTAATTGTTCAGGTTTTGTACTTTTTGAGTACATTGAAATTGAAATGATACTTTACGATAATTTGTTAGGCGATCACATTTTTTTTAGGAAATGTGTGTTTAATATCTCAATCCGAAGATATTGTTGAAGTGATGATGAAGAGACGTGCAGTCAACGAACGAAACCAGTTCAACGTTTTACGATGTTTTGAAAAAAACATTTTCAAACTACTAGTGTTATCTTTCAGTGTTTTTGTAGACGATAAAATTTTTTCTCTAAGACAAAGAAATAAACAAGACACAAAAGAATTTTAAGTTATACAACAGGGAAAATCAAGCCCTAAATCCTTTTTCTAAATCAACACTGAGAAAAAACCGAACAACAACAACTACCTACCAAACTACCAAAATGATTCAATCTAAAATATTTTTTTGAATATTTCATAAATGATCATGTTTTTAGTTAGTTTGCTTTAACTCATGCATTTTAATAAATTAACAAAAATAACGCTTCAAAAATTCGTTTTCGATACTCATCTTCAATCATGAAGTATTGTTATGAGTTTTACTAAATATTTTTCTCTTTTGTAATGTTGTGACAAATATGAACATACCAATGCTATATACATAATAAAAACCTTGTAAGACCTATTTTTTCAAATATATAATACCTCTTTAAAAACATAAGAAAACTTTCGTTTAAAAAACTCTAAATCGGTCAGAAAATTGACTCCCTAAATAATATGAATGGTGAAATTTGTTAGCTTTCATGTTTTATGAATTTTTGTTTGAATTCAATTTTATACCAATAAAATAATAGAAGACTTTCAATCTATTTGAATAATTTCACGGTTTCCAGGCCTGTTATTTGCAGTAGGCAGAGGAATCAAATCACCCTCAACTTCCTCTACTTTTGGGGATAAATTACCTTCCGAAGATTCATCTTTCTTTATAATTGTTTCACGTTTCGTTTGCTCCGTAACACGAGCCTCTTTTTCTGCGTCAGAAAAGGTTTCAACCAGTTTCTCTACACAACTGTCAAGGACTAACGATCGAACTGCTTTTCCTTTCATTTTACGTCTGCATACAGGGCAATTCTTTTTCTTTTTTTAACCATTCCCAAAGACAGAATGAACAGAATGTGTGAGCACAAGGTAATGTTGTTGCCTCAATAAAGTAATGTGAGCATATGATACATGAAAATTCATCTTCCATGCATAGCATGGCACTCTGTTTGGCATCAATCTCAACTTTTTTAGTGATTTCCTTTTGTTGTTCCAATTGGTTTTCTTTCTCACTTATTTCATCTCGTAGTTCTTGTAAACATTGTTCAAGTTGCTTCTGATTTTCTTCAACAGATTGATACTTTTCAATGACTTGCTCTTTGGCCCTTAATTCGCTGAGAAGATTACTTTTTTCACTTTCTTTGGCATAGATGGTAGTTTCAAGCTCAAGTTTTTGTTTCTCTAGCTCTTTTTGATAAGCTTCATCTTTTTCTGAGAGCTTTTTGGATAGTTCTTGTTGAAGATTTGTCTCAACAAGAGTTTTTTCAAGTTCAAGATCCCTAATTTGCATGTCAAATTGAGATTTTAGAGCTGATTCCTGTTCATGTAATTGATTTTCAAGTAGACCCTTCAGATGTAGTTCAGCTTCTTGACGTTCATTCTCAAGCTGAAGTTTGGAATTTTCAAGTTGTTTCAAAAGATCACTTTGAGTTTCCTCAAATTGACTAAGCATATTCTTATGTTGTTTCTCTTTTTCTTGCAAAGATTCACTAAGAGATTTTATTTTCTGCTCTTGCTCTTTGATTTGCGCAGTATTGGATTCAATGATGGTAATTGATGGTGGCTCAAAAAATCTTTTTCGTTTTAAAGGTGAAGCTGATAAGTTAGGATTTGCGGTTTTGTGTTTAGATTGAGCATTTTCAACATAGTATTCAAATTCAGGTGGGCTGCCCTTATCAATACCACAACCAAATGCAACCCGATCACCAATTTTGACCTCCGCTTTCACACCAGATCTAATTCTTTTATTCCTGATGTACACTCCATTCAAGCTCTGAAAAAAAAGATACAATAAATTATCAAAAAAAAGATCTATACCGTCAGTTAGTTGACGAATAATGGGAAGGTCGAATTCACTGATTGAAACTAATTTTGTTTACTTTGTAGCGATCAGAGAGGAATAAATCCTTTTTATTATTCCCATCTCTAAAGAAGGGTGTCAAAATTAGAAGAAGGATGTCGACATTAGACCAAACTACAATATAGATGTAGCTACTGTAGAAAGAATAAAATTTGAAGTTATGAGGTTAAATTACAGTATAAGCGGGTATAAGTGAGTTATAAGCAGCTTATTTTACTGTAAATCTAATAAAAACTAGCTACTGTACCCCTCCAATCTTTAAGTATGGTTTACAGTATCCAAGAGAAAAATTAGAATTTTGAAATTGTGTTCTTGCAAATAACAAAGAAGAAAAATTAAAAAAGAAAAACATTTTAAAAGAAGCCTAAAACGAAAGTGATAAAATGCAGGAAAAAATTAAGTGAATTTTCAGCTTGAGAATAACATTGAAGTACAGTGCAATCAAATATTGGCACAAATATGCTGAAAATATGGATTGATTTTTTCTTGCTGGAGATAGATATACTATACAAAAAATGTTAAAACAACTATACCCAAGGCTCGAAATAACGATTTCAAGTGGGTCGGACAAAAATGTCCGATCAGGGTTGCTTTAGCTTGAAAATTATGATTTTTGGGTCGGTCATGAAGCTATTTGGGTTGGACAATGTCCGATGTCTGACCGTTATTTCGAGCCCTGATACCCCATCAGAAGACAATTATCTTTTCTCGGTTTCCCGGTCATGTTTCAAGTAAAGTGTAAAATGAAAATGAATGATCAAAAACTTACGCTGTGATCAACAACAAACACCTTTCCATTTTCAAAAGTGACAGTGGCATGCCTTCTAGAGATCATTAATGGTGTCGATTTAGATAGCATTCGTGTGTTGACATCATCAGCTATGACCCGGCCTATTATTGTAGGCTTTGTAGAAGACAGATAGATGAAGTTTGAGGGGTCACTTTTCAAGGATGTTTCTCGGATTTTCCTCAACCTAACCATTGGATAGTTTTCGATTTCTTGCATTTTACATCTAAGATATTTTTATTTATCTAAAGAAAAAGATAAATTGAAAACCTTCAAGCAATTTGACAGCACATCTTCCCTGTTCACCAAAACCAAATCAAAGCTAACCAAAATTTGCAAAAATAATCTGCGAAGAGAGCCCGTTTGTTTATGTTCATAAGAAGCCTGGGAACTAAAAAGAAACCGGGGGTTTATATATTTTCATTCTATGTACATAATCACCCCAAATCATATAAGAAATAATGAAATGTATCAGTAATAATGTAATAATCTTTTTCAATAAAAGCCAAATATTTTCTAAGGGTACAGTATCTTGGCGTTAAATGTTTTATCATTATCATTGAATATCATTTCACCCCCTGATTCAACATTATCACGCATGCGCAAGAACACAGCTGTCAAAGTCATGTCAAAAAAAATCCGCTGCGGGGAAGGAAATGATTGGCGTAAGATTTTTTTCATCTATTTCTTTCTCAATATGGAGGAGAACAATCAAACCATCAAATTCATCGAATTAGGAAATTGTAATAAAACACAGCTCGACAACTTTTTTTTTCAAAAATTGAAAACGTAACGCCAGCTGTGTGATGTGTGACGTTGCCGGAGAGGGTTACCGTTACCATTTGTGTACCATCAGAGGCCAAGTTTTCATCAGAGAAAATGTTGACTTTTTCCCAACTTTTTCTTTTGTTCGGTTTGTTCTTTTGCGACAGAATCGAATTTTATTTTTAAAACCCAGAAAACCCAGCTGAAAATTAAAGTAATTTTTAGATCGCATTAGTCTATAGAAAATGTTCAAACCAATGACTGAACAACATGGAAGGTACAAGGTACTATGAGCCCCCCCCCCCCCCAGAGGACCCAAAATTCACGCCATCACGCCTGAAAAATTTGATTTTCACGATCACGCCAATTTTCTTCGATTTCACGCCATTACGCCTAGAAAATTTAGTTTTCACAATCATATTTTTGTTTTATAAACTTAATTTTTGCCCACAAATAGGTGTGTGGGCATATAAAAAATTGTTGGACAACTGGTCACATCAAAGGGCACCGGTTTGATTGAGGGCTGAGGTATATTTCAGTAAATTGACAAAGCCCACCATGGTTGGGGTAACGGAAATTTTTTTTGAATTTTGAAGGGTTCAAAGTGCTATTTTAGGACCCATTTCAATTCATCAATTTGAAAAATAATTCATGTAAAAATAATGGAAATCTTTTAAAAGTACAAGCAACATGAGAGGGGCCATGCCCCCTGGTCCCCCGTTGACGGGACCCATGGGCATTAATTGTGAATTAGCGTGAATAGATTTTTAAATGGTAACGAGGAGGCGCAACCATGGTTTGCGCTGACGGGAGAAATTTTCAATTTAGTATGGCTAAAATCGCCCTCATTTACTCTCTTTTTTACAAAAATGGTTTAAACATCACAGGATTCCTTTGATCATTCTGCTTAAAATTACACCTCATAATAATAAACCTGTTGCTTCTTTCTATTTAAGCCAAGGCTGTTTATGGTTTGCACTGACGGGGAAAATTTTCAATTTTTGACCCTCTCATAGCATTCGACTTTATTTTGAAGACTAGCTAGCAACTGCTAAAAACAATCGGAAGTTACAAGGATAAATGGCAGATGAATAGAACTGTTTGCACCGTTTCTTTTATGTTTTAAAATTAGATCTATAGGAGGCCCCACCATAGTTGGGGCCGACCAAGAAAATGTTAATTTTAAACCCTCTAAATTGGCTAAAATGGACATAGAATTACACTTCAACTAATAACTATAATTTTCACGATCACGCTGAACTGCAAATTTCACGCCATCACGCCTAAAAAAACTCGATTTCACAATCACGCCGGCACTTCATTTTCACGCCATCACGCCGTTTTTTTCAAAATTTCACGCCATCACGCCACGAAAAACCCTCCATCACGCCAACCGCTGGGGGGCCTCTACTATGATGAAGTTTCTAACCAGATGTATAACCTTTTGTTTTTTTTTGGCTTATTTTCGCGAAAAACTGCAAAACTGATTATGTAGTCATAAAAACAAAAAATTGAATTTCTCAAGAATGGTTTATCCAATTGTCTTCAAACTTTCAAAGATGTATTTCACTAAAGTCGATCATTTGAAATAAAAACGTTTTCGAAATAAATTCTGATTCCGTCCCACAATGCTTTGTGTGGAAAATATTTTACCGTGAACTTTTTTCCGCGCAAAGCATTGTGGGGAATTCTCGGGGATCAAATCTGAGTTTTCATGTAAAGCCGATATCGTCTCTTGTCTTGAATTGTATATAATACGCAAAAAGGTTTTCAGTTTCATTTTTCATGGTTCAATTTAGGAAAATGTTAGAGGAAAATTTTGTCACTCTCTTGGGGTATTGGATTTAGGTCGCTCGGAGTAAAAAATTTCAGTTTGCCTTGCGGGCAAAATTCTTGCCGCGATAATGGAGTTTTGTCTTTGTCGACGATAGAGTTCCGTCTGGGTGCTTCTTTAAAGAGAAGTTTTCAGAATGATTCGTTAGAAAATCTTAAAATTTGAATGAAAGAAATAGAAAATTCGACCAACCGACCAACCTTCAGAGCACCGTGGGAAGCTAGCTTGTAAAAAGAGTAAACAGTGCGAAACTACTAAGATATATTCTTTTGATATCTCAATTCTCCCAAAATATTCTGTATAAAAAGGAGAGCCTACTTTGAAAGTTAAAGTCGGTTGAAATATAATTCAGATACAGATAAAACAAAATAATTCATTTACAATAATAGATTTAAAAAAACATCACATATAAATTAATCCATAGTATTTCTCATGAAATTTTGTAGCGCTTCGAGACGAGCGTCAATTTCCGCGATCCCGATTGCATGGTCCTCTCCATCGGCGTCTACAAAAGATGTAAAGGAGAGAAGTTCAGTGAAAATATCACTGTTAAAAAGTGAAGAAATATTTCGCTATGTTTGCAAGTAAATTGGATTATTTCGAACGGTCTCATAAGACCGGTGTAAAATATCTTTGCAGTAATTGTAGCAATCTTAAATAATCACTTCTTCCTTCCTACTTACCGGATGGCCCACTATACGTCGTTTTCTTTGCTGAAGAAGTTTTAGATTTTGGTCGCACAAAATGTTCGTCCTGTGAAAAAGAAAATTCATGTTTTAGAGAAATATGTGTCGTGTCCTTGACGAGGTAAACATTTTTTCGGGAAAAGGAATATGAGATTTCGTAGGTCTCTCACAAAATTTCGTATCGAGGAAACTCTAAGAACTACGCGACTATCATTTATTTTTGTAAACATATACCGGGTGTCCCAGAAAAAAGTCCCCTTCTTTGAAGTGAATCTTCTCAAGTTTTTAACTTTTTAGCATTAAGGCCATAGATTTTTATCTAGTTGACCAAATTTGACAAATGATCCCTCAAAATGTAAGTTTAAACCCTATTAGCCCCAGGGGGGGGGGGTAGAATCTACCACGCTGGAGTTCTTTTGTTTATATCTCGTAGAAAATTTTTTCAAACGACTTGAAACTTTCTGACTTTTAATAAAATCTTATTAAGAGTATTTGTGCAAAACTTTAGGGTCATAGGTTGTCCAGATCAGGTTTTATGACTTTATTGTGAAACATGACATAAAACCCAGCTTAAATCGCTTAAAACTCAAAATTTTAAAGTGCTGATAACTTCTAAACTATTTATTCAATCATTTTCAAATTTTGACACGTGATAGGCATTGATAATACAAATTTAAAAAATCAAAAGAAAATTTTTGAAAATGATGACGTCATCATTTATGACGTCATCAAATTTTGAAAATTTTACTCATCTTCAGCATAGATTTTAAGAAAAACTCTTAATGGAATTTGCAAAACCGGCAATTATGTTAAAGAACAGTCTTTTATCTTTCAGAATCTTCAAACAAAATTGAAATATCTTTATTGGTTCGACTGTAATAGACATTTTTATAAACCATATATTTGGGCTTTTTTCCGACGGGTGGAAATTTTGTGATGACGTCATCAGTTTTTGAATGACGTAATCAATTTTTTTTTTCTTCCTGGAAAATTGTATCATGATGGAGAACATCTGTACCAAATTTCATGGCCATAGCTCTTCTAGATCGAAAATAATCGAGGGTGGTAGATTCTACCCCCCCCCCCTGGGGATATAAAAGTCAAAAAAGCTTGGGGCTAATAGGGTATCCTCTTTCTAATGCAAAAGGATAGAATTCACTTAACTCGAGAAAATTCACTTCATAGAGGACTTTTTTCTGGGACACCCGGCAGTACCAATAAAAACGCCAAGCGATGACCGGGAACTACCCTTCTGGAAACAAACTGGACTTACTTCAGAGTCAGAATATCTGGTTGTCCTACGATTGGATTTCCTGATGAAAAATATTTGCGAAAATTAATAAAGTCGCAGAGCAGATTAGCCAAATACTCGATGTTCGTATAGCCTGAAAAATTCGAATATGAGGGGTTGAAATAACCAGGAAAGGTAGAAAAAGGTTGCAAAATGTATTCACAAAATAATTTGTAGAAGCTTCCTCTCAATCGCTCCAATGACTGTCGATCTCTCCTTAAGAATGGAATTACCATTACCAAGCAGCTCAGTTGTCAGAGATTATCAACTTCTAAAGAGACGAGTAGGGACTCACTTTTTGGAAGTGCTGTTTGGTCGATGGTTTCTTCCCTTGAGGCGTGTCAAGCTGCTGTCTGTATCGCTCCCATTATAAGGGTAATTCTCTTTACTGGCACTTCGCTTTGATCGGTCTAAAGATTATAATTATCTGAAGTCTATATTTCTTGATATGATAGCGTTATTTACCATTTTGGTTATTGTGAAAACGTAAGAGTTGCGCAAAACCTTTTCTCACAATGACACTTTATTAAGTTTTGGAACTATGGCGATGATTTGAGAATGGTCAAGAATAAACATGAACAAAACATACACATCATTACGTTCATGGGGTCAAAACATTTGATCAAAACATTTTAAGGAGACTTACTAGGGCGTGATGCACCATGCGGGGGCGGTTTTCGATGATTATGATTTGATAAAGGCGTTATGACAGTTCTTTTCTTTCCCGATGATTGTGTTCTTCGCCGACTGAGTGAAAAACAAAAAACACTTCAATAAATTAAAAGAATACTTCAGTGAATTTGTTTTTTTGATAAATTTTGTGATAATAAAGAGTACGATACAATTTCCGAATTTGTTAGAACTAGAATGAAATGTACTTTAACAGTTCAGACCTGCGAGTGATCTCAGCTTCTTTGCGTTTTCTTTCTTTTTCTTTGACGTAAGCTGAAGGGTCAAATCGCCGGTAACCTGTCATAAATAATTGATTTGAAAAATTCATTATTAATTCTAAGAACACTTTCAATATTTTCGTTAGTTCGGTCATTTGCATGAAATTGTTCCAAAGGCTGAAAAAAATCTCAAAAAGTTCTTTTTCAAAAATTTAACTTCTTTTGGTGTTTTTGTATCCTCTAGGAGTCAGGTTTTAAGAAAAAAATAGTTTCATCACACTTTACAAGCTGTTTTCCTGTTTTTAATTTTTTCCACGGGTTTTACAGCTAAAAATTTGTCCCGTACGCGACGAAATTGTAGCAATTTTAACAGCCTCTCAATTTGAAGAGAAAATTGTAATTCAGAACCAAATAACTTTTGAGAAATCTTCACTAACCTTTTGACTTTCAGAAAAACTTAACTTTTTCATTCTAAAATAGGTCTATCAGAGTCTATGGGGGTATCTGTGGTATACACTATTGTACTTGAATAGGAGAAAAATCACTCTTTAACCCTCAATAATTTTCATTTATACAACTAACTTAAAAAATCTTGGATATTTTAAAGAAGCAATATGGTCTAGATTTACCAATCAATGTAAAATATTTGGTCAAAATAGGATTTTCTTGTTAAATTTAAGGATTTTCAAATTTTGTCGCGTACGGGACACACAAAGTGTGAAATATCCCGAAAAAGAAAAATACGTATGGTAAAACTTTTAGTGCATTTTGAGACATACATAAGAGTGACTTCAGGGAATACAAAACATTTTTTGTACATATTACTGATTTTGAGTATTCCACTCTGTCACGTACGGGACAAGTGTGATTTTTTTTCAGCATGATGAGCGTCTCAGCGCAAATTTGGTTACAAAAATAATTTCTTTTCAGATAAAAGTGTTGCAGGGTATGTAAATTTGTCAGGAAAGTCGCATTGAACGTTTAAAAACCTGTAAAAACTACATATACTGCTAAACCGTGTTGCGTACGGGACAAATTTTGAGCAAAATCCAAAAAAAGATAATCAAATAAAAGATAATCACGTGGAATTGTTTTTTGCTTCTTCAAACAAAACAACCCCATTACACTAATTTTAGGCCAAAAAAAGTTTACTTATCTTACAGCGAGCTCACATAATCTGGAAAACCGTGTCATTTTTCATTTGGGACAATTTTGCGCAAATCACCCAGTTGAATAAAAAGGTTTTATAGTCGTTCTGTTTCTCCCTCTCTCTCTATCCATGGTCACATGATAATTCCGATGGTGGATTGGCGGCCACCCAACCATCCTAAAGCTCTAAAGGAGGTCAATTTCCCACCGGAAAGTGATGAAATTTCGCAGCTCGACGCAATGTTAGACAAGTTATTGTGCAAACCCAAAAGAAAATAATTTCTAGATTGAGGGCTAGTTAACACACGTGTCAAAGCTCGTTGATCAACACTCAAATACGCAAACAATATTGGATAGCCTGTATTCGCGCAATTTCAACGTGATTACCTTAATCATTAATTTCAGCGCGGTTTTCATTTATTTCCGCGCAGAAAACGTGCGCGAAAATAAAAGGCGCGTGACAATCTATAGATGCACGAATAAGTAATCAGTATAAATGTGCAGAAATCTCATTTTAGCGCTCTTTTTGAGAAACACGTTCCGAAACAGTCCCAAATGTAAGATCCAGTTAAAAGTGAGTGACATGACAACTTTCATGCATATTTTGACCTCATTGAAAAATTAAAGCGTGCTCAAATCGATTTACAACTAACCTCCAGGTGACGGTGTCCGCATACCAATTGATGACCCAGCAGACAATGAGCGATCTCTGGAAACCGAGCGTGAAGTGAGCGGCCGCCCACGCCGTGTGGCGGACGAATTTCTAGCACGCCCTCGATCATTGGATGAAGTGTATAAGCGTTCACGACTCGCTGATCTTGTGTTGTGTGAGTTTGGTGTCGTTTTCTTTCGTGAATTGACGGCAGGTGAGAATCTTGAACTAGAGAAAAAAATGAAATCGAATGACTGAGTTATTTTACGAGAGGTAGTCTAACTAGAACTATTCGAATGTACAAATAACAGTCAAGTCAACTGATATTACTACTTTCGGACAAAACATATTGGAAAGGCAAACAAGTTTGAAATTTGATAGGATGACTTTATCACTTTTAAACGTGTAGTAAAAATGATACATATTCTAAGAAAAAGAGAGCTATATAAATAGTGAAATAGTAAACATTATTTTGATGTGTGTGTAATGATGAGTGGTAAAAAATTCCTGGTTCGAACAATATTCTGTCTCAACGAATCAGTGAAAATTTTTGTGGGGAATTTAAGCCGAAAAATTCAGTTCGATTTTAAAGATAATACTGTTTTTCTAGCGAGGAGGGGAGTTCAGTGCACCAGAGATGATTTTACGGCAAATGTTTCCAGCGATTATATCTCCCTACCGAGTCTGTTCTAAACATAAACTTATAACCGTAAAAAGCCCTACAAATATTCACTCTAAACATTTTCAAAATCTTCAAACTCCATGTTTTCTACGAGTTCAATTTCGTCATCTTCTGAATGTTCACGAGTTGTCGTCTCGTTATCTTCCGGTTGTTCGTTATCTTCCGGTTGTTCGTTATCCTTCTGATTAGGTTTTATTCGAATATACCAGTGTGGATTCCTCACGATGCAGTCAAGCTTGCGAAGTAAACGAGGAAAGCTTCGAGGGGAAGCTGCATCAATATCAAACAAATTAATGGTGGAAATCCAGTAGTGTTGCAGATGTCTGCGTTCAACAGCAAACCTTAAGTTGCCAACAAAGTGAGAAAAACAATCTTCAGCACTCCTTTCATTCCAAAATTCATTGGGCGTATTTTCTAAAGTATGAAACAGAACAGTCTTCAGGTGATAAGATTTCAACCAACGTGCAGTAGGTTGTAGATGATTCTTTGATATCATTTTCAAAGCCAAAAGACATTTTCTTGCTACTGGATGGACTAACGTGGAGAGTTCGACTTCCGCTTTGGAAAATGAGTACCTCCATGTGATTCCTACGTCATCGTTCGGTTGAGATTTTGGTACTACGTGACAACCCATCCCAAGGATTTTCTCAACATCTTGAAGACTGGGCCAAAAACGCTGGGAACGACTCTTCCAATCACAAAGGGACGGCCAATCAGCTTTCACACTGAATGTAAAGTCAGCGAGGAAACCATTGTTATGTATAACAAAACAACAACAATTATTAAAATTCGAAGTTCCAATCATAACGTTGACCGCAGGGCCTTCTTTTTCGACAAGTGCTGTTGAGAAGGCTGAAAAGAAATTGGTACCTTGCGGGTAGGATTCCATTGGTGTTTGCGAAACAACTTCGTAGAGAATATCTTTAATTTTTGAAGCGTTTAAAAATTGAACATCAGGGTAAGTAGTAAACAAGCCACAAAACTCTGGCTTCAGTTCGTTCAATGTTTCATCGTTAAGAAGAGATATACCAGATGAAGTGGGTTTTAGTAACACAAAACCAGGATCAATGCGAGGATCTGAGGATATTGCTCGAAAGTGAGCAGTCTCATTCGTTAAATCCTCAGATGCTATGAAATGCTTGAAACTAAACATCAGATCGAAATCTGTAAAGAGTGCGTAATCGATCGGAATCTTACGAAGCACATCATTATACCAATCCGAAGAAGTTGGCAGGCCGAACCTTTCCACCGCACTACCAGTGAAAAAGATATCAATAGGCTGTCCATTGAACCGTTGTTCAAGAGCATACCTAAACATCTCTCCTCCCTTGTGCATAAAGTTAGATTTCAGCCGAGGTATCTGATCTTTGGTGGGTATGTGTTTATCGATGTCTTTCAAAACCTCGCTCAAAGTTCTTTTCGTTTGTTTACAAAAACAACAGAATCGTCGGCCACAACATACAATTGGAATCTTTTTGAAAAATGTTGGAATGAAGGGGAGAATTGCACCGATGACAATACCAACGCATATACCGTACAAGACTTTCATGTGAAAGGTGTCCCCTCCTGCTACACATATCAATATGTATAAAAATAAATTCACGATGTTCGAAAGACAAAAGCACCAACGAAAACATCGAAACGAACTATTTCCCTGCCCAATAGTTGTGTTGCAAGCTCTCACAGTAATCCAAGCAAAAGCAAAATACACAACCAGAAAAATCAAACGATACATTGCCGCCATCTCGACACGATCAGAGACTGAAACTGGCTTTCCTTTCACAAGTAAATAAAATGGACCACACTTCTGACCTAATTATTATCCTCTGTGGTAACAGCAACAATGACAAGAATGAAACTCGGAAATTAGGAGATTAATATCACTCGACGATTAAAAGAGCAAATAAATATGTTGTGAAATCGTAAGCATAGACTCCTTGTAAACATAAACACAAACTTGCCTATACATTTTTAAGTGGTGCGTAAATATTTGAGTAAGTAAAGAGAAAGATGGGACTTACTTTCGTTTCATGATTGCCAACTCGTCTGTTAGGTTTTTGCAACGGACGCGATAATTCCTTTCGCTTGCTTTCAAATCTTCCAGCTAGAATTAAAAAGGTGTACAATAATATAAAAACACTTTAATGACGGAAGACCTTTAAGAAGTTTATAAGAATCTTCCTCGGGAGAAACCCTTGATGTCCTGTGGTAGACTTAGTTGTTGGAAAATGACTCGCAATTCTAAAACCGTATTATTAAAACGAACCTCTTGGACAATTTCGTCATATTCTTTTTTCTTCTTCATCATTAGGCGTTGGTGTTTACTTCTTTCTTTCACCAAGTCTGTCTGTAAAGAAAAGTTAAGCATAGAGATTAGGTCAAAATGAGCCAATTATATTCAAGCATCAGTAAGCTTTTCATGTATAAATGAGCCAGAGTAGATTTCATATACCCAATAAGAATTTTGTCAAGTGAGTTTCCAATTTCTCTAAATGACAGACAACGCAAATCTCTTATCTGTAACATACTCCACAGCAGACTCCTTTAACTGTATATATCATCGTGAAAAATGGGGTTTGTTAGAACATAAGATGTCTTAAACAGAGGGATAAAATCGAAATCAACAACATATATCACTCCATTCTTTTGGTCCTGTACAAGCTTGTCTGCCAGGTCACCAATAAGCATTCAAATCAAGTAATAGAGTTTAATGATACCTCCAAGTTTTGTATAACTTTTTTCAGCACTTTCAACTCTTTGCTTAGATTTCCAGTACTTATATCTTGCATCTGTTGGTGACAATGACTGAGTTCTTCCTTCAGTTCAGTATTTTCTTGTACAGTTTTTTCATAATCCATATCTAACATTGATCCGTTCCTAGTATTACCTCTCAATGTATGATTCTCTTTACGTAATTTCTTAATTTATTCTTTAAGTGTCACTGTATCTGAAGTCCCGGTATACATTAATGGCAACGGGTAATGTATCTGATCAAATTCTACAGTATAAGTCATTATAAGGTAACGTTTTGATTTCAATTTCTCTTCAATGTTATGTTTTTGTTTTCTTCTTGTAGGGCCACCAAGTTTCTTTTCGCGTAGGATTTTCAGATCTTCATACGTTAACAGGTCGAGTGATACTGATTGACAGTTCTGAAAGAAGGATAAATCTTCTTTAATTCATAATGGAAAATTCCTTGGTGGATAGATAGTGAAAATAAATTGTAAGTCGACCTGAATTTATCAATAACCTTGACTGGTTTAGCCAAACGCTAGATAATTGAACTTGAAAAGGAACAAGAGACCCGCAGGTTTGAGGGACCAGCATGACACAAATGACGGAATCCTTTGATCGTCATTTTTATTCTACTTTCTAAGACCCAAAAAGTGGATAGTACTGTACTGAGGAGAATCGAATCGTTTTTCGTTTGAAAACAAGAAAAAATGAAACTGTCAAAGCTCAGCACTCTAAATAACGGTCAGACATCGGACATTATCCGACCCAAAAATCATAACTTTCAAACTAAAGCAACCCTGATCGGACATTTTGTCCGACCCACTTGAAATCGTTATTTCGAGCCTTGAAAGCTTAACAGATGAAACTATCTATGAGGGGGAAAATTTTTCTTATAATTAAAAGATATTTTAACGTTTTTTCCATACAGAATCATTTCTCTTTAATCGTGTTTGAGAGAGATAGAGCGAACATAGGCGATGGTAGACCATCTTCAATCATAACGGGCGGACAGACCAGCAAAGGGCTGATTAAAGATCCTTTACGCTACGCTAGGCCAATAATAATGCAAAATCTTTTCGTGATTTGAGATTTCAAGGAATGGTGAAAGTCTGTAAGTCGTAAGAAATGCAATCACTAAAATAATTTAAAAGAAATGACAGTACATACCTCTAAAACAGCCGACTCCAGCATATTACAAAATATGTGAAACTGTTTGAAATTTCCTGTTTTATGTGTGAGCTCTTCAATATCTAAATGAAAACATTTCACCATAACTGAACAATACAAGATCAGTTTGTTGTCTTTATAAAAATTCTTTCATTTCAAGATGCAAAAACTAAGTGTGCCAAAAAAGTATTACGTATTTTCTAATCCTTTATCAAAGAAGAGAGTCCCCAATTTTGCTCTAAACAAAGGTTTTGGTTAATATTTACCATAGCTTGTTTTATGGGCAATAAGGTCCCCCATTTCTTGAAATTTGAGAAAGTTTTTCCAACCACCCTGCTTCTTTATTTCCATCTCTGTTTGAATACTCAAACATTTGGATTGTTTTTTCTATAACTATGGAATATCCAAGACTCAATGGCAATATTCATTTCAAAGAAGAAACAAAAAAAGTGTTTCTTACAACTGGTATCATATTTTCCCGTCCAGTGATCGAGTGTTTCACAATTTTCGACATTGACAACAAGGACTCCATCTTCTTCACAAACGTCCACATCAAAATCAACACCACCAAACTGTAATGTGGTTTGACTGTTTATATTTTCTTCTTGGTCTGACATTTTTGAAATCTGTAATAAAATGAAAAATAAGACAAGGAATTGGTTTATTAAAATTACGTTCCTAGTTAATAATAAGTTATAGCGGTGATACCAAACTAACCAGGCAAACCGTAGGCCAAACAATTCAAAATCTCAGGAGACATGTCAAAATAGCAAAATAATTTAAAATCAATCCGAATATATCAAGGGACTATGATTACACTTTAGCTCAGTATAGTTTTCTCAACATGTAACAAATTCACTTGAAAGAAAACAAAATAACAAGAAAGAAACAAAGTATTAAAACGGTTTCAATTTTTTATTTACATATCTGCTAAAACAAAAAATGATCTATTTTTCATCATGGTTTTTATCCAAAAAATAGTAATAAAATAAAATAACTACATAGAAAATAAATCATTCCCATCAAATGTGCGAAAAAAACTGTTCAACATAATGTTACGAGTGAACCGATGAAGGTATTCCAATAAGAAAATCCACAAAATTCTTTTAACTCTCCCAAACATTACTGGAAAATATCACATGAAGGCAGCACACCAATCTTTCAAGCAATTGTAACAATCATTTGATTGCTTTTTGTTGGCACCACATGTATCTTTTAACCATTCCACAAATAATTCTTCATCTTTCTTCAATATCAGGAACTGGCCAAGAACAACATAAGCTTTATCAAAACCTTCATTTGACAATTTGTTACCAAGGACAGGACCGATTCCTGCCAATTCAGTGACTTCTTTCTCACCCATTGGTTCTTGAATGAAATTCTTGTGTTTTTGTGATGTGGAAGACATGGTTTTTAATGTTTGTGATTATTCAATCTCTAGAAAAAAACAAAAAGAATATTGAAAGAAACGGAACATAAGGAACATTAGTTTTTGTTCAGTTTTGTTTCATGTATTTTCAAATAATTTTTAAAAAATGGCACATTTTCAGGCGAGAAATGGAAAAAAATGGCTAAAGGTTTTTTTACCAAATAATAATATTTTGAATATATAAATAGTACATAAAAACAAAAGAAGATTTCTCTTTTCTCAATGAACCATCCCATCAACTTCACTTGATGAAAACAAATTGCTGTATTTCTGCATAACACCAATGGTGCTATTAAAAGCATCTAAGTCTATTTCCCCAGCTCCAAAACTTATCAAATTTTCACACATCAAAGATCTGTCTCGATTAACACGCGCAATCATCTGAATATGTCCAGTGATTTTTTCATCCAATTGTTCTTCCAGTTGTACTTTGACAGATGCCCCATCAGGCATTTGAATTTGCATCTGCATCATATTGTCATCAACATTGGTAATCTTCGCAAGAACACAGACAGACTGACCAACAAAGTCACCAAGCATGGAGCCATTTACATAAGATTTTGAAGAAACCATTTTTGGGACAATTAATTGCTAAATCAATGGAATGGGTATCACGTATTAATTTCATATTGTACTATGACAGCCAGATAAGAAAGAAAGAAGAGGGGTAAAGGGGCTTCTTTAAACTTAAACTGAGAGATTAACAGACAGAAAAACATTCTTTGCTTATATCAGCATAATAGAACAATAGGCAGACACTGTCCCGAAATATGAAATATGTGTCTTATATGAAATAGGAACACTTGTGTAAAAATAAAACCTTTAAAGTTTGAGTCATTATTAAGACTTTTTGGCTACAATGTAAACACAGGTTGACTGTGTCAGTCTTGTTTGATAGTGCAGCATAATACTTTAAATTTGTTCACTTTCAGCTACTTTTATATAGATATACTCAAAAAGGGAAGGCTTAGTCTGTAAAATACCAATCAGATAAATAAAATATTTGTTTGTCTGCTTCCACAAGTCAACGTAGCGGGGTTTCGTGCAACGCTTTATATATCTGGTCTGTAAACTACATTTTTCCATCTAATCGTCTCATCATCTGATTTAAATTGAGCAAGAACGCATTTTCGACACATTATGAAAATTTCAAAAGCATTTCAACTTTGATTTACATGACTTGATGACAAGTGAGATATTTCAAATTGAGTCAATTCTATTTAAATCAAAAGCAGCCAGAAAAGTAGTCTGAAAAATACCAAAGGCACTTAACAACTGTTAAGTCAGACTTCTAAACTAAGAATGTATATAATATAGTTATAGATATTATCAACAAAAATGCTTCAATTGATTGAAAATATGAGTCTCAGACAACGTTTGAGGTGTCAAAACTAAAGAGAGATCTTAATTTTTATGAAAAATTCAAAATATTCTGGTCTGTAAAATACACATTTTTCATCCCACCATCTCGAAACTTCACTTGAATGTTCCTGGCCTTAAAAACTAACATCTGTGAAATTTTAATGAGGTTTACTTGGCTTTTTGCTGAGCTATATAGAAAAACGTCAAAAATCTTTCTTGTATTTTGGGGCAGTTTTGACCGAATTTTTCAAAATAAATGGACTGTAGATCAAAAAATAGTCGTCTAAAATCCATAAAACTTTGCACAATGCTACAACTATACCGACTACGAGCAACGAAGGCATTAACATCTATTTCATGGAAGAATTTGGCCCTGTGTAAAATTTAAAAGTTTTATTTTTTGTTTAAATTAGATTTTTTCACAAAATTTTGATATTCGGGTCTGTAAAATACACATTTTTCGTGCTACCATCTTGAAATTTTTCACACACAATCTTCGATGCTTTATCTAAAACCCTGAAAAGTTTTAATAGGTTTTGATATGTAGTTCATGAGATATCTTGAAATGCAGTACCCTACCCCAGGCAAATTGGCTCCAAAAACGATTGCCACATACCCTCGAAACTCCCCCTCTGAAAAGTTATTGCCCACTGGTTAGCCTGAAAACCATCGCGATTCTCAAAATATAGATGTGTTTGAACCCAAAAACAGTTTCAAACCTCTTTCACCGTCATGGTGGTACCTCATGCCCCATATTGCCTGGACTATAAAATAAATTTTCCAGAGGTTTGTTTTTGTAAAACAGCATGACTCTTCTGGGTTCAAAAACATTTAGACACAAACTAGACTGGTTGCCAACAGGGCAACTCTATGCTACAATTAAAACAATTTTTGAAACAATTACAGGAGAGCGGATTCACAAAAACATTGTGTGAGAGAGAAATGGTGAATCATCAGATTTCCAAATTGGATGATTGAGACTCAAAAACCCCATCAAAAATATCAAAAGTAAGTCCTGTGAAGTTGGGTAACTTGGAGGGAAACTTGTATAGCCATCAAATGACGGACCAATCAATCAATTGTCTGTACACAAACCCAACATCTACGGCTAATTTCAAAATTCATTGCCGTAGAGGGTCTGTTGTCATTGTCTTTTCTGGTTTGAGATTTTTCAAACCAACCGCTACGATGGAGTGCTGTTGGAGTTTGGCGAGAAATCGGAGGCGATAAAAACAAAATGGCTGTCCGGTTAGTGTAAAACGCAGGTCACAGGTCACAGGTCAGTGATGACATGTCATTGCGGAGGAAAATGTTTGGAAAACACAAAGAATCATCAAAAACATAATTCTCAAGCAATTTCATCCATATAAAACCATTTCAAACATCAAAATTTAACCATGTGCTTTTATCGATCTTTCGCAGTTTGCGCCGTGTATAACGCAGACCAGAAAATATTTGAAACCATATTATACGTATAACAGGTATATTACATATTGTAATGTTTGTAATGTTATATGATGGTTACATATAATAAAACACATCGCTCTAAAACACTCTAAAACTACCTTCTCAGAGAACTCAGGAGCTTCTGATTGGTGTAATTTTATATCCAGCCATATTGTTATCATCACATTCGGTATGCTAAATATCTTTGGTGTTTTTCTCTTGTAAGACATGATATTTTGTGATTCTGTCAATATTTTTGTCAAAAATTGTCATTAAGTCATTAAAATAACAATTGAATGATTAAATAGTTTCATCATTCTAAAACCACTCTCTTAGGGACCTCACAAGCTTCTGATTGGTGCCGTTTTATATCCATTCACACTATCAACATCACATTCTGTATTATAAATATTTTTTGTGTTTTTGTCTTTTCTTGCATCAGATTTTATGATTCTGTTAATATTTTTGTCAAAAATTGTCATTAAGACATTAAAATAATAACTGAATAATTAATTAGTTCCATCCTTTTAAACCACTCTCTTAGGGACCTTGCAAGCTTCTGTTTGGTGCCATTTTTTATTCATTCACACCCTCCACGTCACATTTTGTATAATAAATATTTTTCGTGCTTTTGTCTTGTTAGGCATCATATTTTATGATTTTGTCAATATTTTTGTAAGTAAGTGTCACTAGGTTGTTATTCTATTCAATTGTCATTTTATAATATCTAAATAACATGTATTACTTTTTTGTAATTTAATGCGTTATGTATTGATGTTATGTTATGTGTATGTTATGATGATCTTATTATCGTTTTTCTGGTCTGCACTTTGTTGACCTGTGACCTGTGACCTGTAACCTGTGGCCTGCGTTTTACACTAACCGATGGCTGTCAGAGTTGTCTGAAAGTAAAGAAGTTAGTCGAAAAAAAGTGTTTTTATAACAAAACTGGCTTCTTATTTTTTAATAATTGGATTAAAAGAGAGCTCTAGATGAAGACATTCTATTGCAAAATAACTCTTTTTGCACAAATTGAATTTTGGATCTTCGAGTTCGCAAACATGAGAGAGAAGTTGTTTGATTGAAATCTTGTTTTTAAAGTGGTTTTAACTTCAGTTCTTTGCAAAAGAATATACTCAGAGAAGCTCTGTAAGTTTTTATGTTCAAATTCAGTATTACTTTTACAGCATTTGATCTATGTAGAGTGGCTGAGTTTGTTTTGTTGGCATAACTTTTGTAATCAAAATGCGTATATATCACATGGAAAAAAAGGGTAATTGGAAAATAATTTTTTGTTAGAAAATTTGGATATGTCTTTGTTACTTTTCAGCTTTTAGTTTGGCTCAAAAACATTAAAAAACAGCCAAATCATGCTTAAAAAGTGACTCTCAATCATGGACCCGGTCCCTTTGTTTACAATACAATTGTCGTACTTTGGCGGCCATTTTATTTTAAAATCATACTTCATTGCAGAGGTCTCCGTATGAAAACATTTTTATCAAACAGACAATGCGCACAGAGTGAACTACGCTACGATAATAGTGAGATACACTCTGGTACCAGAGTAATCAATCAAAGCAGCAAAATTTCAAAACAAATGAACTATGCAGCTCCGCTCCACAACAGCTCAAATCTACCATTTTTGTTTTGATTTAACTTTGTATTTTAATGACCAGCCAGGTCATTATTTGAGGGCTATGCATGTTAGCCTCCACTGATGCAAGTTACCTGATCTCACAATAAGTAGCACAAGTTTGACATTTTGCAATCAAATGACTTTGAAATTTCACCCCCCCCCCCTGCCCTGCCGTTAGTAGAAATTATTGGCTAACACTTCGACTAACAATTGAATACTTCATATCATATCATGGTATAATTGAACATACTATACCATCGACCATATCAAAGTTATGATGCATTTTAAACCAACTGGAGCCAGTCAGCCACTCAGACATTTTTCTCGCCAGTTCTCGCTTCGACCAACCATCTTGAAACTTTTGACCTTTACGGCTTCGTCATTTGGCGCCAATTTTAGACAAGAGTGAGAGTATAATTTCAAGACTTCTGAAGTACAAGTATTTAATGCATGTTTTAATATACATACAATAATAAAGAAAATTAAATAAAGAATTTATAAACAAAATCTAATAAAATTTCAAAATATTAATCAAAACTATTATTTAATACTTTAATTTGATTTCTAAAGTGAGTCATCAAATTGTATTGATAGCGCATTTTGTTAAAAGCAATACTTCAAACGAACAAATAACGCGGGAAATCGATGACACTGAAGAATGGGCATGCCTTATCTGTATCAGCCATAACCACTTCTCTGAGCCTACCTAATGTCTGGCTGAGTGTCGGGAAGATGCTGGTGACTTATACAGTTATAGACTAGTACGAGCCGGGAAGTATCTTATCCGTCTAAGTTAGTCTTTCTCGTTTTTTTTTTAGTTCCTTATGGTAATAAGAATATTTTAAGCTTTTTATTTTTGCCACTTGACCTGGGCTGGCTGGCTAGTTAGTAGAAATAATAGACCTTTTTTCAAAGAGGACGTCCTGTTGAATAATTATGTAGTCCAGCCATAAAAACAATGATAGAGCCATGCATAATTACTGTATCATGCATATTGTAATAATTATGCATAGTTTTATCATTGTTTTTCTCTGCTGGACTACATAATTATTCAACAGGGTGGCCTCTTTGAAAAAAGGTCGGTTTGCGAAGCTTCTTTATTTCACATACAGTGTAGCTGGAACCTCGATATTCCAGGATTAGAAAAAGCTATACCTGTTATCTTTTTTCTTTAAAGAATCAACAAGCCATCAACATCCATAAATTACACACATTTCCTCAGAAACTTTTAAAATCATCTCTGCCATTATGACTTTCTTGAAGCCGTTCCGAAATGAACCAATCGGGTTTTGTATCAGAATTCCTATGGGAGTTCTTTTCCAAAATTTGAAAAATAGCTAAGTCGGTAAAAAAACTTTTCCCGGGGGTTTGTTTGAGGAAAAACAGAATTGCTATCATTTGTTTTTTATTTAACCAGATATTTAAATTTGGGCTCAAAAATACTTAAATAAATAAGTTAATAATATTCAATATACTATTTGTATCTCTTAGAAAATGAATACTTACAGAACGACATCGTTTATCATTTGGAATACCCCCGTATTTGGACCATTCTATTATGGACGCAAAATAGGGCGGAAATTAAGTAGCACCCTCAGTGCAACATTGTCGCCTCGTCTTTATTCGTCCGCGCGAGAATGGGAGCTAATCATTTTTTTCTTGCGCGCTCGAGGGGAAAAGGAAAGTGATCGATATTCTTTGAAGGAAAAACGTCAGAAACAAACCCAAAGATCAAAAGATGTATTTTGTTGTTGAGAATCGATCCTGTGAAGATGAAAAAATTTTTGCTTTGCGTTTTTTTCGGAACGCTGAAAAACTCTAATTTTTATCTTCCTTTAAGGTAAAGAGGTTGCGAGATTTGGGTTAGCGAGGCAAAAATTGCTAAAAAGCTGGTAAAATTTTAATCCTCTAAAATCGAAGTTCCAGCCTCACTGACATAGAACAAAAGAAAATAAGAAAAGAACAATACTTACTTCAGTATACTTCAGTTTGATTTGATGATATTTATCTGTCCAGCTTGTTGAGCCCAACACGTATAATTTGATCGAAAAGAGCATTTGATTCAACCAATTTTGTTTGTCGCGACGTAGTGTGAGCGAGGTTCGTCGGTTATACCAGACGTCCGCGCTCGATAGGATCGATCATCAGAACGGCTTGATGACGGATCGATATGTGATCGATGGATTACTTAACGATCTGGATAGGAGATTGATGGAAGATTCAGCCATTAAAAAGTCTTGAGTAGCGATCCTTCGTTGATCCATTATCGAGCTAGTATTTCAATCGAGTATACCGATTCGTCATTGATCGTTAATCGATTCGTCATCGATCTTTAATCGATTTGTTATCGATCGTAAATCGAGTATGAGTCGATAGGGTCGATAAGATCGATAAAAGATCGATGATAGATCGATAAATAATCGATAACTAATCATAAGCTTGAAAAAATCTTGAGTATCGATCCTCTATCGATCTCCTATCCGGATCGTTAAGTAATCCATCGATCACATATCGATCAGTCATCAAGCCGTTCCAATGATCGATCCTATCGAGCGCGGACGTCTGGGGTATAGAGCACAGATATTTATCGAGTTGTTTCTTGAATGAATCTTTTGAACAGCCATTGATATTTCGTATGTCAGATGGAATACTGTTGAAGAGTTTTGGACCCTGTACAGCTAAGCTCTCACAAATAAATTTGCGAAAGCAAAGTTTAAATTTTGCAGGGCTAAATTTGGAAGATTTTTCCTCGTTTCGACTAATGTTTCATTTTTGATTTTTCACGTATGTAATGAATTCCGAAAAAGGGGGATAAAAAACTTATGATACCAATATTTGGAAGCAAAAATTCATGGATTTCCCATGCCGAAAAAAGTCTGAAATACCGAAGAAATTTTGCCCGATTTCAAAAATTCCGAAGAAAACAAGGTTGAATTCCGCAATTCCGAAATACCGTTCGTATCTTATTCCAGCGCTAATTTCGAACTTAAGATTTTATTTATATTTCTGGAGTGCCTTTATTATTACTACTGAGATAGTTCTGTGGGGTTAGTTCCCACGTAATATGCGAGCCGCAGTTGATCAATCCGGCGGTTATTGGATGGCGGGGCTTATTGGGGGAGGCGCTTTTTTCGAAACTTGAGATTACGGTGCAGCTCTTATATTAAGGGAGCTTCTTAAAACAAGGCAGCGGTATAGAGGAAATATGGAACCACGAAAATCGAAATTACAAAAAACCGGAACAAAATCTGATCGAATGCCAATCGAACATAAATGGAATCAATCAAATACCAATTGAACATAAATCGAATTAATTGAATGCCAATCGAACATAAATCGAATGGATCGAACATTAGTCGAACTATATCGAATCAATCGAAAAGTATATGCAATCAAAGCTAATCGAACGGTAATTGAATCCAATCAAAAAAAGTGTGAAATTCGATTGGCGTTCAATCAATTCGGCTAATCGAAAATCAATCATTCGATTGGCTTCAATTAAGTTCGATTGATTTGGTAATCAAATTTTTCGATTGACATCCCCTGGTATAAGGCAAGGGAAATTAATGAACAGGGCTAAAATTACCAAATTATTTGGGGGGGACCTTAGATTGTTGGGGGGGCCTAGATGATCTCACTGAGACTCTGGTGGCTGTTAAGCTAATTTCAAAAGATCTCTTATCTTACTATTAAATCAAATATTAATACAAGTAAAATTTAGTTTTCATTTGTCAGTACTGTACCGTAGCTTGGTCTAATGTCGACATCCCTCGTCTAAATTCTACACCAGTTGGAGAAAACAAAAGTGGTTTTCCTTCGTGAATCGTGCGTTTTTATTGGGTGAGATAAACTCGATTCTAGTTTCCGACATGCTTCTAATTCTAAATTCAAGATGGCGGCGCATGAGTGAACATGACTTTGTGAAAGCTTAAAACACAAAGGAAATATCAGTTCCATCAATATGCCAAAAACATTTTGTTCAACCACCTTCTCTTCAAGATAGGCCACCATAGAATGAACTTCCTTTTATGGGATGAACCATATTCATGTGGCTTTCAGCCTTTCACTCCATGGCAGAGGCTAATCAATTTTAATGACTTTTTTGACTAATGACCAAGTTAAAATTTTTTTTATATTTGAGTATTAAAAAGGCATGCATTTGAATAATAAAGGTTTAAAATTTTTCTCTGGGCTAGTTAGTAAAATATCTTAATAGGCTATGTAATGGAGTGCAAGGCTGAAAGCCACATGAGTATGGTTCATCCTATAAAAGGAAGTTCAAGGAAGTTATGGTGGCCTTGAATTGAAGTGAAGGTGGTTGAACAAAATGTTTTTGGCATATTGATGGAACTGACTATGATTAGATTTAAAGGTTAAAACTCTTTATTTTTCTCTTAGTTTGATAATCAAAAGATTCTACAATGTTTTGGGAGTCTAAATATCCAAAGGTTCTTTTGTTTTCAATGGGGAAAAGTGGCAAAAAGGCAACTTTCTTTACACTGAAGGTTTGATGTGTATTGAAAAATAATGAATAATGAATAATGAACTTTTGCCAATGCGATGGTAAAGTCTTTCATTAATTCCCCTCGCCTAAATGCGAAAATGTTAAACAAGAAACTTTTGTTTTCTAATTGTCTTTCTGAAATTCAGCAATTCAGAATTTTTCGCGATTTTAAACCTCATTATTCTTATAAAATTGTTCACGCTGTCATTCGCCAAAATAAGTTCTTGCCAAAATTAAATTTTTTTTTGAATCGACTATGTCAAAATCAGTTTACTTTATGGATGTTTTATGCCGTTAAATGAAAAAAAGAACGGAAGAAGTTAAATAATTTAGAAGGAATAAATTAATCAATTCTTGGAATTTATGTCCGTCAATAGAAGTTCAAGTAAAATAAAAGAGCAAAAATTAATCTTCTGAGACCTAAAATTTTGCGCTAATTATTAAATGAATTAAAAATAATTAAGAATCGCTCGGTAGATTAGCATTAGTTAAGATGGCCTAATTTTTAGAGTAGGCATAAAGTGGGCATAAAGTTAAAGGTTTTGTTTTTAAATAAGAGTGATATCGTTTTCCTACTCATTAATCTTGATTTACAAGCTTTTTCACATTGACACGGATGTGGAGCAAGATGAAGGGAAAGATTTACAAAAATTTTGTTTATATCAGCATAATATAACAAAAGGTAGACACTGTCCTGATATGAAATATGTGTCTGGTATGAAACGGGAACACTTGTGTTCTATGTCTTGACTTTAGAGAGCTTTACTTTCTGTCCACTTTGATAAAAACGTAAAAACTGGTGGAAAAACGTTCTCCTACTAAGAAGAGGTTTAAAAAATGATGTAAAAAAAAGAAACTGAAAATTATCGTAATTAATGTTTATCGATTTATACAAAACAATGTCACAACCACGGATCGCTTTCATTTAGTTTGAATGACTTTGATCTCATTCGTTTGGTTTCCGTAGTAAAAAGAAAGTCATTATTGTGAACTTTGAACCTGCTTTAAATGGAGGTATTTCCACTAACTGCCTGGATATTTCTCACCTGGCCTGGGTATCCATATATACCGAGAGATCGGGTAACTTGTATAAGTGGAGGCTAACATACATAGCCCTCAATAAACAATTGTTTAACAGTCAATAGAATTCTGAGACCAGATTTGGCATGTACTGTCAACTGCTCTAACTTGAATATCAACAGTCCAATGTTTAAACCAATCGTCCCAAGTTAGAGCAGTTGACAGTACTTATTTTTGTGTAATAAGGTATCTTTTTAAAATATTTTTTCAAATACACTGTACCGTCAACTGCTCTAACTTGGGACGATTGGTTGAAACATGGGACTGTTAATATCTGGCTTGTATTTTCACTTACTGTTAAATCTCTTTGACAACAAATTTGTTTTGATAACTCCACAAAGTTTTTCAATCATACTTTCTGTCATAACATGTCACAATAACTTTCACTGATAGCAGGCTCTTTTTAACTTTTTTATTTTCATTCAAAATGACCGGACGCGATCGCAGAAATAGAGAACGCCCGCCGCCTAACCGCCTATCACCCGATGGGATTGACAAATAATGAGTGTGTAACTTGCCGCATGAGTGACATCAAACGCTTCATTGTTTTGCCACTAATTTGGTCTTTTTCATTCCAGACCTTCGTGTGTGTTCCACTACGGATTTTTTTCATGTTTCGACTTAAAAGCCTACTCGGTGCAAAAGAGAAATTGGGTATTTTTTAATATGTTGTTCATTAACTCAAAATTAAATGACTTTGGAGGTTACAGTGGAAATGGTGGCCAAATTGCCATCCCATGTTTTATCAGATAGTCCCAAGTTAGAGCAGTTGACGGTAGACATGTAATTAACACATGTTAAGAAATTTTTTGTTAATCAGCCCTGGTGTATGGTGGCCGAGGACTGCCAAGTAAATTTATTCAAAATAAAATAAAAAACAAATAATTTTCGATTTTAACTCGTTTCAAATCAATATTTCAATTGAATTCAAATCAAAATACAAAGCAAATCAATTGCTTTTGTACAAAAAATCAATTTTAAAATCAACTTCATTTGAAAATCAATTTACTTTCCCTTTCAAATCAATTTGCTTTCTTTTTCAAATCGATTTACTTTTTTAGCCATCACTCAAAACCACTATAAAAGGAACTTTTTTACTTTTTCACATAAAATGAAATTTCAGGATATAGCTTTCAACCACTGTACCTAAAAGAGTCTCCGGACCTTGTTTATCTACAACTTATCAACATATAGCTAGCGTATTTTTATACATAACAGAAAAATGTGCGTAACATTATGCCCTTTAAAAAGGTTTTCTTTATTGTTTTTGTAGAAAAACGCGATTGTTTATAAGCATAAGGCTCAAATTAACATAATTATTATACATGTTATACATGCAGTGCACTGTGTTCTGTCTGCTTTTAGAGACCAAATTTTTGGTCGAACGTGTGACCGTTTTCAGATCGAGTGTCCTCCCCGCCTCTATCGTGGTCTCTACACCCTGGCTATGGGGCCGCGGCAGCGGGGGGGGGGCACCCGGGCCTTGACCCGACCACATTTTTTCAAAGCAAAAAGAAAATTTACTGATTCAGCTAAATTCTGTGTAAAAACCTTGGAAAAGACCTGTTTTAGCCAGTCTAGAAGGGCTAATTTTCAAAAATTTCTCCCATCGGCTCCAACCATGGTGGCACCTCCTTAGACACTAAACCATGGCCCTACCACGGCCTAATTGGAGTTGAGTCCCGAGTGGGATTCGACTTTTCAGACAAAGGATTTTCGTCGATTTTGTACTTAACCATAAATTTATGTCTTTACCTTTTTGGGTTTTCTTTGGAATCAATTCTCTTCCTCTTCTCTTCGTCATTAGGGATCCCTCGTCATTATGCATTTAAAATAAGTCCATTCTAATTTGCCGGAACCCGATTTCAACGTCATTGTAACACGCCCGGAAAAGTACCATACCGATTTAAATATTTGGAAATGATTGTCCGTGTTTGTAATACTCTCGGGTACCTAATGGCCGCCCCCCCCCTGCTAATTAATTTTTCGAAAGTTTTCCACTACCCATATTAATTCAGTCCCGAATCTAGCCACATATTTAACACGTTCGGGACAGTCCCGAATTCAACCTTTTTGTTATCAAAATCGGGACCGTCCCGAATACCGCCTTCTTTATAAACACTCGGAAACGTATTTTTTTAAAGAAGTCGGAATACTATGTTAGGGCAGTAAGTCCAAAGTAGTGTATTCCGCCTTCTTTAGAAACACTCGAAAACGTATTTTTTTAAAGAAGGCGGAATACTATGTTAGGGCAGTAAGTCTATAGTAGTGTATTCCGCCTTCTTTAGAAACAATGGAAAGGGAATTTTTTTAAAGAAGGCGGAATACTATGTAAGGGCAGTAAGTCCATAGTAGTATATTCCGCCTTCTTTAGAAACACTCGAAAACGTATATTTTTAAAGAAGGCGGAATACTATGTTAGTGCAGTAATTCCAAAGTAGTGTATTCCGCCTTCCTTAGAAACACTCGAAAACGTATATTTTTAAAGAAGGCGGAATACTATGTTAGGGCAGTAAGTCTATAGTAGTATATTCCGCCTTCTTTAGAAACACTCGAAAACGTATATTTTTAAAGAAGGCGGAATACTATGTTAGGGCAGTAAGTCTATAGTAGTATATTCCACCTTCTTTAGAAACACTCGAAAACGTATATTTCTAAAGAAGGCGGAATACTATGTTAGGGCAGTAAGTCCATAGTAGTGTATTCCGCCTTCTTTAGAAACATTCGAAAGGGAATTTTTTTAAAGAAGGCGGAATACTATGTTAGGGCAGTAAGTCCAAAGTAGTGTATTCCGCCTTCTTTAGAAACACTCGAAAACGTATTTTTTTAAAGAAGGCGGAATACTATGTTACTGCTGTAAGTCTAAAGTAGTGTATACCGCCTTCCTTAGAAACACTCGAAAACGTATTTTTTTAAAGAAGGCGGAATACTATGTTAGTGCAGTAAGTCCAAAGTAGTGTATTCCGCCTTCTTTAGAAACACTCGAAAACGTATTTTTTTAAAGAAGGCGGAATACTATGTTAGTGCAGTAAGTCCAAAGTAGTGTATACCGCCTTCCTTAGAAACACTCGAAAACGTATTTTTTTAAAGAAGGCGGAATACTATGTTAGGGCAGTAAGTCCAATATGTTCGTAAAGTAAATCGGGACTAAAAATTTCTCGTTGCTATATATACTTTTACTTTAGTCCCGAATGCAACCTTTTCGTAGACCAATTCGGGACCGTCCCGAATCAAACCTTTATATAGACAGATTCGGGACCGTCCCGAAATTTACATTTTCAAGACAAGCTATCATTAGCCCGTATAAATAAAGATCTGCCCCACACTTCCCTGATTTTCAAATTCAAGCCGCCATATCCATCTTTTCAGTGACTCAGATATTAAATATGTATTATATATACTTTTACTTGAGTCCCGAATTCAATATGTTCGTAAGGTAAATCGGGACTAAAAGTTTCTCGTTACTATATATACTTTTACTTGAGTCCCGAATTCAACCTTTTCGTAGACCAATTCGGGACCGTCCCGAATCAAACCTTTATATAGACAGATTCGGGACCGTCCCGAAACTTACATTTTCAAGACAAGCTATAATTAGCCCGTATAAATAAAGATCTGCCCCACACTTCCTGATTTTCAAATTCAAGCCGCCATATCCATCTTTTCAGTGACTCAGATATTAAATATGTATTATATACTTTTACTTGAGTCCCGAATTCAATATGTTCGTAAGGTAAATCGGGACTAAAAGTTTCTCGTTACTATATATACTTTTACTTGAGTCCCGAATTCAACATTTTCGTAGACCAATTCGGGACCGTCCCGAATCAAACCTTTATATAGACAGATTCGGGACCGTCCCGAAATTTACATTTTCAAGACAAGCTAAAATTAGCCCGTATAAATAAAGATCTGCCCCACACTTCCCTGATTTTCAAATTCAAGCCGCCATATCCATCTTTTCAGTGACTCAGATATTAAATATGTATTATATATACTTTTACTTGAGTCCCGAATTCAATATGTTCGTAAGGTAAATCGGGATTAAAAGTTTCTCGTTACTATATATACTTTTACTTGAGTCCCGAATTCAACCTTTTCGTAGACCAATTCGGGACCGTCCCGAATCAAACCTTATATAGACAGATTCGGGACCGTCCCGAAATTTACATTTTCAAGACAAGCTATAATTAGCCCGTATAAATAAAGATCTGCCCCACACTTCCCTGATTTTCAAATTCAAGCCGCCATATCCATCTTTTCAGTGACTCAGATATTGAATATGTATTATATATACTTTTACTTGAGTCCCGAATCCAATATGTTCATAAGGCAAATCGGGACTAAAAGTTTCTCGTTACTATATATACTTTTACTTGAGTCCCGAATTCAACCATTTCGTAGGCCAAATCGGGAATTTTAATTTAGTCCCGAATCCAAACATTTCGTACGCAAAATCGGGACTCAAGTAAAAGTATAATATAGTAACGAGAAACTTTTAGTCCTCGTTTACTATATAATAGTATAAATCAAACCATCGATCAATTTTTTTTCATCGATTTCGACTTCCTAACTACGTCGTTCTAGTTCGGGACAGTCCCGAGCGGGACTCAAGTTAAATTAGGCCCCTACCACTTTCAAAGTGGAGCCGTGGTCGATAGCATCATTAAGAGTACACCTTGCTGTTCTTCACGCTAAGAGGTCTTCAAACAATGCAGTAGCTTGTAATCATTTAACGCCAATACACGACCTTCCTTTTTCCTAAAAAAATTATTTGTCGATCTTGGCTAGCACCGTCAGGCACCGTCAGGCACCGTCTAGCAGTACGTGGTAGTACAGTACAGTACGATACAAGGACGGCCCAAACTGGCTGGTCTAAACTTTTGAGTCAAAAATGGAAACTGACAACAACACACATTAAACTGCAGCACAGGTATCTCGAACATAAAGCACAAAGAAATACGATATAAAAAAATCAATGAGAAACACCACTAGAGGGGTGCTTGAAGTCAGGTGTGGGTCAAGGAGTAAAGACTTCCTGCTAATAACTTACACGCCATCCCCCATCTCTATCCAGATTGATGTCAAGCAGGCTTTCTCGAAAACCGGTCAAAAAACTGGATAAAATAGGCCTTGTACTTTAACGGCGGTGAAAACTAGCTCAATTTAACTAGTCTGTGAAAAACCATAAAATTTAGAGAAGGATCAGTTGTTCTTATTTTCCAGCATTTCGAAATTCAATCAAGTCAAGATATTCTTTTTGGAATCATTTGTTCTTATAAAAATCGCACGAAAGAGTTATAAGTTATATGCTTATATGTGATGTGATGAAGGGGCATATTGTTTCCTGAAGTGGTTTTGAGCTATTTCCAGAAAAATGATTTCAATTTTTTAAGGAAAAATTGAGAAAAAAGAGTGGTTTTGGAAGATGACCAAAAAAGTAAAACGATTTCATTTTCAAAAAAAATCAAATTGATTTGATTTAAGGAAAAATCAAATTGAAATGAAATGATTTCATTTTTAAACTTTTTTGAAATGAATCTATTTTAAAATGAGAGTTGTTTTAAATTTGAAACTGTTTGAGAGTTCATTTTTTAAGTGACAGTCCTCAGCCACCATACTGGTGTCCTTGAAAAGCAAATAAAATTTGCGTTAATTAAATGTCTAAGGGTATATCAATAATATGTTCCGTTCAGATCACAAAACATCCCTAAATCCAGTCGGTCGGTCATTTCAATGAGGGTGGACGGAAAAACTCAAATGGGTCTCAATGTGGGCGAAGTAAACAAAAACTTGAAGCGAATGGTGATGTAGAAAAAGGCTTACCTATTGAAAAAATTTTCCAACATTATTGCAATGGGGCCGACATGGGATTTATGTTTTGAAGGTGAGTCATATATTATTGATGGTCGCCCTACATTTTTGTGTAATAAGGTAGTATTATCAAAAAGTTCAGTGTGGATTTTAAGATTTGTTAGTGTATTTGGATCCTTTCCAGGGAACTGGACCCACATTTATCAAGTCAGAACTCATTGTCAGTAATGCTGCAGCTTGGTTTAAAATCTTGCTGTAGATCTGTTTAGATCTGCTGTAAAAATGGATTTATTTCTGGACTTTCTAAACATTACTACAACTAGAATATTTTCTTTATTTGAACAGACAATACAGTGGTTGAAATAAGGTTTTTGGTAGCTATTAAAACATATATAAAGCTATCAACTTAAAAAAGGAAAACATGAGGCAAACTGTCATCAGTAATAGAACATGTTAAGTCAAGATTAGATAAAAGGAAGAAATTAGAGAAGAAAGTCGCAGAGTAATAAACTTCAAAGTAAAGCAGAGTCAAGAAGAAATCAGAGAAGGAAAGTTACATAGGATTACTGTAAGTTGGTCTAATGTTGACATCCCTCTTCAAATTTTGACATTCTGTTTTAGAGATAGGAATGATAGGAAGGCCGGATTCACTGATAGACTCCTTATGATTGCTAAGCAAAGAAAATTAGTTTCAATCAGGGATTCCAACCTTCCTATTATTCCTAATCTCTAAAGTAGGATGTTGAAATTAGAAGAAGGATGTCAACATTAGACCAACTTACGGTAAAGTTAAAAGTAACAAAGAAATTAGAGATGACAGTCACAGAGGAATAAAGTTTGAAGTAACAAAGAAATTAGAGATGAAAGTCACAGAGGAATAAAGTTTGAAGTAACAAAGAAATTAGAGATGAAAGTTACAGAGGAAGAAAGTTTCAAGTAAGGAAGAAATCATAGAAGAAAGTTACGGAGGAATAAAGTTTGGTAATGAAGAAATTAGAGAAGAAGTTACAACTAAAGGAACTAGTAATAAAGTAAATAGTCCATGAATAATCGAACGTCAAAATTAGTTTAAACAGGTTTAAATCACTCAAATATTGGTCGGTTATTTTCACAAAGTCAATGATTTTTTGGTCGGTTTTAACTGATAACCGACCACTATTTCAATCACTGCAATAGGTTCAAGGTTTCTCTTCCTTTTATTCCACTGCATTCATTTCTCTGTCTTCTGTAGTAAGCGATCGAAAACTCCTGATTTTTTGTTTTTTCACCTAAAATGGTGATCCTTAAAATCAAAAAAGACCCATACCACGGGATAGAGTTTTTCAAACTGAGCTGAAAGATTCACTACAACAATCTTTCCTAGATCAAAAGTTATTACCGCTTGTGATGAAAAAGGTCTTTAAATTTTGCGAAAATTGTGCAGAATTTGGGGTCATGCCCAAAATCATGATTCTTTTGCCATTATGATTTTTGCTTGGAAACACAAAGCTAACTATGCAAAAACTTCAGGTTTTCATGAACAATAGGTAGTGTGCATTGGTTGTCTAATCCAAATGCTTTAATTTTATTAACATCATTGTACTTCAGAATGATTGGTTAAAGTAGAAATAAAAATGCCACCAAAAAAGAAAGCAGCAGCCAAGGGTCCTCGTGGAATGGGCAAACCCATATCCCCTGGTCAAAAGATGTTGGACTTGACCAAAAAAGAATGGAAGCTTGGTCCTGTTATTGGTCAAGGAGGTTTTGGTTATTTATATCTCGGTAAGATTTTCTTTTCAGGAATGTATCAATTTTTTTAAATAACTGAGTGAAAGTTATGTAAAATTAATTTTCCTGTCTTTTACCACTTAATAGCTAAAATAATGTTAAATCTTTGATTCTTTTCATAGGTGGGCCTGCTGAGGGAGGAGCAATTACTAGTGAGAATGGATCATATGTCATCAAAGTTGTAAGTATTAAAAGTTTCTGGAAATTCTGGAAATTGTGTTTTAATAACTGCGTTTTAGTGAGCTTGAATTGCTTTGTAAATATTTTTGGATTTTCTTCTTTTTGAACAAGTTTGCAACAAATATAGCTGTAGTATAACAGAGTATAAACGTTTTTATTTTGAATATCATGTAAGTTATCATGTAACTATAGTCAAAATTCTAAATCTGTTTTGCATAATTCACAATATTATTTTTTGAAAGGAGCCCCATGCAAATGGACCGCTTTTTGTTGAACTGGCGTTTTACCAGCGTGTTGCAAAGCCAGATATGGGTAAGAATTTTACTTTGTTTATTTTCAAAAAGCCCTGTTTGATTGAAGTTTCCGTGTTCAAAGTTTTTCTGTTGCAAAACAGACGTTCATCTCGACCTGATCATATTAAGTTATTTGTGTCTCAAAACTTGGTAGATTGCTTTTTAGGAGGAGTATAGGAGGAAACCTAAAAAAGCTACAAAAATTAAAACAACTGTAAGTCAGCATGATTATTTGCTAAATGATCTGATTTTTTGTAGTTTCAACTTGGATGAAAGAGAAGAAAAAGAAACATTTGGGAATACCACTGTATATAGCCACTGGTTCCTTTGAGCATGATGGTAACAAATACCGCTTTCTGGTAATGGATCGGTTTGGAACTGATGTTGAAAAAATATATAAAGAACATGGTTATGTATTTCCTGAATCGACTGTGTATTCATTAGGATTGAGGATTGTAAGTCAATGATTCATTCAATCCGCATAGATAAGAAGTTTTATAAAAGCAAAAAACATGTGTTGTACTTTCAGTTGTAGTTTCTACTCCATATTATATTTTTGTTTTAGATCGATGCTTTAGAATATATGCATTCAAAAGAATATGTACATGCAGATATCAAGTCTTCAAATATCATGCTTGGGTTTTCAAAGGCAGACAAATTAAAAGTAAGTCAAGTTGCTTTTACCTTGTAAGTTCTGTTTTTTATTCTTTTTTGCTTTGTTTTGATTGATACATTCACCACCCTTTTCAGAAATTTTGAAATATTTGTATTGATTTCAACCAAAACTAAACTTTCAAATGCTTCTGTTATCTGTTATTTCTGTTTCAAATAATAAACCGATCGACGCTGAATTATATTCCACAGAAGGTATCGATATAAGAAAGCATCAATATTTTGAATTGTTTTCATTAGCTTCAGCCAATTATTGTTGTTGTTGAAATTAGGTATTAATAATTACCTCTTTTTCTTCATTGGTATAAAACACAGGTATACTTGCTAGATTACGGTCTAGCGTATCGATACTGTCCCGGAGGTCAGCATGTGGCTTACAAGGAGGACCCCAAAAGACGACACGATGGAACAATTGAATACACGAGTCGTGATGCTCACAAAGGCTGTGGTAAGGAACTGCTTTTTTATGAGATTTCAGTAGGTCATGAATCACCTTTTGAGCATTGACACAAAAGGGAGAGTGAGAGGACCAAATCATATGCATACTGGACAGTGCTTTATGACACAATGTCTGATTTGTTTCAAACTTCTACCAGTTCTAGCTTCTTCAAAAAATACACATACCTCAAAAATACTTTAGTGAAATTAAATTTTTTTCACATCTAAAGCAGTTATGAAGTTGTTTTCGACTTTGTGCTTGCACAGTGTGAGATGTAGCAAAGGTTATTCTTTTTTGTTCGAAAATACTGTAGGCAAATGATTGTTGATACGTTAATTTTTATATTTTACTTAATGGGAGAAAAACTTTACTAAGAATTCCTAAAGCCTAAGAATTTACAAAGATTCCCAAATTGGTACTTGATGCCTCTCTGCTTAATGCTCGGCAACTAAAGAGACGTATCAAGGGTAAGTGGAGAAATCCAGGGAAAGGAGTGGTGCCCTCCCCTACCTTCGGGTAGACAGCTATACGAAAAGGGAGCCTTCGGGTCCCCCTCGACTGCGGTTGCAAACTTACTTACTTAAGAATTTATCAGAAATAAGACAATCTATTTTCATCGATTTTGTCTGAAAAAGCAATAACTTAAATAGGCTTTGACAAAAATTTCTCTGTTTTAGCACCATCACGAAGAGGTGATCTTGAAATTCTTGGCTACTGTATGCTACAGTGGCTTTGCAAGAAATTACCCTGGGAAAAGAATTTGAATGATAAAGAATACGTCATGAAAGAAAAAATTAAGTATGTGAAAAATTCCCCCAAAAAATGCATTCAACCTCTCTACGTTAAAAGTTATTTCGTTTATGAAATTTTCATCCATTGTTGTACTCTGGTGGGGTAACTTCAAGATAAAACACGAAATCAGGCAGTTTTGTCTTGAATATTTGAGTTTGGCTTTGATAATTTTGAAATTGTTAGCTGATTCTTACTGACTTTCTTTAATCAACAAATGCCTGATAAAACCTCTTCCCTACATTTCATTGAAATTTATTTATTTTTAGATATATGAACGATATTCCAAAATTGTTGAAGGAATGTTTACCAGGAACAACACCGTCAAGTTTGTTTATTTTCTTCCTTTATGAAATATCACTGCTAAGCATTTTATTCTTATTAACCAGGTGTCTTATACTATTTGGTCATTTGGTCATTTTGTTGTTTGGTTGACCTCTTTGAATATTATTGATCTTGGACTGCAATTTGATAAATTGCTTTTAGACTGGAGTAGTTTTGCTCTACCTGGGTCTACACATGAAAGTAGTACAAGAAATATGAGTAATAACTGATATGCTTTATGTTAATGACAGGTCAACTGAAAGACTTCTTGAACTATATAAACACGCTGGAATATGACAGCCAACCTGATTATGACAAAGTGCGAACGCTCTTCAAAGCGGGGCTTAAGAAAGCTGGACACAGTGATGATGGAGCAAATATTATCCTTCCTACTGGTGTAAGTTAATGATATGATTGCTAAAATTAACAATTTTGAAATAAGAAAGACGAAGAAGGTTCAAGTAAGGTCTTTCTTTATTTGTCCTTTCTCGTTTGCATTATTATGTCTTCTTGAACTTCTCGCTCAAACTTGTTTAGATTTTTCTTGAACTCTCGACTTATTAAATTTATGCTGTTTGAATAATGTTTTTTGGACCTACCTCCCTATAAATTAACCTGTGTCCGTCCGTCCGTCCGTCCGTCCGTCCGTCCGTCCGTCCGTCCGTCCGTCCGTCCGTCCATCCGTCCGTTCGTTCGTTCGTTCGTTCGTTCGTTCGTTCGTTCGTTCGTTCGTTCGTTCGTTCGTTCGTTCGTTCGTTCGTTCGTTCGTTCGTTCGTTCGTTCGTTCGTTCGTTCGTTCGTTCGTTCGTTCGTTCGTTCGTTCGTTCGTCTGTTACCAGCTTTTCCCGAGGTTGGCTCATTAGTTTTTTCTGATTTTTGGCACAAAGATGCAAAATGGCAATGACCAAAATGTGACGAAGCCTGATTTCCAAAAAAAAAAATTTCCGGGCGAAAATGGCGGAAATATGCCGGAAAAACCGGTTTTTTGACATTTTCTCGATTTTTCATCCTTAGTTTTTTCTGATTTTTTGCAGAAAGATGCGTATTCGCAATGCTCAAAACATTGCTGAGTTCGATTTTTGAGAAAATTTTTTTCCCGGTTGAAAATGCCGGAAATCGCCGTTTTTGCATATTTTCATTGGATTTTTTCCTTATACTTCTATGTTTTTCACACAAAAACATTATTGATAACAATGCTCATCATCAAGCATGATTCAATTGTCAATAAAACTGACTTTTGCGACCAGAACTTTCTATCTATTTTTTTCCCTACAACCCTTCCCTCTCCCCCATCAACAATCAATGATGAATTTATTGCGTTATGCATTTTCCCTAAACACTATATTTTCTGACTGATTTTTTTCATTTTTCTCCTTGCATTGCTATCTAACTTTCATCGTCAAGTAGGTCCATTCAGCATCTAGCTTGTTGCTTTTTCTTTAGTCTCCATCAGCAAGCCCCAAAAAGAGACGTTCAGCCAGAGGTATTGCAGCCGCTGTATCAGAAGATGAGAATAAACCACCACCGCCTGTCAAGAGAGGCCGGCCTAAAGCTTCATCAAATGTTGCTGCCAAGAAGTCAAAACCTGATCCACCCACACCAGAGGAAGCTCCTAAGAAACCTCCAAAAGCTGTCGGACCACCAAAGAGTAAATCTGCAGCAGCTACTAAGGGTGACAATAAGAGTGGACAGGTTATTCATAAAAGAGTAAGGAGGAAAAATGTGCCGACGAGAGACTTTGCTCAATCTCCTTAAACAAACTGATCAGTAGATGAGGAAAGGATGACTGACTCCTAAAGAGTATGAATAATTTTCCATCACTACCTGGCAGGTGGAAAGATGTATCCCTTGTTCGTTTAAATTCCCTGGCATTAAATTACAGAATTTATTTGGAACTGGGCTGGACAGAGCTTTAGGTCCGTCGTCCCTCAGTCAATTGCAAACTTAGTTTCTGAGAATTTTATCCGAGCTGGAAGGCAAGCTGTTTTCCCTTTCACACAGAAAGGAGATGCCAGATTTGTGAAAAATAACTGTTGCTTTAGCTTTTGAAAAATCGTTTAGAAATTTTCTAGAATTTTTTTTAAATTTTTGATTAATATGCAAAAATATGTAAATATTTTTCCTTTATTTGTTTAAAAAACTTTATACATGCATTATACCTGTTAAAGAACAATTTTCTATTTTCTTTGGGAAAAAGAAATTCAAATACTGCAGTTTTCGATACCATATATGACTTTATTAATAGTATTTACAAATGACATATAAACAAAGATTGGATCAGACAATTAAGATTTACTGGCCCTCTTGAGGCCACTCAAAAGTTTTCAAGATGTCACATTTGCCACGAGCGTGAGCCTCCGGCACGCCGTACGGGTTACGTCTGGCAACGGCGGACTTCCACCCGATCATTTGAGCGTCGGTACGGGGATAGGATTTTTTCGTTTCTTCTTTCGGTGTTTTTATTTTATGATTATGGCTTGTGCTATCTTCTTTTGTTTCTTGTTCTAGCTGTAACAAAATGAAAAATTAAATAAAATGAATTGAATGAATGAATTGGAATTGTGGTATTGTATTGGTTCTGACGTGAGTGTTTATTTTACTCTTCGGTATGGAAATGGGAAAGATCATTTGATATTTTTGACATGGCTTGCGTCGACTTTGAACCACTCAAAAAGATTGAAATATCGTAAAGTGGAAAGATTAAAATCATCTTTCTCGTCCGAACTTTAAATTTTAACGAACGAAAAAAAGCTGGGGAATCAAGGTATAAATTAATGTCGAGTCTTGTTTACCTCTTTATAGATATCGGAGAGGAATCCCCATTTCTGCGGCCAATTTCTTTGTGCGAGCAACTCGCGACCGATGTGATCCTTCCTGGAAAACAAGAAGAATAAAAAAGGTTAGTAATGCTTTTCCTGTATGACGTTAAAACAGGCCTACATTAAATTAATTCATAAAGTTAACGCTCTTTAATTCGACGTTCTACAATTAATTTTCTATTTCTATTTGGTTGAGTTGCAGGAGGCTTTGAGGCCTATTTTCGCAACTATAGACGCTTTCATTGAGCGCCCCGTCAATACCTTGGACTGACTACCCAATTCTCCTTACATGGCATGGGTTGACCCGGGCGAAGGTTCATTCCTTTGCCAAGTGAACCGCTACGAGTGGGAATCGAACCTCAGTCGCCTGTGCAGCAACCAAGGTCAACGACCACTATACCACAGCGCCTTTTCAATACGCTCAATTATTAGATAATATTGAAAATCACAGTTAACAAGAAACTCTCATAAAGAAATCAGAAATCGAATTAGAGAGTACTTTTTTTAAGTTCAATTTTTAACAAGAATTTTAAAGAATTCAATTTAATGTAACCAAATCTTTCCGACGAAGCAAAAAGTGGGCATCGTTTTTTCGAAGATTTGATACATTTATTACATGTGGTAGAGCTTAGCTTCGCATAATGTATCGTTTTCGTAAACTTCCACACGAAATTCAGTTTCGCGTGTAGAAGCTTCCTGACAGACCTAATGAAGGTCGTAAATTAATTTGGTCTAACTGACACTATATAAACCCACAAAGTTATCCAAGTGGTCTGCGTAAAGGCGTGAGAAGTAATTATGTAATGAACCTACCGCTTGGTAAAAAATACTTTTCAGTATAATATCAATGGCAAGAAAAAGTGAAGCCTTAAAATATGCGCCGTATTTTTGACGACGGATTGAATCTAGCGATTCTTTTGTTTTCGAGTGATATCTTTTTCGAAATTTAGGTGTAAATTTTAGTTTCAATCTGTCATTTGTGTAAAAACCAGGCGATCCGCGCTAGGCTGCGCAACTAGGAGATTCGATTCTAGCCCTTCGAGAATATACTTCGTTGTATAATATACTCACCATATTTCATCACTGTGGACGACGTTCAAAGACTTCTTTAGTTTGTGACTTTCCGCCATTCTCTCCACTCTATTTAAGTTGTTTTTTACACTTTGACAGAGATTTGGCCACCGATAGATTTATTGCAATGACTTCGTTATCGACCAAAAAGATATTTGACGTCAATTTATCTAAAATGAAACAAAATTTTAAAACTCTAAAAATCTTAGAGGAAAACATATTCATCAAAATATCCTTTCTTTCTCCTACAAAATCAATTTTTTGATAAAAAGCAACCATTTAATCATGTATTTGACGTCATTTTCTTATTTTCGATTCTTGTCAGTGCGCTTACATTTTTTGAAGTCTCGGTATATATATAACATCTTGTCTGAGCAAGTGTGAATAGTTATGGGCAAACCATACAAACCAACTTTTGATAAAAGTGGCATCCCATTAATGCTTCACTGGTCACCTCAAGATGTTGGCAACTGGGTCAAGAACACATTAAACTATCCCCAATATGAAGATTGCTTTATCAGCAATTTTGTCGGTGGCCAAAAGCTGATTTGGATTGATGCTGATAATTTGGTTAAATTGGGAGTGACTGACTTCAAACATATTAAGGTAAGACGATTTTTTGCTTATGGAAACTTCTTAGTAAAATTGAGAAACTTCATTTCATAATAACTAGCATTTAACCCATAGATTTATAAAGCCCGTAGGGCTAGATGTCAAACTTTAACTGAAAAATGTGCCGTGTTTAGGTAGGAAATCCTACCTAGATCGCGTCTGGTCGCGTGACAATACAATAGAATTTCAGCGCTTGACCAATCAGAAGGTTCGCGGGTTTTCGAAAACAACAACAACAATATTTTTTCCGATATTCACTTTTTTTACCTGCGATGTCTTAAAGCACGACATCTAGCCCATCGGGCTTTATAAATTTATGATTTTACCACCCCCTCCACTCTAAAGGCTCTAAAGGTGACAAAGAAAATTGTGAAGCATAAAGGTTCTGAAAAGAAGAAAACAATTAATTCTATTAAATTCAACTTACCTTGATAAGGCTCTTCGTTCAAACTCGCTAAGCTTGGACTTGAAATGTTCCTCATCTTCTCTTTATAATTTGGTATTTCTATTTCAAATATGATTTTCATTCTATTAATATTTATTTAGCCTTCTATCTTTGAACTTTTGAAATATAAAACGTGCTTAGGGTGCTGTGCTTGGATTAGTGTTTCTATGGAAACAACAATATTCAAATTTCTCGATCAATCAAAAGTTACATGCGACGGTTAAAAAGCTTGTTCAGCTATTTTTTGTAAAACAATGTAGTGACTTTCGGAAGTTATAGTTACAAAGTAAAGGTTGCAGTATTTTGACAACTTCTTTGTTAGCTTTTTTCATTCCGAATTCTGTAACCGTTCTAAAATTTAAACCAACGAGTAGAAGCCCGAAGAGCTAGCAGCGAATCTCTAACCTTTCTCAGGAAGGAAAAGTGAAGCCTTAAAATATGCGCCCCGCATTTTTGATGACGGACTGAGTCGAGCGATTTCGTTGTTTTCGAATGGTACATTTTTAAAAATCTTGCGCAGTCCGCGTGGATTTTGTGTGAAATCCACGCGTACTGCCCTAGGCTGTGCAACTTTGGTAGGACTTAATGGCTTCAAATCCTACCAAGGTAAAGTATAAAAAAAAATTTCCGAGGTTTTTTTTTGCAAATTTTAGCCATTTTCCAGGGGGTATCCTCTCATTTCCAAAAATATTATTTTGACTTAAAAAGATTCTTCCACCCCCCTGTATGGATTTTTAATGGAATAGCCCATTTCATTAATTTAAACCCTCTGCGGTTCGCGTCTAGAGAGGGGGCTCGACAAGACTCGTTTTCATATTAGAACAGATTGGCACAAGAGATGAGAAATTGTAAAAAAGCAATAAAATGAATCAGTGTGCTGTAATAAGGAACAGAGACCTTGGAAAAGAGATCTTATCAATTCTGCTTTAGCTGACGAAAAAACTTTTTTTTAAGGAGAATTTCAGATAGATTTTCAGAGCAATCTATTATAGTCGTTTGTAAAAAAAACAACAGTAATTATAATTAATTCCGAAATAATTATGTGTCAATTAGCTGAGACAAACAATTCAAAAAGATGTTTTGATCCGTCTGTGATGGAATGTAATATGACATTTATTCAACTTGCTCTCTTTGTCATGATCACGTCAATCTTGTCAATCTTAGAATTTTTGAAATCTTATCAGTTTGTTGTACACTGTAGTATCAAAATGGTAGACACGAAAACAGGCTTGTTTAAGATGAGAGAGATTTTGACTTTGATTTTGCTGCAAATGATTAGCTTTGCGAATGCATTGTTGGTGTTTATAGCTGAACAATTTGACAGAAAGCGAAAAGTAAAAAACAGTGCAAAGGTTTCCAAAGTGCTTTGGTGCACGCGCGTTGAACCAGTGTACACTGAATGTGATTTTGGAAGTGATGATTTTGTTTCGGTCTTCGAACAATTTGCAGACCCGAAAATTATCCTGAACGAGAGTGTTACGTTGTATGCTTTGACTGAAGATGAGGCTCTTTTTGTTGACACTGGTGACGTCACAATGATGCAAGCTCAACCTGGGTGGCTCTATTTATTCCAATGGGAATCAGCCAGGAAACTCATTTCCATGCCTTTAGATGTCTTCCTCAAAATGTCCGAACAAATCGATTTCCCGGACTGTCCGGTCATCAATATAGCGAACCATACCAGATGCGGAGGAACCTTAATGAGCAGAGTATTCCAATCCATCCCAAGTGCTTTGGTCCTTACTGAACCTCAAGCTTTGAGTTGTGTTGCTTTCTTCTCAGCACACAAAACATTCTCACCTGACATGATTCGGTGTTTATACGTCAGCACTCTGAAATGTTTGTTTAAACATGCGACTTTACAGAACCTCGATATTGTGTGCTTGAAATCGTGGCTGCCAGAGGTGTTTATTTTAGACTTGATGTTTGAAGCTACTCCTTTAATCAAACATATCTATCTTTACCGTAACCCTTTAACGTTCGTCAAATCATGGGAGAAACTGTTTGCTGTCAACCAGTTCCCTATGATGCCAGTCCACGTCGTCAAATCGAGATGTTATTTGTACCCAGTTCTTTCTAAGTCTTCTTTATTCACTGATGAAAATATCGGAAGAATGTCCTGGTATGAGAAATGGGCATTACATTGGATTCGATGTTACGCTGGCTTCGTGGATGTTCATAAGAAGAACCACTCTATTTCCACGGTCAGATTCGAAGATTTCATCTCAGATCCCGACCAAGTGATGTCTTTGATTTTCAAATATGTTGGAATTAACGAATCGCTTTTGCCAGACGCTAAATCGGTTTTGAAATCCGATTCTCAGAAAGGCACTATTTACACGTCGAGATCTGGTGCGAAATTGAGGGCTAATTTGCTTACGCCCATCACCAAGGAATTGAAAGAGAAAGTTGACATTTTGTGTGATTTGTTTGACGCCCCTTCATTCTGGGGCGGTGATATTGAGCTACCGAACAAATTACAAAGTTGATTAGGCATTTTATTGTGTGGATATAATATTTTTTTGTAAATTTATGAATTTAAATCTTATTTTCTTTTATACCAACGATAACATTGAAATCACTTCATCATTATCTCCTTAATACATTTTCATGTCTTGGAATTTGTTTATCGATTGCTGTCTCCATTTTTTTTTTTACTATGACTACCTTAAACTTTGAATTGATGGAACAGTTTTTTGATCGATAACGACTAAGGATCTAAAAATCACAGACCAAGGTTAAAAAAGTTTTCAGGAATCGAGTTTAAACTAGGGTAGGGCGTCAACAGTCATTTTTGGGGCAAAGTCAGAAAATTCAAGATGTAGTGTTTTTTTTATGAAAATTTAACCTATTGTGAGGCATTCTGCGCAATTTTTAAGGTCAGAAGTTCAAAATTGGCCGAACCCCCCTGGGGGTACTGATTCGCACTACAGGCAAAAATTGGAAAAAATGGCATTTTCTGGCCTTTTCAGGCCTGTAAATATGTCAAAACTATTGCAAATCTTATTTTTTTCACTTGCTGTACTAAATTTTATGAAGAAACAACAAAATAATCATATTGGATTGAAAATTGTGCCCATTAGAGCCCTAAACGAGCCGTTTTGAGCCAATTTTGGGTAGCAAAATGCTTTTTAAGGCCAATTTTGCAAGCTCATAAACTTTAAACTGATTGAATCACATGCCTGAAATTTTCAGAGATGGAAGTCTTCAATAAAGTCTCTACGCAAAATGAATTCCAAGTTTTTCACTTTTTTCAAAAAATCATAATGGCGTCTTCAAAAATCGCTTTTTAGCAAAAAAAAATCATATTTCTCAAAAAATAGCATTTTTTAAGGCAAGCTTCTACAAACTGTGTTTAAATGCTGACTGAAATTTTTTTTGCAGTGATAGTATACTGGAGATACTCCAGGGAAATCAAAATCATTTGCGTCTGGGATGGCGGTCTATGTCCGCCATTATGGAAATAAAATCCCTGCTAAGAGCCATTTTTCAGGCAAAAACCCAAATTTGGACTGAAAAAATCTCTATAATGTCAATAGACATGGGTCCAAATTTTTTTGCAGTGATAGTCTTCTGGAAACACTCCAGGGAAATCAAAATTGTTTGGGTTTAGGATTTAGGTATATCCGCCATTATGGAATTGAAATATGTGTTAAAACTGGCTAAAATACAACGTTTCAAGCAAAAACCCCGTTTTTGAATAAAAATTGCTCTAAAATGACAATAGACATGGACCCAAGTTTTTTTGAAGTGATAGTATTCTGTGAATATTCCTGGAAAAACAAAATCATTTCAGTCTGAGATTTGTTTACATCCACCCTTATGGAAATGAAATCTCTGTTAAAATGCTATATATTTCCATCCGATACATCATAATTGACTAAATATTTTGTATATTATATTAAGCTTAGAATGTGAATTTACAATCCTTTAATTTAGAAATACTAGTTAAAATAAATTATTTAAAAAATCCCATTTCACTCAACAATTCTTTATAGCCCACTTACATTTCCATTTTCAAGACTTGTTCCGTCAAAAAAAGATTGAATTTTAGCTTGAAATATTATATACATTTTAAAACTGGCTTCAGTTTAAAAATTGCGGTCCCAGAAGCATGTTATACCTGAATAGTTTTTACAGACCACTATCACTGCAAAAAGATTTTAGGTTCATGTCTATTGCCATATTAGAGCAGTTTTTAAGTCAATATGGGATTTTTGCTTGAAATGTTGCAATTTAGCCAGTTTAGCACAGATTTCAATTCCATAATGGCGGATATACCCAAATCCTAAACCCAAACAATTTTGATTTCCCTGGAGTATTTCCAGAAGACTATCACTGCAAAAAGATTTTAGCTTCATGTCTATTGCCATTTTTAAGATTTTTCGAGTCAAAATTTGGATTTTTGATTGAAATATTGCGTTTCAGCAGGAATTTCAATTTCAAAATAGTGGATATACCCAAATCCCAAGCCCAGATGACTTTGATTTTCCTGCAGTATTTCCAGAATACTATCACTGCAAAAAAATTTGGACCCATGTCTATTGACATTATAGAGATTTTTCAGTCCAAATTTGGGTTTTTGCCTGAAAAATGGCTCTTAGCAGGGATTTTATTTCCATAATGGCGGACATAGACCCATCCCAGACGTAAATGATTTTGATTTCCCTGGAGTATCTCCAGTATACTATCACTGCAAAAAAAATTTCAGTCAGCATTTAAACACAGTTTGTAGAAGCTTGCCTTAAAAAATGCTATTTTTTGAGAAATATGATTTTTTTTTGCTAAAAAGCGATTTTTGAAGACGCCATTATGATTTTTTGAAAAAAGTGAAAAACTTGGAATTCATTTTGCGTAGAGACTTTATTGAAGACTTCCATCTCTGAAAATTTCAGATATGTGAATCAATCAGTTTAAAGTTTATGAGCTTGCAAAATTGGCCTTAAAAAGCATTTTGCTACCCAAAATTGGCTTAAAACGGCTCATTTAGGGCTCTAATGGGCACAATTTTCAATCCAATATGATTATTTTGTTGTTTCTTCATAAAATTTAGTACAGCAAGTGAAAAAAAAAAAGATTTGCAATAGTTTTGACATATTTACAGGCCTGAAAAGGCCTGAAAATGCCATTTTTCCAATTTTTGCCTGTAGTGCGAATCAGTACCCCCAGGGGGGTTCGGCCAATTTTGAACTTTTGACCTTAAAAATTGCGCAGAATGCCTCACAATAGGTTAAATTTTCATAAAAAAGCACTACATCTTGAATTTTCTGACTTTGACGCCCCACCCTATTTAAACTTCTTTTTCAAAATTTAACAGCTAAACCCTCTTTCGTTAGCTTTGTGGGAATTTTTAAAAAAATTTTTCTTCTCTTTCTTTGTAGATCATCACTCAAAGTATACGAGAGCTTCTTGGTATCGAAGATCCTCAATGGAGCCGATCCATCTCATTGCCACCGCGCGAGACCCTTTCGCATTTCTTGGAACGGAAATCAGTTCGCGGTGAGGAGAGTAAAAATTTAACGTTCGAAAAACATGTGCGTCAATTAAAAAAATTCATGCTTCATGACAGTTGATCGATTCTCTGACAATAAAGAATGAAATAAAGGACAAGGACAAAATTACAAAAAAAACTACTTCCATTTCTTGTACACCCCTGTCTCACATAATCTATAAAACCTCCTTTCCAATAAAAAACACTCTTAAATTGTCTTTTGCAAACTACTGTATTTCATCATTAAAGAATGAAATCGGGAAATCTCCCTTCATAGCTATCGTACTGGCTTTTTTGAGCTCAAAACGTTGGTTTTATTACTATGAAACCTTTTAGAATTGAAAAGATCCACGGACATTTAAGGGTTATCCTAGAGTTTAATCGCTTCCCTTGAAATGCAAAAAAGCGTCTGTTAATGGAGAATTATATTTTACAGAGCCTTAATACAATTGGGTACAATTAAACATGTCGAAGTAAAAGAATGAAAACATTTGTGTAATTCAGTAAACAGAAAAGAATATCATTTTTCAAAGATTTTTCACATTTCTAAATCAGAAAATGGAAAGTTTGTAAATCGTACAAACAGTTATAAACATTTATTGTTCTGTTATTTTCAACCTGAATTGGAAATCACTGCAAAATTCGTGAAATTCTTGATTACAGAAAATCTAAATAAGTTCTCCCCGATTCATTTCATCTCAATGCAAATCAGTGCAAATTGAAATGAGATTTTTTGAAAGATTCTTACTTATTGCAGATTTGCGAAACTTTTTGTAGATAAATAGACTAGTGTTATCAGAGTATTCTTTAAAAAATGTTCCACCCAAATTAGTTCGTCTGTTTTAAGACGTAATTCACTTTTAATTAAGGTAGAAAATAGAAATTAAATAAAGATTTAATCACGATTTAATTCAGTTGAAAAATTTCCGATTTTCATTCGATTTGTTTACATGATAAAGAAAAGAACAATAAACAAATTCAATTCTTTTGTACTCACTTTCAGCATAAACAAAAAGTAATTCTCAATTTCCGAAAATTAGTTTTCAATTTTCAAATTACATGGCTGGTTAGTTCGTCTCTGCTAACAAATGTAGACAAATGAGGCTTCCTTATCTGAGAATTGTTCGAGACAATTTGTTTTTTGTTCGAACGTTCGAAACAACCAAAACAATCGGCTCATCTTCGTTTTGTTTTTATTGCTTGTATAAACTTTATAAAGAGAAGAAAATTTAAAGAAGCAATTAAAAGGCAATAAAATCCTCGTTAAATTTGATTGAATTTATTTAGATTACCTTTTGATAAACTCGAATGGTATCTAATGGCAATTTTGTTATAATATTTGACAAGTTGATGGAATAGACCGTTGGAAATGTTCGAGGAGAAGTTGGTATCAGTTATTCGTCGAACTCGTGATCAAATCTTATGGCTAGTCCTCCTCCTCGCGATATTATATTTATTGATTCTGAACTTATATTATGCTGACCAAAGATACAAAGTCGTGATTGAGGACACTGACGATGGAAAGCCAAAATGTGCGACTTCGTTAAGCCAGATGCAAGAAGAGGAATTGAAGACGGATAACAAGCCTCAAGGCGAGCTGGAAGAGTTACGTCAGAAGGTTTTGATGTATGAACGATTAAATAAGTTGTTGGAATTCAATTCTTGGATGAACCAGCATGGCTCGAAAATGCGTCAAAATATCTTGATTTTATCCAATCAGTATTGCGGAAGTGCATTGCTAGGTGAAATGTTCAATCAAAATCCACAAGTTTTTTATCTGTACGAACCTTTGAAAGCTCTTGATTATTATAAAGAGAATCGTCCATCAGATGTTTATGACTCCATGGTTACTCAACAGCTCGATGGAACTTTCCAATGTAAATTTGATGAGCTCTCATATTATACGAACTTTATGTCTTTTCAATACAGCTCTCTGAAAAGTCGTCTCGCAAGCCGGGCTCTTTCCGCACCTCCGCTTTGTCCGGAAACTAATTCCCGTTCATTTTACACTATCCGAATGTGTACACCATTGAAACCACAAACAACGTCTGCAATATGCAAACTTCACCAACATACAGTCGTCAAAAGTATTCAATTCTCTGAAGTGCATAAATTATCATATTTAATGGACAAAGATAGTAGTGATTATTCATTGAAGGTTGTGCACTTAGTGCGTGATCCGCGCGCCATTGTTTACACTCACTTACTAACCAACCCTAACATCTCACGAATGGTAAACAGTACGGATCATTTAAGAGAATACTCCAAAAAACTTTGTCGTGGTATGCTCATTAACATAAAATATGCCATTACAGCTCCTTCGTGGCTTCAAGGGAAATACACTCTACTTCGATACGAAGATCTTGGTACAAATCCACACCAAATAGCCGAGTTGGTTCATAAATTTGTGGGTATTCCCATGGCTCCACAGGTGCGCTTATGGTTGGATAAAATCGCTTATGGTTCAGGCGGTGATAGCAGCCGCCTCTCGTTCATGAATTCACAACCAAGCTCGTCCTCTTCAGGGTGGATGGAAGAATACATGGCTAAGAACCTGACCAACTCAGTACACAATTGGCGCACACAATTGCAGTATCAGGCGGTTAGGATGATAGAGACTGAATGTTATGAAGTGATGAATTTGTTAGGCTACAAAATCGTTGATGACGAGGAGGAATTGACGACACTCGAAACCTCTCTCGTCGATTGAATGTAAAACATAAAAGTGGTTGTCTCAAAATTATTGGGTACTGCTCATTCGCTCGAAAGCTGTCTCTTTGATTGAATATATAAGACATAAAAAGCAACAGTACATCTGAAAAAAAAATGGCGAGGTCTTAAGTATCTTAAGTGTATTTATTTTTCCGGGAATTAAATTTGACGGGTTTTGGTAAATATTAAATACCCGCTAAATTTGATAAAATCTTTTTAGGATAGAAATTCTATCTAAAATGAGCATTTTTAAGTAAAAACTTTCAAAATACCAAATAATTTTTGATTTACAAGTGCCTAAAATTTCCCCACACGCCTAATTAAATCCCTGTCAAAAATCGCATTTCGGCCAGCCGCCAAATTAGGTACACGCCAAAATTAATAAACTCAAGGTATATCCCAATACTTTCATGTCTCATTTTTCATGATCGGGAGGACTATGGAGACCTATTTTATCCCATTCAATACATCCCCAAGTTCCAAGCCGTTCACTTTGAGTGGATTTCAGAATTGGACGTATCAATCACAGTACCCTAACATGGAAAAGTGCAACGGCCTTTTGTTTCATGCTATAATGTATAATAATGTTTCGATTGCGGTCGAATAATGTATAATATGTATTTTTTGATAGATTGTTAGTATTAGATGTTAGTTAAATTAATTTTGTAAGACTGATGAAATGTGTTAAAAATAAATCATCGTTTCATTAACGTTATTTTCAACCCTTCTTTTTGATAAAACCATGACTTGTTAAACGGTATTTGACGGTAAGCAATTCAAACGTTGTTTCATGTTCAAACCTTTGCAAGTTTTTAGGATCGAGGATTCGGGAGATTTTATTCCAGGGCTAGGTGGATGAACTTACATCATAGCTTTTATGAAAACACCCCCTTCTCACAGACAAGTCAGATAATTCAGTGGGGATGGGAAAAATAGTAAATATTTTGCAGTGAAAATTGGTTTATTTATTATTCTCAGTGGGACAAAAATTGGAGGATAATTTTCCAGCGGGACAATATTTTGGCCAATTTTTCCGGAAGGGTGTATGAAATTTACGGTCAATAAGAATACAGATGAATATTTATTTCAAAATGGCTTGTTCTTTTACGACTGTTCTTTTTTCAAATCTTTTGAGTTAAATAATGGTTGAATGAAGACTAACTTCATTTTTTTTTACAACAAAGTTCTTTTGAAATATACAATGTCTTTAAATCAAACAATAAAATTTACATAAATATAATGGTTTCCTACTGCTACAATGGTTTCTTTTAACAGCGATATTATCATAATTTTTCTTTTTTATAGGTATACTCAGGTATAATGTTCTCTTGAATATACTTTGTTTAGTCAACTTCTTCGACAGTTGGTCCACCTTGAGACATGTTGGATTGGCCAGCTCCTGTTGCTCCACCTTGATGCAATTTGGTCATGATGGGTCGACAAACGTTCTCCAATTCGCTTTTCTGGTGTTCGAATTCCTCCTTTGATGCCAGCTGATTGCCATCAATCCATTGCAAAACTTCTTGGCATTTCTTGAGGATTGTCTCTTGGTCACCTTCACTTAACTTCTTTTTGATGTTTGAGTCATCAACAGTGCTTTTCATTTGGAAGGCGTAGGCTTCAAGTGCGTTTCTTGCATCCACTCGTTCCTTTTGCTGCTCGTCTTCCGCACGATGTTTCTCAGCATCCTGTACCATCCTCTCAACCTCGTCCTTGGATAATCGACCTTTATTGATGGTAATGTGTGCATCTTTGCCAGTGCTCTTGTCTTTGGCTGTCACATTTAAAATACCATTAGCATCGATATCGAAAGTAACTTCGATCTGCGGTACACCTCTTGGGGCTGGTGCGATTCCAGAAAGTTCAAATTCTCCAAGTCGATGGTTATCTTTGGTCATACTTCGTTCACCTTCAAAGACTTGGATGCTGACACCGGGTTGATTGTCGGAGTACGTTGTGAAGGTTTGAGCTTGATTGCATGGGATTTTGGTGTTTCGTTTGATGAGTGACGTCATCACTCCTCCAGCTGTCTCAATACCAAGTGATAAAGGAGCCACGTCAATCAATAGTAGATCTTTAACAGCATCGTCTTTTGAGCCAGTCAAGATGGCAGCTTGGATGGCAGCTCCATATGCAACAGCTTCATCTGGGTTGACAGAATTACAGAGGGATTTCCCGTTGAAATAATCTTGTAACATCTTTCGGATTTTCGGGATTCTTGTTGATCCTCCAACCAAAACGATTTCATGAATTTGTGATTTATCTAACTTGGCGTCTGCAAGGGCTTTTTGTACCGGTTCCAACGTCTTCTTGAACATCTCTGAGTTTAGCTCCTCAAACCTTGCTCTGGAGATAGATGTGAAGAAATCAACTCCGTCGAAAAGGGAATCGATCTCGATAGAAGCTTGAGCTGTCGAAGAGAGAGTTCGTTTGGCTTTTTCGCAAGCTGTTCTTAAACGTCTGATAGCTCGTTTGTTGGATGTGATATCTTTCTTGTGTTTTCGTTTGATCTCCTGAAGGTAGAAAGAGAGAAACAAATTAGTCAATGCACTTACTTGAAAGAAAAAGAAAAATTAGTCAATCTTAATGGATATTCTCAAGAATTGTCGACTCATCCAACACAATTCAGTGGAGTAGGCAAGAAGTGCGCAAAATAGAATTTCTTGATAAATAATTAAGTCTCACATACCATGTTGATCTAAAATTAGGTCCGATGCACTACTTTTTTAACCGGTGTTGTCAAATGTCTCGATTTATGCAAAGCTGATGCTTTTATTTATAAAGATTTATTATCTTATACTCCTTAATGACATGAATAAGAGATGAAAAAATTATGATTGAAGGACTTACGGCTACGAAATGTTCCACCATTCTGTTGTCAAAGTCTTCGCCACCAAGGTGCGTGTCGCCACGGGTTGATTTCACTTCAAAGACTCCATTATCAATTGCCAGTACTGAGACATCAAAGGTGCCACCTCCAAGATCGAAAATCAAAACATTTCTTTCGTCATCAGTGAACTTGTCAAGGCCGTAAGCAATTGCTGCTGCTGTTGGTTCATTAACAACACGCAAGACGTTCAAACCAGCAATCACACCTGCGTCTTTTGTGGCTTGTCGTTGGCTGTCGTTGAAATATGCTGGGACTGTAATGACTGCATCTGTAACTTTCTCTCCCAGATAATTTTCAGCAGTATCTTTCATTTTTGATAAAACCATTGATGATATTTCTTCTGGAGTATAAATCTTTCGTTCCCCTTTGAAATCGACCTGAAATGAAAATATGAAATATGAAATTAAATGTCAATTTATTGTATACAACTGATGTGCAACAAAAAATAAAAACATTGAGTAATAAAGAAAATAACACATTATAGGATACTGATGATGGCAAGTTCTGATTGCTTTTCAATAAGCTATTAGAGTTAACAAAAAGAATAAGACTGACTGAAAATACATACCTCAATCTTTGGTTTTCCAGCTTTGTTTGCAACTTTAAATGGCCATAACTTTATATCCGATTGGACTGTTTGATCCACAAAATTTCTACCGATCAATCGTTTTGCGTCGAAAATGGTGTTAGTAGGATTCATAGCAGCTTGGTTTTTTGCTGCATCACCAATGAGACGCTCAACGTCATTGAACGCAACATAACTTGGCGTTGTTCTGTTGCCAGCATCATTCGCGATGATATCAACTTTTCCATTTTGAAAGATCCCAACACATGAATAAGTTGTTCCAAGATCGATTCCTACTGCTTTTCCCATTTTTGTGATGTTTTTCTTCTCGTGAATTCTAAAGTCTTTATTTTTCTCGTTGTTGTCAACTTTTAACTCTTGTTTGAATATGACATTTCTCAGATTTACTCTCTTTATATATTGTTTGGAAAAATTCCAGAATCATCGAATTCGCTGTGTTTCTGGTTGAAATCTTGCTGCGACCCAGAATATTCTCGTACTTTCGGTTTTGTTCAAGTCTGCCATATTTGTTGTTGTTTCCATTGCATAAATTATCTAGAATAATTTTTTTTTTCTAGAACATGCGAGATTCGACCAATGAGATTTATTATACATAGGTTTTGCATAATTTATGCAGATGTTTTCGTGTATTTTTACACACATTCAAAACAAAATTGGGAAAATTCAAAATGGCGTTTAATTGCTGAGATTTATCGAGATTTTTCTAGAATTTTGAGTTTCAAACCGTTTCTTTGACCTTAGAAATTCTTTCGTTGTCTATCTTATCTACTAGTGACTCAGGATAGAGGTATTTTTCATAGGGTCTCTAGACCACGAGGGAGCCACGACTAAAAACCTTCCAATCAGTATCTCCAGCTTCGATCCTCATCATCTATCTCTCCCGTCACCGTCTACATACGTACTCTATATGTATGACTATGTACTACATAGTCATACATATAGAGTACCCTACCCAGTTGGCGACCGAAATTTTTTGATTCAAATTTTTCACTTACTTTTTACTTTTTTGAAAATCCTTTTCGACCAACGGTTAGACAACTTTTAACATGCTCTTCGTGTTTGTTTTGATATTTTATTTGAGGCGATCTTCTTAGAATAAAAAACTTTCGAAGCGAGCGGTACTAGTGCCCAGTTCCCGACCGACGTACCAGTCTGCGACCGATCGCGAGTAAGAAAAAATCAGTGCTCTACTTGCAGGTAAGGTCGTATTAATTGATCAGGATGATAAAAAAACTCATAAGCTTTCCCGTATTACATTTATTTACACTCGTTCTTTTGTTTTAAAATAGCTCACTTACATTTCCCTTCGGGAACTGGGGAGGGGACTCTACACCTGCATGATACAAGCACAAGACTACCGTCGTTTTGTATAAGATTCCCATTTCAGCACTAGCATTCTTTTTGCCAGTTTTCTAGCAGTTAAGTCACACTAGCGTCCCGCCAAAATGCATATCAAAGATTAATGCTGCGAAAGCGCTATATCGTTTACTTGACTCTCGAGCAAAAAAATGCACCGCAAAACTTCTAAAGAGATTCATGAAAAAATAACCCGGCGCTTTTTAATGAAATTAACATTTTCAAAAACTTTGAGAAATTGCCTAAAATTTGAGCCATAGATGAAAAAATTTGAGCCAAGCCAACCTTGAAAACTAATTTGAAGATCAACTTCACAAGAAAAAGATCTACGGGGGAGGCGGAACCCACCTAGATCCGCGCACCGCCGGATAGGCTATTTCCCGGAAATTTTGCCGTACCTCAAACAATGACCCATTTACATGTTCGGAATTATTTTTACTTTAGCGTATAAACAAGGCCTTAAAAATCGAAGCGCTGTCTCGGGAATTGAATGACAAAATTTGGTTGGTTGATATTTGGCTGCTGCACATTTTATTTTGTTTCAAACTTTCAAGTTTTAATTAATTGTCTTGCAAACTTGATTCAGGCAACTCTCATCCTTGTTGTGCAAATACATCCTGTAGATGACTGATGTTGTTTTTTCTAAAAGCTAGATTTCCTAGTGTGACTAACTGTCTAGAGAAAAAAGACCAGGCAGTATAAATAAAACTCCTATATATCAAGAAGATTACAGGATTTGGAGTGCGGGCAGATTTTACTTTCGTTTTCAGTGGTGTTTTTCAATTTCAAACCAACATCTTAGCAACGGCGTGCTTGCCCATAGTTACAGGGATTTGTGAGGGGCTCTATCTTTCAATTCCTGCATTACTAAAAATAGACAAAAAGAACAACAAATTTCATAAAAAATGACAAAAAAAAAAACAACAAATTTCTTATTTTCCCGTCCACAGGTGCTGTGGTACCTACTTCTATTTCTATTTCTATTTGGTTGAGTTGCAATAGGCTTTAGAGGCCTATTCTCGCAACTATAGACGCTTACTAATGAGCGTCCCGTCAGCACCTTGAACTGACTACCCAATTCCCCTCACATGGCATGGGTTGACCCGGGCGAAGGAACGTTCACTTGCCAAGTGAACTGCCGTGAGTGGGAATCGAACCCTGGCCCCTGCACAGAAGCCAAGGTCAACTACCACTATACCACGGCACCTCCTACCTACCTCTTTGTACCTCTTTTTGGCTTCTGCTTGAACTGCTCATCCAACTTGTTGAGTCCCATGCTTCAACATTTCCTTTAGGCTGTTGGATTCGGCTTGCCTAAGGTTGAAATAGTGGGCAAGCAGTGGTTCATCCAGAACAGTTGTGAGGAAGGTGTCTAAGTGTTTTTTGAATACTTCTTTGGGTCAAATCTCTTATTGGTCTGGGAAGTATGTTGAATATAATCAAGGGCCTTCTTGGGAAAGACTTCCCCTCCAGATATTTTTGTGTTTAATATTGACAGCTTTTAGATCACAAATTCTTCCCAATCTCTGATTTATATAGCAGGAAATGCCTCCTTTACTTTCGTCATAATCAAAATTTGGGACGTACCTTCAATGACGTTCCAGGTATCAATTATTTGATACTGCTCTCTCCGTCTTTCAAGGCTATACAGTTTTACTGATTTGAGTTTTTCCCAATAATTAAGATGTCTGAGGGATGGAATTCCATGTAAAAATGATTTCTGAACTACTTCCAGTTACTGGACAAGACCACGCTTCCAGGGAGACCATAGTTGAGAACAGTAGTCCAAATGAGGGATGGCTAGTGCTTTCCGTAAAGTTAACATGGTTTCAATTTTCTTTGATTTGAATGTGCAGTATATCCATACACTTATATTTTTTTATTTGTTCTTGGATATGCTTCTCATAAGTCAACTGAGTGTCTAGGGTGACTCCAAAGTCTTTAACTTTGTCTTTATTTTCTATCGACGTTGCTGTGTCAGAAAAAAATATCAAGAACTTTGCTTCAGAGCGTCGTTTTTCCCGTAGACAAGGTGCTCAAATTTAAGACCATTCAGCTGCATGTTGTTGTACTCTAATCCTTCGTATACATAATTTCTTTTCCCCTAATTCCAACAATCCATCTCTAATCAAGTCAAGTAGCAGAGGGCACGCGATCTTATAATTCAAGATAGATTTATTTTACTTTAAAAGAGAAATTTTTAACCATTGTACTACTTACTTTTGGTTACTTTTGGTTGTCTTCGAGCTTCATGCTCTGGCAAGAAACTTTCTGCTTCACACCACAATGCTGCATCCATCAAACCTGAATAAAGGAAGGATTTCGGCAACTAAACAGTTCTCATGTCAAGAATGGAGTTAGAGTCGGCTCTCCTGCACCCTGTGAAACCATGGATCTGTGGCTCGTCTGGGATCGAACTGAGGTGTCTGTCTAGAGAGTTTTTGAACTTTTCGACTGTAACATTCTTCATATCTCTAATACTCTTGGGCATTGAATTGAATAACTTAGCACCTTGCACAACAAGCGTGCTATCATGTAGTTTTGAACTATGGGTGCGAACACACATCCTTCCCAATCTTGGGAGTTCCTTGAATTGAAATTTATTGTTGATGTTTGGAACCAGATTTTCAGCTATTTTCCATGTATACAGGATCCGATATCTCTCCCTTCTTCTTTGAAGTGAGTAAAGTTTTAGCTTTTTCAGACAATCCCAATAGTTTTTTGGAGTGCCAGTTATTCTTTTGAGAAATGATTTTTGGATTTCTTCTAATCTTTGGGTAGAACTGACAGCACTTGGACTCCATAGGACTGAGCAATATTCAATGACTGGAATAACCAATGATTTGTAAAGAGTAATCATTAGTTGTGGTAAACGCGAAGAGAAAGTCCGCAGAATCCAGGAAATCAAGTTTTTTGCTTTCTCAATGACTGAATTTATTTGATGTGTAAAGACAGCATCATCTGACATTAGTACTCCCAGGTCCTTCACTAATTTCTTCCTTTCGATATTTTCTCCTGAAGGGGATTTGTAGTGAGTTTGGTTTTTTATTTCTTCATCTGGACCATAGCGTAGAAGTTCAAACTTTGTGTCATTTAGTTTCATGTTGTTTTCTTCAGTCCAGTCATAGACTTTTTCTAGTTCTTTTTGAAGAATTTCAACATCCTTTGTGTTTTTGATTGATTTGGTGGCACGTGTATCATCAGCAAATGATTTCAATATACAGTACAGTACTTTTTCATCAATGTCACCAATCAATATTAGAAATATAAGAGGTCCCAATACACTGCCTTGAGGGACTCCTGAAATTACTTTCTGGGCTTTGGACTTGACACCATTTACTATTACTGTTTGATATCTTTCAGTAAGGAATGATTCAATCCATCTGTGGATTGGTCCGGATATACCCAATTGCTTTAATTTCCCAAGTACAACTGCATGATCGACTTTGTCGAAAGCCTTTGAGAAATCAAGGTAAACAACATCTGCATTCAAACCCTCATCTAATATGTCAAGAATGAGGTCGTGTTGCTCGAGAAGCTGACTAAGGCAGGATCTCCCACTTCTGAAACCATGTTGGTTTGGATTGAAAAGGTCATTGTTGTTCATGTGATTTACAATATGATTTCTCAATATTTTCTCGAAAATTTTTATCACATGCGAGGTGAGTGCAACAGATCTGTAGTTGGCAGCCAGAGATCTGCTTCCTCCTTTGTGAATTGGTGTTATGGTGCATTTTTTCAGTTCAGTTGGAACAAGACCTATTTCTAGGCTTTTCTTCCAGAGTAAACACAGTGGAACGGATAACTCATCTTTGCATTTTTTGAGAAACATAGCTGGAAATCCATCAGGTCCTGCAGAAGATGATGGAGACAGCTCATTTATTGCTTTAACGATGGAGTCTTCTGTTATGTTAATCTCATCAATCTTGACGTTTGTTTTGTCTTGGTTAGGTTGTGGTTGTGGTTGCTTTGGTTTACTGAACACTTTAGCATATTGGTCGGCTAAGAGATCAGCCATTTCTTTGCTTCTTTGTGTAAGTTCTTCATTGCAATTCAATAGGGGTCCGATATTAGACCGAATTTTCGATTTCTTTTTTGCATAGGTAAAGAAATATTTTGAATTCTTTTTAATTGAGTCAATCACTTTGCTTTCCACGTGACGCTTTGACTCATTAAAAGATTTTTGAAGTTTTTTCTCAATTTGTAAAAGTTCATCTTTTATCTTGTCTTTCTTGGATTTGGAGTTGGTGTGTAAAAGTATTTTTGTAATTTTTCTTCTTCTTTTTGTAAGAGAGTGACAGTATCTCTCAGCTTTTGATTTCGTTTTTGATGTGGTCTTGGCCTTCACGGGAACTCTGCTTTCGCATATTCTGTAGCATATGTTGTTTCCAAAATAACATCTGGGTCTTCAGTATCGAACTCACTTGGCCAGTTGACATATTTGAGATCATCTTTAATAGTTTCCCAATCAATGTCATCAGCAAAATAATTCAGTGTGTTGAATTTTGTGCGTGGCTCTTGTTGATCGTCGTCCAGAAAGGAGTTTTGAACTTTCAGAGTTGTTGATACTAGTACAATTTCGTGATGTGATGTGCTTTGCAATACATGTAGCTGTGTATTATTTGTTCGTTGTTAGTGAAAACAAGGTCTAATGTATTTCCGTCCTTGTGTGTTGGCAAATCGATATATTGTGACATGAAGAATTCGTTGCAAAACTGATTCAAAGAGTTTAGAATAAGACGGTCGTTGATAGTACATCCTGATTTTGGAAGGCCCTCAGGCCAAGCTGCTTTTGGAAGGTTGAAATCACCTCCAAAAATGATATTTGGTACGGTTTCTAACTTTGAAAGTGCATGTTTTACACCATTGATAGGAATGATAAAATCATTTGCGGTTGAAGGATTACCATTTGCTTTGTCGTCAGGTTGTCGGTAGACTACCAGGATAGCCAGATTTTCGATGCTTGAGTATAGGCAAAGAAGTTGTACACTGGGCGAGTAGTGAGAATAGATTTTTTCGCATGAAGCTGCAATATCATCCCTGACATAAAAACAAACTCCACCAGTAAATCTGCCTCTAGATTTCTTCTTTCTTGTTGAATCACATCGGAAGGGAGTGAAACCTTCTACTTTAAGTTCTGCGTCTTTATGGTTATATAACCAAGTTTCTGACAATCCAACAAAAAGTTGGTTTTCATTACAAACATTATCTTTAATAAAGGGAACTTTGCTGGGTACTGTTTGTGGACAAAGCCCTTGTATGTTAAAAAATGCAAAGCTATTCACTACTGGAATGTTTGCATTGGGTTGAATGGTAGTTGAGGGATTTGGAATGGTGGTCTGAGCGGTAGTCCTTGTGGGGGTATCAGATGAGTCTGTTGTGGAGGTATTTGGTGAGTCTGTTGTGGAGGTATTTGGTGAGTCTGTTGTTGAGGTAATTGATGAGTCTGTTGTAGGTTTTGTACTTGAAATTGAATGTCTTGGATTTTCTGTCCCAGTGTTTCCAGAATTTCTTCCTTCAACAGACGAATCACATCTAAAAAATGACCAGGCTCTTGTTTGTTATTGTTTGATTGTTTGTTATTGTGCGCTACACTACTTTTCACAGTTGGAGGTTGTCTTTTTGTTCCTTTTACATGAGCAAAACGACAGGATTCTGAAAAGCATTCTCCTTTCCGAAGGGAATCTAAACACATTTTTGGATGAAAGTCCTTGCATTTAGTTCCAAGGTTACATCCTCTTGGTTGCCTTGTTCTATGTTGTGTGAACTTGCGACACATTTTAGGGTGAGTGTAGTTGCATTCCTTTCCTTTTAGGCCATGCTTGCATGTTCCATTTTTGTAAAATTTGCAGATTTGGGATTTCTTTTCATTATCTTTGATTTCGCCTCTTCTTGTTTTGTTGGTTTCGTCAGCTTCAGTATTTATTGGATGATGGTTGTTCTGAGTTTGGGATGTACTTTTTGTACGTTTTTTACGCTTACTATTCCCTTCTTCATCACTTGGAATGGTAGTAACTTTACAGGGATCGCTACTATATGTGTATGTGTAGATATACCCCTTGGGGTGGTTAAAAGAGAAAGATTATTATTAGACCCTTGTGGCACACCTGAAATAACATCTGTTTCTGAGGACAACGTTGCGTTTACCGAAACTCTCTGTGTTCGATGAGTCAAAAAGGATCTGATCCATTCAAGGAGTTTACCGTTTATGCCATTTTTCTGAAGCTTGTGTAACAAAATGGTATGGTCTACTCTATCAAAAGCTTTACTGAAGTCTAAATAGATAACGTCAATGTTGTTTCCATTTTCTAGATAATGGATCAGTCTTTCGGTGTGTTGAAGTAATTGACTAAGACATGAGCGGCCTTTCCTAAAGCCATGTTGCTTATTTCTGTATTCTGTATCTTGGCTCGTACAATCTTTTCAAAGACCTCTGAAACGTGGGATGTGAGGACAACAGGTCTATGGTTTTTCAGCAAGTCCTTGATTCCCTTTCTTGTAAACTGGGGATATACGTCCAGTTTTTAAAAGTTTTGGAGTGATTCCTTTGTTTAGTATGTTTCTCCAGATGGTAGAGCAATGTTATCTTTAGTTTTTAGCAGAAGAATAGCTGGAAAACCATCAGGTCCAGGTGCTGAAGTTGGTGACAGTGTACCGATTTCTTTGACAAATCCCTCGATAGTCAGCTGTATCTTCAAGTGTTGGTATTTGTGACTCAAGTGGATGAAGGTCGTAGTTTTGGTATAAGTAGTTTTGGTCATTGACCTTGGTTGCTGCACAGGCAACTGAGGTTCGATTCAAAATCGCAGCGGTTCACTTGACAAGTGAATGAACCTTCGCCCGGCTGACGGGGTGCTCATTGAAAGCGTCTATAGTTGCGAAAATAGGCCTCAAAGCCTCCTGCAACTCAGCCAAATAGGAATAGGAATAGGAACAACCCCAGTAAGTAAGTAAGTAAGTATTTATTTATTTACCTTTTTAACACATCTGAAAATGATACAAGAGGCGGAATCAACAAAATAAAAAGGAAGGAGACCGCCTTATAGCTAAGCTAATCAAATAAAGATGCGGCCACCTAAGTGCCGAAAAAATTGAAGCAATAAAAAATAGAATAAATTTTTATTTTATTTTTGCTTTCTTGGTTGGGGAGCGGAGGGGGTGTGCTCAGTATTCCCCAATACAGTGAGTGAAGGCAACTGACCGAAAGTGACTGTACCACCCCCAGTCAAGGCCTCCTTGGTCTTTTTTAACATTAGTTTGGATAGAATAAAAACACAACCAAACCTTCTGTCTTACGTTTACTCTTTCCTTCCCACTGCTTCCCAACAACTTTCGCTTTTGGTTATGTAGGTTTTAAAATTCACAAGTAACGAACCTCTAATAGCTTTATCTGAATAAATCTGGCTGAAAACCTTTTGTCAGGTTTGATTCCGTACATTTTTTATCAACGTGGTGAGCCGGTTTCCCCAATTTCTCGATAATTAAAAATTGGAACTTTCCCATGGGCGCAATTGGGCGTATCGCCATCGCAAAATATTTTTCGTGAAAATTTACCGTATTCTAACGCTAATATAATCTAGATAGGAAACAGATATTGAATTTGACTCTTTTTTTGCTCGTATTTCTAAATTTCCCGATAAAAAGAACTATTTACAAATGATTTTCTTTAGCGGGCCTTGAATTGATATTGACATATATAATGATGTTGTAATCAATGCCGTGCATATTTTGTCATCGCCATGCATATTTTGTCAACATCCTTTTCATTGGATAAATACCACTAAAATATACAAGATAAGTAAACATAATTTTATCGCCTGCGAGCACGACTTAGCTAAGCGCACCTTTCTTATTCATTATCTAAGATTTGAAGCGGGCAAAGATTACCGTGTAGGCTGATGGCGCACAAAGGTTATTTGAAGATATTTTCAGTCATAATCCAGGGTAAAACAAACTAAACATAGAAAGGGGGTATTCTTTAGTGCTCTATACGATCATCAGTTTTTTTCTTGAATTCTATGTTTAGATTTTTCTACCCAGCCCCATTGCTATGCACACGCGTCCTGTTGCTAAGACCTTTCCTTGAAATCGAAAGTGAAACCAAAATAATTTAACGCACACTGTTGTTCACGTAATATCAATAAAGTGAAAGGAAGCCCTGACTGACCACCCCCAGCGATTCATTTCTCTTTGTTTAGACGACCATAAAAAAATTGTACTATTCGCGTCACCCACCCGCATCATATTTTCTGCTAATTTTCCGGTGCAGACCTGGAAAAAACCCGGGAAAAGCAATTTGTTCTTTTAAAGTATAGTTTTTTTCAATCGCTTATGGCCATCGAAAAATCGTTTTGTTAGCGTCACCACCCGCCCCCGACTTACTGGCGCAATTTTTAAAAACCTGGGAATTTTTCCGATTAAACCAATAGAAAATAAAACTTTTTAATGTTTCTCTTTTTTGCACCAATTCTTTGAAATGAAAATATTTAAGATTTTAAGTTCCTCTTTTATTCAATGATTTTTTACGGCACTTTGTTGAAAATCTAGGAATGAGCTTGGGGGCAAAAGAATGAAAAGTTGTAAAATAAAAACAGTTATTTCCACCAAAAAAGTGTTTTCTTTTGCCCATATTTTCTTGGTCTTGATTCTCGCTTTATCCTGCCAAACAAACATTGACCTAAATTGTAAGCTGAAAATCGCCCCTGGTAGACTTCTATGTGTTTTATAGTTTGGAGAAAGGGAAAGAAAATTGATAAATAATCTTATTTATATTTTATATTTTTCAAATGAAGATTTAAGAATTAATAAACTAAAAAATTAAAAGATGGCAGCAGCAACAAACAAAACTGTGATGATATCTCAGTCCATCTATGATCAAGTCAGTCTATTTACTATGGGTTATCATTATTAAACCCTAATTATGTTAAAATATTTCCAGTTGATATCTCTTTTAAACTCGTTTACGAGTTGATATTAAGTAGAATTATCTTGTACATTTTTGTGTACGTCTCATAGAGTCAAAAGAAGGAGTCTGGAATTTAGGAGCAAGGCAAAATTTGTAAACAAAAAATATTTTTCAGTTCCCAGATATGTTACCGGATGTAGGAACGATGCATAAAAAATGGGTTTGGAAAGATGACATCAACTGTTTGGAACAAGTCAAGTCAGTACAAAAATTCTTTTTGTTTCAATATATGGAAAGATAGAAATTTCTTAGTTTGGGTTCTTTTTCGTTCTGTAGTTTAAGCTACTGGCAATTTTTAAAGTTTCTTCTTTTAAAAATTGTTATCATAACATCTATGAGAGAAGATTTAATATACGATTTTCAACAAAATTCAATGTTAATGACAAGAAGTTTTGCATACCATCAAGTATCCTTTATTTTTGGAACCAAAACATTTTTGGTTTTGAAGGATAATGTAACCATGTAATTTTGTTTTTAACAGCACCGGCAATCAAGCTACAACAGATAAGCAGCTCTTAGCATTTTCAAAAAACAAAAAACAACACAGGCATACACTAAGAAAAATACACTTTCAAGGGTAATGAGTAAATTGTTTTGTTTTTTTAATTTCTTCATTTTAATCTGGATCATCTTATTTTTCAATGTCAGTGTGAAACCAACTTTTCATGCATAACATGAAATGAACAAGACATTGCTGTAGTTAATTAATTCTAGGTATCATATTCCCAATTTACCGCATTAAGATTTGCATTCAAGTACGTTTAAGGTTTCAAGTAAGATAATCCCTTTCTAGTCTTTTCAAATCAAGGTGAGTGCTGGAAATAGGGCCATAAAAAATATATTCTCATGTCTTTATAGCCTGGCCCATATGAGTAGGAAGTCATATTTTAAAATATTTTGTTTTAGCCAACAACGCAAGAAATTAGATCCAAAGCATGAAAAAACCAATGCACTGTCACCAAAACCAAGCCTCAAAGTTCACGGATCTGAAAAGAGAGCAGTCACTCTGCAAGACGTCAAAAGTATTCTTTTAGTTTATCGAAATAGGGAATATGATTTATGTGGTGGTCTTTCAGTAGATTTGATAATGTTCAATGAAACTTTCTTAACACTGTTTTGTTTGTTTGTCAAAACTAACTTCTTGTGTCACATCTTTCTTGCAGGTGTCGCACTAGATTTTCTTTCGGAGAGTGGAGAGTTACCTGAAGCATTCCAAGAAAGTTTGAGGTAAAAACGTTTATATTTATCTTTTCCCGGTGATAGAAGAGTCTCTACCACTTCTTTGAGGACTACTCTACATTTTGCAAAATTATTCTGCTCCTGATAAAGGGAATCACGCAATACTCTTTATACTTTTACTAAGGATAATAATTGAAAAGAGACCTAATAATCATCCTTTTGTCTATGAAGTGTTGAATAAAATCTTTACTCATATATTAAATTCTAAGTCAAACAAATCCCCATTTCTTCATCCAGGAACAACCAGTTCGATGTTTTTCTTGCAGCAACACTTTACTACTTTGACATGTACTTCAAACGGATCGCACTGGACAGCAAACCCAAAACATTCGCAGCGTAAGCAAATAATATATTGCTGATAAATACGGAATTCCTTACGATTTTTAGTATCACGTGTGCTATGCCAGATGAAATTGTATCAATTTACTTAGTGTAATTTTAGCTAGCAGGAACAGTGAGGTAATTTGACTGTTTTTTGTGACTTAGTTATGGATTGCTTCGACACAGAAATATTCTTTCAAAGAAAATAAAGATATTATATTATTTAGCACGAGGATCCTGCAAATTATCAAAGAGTTTGAATGTTTTTCTTTTCAGGGAACCAAGTACAGCAGAAAAGAAGGCCGCAACTTCAGCATTGAAGAAAATTGATTTGGCGAGAAAATTGTTGGCTGAGAAATATTGTGCCTTGATATTGGGACTGGAAACGAGAGAGACACATCACATGGCTTGTGGAAGGTCAGGGTGTACTTTGTGCATCACCTTTCCTCGTTTTAGACGATAAAGTCGACAGGAGTTGAATGTTTAGTAGCTGCAATGCCTTCTTTGAAAATAATTTATTGGAACTTCTGATTTCTTAGAGACTTCACGTTTTTACCAACTACTTTAAAAATAAATGAAACAAAAGATTCCTGGAAAAACTCTATTCTTTGTTTACAGTTTCTTTATGTATTCATTTTTTTAGTCATCGAAAATCTTTCACAAAGAAGGACCGAATATTTTACGAGGTATGATTATGTTCTAAATTCATGATGAAATACTTAGAATGGACTGCATCCTTGACGCTTTGCCGATTTTCTTTTCAAGCTACCAACCATAAGCATGGTTTATTGCTCCCACGTATTGGATGATCAGAGCCGAGCGCAAATACAGGCTTTTTTTGCGGATCTAAATCTGAAGTTTCTGAGTACAGTAAAAGGAATTCGTTATTAAAGCAAAATCATTTCTGATCCTCCTTGATTCATGCGACTGTGGAATGATCTTTATTTCCTACGAACTGCAGTACGGTTGAGTTTCATTTTTTTTGTACCACGAAAAATCAACACTTTCAATTAAACTTCAATTGTGATAACTTGAAAGGAAGTTGTTCTAATTATTTTACTGTCTTTAATTTTCATCGTTTTCTTTAGACCTTGTATTCATATTGTTGTCTTGTGATTTGGGTCACTTTTCGAAGACGAAATTTGGATCCTATTCAAAAAGAGATGGGAAGGTATACAACCTATCAAACCTCTCATTTAACTTATGTCTCGACAACAGTTCGGGATACGCACCATTGAAATGACTTTACCACCCGATATGTTACTCTTACCATTTATGCAAACGGTATATTATAAAAGCTGTTGTCAAAAAAAGGCATTGTATTGTTATACCATGAACATTTATAAATTACTTTGCATAAGTATTGCTTCCCCTGGATTCCCTAGAGTTATGCTTTGGTAAAATAAGAATGATTGAATGTATACAATTCCCTATTTTTTTATTTCAAAGGTTATTTAGGAGTGATTCATTTAATCCATACGAAGAACCCGTGTCCAAAAATGGTAAGTTCGTCCTTTCTCATTATGCATTTTCCCTTAGTAGGTTAGGGTGTTTAATGTTTAGGTTTCTCTTCCCTGGATAGTCTTTTCTGTCCCAATCTTTTTCCTGCTCAAAACTAGAATGCATCAAGGACAGAGGACAATTCGGAAAGCGTTTTTATTTCTTTAGAATTTCAACTTGCATCAGACTTGGCCAACAAAGAAATTCATGAAGTCACTTTGGGTCAACCCTCCATACGCAAAAAGTAAATCGTTCTTCTTTTTCATCCCGATATACTGTGTATTGATGGTTTCAGAGGTGTCCTAATGGGAGATACAATTATTTTTCGATTTGGTTTGAGAATCAGTATTATTTACAATTCATGAAATATCTTCCCCTTTTGTTTTCAGTAAACGCCCGCCCATCTCCACCATTATAAAGTAAGTGATAAACTTTCTTGCATGCTATATTATGAAGTAGCGCGTTATGTGTGATTATTGAATTCAGAAGTTTGATCGTGTACAGTGGTATTTCAAAGGATGGAAATTTTGGGATGTGTTTCCTTCATTGCTTTCTTCTTCACTTTGTGAAAACGTTGGACTTAGTTGTTGTAGAGACTGATTTTTTACGTTTTGGGCGTCCATCGAAAAATATTTAATTCTGCAAAATACAGATTTTATAAAAACAACTCGATGGAAAGTTCAAGGAATTTGGTTTTCAACCACAAAAATTAGTTTCCAAACGTATCCCGCTGAAAAATGATCATTTCCGTTATAATTTCAGTCAACGTTCACCAGTGTTGGTTTCGTTACTTCCGACTCCTAAAGACAGAGGTGCTCACCTTCTCGATCGACGACAAACTATCTTTAATCATGTGAAGTAAGATCTCTTTCTCCACTCTATTTTAATTTAATCTCCAACAAGTCTCTGGTTGGCGAATCGTGAAAGCTTTTTATTGAATTTTCCCAATGCCTGGATTCGTATCTGGATTTCAAAAGTTATCGAGTTTAAAAACCTCAGGAGCACATTACACAAAACATGGGTTAGTTCTAATTCATCTTACACCAGATCATATTTTGTAGTTTTGATCTGTTAGAAACTATCTTCGCTCAGTTATTTTGCCTATTATATCTTCTCTCCAAATGGCTTTTTCTTAATCTTCACTCGCTGATTTTTATATAATATCCTCTCCACATAGTCTACACAATAGACAGATCCAGGCTTTTAAGCCTTACTCTACCTACTACGAAGATTAGGAGTTTTACGCTCGAAAAGAAGGAAAATATGACGTAGCCTACGACCCAGAATATTCGCATGGCTTGTTTCTACCTTTACTGATTCTTATTTACAGGAAAGATAAAGAAGAGGAAGAACTGACTGCTAACATCAATCCAATCACACTCAGGTAACAAGTACTCACATTGTCATTCCTAATAGTTCGTAATCTACACTCTATAAAATATGACTAATGGGAATAATCTTAACTCGCAATGTTCACTTTTTGTTGATGACACCGGCAAAAGTTCTAGAGATTCTTCCAAGTTATAGATCGTAATGTTTTCCTACTTTTGATTCAATATAAGAAGGCGACCTATTTTTCAATAAATATACACATTAAAAAGTAGCTCAAAATCGTTTGAAACCTCTACCGCTTTCACTTTCTTCTTTAATTACAATCCCTCAGAATTACCCTTAAAATTTATTTTAAAGAAGAAAGTGAAAGCGGTAGAGGTTTCAAACGATTTTGAACTACTTTTTTAATGTATATATTCATTGAAAAATAGGTCGCCTTCTTATATTGAATCAAAAGTAGGAAAACATTACGATCTATAACTTGGAAGAATCTCCTTTTATATGTCGACTTAGCTGCATCTCTCGTTTTTTCCAGTGTTGGGATCATTGGCGAGATGATATCAGGTTTCAATCCCTTCACACTGGCCCCTTTTGGCGACGACGCCGAAGAAGACGAAGAGGGCGAAGAAAGTCGGGGTCCAGTTACAGGGGAGCAAGGTGTCGACGAAAAACCAATGTACGTAGGAAGGTTATAGTGATATATTATAGAAGCTCGTGAACCTTGCATGAATCTTAGGAGGGTGAACACTATGTATTTTATTGTCATTGAAAATTGGCGAAAAGTATTGATTTGACTATAAAACCTCGTATACTTTGTATTTCCCTTGTATGTGACTGGTAAGGCCTTCGAAAATCCCATTGTCGAATTATTCAACAAATGAATTTATTGGGGGCTTTTTTTAGAATTAAAGACTCGTGTTGACATGACCACTTTTCCATTACTTATAACATGATCGTCCATTTAATGGATCTGATCAGGTCGAAAAGGATTTATAAAAGTCTACTATTAATTTCCGTTCTTACTTTCTTACAGGCATGCAAGTCCCAGTGAATACAACGAATAACAAGAATGCATTGATGAAGCAAACCATACCAGGTATTTTGACATGATCTTCTTCGTCAAGGTGAGAGAGGTTGTTGTTTTTAATTTTTTAAAGTAAGTTGTAAATAGGTTTTATTAGATTATGCTGTTTTGATAATAGTTTTCTATACATTTAACTTATTTTCTAGTGACATAAAAGTGTAAATTTCAATTATTTTTTTGTGACATATAGTGTAAATTTAATTTATTTTTATCCTTGTTTTGTTAATATTTTTGATTTAATTGATTGGAAGAATCTGGACAATGACGGTCATTATGGAACGAATTGAATTGTTATTTTCCGAGGGATTGAAGATTGAAGGTATTGTTTTGTTATTAGGGAAGGGGGATAAGTGTCTCTCCCATTTTCAAAGATTAAAAACAATTCTCTTGGTTTAAGTCTAAGTATAGATTATTTTCAAACCTGCTCCCAGAAAAGAACGCCCTCTAGAGAATGGATTTTTATTCATCTTTTCATATTTACTTTTAAAGAAGATATTTCGTCGTAAGCCTAGATAAGCGTCGAAAATATATTATGACTGAAATTTTCTATTTTTATGTTTCTTTCAAAACCACAGAATTATTCTTATCTTTGATTTCATTCATTTTCTCATTTTTGTCCTCTTTCGACCAATTTCGCTATTAAGCTCCTTCTTTTTAGCTAAAACATCAATTGCACTTGTATTTACAATAAAATAAAATACGCTTTTTTTCCATAAAAATGCGTCTAACATGGTATTTTTACCATCTGATTCCCTTAAGTGACAAGATGCAGCATTTAAGAGAAGATGGCTTTTAAAATTGGTAAAACTAAATTTTCTCAACTAAACTTTCTTCATCTTTCTACCTTTCCATTTCATAGTAAGTTAGAGGAGAGGTGACTTGATTGAGAATTTGTGAAAGCTTACTGCTTCATATCGTATGTTCGATGTCGGAATATTTCATCAAGAGAACTGAGAGAAGTGCTCTAACGAACCTCTCTCTCTTGTTTTTTTAATATGACCGTATAATTTTTAGAGCAGATGTTTGAAGGATGTTTTTTCCTTAAGAACAGTTAGATGTAAACAACATTTCTGGGGGATCTTTCTTATATAAAAAAGTATATCGTGTTCTTCTTGGTCTATTGTTGTGTAGTGCAGACCTTGAATTGATCATATATGAACAATGCTGGGCCTAGAGACAACTTATAGAGGTATCACAGTTTCCTTCCAAGCCTTTTGATATTATTTCTTATAATCTTCATCTCACATTCTCTACTTTTAATATTTCTTCAATTTTTTTTCATTCTTTGGTTATACATCTTCTCTTTCTTTTTCTCTCAGTAATTGGGACCATCATTTTCAAGTTGTCTTCTTTTTCAGTTCTTCTTATGGCTTGTTTTGTTTGCAAATCTTCTCTCTGTTTGTCAAATTTATTGTCCAGCCAGCCCTCTTGAGGATTTAGGGGTGGACTGTTTAATCAACCTTTGATGGACATTTATTTCACGATCTATCACTTTCCATTTCATTGATATGTGGAGTTTCCAGTGCCCGCGATTTTTAAAAAAAGAATGAAATGTACTTCAGGTTGATCATTGAGTATTTTGGTATTTTCTATTCTTTTGGTATTTTTGATTCATTGAAACTTCGATTGATTTTTGTCTCGGTTTTTCCTACTTAGTACTTTTCCCCTTTTTACGCGGGGGAGTTGGGGAGAAAAATGTTTATACGGTTTCATTATCGTGTAGATGCATAGTCTTTGATGTCTTGATTGCAAAAAAATTTCTACACTAATTAATTGAAAAAAGGAGCTTGGGAAATAGTAAAAGTAAAGATTTTTTTTGTATTAAAAGCAGATTCTGGAAATTGAGAAAAGGGGGAGATTCGATCAAAAAAAACCTCAGTGGGAAATTAAATAAACAAAATAGGGATATATTAGAATCCTAAAGTCAGTTTATATCAAACATAAATGAAAACTATGAAAATAATCACATATTGCTTGACAAAAGCAGAGAATAACATTCAAAATAATATAAAAATTTCTCTCTTTCACGAAGGCTCGAATTATTTCTCAACATCGATTGATGGTTAGAGAATTTCTGATGAATTCATTATTGGATGAAAACTTTTTTTTTCATCTTGTCTTGGATATTTCTTCTTCGTCGTTTGTGTTGCGCTGACCTGATAAAGAGAATTTTCATTTTGTCGAATACTTTTTCCTCTTTCTGACTTTTCGAATGATATTGTATCAGTTTAGTGTGCTTAATCCTTGAACGCCTAATTATGGCTAAGTGCACTCAACATTTTCCCACTCTATTTTGCTCAGTGTCCAGGGGGGGGGGCTTCCAAGAATCCGGTATTTCGGTATTGGACGAAAAAATGACCGGTATTCCGGTATCGAAAGACCGAATTTCCGGTATTCCGGTACTCGTTGGGACATTTTGGCCGGTATTTTAGATTTTTTTGACCGGTACGTCGGTATTTCATGAAAAAATTACCGGTATTCCGGTATTTCGTACCCTCGGAAGCCCCCGACTCCAAGGCTTCTATACTGAATCATTGCTCGGTGCTCTTAAGGTTTTTACATTGAATTGTGGCTTTTTTATTCAATTTAAGATTCGTACACTAACTAGCATTGTCTTATTTAAGGGAGATAAACTAAATAATAGTTTAATATTTTGAACAATTTTGGGTCACGTTATCAGGGACAGGCCTAAAAAGACTAAAATTCTACCGTTTTGTATTTTTTCCAAACCACAACTGCTCTCTAGATCGTGTAAATGAAAATAATCGAAAAAAATTCTCTTGGCAGCTCTTTGGAAATTTCCAAGTATACACCACTTAAATCAATTGCATCCTTTACTTTACTATATGTATGTATTATCTATAGACGTTTCTTTCATCATTTTCCATTTTAATTTCAGCGCAAAATGTTGCTAGCGAACCAGTGAAACGCGTTATTCATTGCTAGGTAGTTTCAGGGTATGGCCACTAAACCATGGATGATTGCAACGTGGATATAGTGCATGTCCAAACCATTACATATAAAGATGACGTTGTCGATGACGTCATTGATAAAGATGAATGTCTGGACCAATCAGAAGACGAGTTGGATCGTTTGATCAATGAATCTATTGAACCAGTGAATAACCAACTGGAGTAAGATACTAAATATATGGAACATATATTATGTTCTCATTAGACTTGTAAACAAGTCTGTAATTACTCTGGCTATAAGAACTATACAATAATAATAATAATAAAAAGACTAAAAATGTACGTGCAAAAGGAGAATAACAGACTTGAAGCTTCTTCCACGCCTTTTTTTTCTTCAGCTAAAATCATAAGCTCAGACATACAGATTTCTGTATGTCAGGCGCGTACGTGTTTGCGTTTATTTTTCTTTCTTTTAATTGCGTTTTAACAATTGTTCTTTTATTTCTATGTTCCTAAGTTCAATGTTACTATGAAATAACATTTAGTCAAAAAAGTTGGATGGTTTCTCAAAAATCTAAAAAAAGTTGAAAAATTAAACAACGTTTTTTGAGGGAAGAAGATTCTAGTCGTTGAAATTTAAAAAAGACACGCAACATCACTTTTTCGATGCTTTTTCTTTTGAGCTTGAATTTTTAGATAGAGTCTGTTTTCAACGGCTAGTTTACTAGTCTATGTTCTCATTTAATTTAGTAGTCAATTGTAGAAATATACATCTTTTTCTCGAAATTTTTTCATTAAAATGTTACCAAATACTTCCAAATACTTTCCTTACATAAAATTATCTTTCTAAGTTGATCATTTTTCTTACTTCTCTTTTATCATTAGAGAATGGCAAGTTTTGACACATATTTTCAAGTCGTTCGTCGGTACCGGCATTTTAGGGCTCCCGTCAGCCGTGATGCATGGCGGGATCGTTGTAAGTGCTTTATGTTGATTCTTATTCTTTAACATTAATGTATTGATCCCAAAGTCTGAACAAAAACTGGAAGGAATATTTCTACAGCTGATCTATGCCTCACAAAATAGTAGATAATATCTGGTTGAAAAAGATTTTTGATGTGTCTCAGAATAGTAGCAGGATCGTTGAAGATATTTGCACATGAAGGAAAAACGATCTACAAGTGTCGATTCGAGTCGTTTTTCTAGAACTCGGTGGTTCTGACGCTAGGATTTTTTTATATAGCTTGGTCCATTGATATTGGTGGGACTTGGAGCAATCTGTATGTATAACATCAAATTACTGGTTGACACTGCGCGCAATATGAGACATAAGTGAGTGACGTATTTCTTGCCTTTGTGTGTCTTTTATCGCTGTTTGTTATTCACTAAAAAATACTGTTATGGGCACATACTTGATCTTTACGTCTCTGTTTAGGGACCAATAGCTTCTACTTTGAATCCTTGTGAAAAAAGCATCACCAGGGATTTATGCGTTGGCTTAACTTTGATCAATATCTTGTCCATTTGAAACCCTTTTTATCTCCTTTTTTAAACAATTTTCTTCTCTTTCGCTTTGATAAATAGCATGTCCATTTGAAAACCACCTTCTACCTCCTCCTTTGTACAACAACAGCATTTCTCTTATTTTTCTTCAGTTTGAACATCAGCCGGATCAGCTACTCATCAATATCAGAAAATGTTTTTCAAGCGTATGGAAAGCGTGCTGGCACCGTTGCAAGGTTATTATTATTTCCCTTCAATTACACACCCCGAATTCTTAATGATGATACATGATGCTTGTTTTCTGATTTCTATTGACCTGATTACTGCCATTTTCCTATTCATAATACACAGTTCGCCTTTGTGTTCCTTTTTATGATATCTATTTCCTTTTGTTTCCCGACATACTGTAAAGGAGTAATCTTTTGTCTCATAAATCCTTTTTTAATCTGTTTCTTTTTCAGGTACCTGACAGACTTTTTGTTGTGTAGTTTACAAATTGGTTTTTGTTGTGTTTATGTTGTCTTCATCGCGCACAACATCCAGTTCGCTGTTGGTTCCTTGGACGTCCGCATATGGATGCTGGTCATTCTACCTTTTCTTATTGTACCCTCATTGATCAGTAACATTCGAACATTGGCATACCTCACAACGATAGGGAATGTTATTGTTCTGGTTGGTTTGGGAACGATTTATCAATATCTTCTTACGCATGTACAAAGCCCGTCCAGATTGCCGGCAACGAACGGTGTTTTGAACGCATGCGTAGCATTCGGACAGATTGTGTATGCTTTCGAAGGAGTGGCAGTGGTACGTGCTTTATTAGGGTTTTACTCTCAACTGTTACTTTAGCCTGGAGGCCACTAAGGATTTCTGATAGACTGGATAGCGTTATTAAGTATAGGTCAAGTCTCTACTGACTCCAAAACATGCAACAAGACAGAAAAAATGCTAGAAATATGAACCTAGTATGAACCATCTTTTCCTCTTCGCAGATTTTACCAACTGAAGAGAAATTGAAATCACGCGGCTCATTCGATTGGTTATTCAAAGTATCAGGCTGTCTGGTCATCCTTTTATACGCTTCCATGGGTATCTTTGGTTACCTGACTTTCGGACAAGAGACGTTGGGAAGTATCACTTTGAATCTACCGAACACAGCGTAAGTGTTCTCTCATCTCAAGAAAAGGTAGATGTAGTAGAGTATTCATGAAAAGGTGTGAAACAGGTCGTTTTAGATTTAGATTTCAAACGCTATGGTTTCGGCCCATCTACACACCCCTGTCTCACAGCCCCGGTGAAACTTCTTCCCAAAGCGAGGGTAAAAAATTCTTTCGAAATCCCAATGCGGATAGAAATCCTTTTGTCCTCAGGTAAAAAAATCCAGTGGGGTATTTTCCACAGCTCAGACGAAATTTTGGCCAAATTTTCAAGTGGGGCTGGGATCCCAGCGGGTCTGTGACACGGGAGTGTATCTACCATATGTTGAACGGTGAAAAAGAGTGTGGCTATTATTATTTCATTTTTTCCAGACATGGTTTGGGACTCGATCCTTTCTCAAGGGAATCCATCTACAATAGTTTGTTGAGACTAATGATTAATTCCTACATCACTTCGAATTTATTGTTTTTGAAATTGAAAAGGGCTTCACTTTTTACTTGATGTTGGTGACATATCTACGGAAACCGAATTCTTTTTTTATAACTGGAGCGTATTTTGAGACCACAAAAGACGTTCGGCAGTAGTAATTTTGTGAAATTCTCTATTTTTGCATTTCAGTGTTTATCAAACGTTACAAGGAGCTTTCTGTTTGATGGTTTTCTTCACTTACCCCCTACAACTCTTCGTCTCGGTGGACATCATCAAAAGTTATTTCCCGCCATCTAAAAGTACCGACACCGAAAGCTTCCTAGATGATGCGTTGTTGAAATCACTTCTAGTTTTTCTCACGTGTAAGTTTGTTCAAGAATTTTTCGAATCTTTCCTAACAATAACAGTTTTTAATTTTAATCGGCTTGAGCAAAGTTAAGTTTTTAAATGACAATGTAACATTGGGAACGATCTGACCAAGAAACTGAAACAGGAGTCTCTCGATTTTCAACTATACTTCGACGAAGCATGTTCGATATGCACGCCTACGAACTAACTTACAGATCCTTGAGAGCTCTATGCACCACTTCGATTGTTTGTTTAGTAAATTTGTCCCGTCCAATCTTTTCTGTTTTAATTCTAAAATCTATCTTGACCTTACTGACTTGTTTTTTGGACCTACCCCGGTGGAGGTCCTATAAATTAACCTGTGTTTGTTCGTCCGTCCGTCCGTTCGTTCGTCTGTTACCAACTTTTCTCAGGATTGAATCATAGGAATCTTTTGATTTTTGGTACAAAGGTGCAAAATGGTGGTGGCCAAAATGTGACGGAGCCCGATTTTCGAAAAAAAGATTTTTTGGGCCAATTTGGGCCGAAAAACGGCTAAAAAACGGGTTTTTTAGACTTTGTGAAAAATTGGATCATTAATTTTTTCTGATTTTTTGTACGAAAGTAGGGTACCATCATAGGTAAAAGATGGCTCAAGCAGATTTTTGCAAAAAAAATTTGTTGGCTCAAAAAACGCATGTTTATCTATAAGAATCACTATTAATAAGCATACATCAATGTTCTTAGTCAAATTACTCAATTTCTTTATGAGATAGATGTTTTTTTTTGCTCACGAGGGCTTACTTTTAGAGAGTATGTGTGTTTAGACATGAAATTTTGGTTGCTTAGCGTGTTTTTATAGAAAAACTGGCCAAATTCGATATTTTTTTATAAGCACATTATCAATTACTTAGGTATTAGCTTTTCTCGAGATTGGCTATTTCATTCTTTATGATTTTTTGCACAAAGATGCATAACTTTAAACCCTCAAATGTGACGGAGCCCGATTTTTGAAAAAAAATGTTTTTGGGCAAATTTGGGCCAAAAAACGGCTAAAAAAAGGGTTTTTTGGACTTTGTGAAATATTGGATCATTTTTTTTTTCTGATTTTTTACATGAAAGTAGGTAAAAGATGGCTCAAGCAGATTTTTGTGAAAAAAGAATTTTTCAGCTCAAAAAACGCATCTTTATTTATAAGAATCACTATTAATAAGCATACATCAATGTTATTAGCCAAATTACTCAAATTTTTAATGAGATAGATGTTTTTTTTTGCTCACGAAGTCTTGAATATGAAAGATTACTTCAAGAGCATGAAATTTTGGTTTCTAAACGTTTTTTTATAAGAAACAAACGACTAATTTTGATAGATCGTCACTATTTGTGTTCTGAATGATTGTTTAACGGTCATGTTCACGTAGATATCAATTATATTTGTTAAATGCATAACCAGGTAGGTCCATAAAAGTATCACTTGTCTATTTTCAAGTGAATATGTGTTAGAAAGGATTTATAATAGGTTCAATGAGCTTCAATATTATATTATTAAAATATTGTTTCATCCGTTTTCATCGGCAGGTGTTCTTGGTATCTGCATCCCACAACTCGATAATTTCATGTCATTGGTTGGATCAGTGTGTGGCGTTTCTGTTGGTCTTATTCTACCGCCCATTATTCACGCCCAATGCTTTTGGAATCAGGGCTTAACACCCCGGCAATTCGTCCTTGACATTTTCATCCTGGCGATTGGCGTTTTTACATTTGTGACTGGCTTTACGTCATCCATGTACGCCATTTTTCATCGATTCGTGGAATACCCAGGGCACACAACTGGACCCATTGTCTAATTGTTGACTTCGCCCACCGTACTCGCGCCTACTTTTATAACAAAAGTTAACTTTTAAAATCAATCTGATTGGCTTCTGTTTTGCGTGCCTTACCATAGTTTGAGCAATGGTATGGACCATTAAAATTTACAAATGGAATTTGATTGTTATTACGCCGATATAAACCAATCAGCGGTTGGGAAACTAATTTGGAAGTGAACCAGAATCTTTGAAAGTAGAGCGAAATTACGGTGCTGAATTCGCAATCGAGAAATTCTAATTGCAATTAGTGAATATCACTGTGGCTTGCTTTTCGATCACGTTTTTAATTCAATTTTTAATAGAAATATTTTTAATTTATATCATCTTTTAAAAAGCGAGAAATATATTTTATTTAATAATTGGGAGAAATCTTTTTTTTTCGATTTAATTTTTTCGTTACATAATTCTGCGATCTTCCCAGATACTTATTCTCGAAAAAGTAAAGTTTGAATACACCACCTTTTTCCGGTTAGCCGTTTCGTATAAAAAGTCACCAATTTTTCTCATACTCTGCACATTTTATTGTTTATGTTTTTTGCTTTTAGCCAATGGGATGGTTTGTTTACTCGAAATTTTGGTGACTTTTTATACGAAACTGCTAACCGGAAAAAGGTGTATTAACTTGATTGAGTAACTTCGAGGAGAAGCGTGGTGTTACACGCTTTTTTTAAGAATACACTTTATAAGAATGTCAATGATGAAAATGGCCAAAAAATTAAGAATAATGCTAAGGATATCACCATCATGGAATTTGGCTACTCAAGCTAAGAATGCCATTTTAAGACCATTTTCAATTATAAACTATCAATTATCCCCAAGTAAGGCTCACTCCTTTCACAAAAATGCCATCTTATGTTTGAGACGTATGTACTAAATGTTAAATCTAGTCTGAATTAGGATCCTAACTTAAGAATGTTGTAAGAATATTTTAGGATAATTTTCCCAAAAAAGCTAAGAATATCCATGATAAAATGGATTTACACCATTCTTATATTTCATAAGGTTCTTAGGCTTCTTTCGATTCTTTTCTGAGCAATTTCAGAATACGATTTTATTTTGTAAAAATAAAATTTGTCTAGATCGAGAGTAGAGGCAAAAAATGGAAGAGGGTGTGACAAATTTTATGAAGTCAGTGTATCCCGTCAGTGAGGCTAGGTGTTTTTTTAATTTTGGTGGTAATCCGGTTGAATTAGAATTTTTGAAAAATTTTGAATTCAGGGATTGATTATCAAAATCAATGGAAAATATCCTTTTGAGATCCTCTGCCTGCGATTGGCCCCGCCCCTAATCACCTTAGTTTCCTTCTGTCCCGGGGGGGGGGGGGGTACTTAGGCAAATGGAGGGTACGGTATATGCCGCCCTTAAGGGTACCTTTTTTGGACTTCCAAAGTCCCACTAACGACTAAGGGTCGGAAAAATCAGAAAATCAAATTTCAGTCTCACTAAGGGTCGGAAAAATAGGAAAATTTAAATTTTTTACCCCCTGAAAGATCGAAATTTGGTCATAATTGGTCAAATTTGTCCCGCTAAGGGTCGTAAATTTCCCAAAATTTCCCTTTGTTTCTCCTTTTTAGTCCCGGTAAGGGTCCAAAGTTCGAAAGTCGGGCGGCACCCCCCCCCCCCCCGCCTTCCCTTCTGTCCTTCCCGCGTCGATATGGTAGGGGCACCCAAGGGGCAAACTGACTGGAGTGGACTTCCTAGGGGAGAGCCGTTTACTGGGTATTTAAAGCAATTAAAAGTTGGTTAAAATCGTATTTTCAAACACAAATTGAGCATCAGAAGGTGTTTGTAAGTGTTTGATCAATTACAGTTTGATCGCAAATTTCCGATCAAATGTTTCGAGGAGGTGGTTTCTATTCCCATTGTGAGAAAGCTTTTATATAGACTGAAACAAGGAAGTTATGTATAGAAACCAGGTCATATATTTATAGTTCCAAAATACGGCGACAGAACTCGAAATCTCGAAATTCTTTTCAAAACAAATATGGCGACCGGGATGGCAGAAAGACACGTTGCTCACATCTTATTTTTTGTATTTCACTGCTTGCTTTTGGCATGTGCTGAAGAAGGAAGGCACACTAGATTTGAATATAAACAGAGTTTCAAGGGACCTCATCTTGTCAACAAACAGGGCAACATCCCTTTCTGGACGTACTATGGAAGTAAGATAAATTTTCATGATTTTTTATGTATTTATTTTTTGCCTTTTTTCTGTTCTTCTTTTTTATAGATGTCTCTTCCTTACTTGAAGTTACTATTTTATATCATAGAATTTAGTTGTCTTAACTGATGGAGCTATTTTATATGATTTAAATGAATACAGTGTATACAGGCTTTGTGTGTGGCTCCTCTAATAGTTTAATAGTCATCTGAACTCTCATCTAATTAGGTAGGCAAACAACAAGAATAGATTTTAGATGGGTAGGATTACACATTTAAGACCTCTTTGATAACTTTTGCTTATATGCTTTAGTCAGAAAAATCGGCCTATTGGCACAGACCTGTCAACTGGAGATATTCATTGAGCCATTCTAGAATTTGTCTGTAACTGGAGTGCGGACGACACAGAATTTCTGAGGGCAAAAGTTTTCATCAAAATTTAAAATTCCCGTTTGAGAGTCGTCTGGCTGTCGGCATATCACCGTTTAGGAGTCCAATGTAGTCGAACTCAGACAGATGACTTCGATAACGCCATTTGAGTGTGTAACGGTCTGTTTGAAGTGTGATGAAATATCTTCTCTCATGTATATAGCGACACCACCACTACATCTTCCAAATCGTGACTTTGGTCTTTTTCTGTCGGACCGAGATATTTCATAGCCTTCTATGTGTAACTCAGCATCATTATGGTCTTTGAGCCAAGTTTCTGTTAAAATCATAAATAAAAAGTTATTCTCAATCAACTTGTCTTTGATATATGGTACTGTGGATTGAACTGTTTGTGGTTTAAGTCCTTGAACGTTTAAAATTGAAAATGAATTTAGCGAGACGGGTTGATCATTGACAGGTTTATTCCCCAGTTGGTGCTCTGAGGGGACATCATTCGTTGAGGATACTGGTATTGTAGTGGTATTTCCTTCCTCACTTGTTTGTCCATCAGTGTGGATATTTTCTGATCGATCTCCAGTATTAAGTCTTTTTTGAATTTTTGAAAAATAGCTAAAAAATCCATTTCTTTGTTTGTATTCTGGTTATTCCTTTGATGGGTTTCTTGAGATCCATACTCCCTGTTGTCATGCTGATAGTGTTGTTCCTTAAAATCATTTTGGTACTGATTTTCTTTGACATCCCATTTGTTTTGATATTCTCTCTCTCTCTGTGGGTAGGTTTCGGCATTTCTTTTTGTTCCTTTTACATGTGTTAGCTGACACATCTTATTGAAACATTCTCCTTTCCTCAGTGAATCAATACACATTTTTGGGTGAAAAAAGAGACAGTTTCTACCTTTTTGACAGCCAACTCTGGATCTGGTTCCGTGCTTCATGAATTTTCGACATGCTTTTGGGTGGTCGAACTTGCAGTCTCTTCCCTTTATTCCGTACTTGCATTTTCCTTTTACATAGTGCGCACAGGTTTTGGATATCTGTCGATTTTGGTCTGTCAAATTGTCACTTATTTCAATTGTCTCATTTGACTCTGAGTTGTCTTTATCACTCAGGATTGGATCACTCATATTGTCATCCTCATCTTGTTTGCCTGCCATTGGTATTGGCTTGACAAGGTTATTAAGGTCTCTCTGTCTTTTGTTTTTCTTCTTTCCTGCTTCGCTCGTTGGGAGGTTCTCATTAGCACAGTGATCACAAAGGTAGTAGAGGTTTTTGATGTTATGTGGATTAATGATAGACAAGAGACTATCACTGTCCATATTTTGGTCAGCAGCACCGAGTTGAAGAAGAAAACATTGCCTATGAACATCCTGTCCACACATGACACATTGAAGAAGGGGATTATCCTCCAACCTTACACAATAAGATTCATTACAGATGACGCATCTCTCTGGAAGCAAGTTCTGGATCCTACATATAAGGTTATGTATGTTTGAAGGTTTCAGATAGTCTTTTTGCTCAGGTACTTGTAGAAAAGACAAGGTATCTTCTAAAATAGATTTGGTAAATCCGTTGAAATCCTTCCTCAAACGATCAAGGTCCTTTCCATATTGGTAGGTTTTGATACATCTCTTGATGTTGTCGGTAGGAGCTAGTAGGCAGAGTTAGTAACTATTTGATTTTATACAATTTAGTTGTCTTAACTGATGGAGCTATTATAATGATTTAAATGAATACAGGTAGACAGGAAATAAAAGCTTATCACCTTTTAATAGTTTAATAGTCATCTGAACTCTCATCTAATTAGGTAGGCAAACAACAAGAATAGATTTTAGATGGGTAGGATTACACATTTAAAACCTCTTTGATAACAAAAGTACATTAATTAAAGTTTAATGTTAACACAATCATCAGATGTATATACTGAATGATTAAAAATCTCTTATTTTATGAAGTCTACAAAGTGATTTTAAATAATAAAAGAGGTCATTTTTAAAAAGCATTAAAAACATTAGAAATATTTTTGCGAGAAATCATATTGTTGAAATATTGCATGAGACAAAGTCAAGATACCTGGATCTCACGCTCAATGCATGAGAGTTGGTTAACTTTGTGCAACCCCCTTTTAATCCTGACATCAACTTCTTTGCTTTAGGGAAAAATGGGCAGAATGGCTTTTTGGACCTACCTGGAGGTCCTATAAATTAACCTGTGTTCGTCTGTCCGTCCGTCCGTCCGTCTGTTACCAACTTTTCTCAGGATTGAATCATAGGAATCTTTTGATTTTTGGTACAAAGGCGCAAGATGGTAGTGGCCAAAATGTGACGGAGCCCGATTTTCGAAAAAAAAAAATTTGGGCCAAATTTGGGCGAAAAAACAGCTAAAAAACGGATTCAAAAAATTGGATCATTAATTTTTTCTGATTTTTTGCATGAAAGTAGGCTAACATCATTGGTAAAAGATGGCTCAAGCAGATTTTTGCAAAAAAATTTTGTTGGCTCAAAAAACGCATGTTTATCTATAAGAATCACTATTAATAAGCATATATCAATGTTCTTAGTCAAATTACTCAATTTTTTATGAGATAGATGTTTTTTTGCTCATGAGGGTTTACTTTTGAAGAATATGTGTGTTTAGACATGAAATTTTGGTTGCTTGGCGTGTTTTTATAGAAAAACTGGCCAAATTTGATATTTTTCTATAAGCACATTAGTAATTACTTAGGTATTAGCTTTTCTCGAGATTGGCTCTTTCATTCTTTATGATTTTTTGCAAAAAGATGCACATAACTATGAACCCTTGAATGTGACGGAGCTCGATTTTTGGAGAAAAAAAATTTTGGGTAAATTTCAGCTACAAAACGGCTAAAAAAGGGTTTTTTGGACTATGTGAAATATTGGATCATTGTATTTTTCTGATTTTTTGCATGAAAGTAGGTAAAAGATGGCTCAGGCAGATTTTTGTAAAAAAAAGAATTTTTCAACTCAAAAAACGCATCTTTATCTATAAGAATCACTATTAAAAAGCATACGTCAATGATGTTAGCCAAATTACCCAATTCTTTAATGAGATAGATGTTTTTTTTGCTCACAAAGTCTTGAATATGAAAGAATATTTCAAGAGCATGAAATTTTGGTTTCTAAACGTTTTTTTTATAAGAAACAAACAACTAATTTTAATAGATCGTCACTATTTGTGTTCTGAATGATTGTTTACAGTCATGCTGACGTAGATATCAATTATATGTGTTAAATGCATAACCAGGTAGGTCCATAAAAGTATCACTTGTTTTTTGCTAAATAAGTAAATAAAATATTTTATACTCATAATTTATTGTTCTACAGAAAGGTGATGGAAAAGAAAGGTTGTTGACATAAGACCAACAAACTCCTCAGGACTAGTAACTAGATTAGAATGGCCTCTTTATTCTTTTTCTTTACGTAGGAAGGACGTGATACCATTTTTAATCCAAAAAATTAAACATTATGTAACTGCTACAAAAGCATTACATAATTTTAGTGTCAGGATAACCTAATATCAATATTTTACCATTCAATTTGTAGCTTCATTGATTGCTAAGATTATGTAATGTTTTCCGATTTAAAGAGCTTTGTATCCTGCAAAAGGTTTTTTTTGGTGCACCTGGTAGCATTTTCCATGTGTAAGCCAGGAAATTTTTTGGAAAACATCATGAATTAAACAATATTAGAAAATGTGGGGACAGTGGGAGAAACCCTTGAAAAAGTATAAGAATTTGGGAGAAATTTTTAATGTGGTTGAATGAATTGAAAGTGCTGAAACGGCAGAGTCTCCCATCCAATGGGAAAAATTGACAGCTATGGTAAAGTCTTGGCGCGATTCTTTGTTGCAGCACACAAAAAGTTAAAGGGCTCAAGTTAGAACAAATTTTCACTGAGACCGCCTGTAGTGATTGTTAATTTCTTGACTTTTCCTACCAGTAGTGTCCACCCAAAAGGTGCTCCATGAAGTATAAATCTTGAGCGGAGTAGATGAAAATCCCATTTTAGTGTAGATAGTTGAGAATTTGCATTGAGGGAATGGTCACTCAAAAAAACCATGTAAGGAAGTTTGTCAAGTTGGGTGCAATAGCTCTTCTAACCTGTAAGGCTTGGGGCAAAAAAAAAACAATGCAGAAAATAAGGGCCCACTCAAAGGGGTAAAAAAATGGTGGAAAGTACTCTTTAAAAGTTTCTTGTTTGTAACAGGTTAAAAACAGCCCAAACTTATGGAAAATGGCCTAAGAGGTTTACTCGTTTTTCTCCAGGTCCCTTGAAACCTTTTTCATTTTTTTTCCAAAATATTAAACTACTTGGCATGATTCTTGAGTACTTTGTCAAGTTGTTGTTTCAGATTAAGATTAGATTAGACCATATTCTTGTGTTTCAGGTGCTATTCCAAGTGATGAGCAAGTCCGTGTTACACCATCACTGAAAGACCAAAGAGGAGGATTATGGGCCAAAACCAAAACAAATGCTCCTTTCTGGGAAATAGAAGTCTTCTTCAAAGTGTCAGGAAGGGGGAGAGTTGGAGGAGATGGTCTGGTGAGTTATTGAGACCTTTTTCGGCATGTTGCTGAAATTCTGTTGACAGAGGGACTTAACAGCTAGAAGCTAACTCAATTTTTTTAATCATTGAACTATTCATTCACCTTGCCAAATTTTTTTGCAGCTCTACTAACAATTTCAAAATTCAGGTTTCCCATGATTACGCAAGCATTTTGACTTTTATAAAATCACTTAATTTTTAGGCTGTGTGGTTCACCAAAGACCAAGGAACAACTGGTCCAGTTTTCGGAAGTTCAGACCACTGGACTGGAATGGGATTATTCTTTGACTCATTTGATAATGATGGAGAGGTAAAATTTTCAATAAACTGTTTGAATAAGAAATTATTTCAAATTTTCAGATTTCTACGTACTTGGCTATAATTTTATAGACAGCTCCAGCTTTGTAAAGCTTCACTGTTGGTTATGGTATTCCCTTCTTGTTTGCATCAGGGCAAATAAAACTTACTTCACATTATGTATAAAAGATTCAAAAAATGATGAGTTATGAGTAACATGCATAATAACTTCAGGATGCTGTCAAAATTAACTTCACCGTTTATTCAAAAAATAATATGAATCTTATAAAAGATCACAATGAATTTTCATTACTTTATTGAGATGCTGATTAAAAGGTGTTTCATTATAAAAACGTACTGTTACATTTTTAGCAAAACAATCCTTATGTTATGGTTATGTTGAACGATGGGACCAAAACTTATGATCATTTCAAGTAAGATAACTTAACTTGAGCACATTTTCCTTATGAGCCAGTCTCTATAACTCGAATTTGCCATAACTAGAAGAAATTTTTGTTTTTTGTTTCTTGTCTCGTTTCTTGAGTTGTGGACACTCTTTTCATATCACCTTTTCACTTTTTTTCCTCACAATAGAGTTCAATGTTCTTTTTGTTTAGAGATGGAAGCAACCAACAACTAGGAGGCTGCATGAGAGATTTCAGAAATCGACCACATGCCATCCGCGCTAAAGTCCGATATTACAATAATGTTTTAACGGTAAGTTTAGAGTTTTTCTTTCATTTAGAGGGTTTAAATTTCTGGTAAAGTTTTTAAAAATGCAACAAATTGAGAAAATGAGATGCTATATTCGAAAATTGTTTTCCTTGATTTTTAGGTGTTTTACCATAACGGTATGTCAGAGAAGAGTGAAGATTATGAACTTTGTATGAGGGCAGAGAATGTGGAACTACCAAAGGAAGGATTCTTTGGTGTCACAGCAGCTACTGGTGGGCTCGCTGGTAAGAACCTACCAAATAGTTGATAAATGCGTTTTGATAATGGTGGGAGAGACTTAATGCCAACTGTAAAAGTAAATAATACTTGTAACCACACTCTAGATGACACAAAGGCTTCCTTTTGTTTGCTTTCTAACTAACTGCTTCATCATCCCTTTGAACTCTTTTTTTACTCGTTATCGTTGTTTTATAATGCTTGCTATATAGCTAAAATAGATTTATTCTTTTTTATTTAGATGATCATGATGTTATCAAGTTTCTTACACACAGTTTGACTCCACCACTCTCTGAAGAAGTAAGATTCCAATTTCCGTTTAATCTGTCAGATGGCTAAATAAATACGTTAATATGATTTGAGACCGAAACAGCAGAATAATATTAATTCGATCAGAGTCAATAATAGTTCTGTTAGAATCATACTTAAAAGTAAAAGGCTTAATGATCTTTTGAAATTTTTCTTGTATAGGAAAAGAAGAAGATGATTTCAGAAGACCAACGGAAGAAATACGAAGAGCAGTATGGAGAATTTACTCATAAATTGGAAGAAAAGAAAACAGAATTCCAAAAAGAACACCCTGAGAAACAAGTACAGGAAGAAAAGGTATTAATCCACTTTCACTTTTCTAATTACCAGGGTCCACCATTTTTGTTTGCGATCGAAATCTCAGAAACTAAAGACCGAGAAAAGCTGAGAAAAGCCGAATTTTTTTGGTAAACTTAATATAGAGTTTTATGACATTTTTTTATCTAGCCACAATATAATTATTTTTCAACTTACCATTTGTCCTTTGGATGAATATTGTTATGTTCTATTGATTTCTCTCTTTAGTTTGAATCAGTGTACGAGCGAGACATTCGTCTCATTTACGAAGGACAAAACTCCATGCATCAAATCATGAGAGGTTTACATTCCAAGACTGGAGAATTGACAACGGAAATCAATAATTTACATTCCGCCGTCAACCAAAAGACGAGCGGTGGTGGAGGCTCCAGTGATGGACCAAGCCGCAATGATGTCAACAGATTAATCAACTTACAAAATGAAGTTCATACAGCTATAAGAGATTTACAGTAAGCAAGCCTTTCAATTTTAGAGTGATTCATCTATCACTCTAGCTTATTATCTCAATATTTGACGATCCAGCTTTGGATTCAATGCTTGTTATGAGGAAAACAATAATTTATCAACCTTTTTGTTTTTTAAAAGCTTTTGCTTACTTCCAAAAACCTTTTAAAGAGATGACATTAATAGTATTATGGTATCATTGAATTAAAGAAGGATTTATCTTGCTCGAAGAATTTATAGTTACCTGGATGGACTGTATGGAGACATAACATTGTGTAACAATTTTTTGCTTTGTAGATCCAGAAGTGGAAACACAGACGATCAAAGGAAATTGGAAAGAGTTGAACAAAATATTCGAACCATTTTAGAAAATGTTGTTTTATTAGCTTCAAAGGTATAAAATCAAGTTTCGGTTTTCTATAATTTTTTCTAGACCTTACGTCAACATCTTGTTTTTGTTGTTTGATGATTAGAGATCGTCTCATTTTTTTCTTGATTTAATCAAAAGGCTTAGAAGAAAATAAAATGTCCAGTCCTTTTGATCCTGTTAATATGATATAAAATCACTTTTTCATTTTCAGATGAACGACAAAACGAATAAACAAGCCTCACAGCAGAATTGCCCGACCGTCACATGTTTATCCACCGGCACTTTCATATTCATGATGTTTCTACAGATCGCCCTCATTGTCGGCTATTCAATGTATCAAAACTATCAACAACAACAAGCTAAAAAATTTTATTAGAAATATTTTGAAAATATACTCTTTTTTATAAATTGCATAGTTACCTTAGAGTCTCCACAGCTCGAAGCTCCATAACTCTAATGGATCCTTAACTAACGAGTTATCTGACCTGTTTAGCTGACCAACTGTTATAAACCAGTCTCCATAACTCGAACAATTTAACGTTTCCCTTTCGTGTTCGAGTTATAGAGAGCACACTGTATTACATCATTTTGATGCTAAAAAATTACTTTTGGGGGAAATGATCGATCAGGATTTTTTGCTGGACATTTTTTTTATTGAGAAATTTGAATTTTGTGTTTCAATGTTGAGGTGTAATGTTTTATTTCTGCAGTTATAGAAGTTTATGTAAAAAAAGTGCACTTGATTTCAAATTCCGGCAACAAATTTCCTCATCACTCATTTTAGCTAATCTAGTTTTCACGAAAAATCTAATCTGTAAAATTTTATAACATATTATAGCTTTAAATACAGTCACATTGTCAAAATATTTTGATATTTTATTTTCTTTGATATAATATTCTTGTAGGGATTTGAAAGATTTGTTCATATTTTAATGAATAGATATTATCATCATAGGTAGATTTTTATTTTTCTGTTTTAATTTTTTTTTTGTGAATGGTGAAGTAAAGAATTTTTAAGAATCTGAATAAAATCTTTTGTTACCTTATATTCATCTCTATTTTACATCAATCTTATATTGATTTTAATTTGATTGATCGATTGATTGATTGATTGATTGATTGATTGATTGATTGATTGATTGATTGATTGATTGATTTTGATTATATATTGATTGTCACTTTTTCCATTCCAGTTAAAAAGAGAATAAATAAAACAAGAACAATAGAGAAAATGACGTCATCATTCTTACAAGATTTGAAGGATGAAATATACCACCATATGCCAACTTTCAATCCAAGTGGGAGTTACGTCACTCTGGGAATTGGTGCCGGTATTTTGGTCTGCTGTCGTTTTTACCTCTCATCAAGATATGCTCGTTGCAAAAACAAAGAACTTTTAAACGGTAAAACATTTGTTATCACTGGTTCTACGTCCGGTATTGGACAAGCTGTTGCTAAGGACCTGGCACGCCGAAATGGCAATATCATCATAGCGTGCCGTGATGTTCAAAAAGGGAGTAAGACTGCATTAATGATTCGGAATTCGGTACCACACCCGGTCAACGTTTCCGTCTACCATCTTGACTTAGCCTCGATGGATTCCATCCGACAATTCGCTTTTGAGTTGAACAAGAACAGTGTTGATATTGACATCTTAGTGAACAATGCTGGACTATTTGGTGCACCCTTCACACTAAGTCAAGATGGCTACGAATTGCATTTTGCTGTCAATCACTTGGGAAGTTTTCTTCTGACACATTTATTGTTACCGAGAATGAAAAACAAACCAGATGCGAGAATCGTTATGGTGTCGTCAGCGCTCTACAAGAGAAGCTTGTCTGCTGACTTTCAAAATTTTAACGATGAGAAAAACTTCACCTCATTCAATGCGTATTCGCTTAGTAAACTGGCAAATATCATGTTCACTTTGGAGCTCAGTAAAAGGCTACCCAAAGGTAAAGTTTTTTTCTTATTTAATGAAATTTTTGTGGCATTTTTTGTTTAGAAACGTGGCATCAGTTGACCCCCTCCTCCTCTAGAAAATGGGAACTTTGCCGATTTATATGCCTAATAATAACACCTTGGACAGTTCAACCCCCAACCCTTTGTGAAATCTTTTTATCTAAAATTTCGTAACATCAATTAACATCTTATTATTCTTTATAGGAATCACCATCAACGCAATGCATCCTGGAATAGTATTTACCGATTTAGCGCGCTATCGAATCGGTGGTAATGTTTTCTTGAGATACCTTTATAACATATTTGGCACCTTGTTTTTGCGTTCTTCAGCGGTTGGCGCGCAGACGATTATTCATATGGTTACCGAACCTTCTTTGAAAGGAGTGAGTGGAAAATATTTTGGCGAATGTCGAGTGGAAGAGTTGAAAGAAAATGCGAAAGATGAACGAGTTGCCGAAAAATTGTTCGAACTCTCTGAACAACTGTGTGGAGTGAATTATAAGACTGTCCTCTAAATGCGTGATTTTACTCGATAAATGCTCATGGATCCATCATTGAATTTTTGATTGACTAGTCAACATGCTCCTGAATGTACCATTTTCATTTTACATGTTTTTGGTTGGAAATCACCGTTTGAATACCGTTTTTTGTGGAATATAACCATTCAGATACATTCAGATATTTCCTGATGACATTATCATGGGAATTTGGTATCATCATGAGGGTCGATGCTTTGATAAACGAACAAACAATGCGGATACAGATGAACTGTTTAAAAATATAAAAATGAAGAATTCGAGAATGGATAACAATAACATACACGATAGAGAATAATGTAATTCAGAACAACTTTTCTTCCCATGATCTTTAGTAATCTTATAGCCACTTAAATTTTCTGTTAACACCTTTAAAGAATAACTTATGACACGAATCCCGTCTTTTACACCCAAAGAAAGTACTGATTGAATTATGTAGTTATTTTTTTATAACCTTTATCCTCGACGAGATGCTTTAATACCGGAAGACCAACGAAAAAGTATAAGATTGATGGTCCGCAATAATTTAATGAAATGATGTGAATTTTTACAATATCAAAATTTTAACAAAATGAAAGACCAATTTGTTAAGACCGGTCCACTTTCGCGCGACATGAGCGAAAACTTTTTGACGTTGTGTAGGGCTCGTTGGTCGGTTGAAAAATGAAGCAATTCCATTGGTCGAAATTGACGTAACTGATGAAAAAAGTAGAACTTCCTTCAACTTTTTTTTTGTTCGCGCGAAATTTTTTTATGACGTTATCTTTTCTTCAGGCAAAAAAGGTTAAGAAAAAAACTGTCGCCAATTTCGTGCGAAATGGAAGACCGGCCTTTAAAAGCAAAAAATCTATAAAATTTTCAAAAAATTTATAATTGTTTAGAACCAAATTTTAATTTTGCCTTTTCTCTTTACAATGAAAAAGAACCTTTTTTGCGAAAATTATTCGCATTATTAAGTTGGCGATCAATCCCTAAGAATTTTTCACTGTTCACCCGGTATATAAAAATAACTATCACATTCTTATATTAAGAAAAAGTCTAACAAGTGAGTGAGGAGATCAGAGTCTTTTTGCCGTAAAGCAGGAATAACGCCAAGAGGTATCATATTATTGATAAAAAAATGCTATGCGAAATGTCTTTTCTTGCAGTCAGTCCCGTTTGCCTTAACTTTTGAATCTCACCCAGTTATCAAAGTAACCACAAACACACCTTATTAAAAGTATACAGGAGACCCATCCTATATTTTTATAATCTGATATAAACAGGACGGGTTCGAACTGTGAGGCAAATTCAGGCTTCAGAAAACTGTCGTTTTGTTTTGTAGTTTCCCTTTTCCGCATATTGATGACGTTCAGATATAATGCGAAGGATTTTCCAAATTTTGCTTATTTTTAAATACACGTGGTTTTAGGTCTAGTGAAAAATAGCCCCTGAATGAGCCTCGCCAAACAATAATATAGTATATAAATAACACCTCCAGTCCCCCTCCAGGGTTTGCACTTCAATTTAGTGATTGTTGTCGTGTTGTGTCCTTTCCCGGGGCCCCCTGAAAAAGTGGGGGGCACTAGAATAATCCACCAATTATCAAAAGTCGACCCTATCTCTATCTACCCTGAGTATCAGAGGCCAAGTTTTCAAAGAGAAAATATTAACGAATTTATTCGCGCTGTGATGATACTCACGGTAATCTCTATCAGATACACATATGTCAGATATCTTCAGGAGCCTAAAAAAGGCAAACCCTGACCAGCGGCACTTCCCCGTACCCAATTTTGCCTAAGTGCCCCCCCCCCCCGGGTGTTCTTTGTGAAGTAGTGAAAAGTGAAAAATCGAATGTGGTGCGCACGTTTATCTCGCAGACCCTACCGCGCGTACAACTCAAAAAGGTTTGCTTCGGTGAAGGCTTCTTCGTAAAAGCGAAAGACATGTATCTATTTTTCGGATCCGGCATGCGGGAATAGTGTCAGGACCTGCAGGCGACCTGGTAGGGTTGGGTATGGGTGTGGTTTGGGTGTGGTTACGTATCAGATTGGCTAGGAGTTTGGTTATTATCAGTTAGGGTTAGGGTTGGAGCTCGAAACAAGCACTCTTTTGTGATTTTCTCTAAATATAGTCTGGTCTGCAGTTTGTACAATATAAATAACCGTCAGAAACACTCTCTCGGCATGAATCCGTTGGGTTCGAATCCCACCGGTGGCGATCTGTCGGTAAGTCATTCAGTAAGTTAGAAAACATAGAAAATAACTCACATAGAACCAGAAAGTCAGAAAAACTACGAACAAGAGACTGGAAAGTACGAAATAAGTCCAGATCTGTCTTTCGTCTTTACGAAGAAGCCACGACCGTTTGCTTCTTAGCTAAAAACAATAATGGTAGCTCAAGCAATGGTGACCAAAAAGTGCAGCGATTTTCATAGCCTGGTTTATGATATTTTTGCTGCTGGTTTAACGCTTGGCGCAGGTAACTCGGAGATTTTTCCCTGCAATGCAGGTTTGGCCTGATTGGCCAGCTTTTTGGCGTATTACTTAGCAGTACTTTCGCGCGCATTTTGATAATTTCGATGCGCGCGCATAATTTATGGAAAAAGCTGACTCTGCAGAAAAAAGGTAAACAAATGAAAATGAAAACATAGATTCGGAAGGTGATAAAAATTGACCGTCAGTCGAACATGGTTTTTTTTCCGATCTACGATTTTGTGTTTCCGGGGGTTTTGTTGTTTAGAATTGATTAGCTAACAGTTAGGTAGGGTCAGGGTTGCTAGTAACGGCTTGTCACTGTGCCGGGTGCATACTCGGCGCCTTGGGCCCCGCAGGGTTGCTAGTAACGGCTCGAATTTCAGTCAGGTTAAAAAAGGGGTACTTTTACCCATATTATAATAACATTACCCCCGTCTTTTTTGTCATTCTATAACTATTTACAAATTTTGTAATCTGCTCCCTCTGCTGTGCGAGTGTGGCTCAATGGATAGCGCGCTGAGTTTCTGATCAGAGATTCTATCATTTGGTGGTTCGAATCCCGGCCGGGTCGATATTTGGAGAAAGTTTGAAATATCAAATTCATAGAAAAGTTAGTAGAAATCAGAAAACAAGTCTCAGAAAGTCAGAAAATAGAAAAGGAGATAGAGAGATGGGAAGTAGAAAAACAGAAGGAGGATGTTCGGTTGACGGTCAATTTCTATCACCTTCCCATAGATTCATTTAAAAACAAAATGGCTGTTTGTTGACTGGAAGTCTAAATACATGTGGCTGATGTTTTGATGTGGTTTTTAGTAGTTTTGAAAGTCTTTAGAGCTTGTGAAAGAGTTTTTATGGTAAGTTGATTATGTGTGTTTGCCTGGGTTTCCAAAGTTCAGAAAGTCTGTCAACAAGGGTTCACACACAGACTGTTCATAACATTCTGTGTCAGACTAAATCTACCTGCACCAAGCTCTATAATTTTAGAACTTGTGAGGTGAGGTATTTTTTGTTTTTTCTAAAATTATGAGCTTGGATTCCCAGGCTACGATTTTCAAGGCAAAAAAAAGTTTCTATATAGCAATTGAACAGATAACAGAGTATAAATTGCTAGCAAAGGCCAGTTTGAATTGAAGATCTTGCTTCGTGATTCTAGCCTAAAGTTTTGTTGATTCAGGGGGTATTGGGTCATTAGTAGGGTCAGGGTTGCTAGTAACGGCTTGTCACTGTACCATAGCTGTCAACTCTCCCGCATTGGGCGGGAGACTCCCGCATACCAATGTTTTCTCCCGCGGGAAAAAAATTCAGCCAAATCTCCCGCATTTTCAGGATTTTCTCCCGCATCTCCTGCATTCCCAAAAATTTCCCAATTTCCTGAAAAAAAATTAGGTTTTGAAAAAATGGAATGGCAAAATTTCCTGATTTTGGAAAATTGGGACAAAAAATTTGCTGATTTCCCCGTTTTCCCAAAAAAAATTTCCAATAAAATCAGATTTAGCGGGGAAATTCCCTCGATTTACCGATTTTCCAATTTAGAAAAATTGGATTATCGAGAAAATTTTTCCAACTTGGAGCTCTCCCGCATTTTTGTGAGGCGAAGTTGACAGCTATGCTGTGCTGTACTGGGGTGGATACTCGGCGCCTTGGGCCCCGCAGGGTTGCTAGTAACGGCTCAAATTTCAGTCAGGTTTAAAAAAGGGGTACTTTTACTCATATTATAATAACATTACCCACGTCTTTTGCCAGTTCGGTATAATATGTTATGAATTGCGTGATTTTGATGTGCGGCGATGGCTCAACGGATAGAGCGCTAGCTTTCGACTCGAAGGTTTTTCTTTGGTGGTGGTTCGAATCCCACTCGGTGCCAAAATTAGACTGGTCGAAATTGATGGACAAATGATTGACAGGTATGAAAACTCAGTCAGAAATGAGAAACTAAGTCTCAGAAAGTAGAAAAAACAGGTAAGGTGAAAGATAGGAAAGGGAAAATGGGCCGTCGCGCTCTGAGCATTTAGCAAACTCGCAGCTCTACTCTACCATTTTTGTTTTGATTTAACTTTGTATTTTAAGGACCAGACAGGTGTCATTCATTTGAGGGCTATGCGATGCATGTTAGCCTCCACTGATGCAAGTTACCCGACTTCACGGTATAAGAGTCCAGCTTGTGTTTTCCAACTAGTTGATTTCTAGTAAAAGACTTCTTTTTATCAATTTTTTTGGACTAAAGCTTCATTTTATTTTCTGACTAAAGGAAATATAAGTCACTTAGGGGCCACTCACATATCGATTTTTCCCACGCTTAGCCTCATTCCGACGCTAATTAAAAATTTTGCATTTTTAGCTTGAAATAGCTTATGCCTTGAGTAGCAGTTACATCAAAATGCCACGAAAATGTCAATATGAAAATTGCGTAATCAGAGAACGTATGTCTCGCTCATTATGAAAAGGCTGAGACAAACTTTCAATAATTGGATTGTAACATCGAGTTAAGTCTCTTTTGTTAAGTCACCAGGGGGTAAATAAAACAGACCTTGATACATTTATTGTTCGTTTCAACTTGACGATTCGTTTAAAACTCAGCCTCCCAAATATTTGGGGTAGGTAAAATATGTACAAAGAAATTCATACTTTTCCAAACCGGCGAATCTTTAAAAAAGAAGCGAACAATAAAATATAATTACCCTTTCCAAATAAACCTCTTCGGTGGCGAGCGTAGTCTACTCTGACGTAATTGTAAAATTTATGTGATGGGAGTTTGACATTAATGTAATGTTGTTTGGGGAATTATGAAGTTCTCTGGAATTTCGATTGCATTTATTCAGGTTGATTTTTTATGACTTCTAATGGTACTTTTTCTAACGAGTTTGATTACTCTGTTCTCACACTTATGTCTTTTTTTTTCGCGTCCTTTTCCGTGATTACTTTCATTTATATTTTTAAAGACAGGTAAGAAGGCATATTGATGTAACTGAGTAGAGTAAAACTTGTGTAGATTTTTCCAAAATCAAGATGTTCTCAAGTGAGTTACGGCATGTCCAAAGAAAAAGTGAACCAGTTCCACTCACTTTCAGTGAGGATCTTATCGCACTCAGATTTCGGAAAACACCAGCTTTTTGCTGATTTTTGTGGAAATTCGATATTAAAATTTTTTGATTTTAGCAAAAATATGGTCTGTCGGGCCCGTATAACAACAAATTAAATTGGTCTCGCCTAATTCATGCAAAAATAATATGATAATCTTTTTGTTTTTATTTTCAGGTATGCCGCCAAACATTGACGTCATCGTTATGGATTTAGCATGAACAATAGGACCAACAGACTCAACAAAAGGTACAAACAATAAGACGACCCGAGAATCTTACGATGAGGGCGTTTTGTCTCCGCCTGATATCACGCCCACAGAAGACGCTGTTTGAAAAGCGGGGGTAAAAATAGTAAGTAATAGCTTTTGTAAGTGTTTATTTTGCGAAATATATAACCATTTTCTAATATGGTCTACAAACTAGCATTTCTAAAATTTTGATAATGAAAACTTAAATATATAATGAAGAAAAAAACATACCATTTCAGTTTTATTTATACGTTTAACCCCCAGAAAAATTATGTATTTCCTATTACGTAACTTTACATTTCCCGCCTCGCTAACTCCCAGAGGAATTCCGATTGTAAACCTGATTGGTTTATTTCGGACCATCTTCATAATGGCAGATAATTTAGAAGTGTCTAGTGGAAAGGTCTTGTGAATTTTTTGATGTCAGTATTAATTTTGTTGGTTGATGGCTTGTTGAATCTGGCAAGAAAAAAGTAAACAGGTATAGCTTTTTCTAACCAAGGATCTGAGGGATTCGAGCAACACTGACTTTCAAAATGTCAAACATACAGGAGCTGGAAAAAACAAAAACCTATAATAATTTATAGAAGTGTATTTCTCAGGTCTATTGACCTCTATGAAACAATCTTACATCTTTACAATTTATAGATCTTATCTTTCCATTCGTTTGTCAATTCTAGTTTGAATTTCCCTACGGACGGTGCATTTACAACATTGGTTGCCAAACTGTTCCAAGTATCAATGCTTCTATAGTAAAGTGAATTCGTTTGGTATCCTCTAATGCCGTCTTCAGCGAAATTCCTCTTTAATTCGAGATTGTGCTTACGTTGAGGTCGATTTCGAAGAACGAGTTTCTGACATAGGGAAGATTTATCATAGACATTAAGATGTTTATATACTTCCACCATGTCCCCGATTTTACGCCGGATCTTGAGGCTGGGTAGGTTCATGACTTGTAAACGTTCTTCATATGAATGGTTTCTATAACCACCGACAAGTCTTGTGGCCCTACGTTGGACACTTTCAATTGCATCAGAGTGTTTGATCAGTCGTGGAGACCAAACAGCTTGCGCGTACTCAAGGTGAGGTCTCACAAATGCAATGAAAAGTGTGCGGAGCATCTCGGGAGAAAGGAAGTCGAAGCTTCTATTAATCAATCCAACGATCGAGTTAGCCTTCTTGATCTTGGTGTAGATGTGTTCTTCGAAATTCAATTCACTATCAATAATCACTCCAAGATCCTTCTCTTGATCAACATGTTCTAGGACAGAGCCAGCGATCTCGTAAGGATGTGCATGTTGAATGTTCCAGAATTTCCCTAGTGACAGCACGTGGCACTTGTCAGGATGGAATTTCAACAACCAGTCACCAGACCACTTTTCCATTGCCTCGATATCGTGCTGAAGTCTAATTGCATCTTCAGCGTTATTTATTTCTTCAACAAGCTTTGTGTCATCGGCAAAGAGAAACATTTCTGAGTTGGTAACTTCAGCTAGATCATTGATGTAAATAACGAAAAGGAGTGGACCTAAGACACTTCCTTGTGGTACACCACTTTGCACCTGGCATTTCTTAGATAACTTTCCATTGACCTTCACATATTGGTAACGATCGGACAAAAATGCTTTCATCCAACCAAGTACCCTTCCTCTGATACCATACGCTTCGAGTTTTCTTAGTAATCTGCGATGTGGAACGGTGTCAAATGCCTTTGCGAAGTCGAAATAGATTACGTCAACAACCTTATCATTGGATATCGAGTCTGCACATTTGTCTAAGTAGTGAAGTAGTTGTGTCACTGTCGATCGTTTACCCATGAACCCATGTTGTTTGGTTGATAGCAATTTCTCATTCGTGAGGTGTTCCATTATTTGTTTCTTTAGGATTCTTTCCATTACTCTACACGCAACTGATGTTAAACTAACGGGCCTGTAATTTTCTGCAAGGTTCTTTTTTCCTTTCTTGTAGATCGGGGACACATGTGCAGTCTTCCAATCATCAGGTAGTTTACTTTCTACGAAGGACTTGGCCATGATAGTATGTAAAGGACCGGCTATGTAAAAGGCCAGCTTTTTCAGCATGACTGGGTGAATCTCATCAGGTCCTAGCGATTTATTAGGATTCAAATCTTTCAGTTCCTTTTTGATCATGTCGATTGTTAGATCGAATGCTACATCTGTGTCTGTTCGTGATGGAAACTCAGGTAGTGATCCAGCAGGTTCATTCGTAAAAACACTGCAAAACTGATCCTGTAGGATGTCAGCTTTATCCTCATCAGTAAAACGAAGTGATGATTTATCATTTGGATCAAGGAGAAGAGGGGAAATTCCCGTTTTGGTCTTCATTGAGTTCCGGATATGCTTCCAAAACTTCTTAGGGCTTCTTTTTGCTTGACCACAAATTCGTTCTTCTAGTGTTCTTCTTTCTCGTCTGATCTTTCCTGTAACCTTGTTTCTCGCAGTAGCGTAAATAGCTCTATTTCTCTGTTCCGAAGTTGTACCTATTGATCTTATCCATTTGCGATGAAGGCGACGTTTTTCTTTTAAGCTTTGTTGAATATCTTGATCGATTGCAAAACTTCCCTTTTTTCGATCTCGCAACATCTTCCAGCAATCATTTACGTTTGCATTTTCTGCTTTTTGATGGAAACCTGTAACCCAGTCAGAGTTCTCAAGATGTCCTTTCATTGCTTCAAAATCTGCCTTATTGTAGTTATAGTTTTCAATAATGCATTCTGTTTCAAGGTAACATTCGAACGTAAATGATAGAACACTGTGATCACTTTTATGAAGTGGTGAAAGATAGGTTATGTTGCTAACCTGGCTTTCTTCATTTGTCAGAATCAGGTCAATAATTGATGGCGTATCGGTACCTCTAGCTCTTGTTGGTTCATCGACGTGTTGGTAAAAGAAGGAGTCTCTTAAAGCTTCGAGAAATTGTTCGTCTTCCTTCGTGTCATCGTGAGGAGTTGACCAGTTTTCCCAATTGATATCTTTATAGTTGAAGTCACCGACGATACACTTATGACTGTATTTCTTATTCATTGCTATTTCCTTCAGAAGAAGATTAAGTGCTGTATTGTTTTTTGCTGATGTTAGCGTGTTGGTTGGACTTCGATACATACATCCAAAAAGCAAAGAATCCGCTCCTTTGAGTTTGATTTCCAGTAAGCACACCTCCTGAAATTCACTATTGGGTGTCACTTCGACTACATTTTTGATCGATTTATGTGTCAAAACGATGATTCCACGTCCAACATTATTTAAGGCATTTGTTTCGTAGGGTTCGGAGTAGCCTTCAATGTGGTAGTCTTGTATGAGACGTTCTTTTTTCGAATGTTTCGGTTTTACTTCACAAATTGCAATGATATCGGGTTGTTCTTTTGAAATCACTTCATTTAGTTCTTTTCTCTTTATTTTAGTTAGTTGGTCTGCATTAGTATATAGTATGTTAAGGTTTTTTCGTTTGTTAGTTTGTTCGTCTTTCTTCTTTGTTACGTCTTTTTTTCGTGTTTGGTTTATTGCCGATCTTTGGCGTTTATCTTCTTTACACCGAATCCGTTTTTTGCAAAACCCCGCACTCTCCAGACTCCATCTTTTTCGGTTTGATTTCGTGCCTTAGCATCTTCTGCCGCCTCTTTGTACTTTTTTCTTTGAGCTGGAGTTAGATCTTCGCAAATGCTCATCCCCTTATAGGCATCAATTCCTTTTAGCGCTGGGAGATTTCCAAAAACATTCATTTTCTCTTCCTCACTGTTCAGAGTAACAATGAGGGGACGCTTTTTCCCGTCTACTGATTTGCCAATTCTTGAGATATACTTGATGTTAATTTTGACGTGGAGCTTTTCGATGAGTGTTTTCACCCATGCTTCATCTTTTTGGTAGCATCCTCTGTCGTTGGATCCTCAACACCATGGATGATGATGTTCTTTGATCTTCTGATCTTATCCCTTTCTTCTGCTGCCTCCTCCTCGTGGACCTCTTTAACGGCGGTCTTGATATTGTCATTAGGCACTTGGACATTGGCAGAAGTGGCTGCAGCATACGATTTTTTACATTCCTCTTTCAATGATGTTAAGATTTCCGTTCGGAAGGTTTCTAGTTTCTTTTCCAGTTTACTCTCTACATATTCGACAGTATGAAACGCCGGGTCATTAGACAATTTCTTCTCTAGATTAGTGAGCTCTTTTTTTTGAGATTCAATAATCTCGAGAAGGTGTTGTTCATTAGACTTCAATTTCTTAATTGTCTTTTCGTTTTCTTTAATCGTCTCATTTAATTTTGCAAGCTCGGCGGCCGTTCGCAGGGATGGTTGAGGTCCAGGTTGACACAATTTTGACACACGTATTTGCATGCGTTCGCAGTTCTTCTCCCGTCTTTACAGACTGCAATCATGTAGGGTGGTAGCCTTGTACAAATGTAGTGCACTAGTCGATTACACTTCGAGCAGGTTAAACTTTCTTCGTTTTGGTCGTCAGCACAGGATGAAGGACTGCAAAGCGGATTTGGAGTATTTCTATTCCTCGTGGACGTCATGATGGTTGGTTATGGTGATGTTTAAGTTGAATTGGTTGATGTTTTTGATGAATTTGAGTGGGTCTAGTAGCGATTTTTCATGATTTTTCAGAAAAACCTGTATTATGAGGTCAAAAACATTACATAACGTTACGTCATAAAACTTAAAATTTGAATATCTCGTGAACTAAAAGTCATATAAATGTCAAATTTTGACCACAAATAGATATTGATGTAAGAAAATTTCTGAATTTTTGAAAAAAATGATGACGTCATTTTTTATAGCCAAAAATTGAAAAATGGCTTAAAAATGCTGACGTCATCATTTATCAGGAGATTTTGAAAATTTTACTTCTAAAGAATTAGGATATATTTGTTCTGTCAAAATTTCATATTGATATCATTAAAAGTTTATGAGTTATTTGAATTTTAAGTTTCATGACGTAATGTTACGTAATGTTTTTGACGTCATAATACAGGTTTTTGGGCTATAACTTCTTATTGCCTCAAGTTAAATTTTTCTAACACCCATCACGTTGATCTACATCATATGGCGCTTCTTTCCAGCTATGTTTGACATTTTGAAAGTGATTGGAACTGGTTCACTTTTACCTTGGACATGCCGTAACTCACTTGAGTTAAACTCCTTTTATAACTCCTTCCTTTTAAATATTATACTATTCTAGGGTTTTGTCTTTCACAATTAGCAAAAGTTTTGATCTTAAAACGATACCATTAATCTTGAATAAGGTCAACTTGTTCATGCAATTATCTCAAAATCAGAAAAATGCAGTTACAACTGTACTTCCTTTTGTCAGATCACGGCAGATATATACTAACACTGGACTTTTTTTCTTCACCAGCATTTTTTTTAACGCACCATCACACTATTATGCAACAGACTTTGTCAGGTGTTTGAGTTGTCCTACTGTGAAGTCGGGTAACTTGCATCAGTGGAGGCTAACATGCATAGCCCTCAAATGACTGACCAATCAAAGCAGCAAAATTTCAAAACAAATGAACTACACAGCTCCGGTCGCAGCTCTACTCTACCATTTTTGTTTTGATTTAACTTCGTATTTTAAGGACCAGACAGGTCATTAAAATACGAAGCCTCCACTGATGCAAGTTACCTGCCTTCACGGTATGTGGCAAAAGCTGTTTTCTCATATTTTATTTCTCATTTATTTCTAATACTTTACTTTTTTTATCATTTATAAATCATCTTCCTCATGTTATTGGTTGTATATATTTTGTATGTTATTTACATTTTTGCATAACTTTTTGAGCGTAATCTTCTAATAAATATTTCCAGACAGATGGTGTCAATCGAGCAACTTTGAACAAAAATCGCAATCAAACCAATCGAACGTAATCAAACGCAATCAAACGGCCGATTCCTGGGTAATACTGTCAACTCCTCTAACTTGTGGGACGATTGGTCGAAACATGGGACTGTTGACTGGTTGATATCTAGCCTGTATTTTTACTTACTGTTAAATCTCTTTGACAACAAATTTGTTTTGATATGATAACTCCACCAAGTTTATCAATCATTTATTAATCACTTTCTGTCACAACATGTCACGATAACTTTCACTGATCATCACTTTTTAACTTTTTTGTTTTCATTCAAAATGACCAGACCCCGATTGGAGAATTACTTACTTGTGTTACTTGTGTAGTTGTTTGAGCATCCTGCTTCAGGTAAGGTTCTTGGTGAACCACGCCTCTGTGTGATCAATCTGTCGAGAGAAAAAGAATCTCAGCAGATATTTTTCATGTCAATTATTGAATTAGAATTAGCTCTCCTGCACCCAGTATATCCATGAATCTGGGGTTCATCTGGGATAGACTTAAGGTGTGTGTCCAGGGCTCTTTTGAATTTATCGATAGAAATGTTTTTGAGGTTTCTGATGCTCTTTGGCATAGCATTAAAAAGTTTTGCACCTTGCACTGCAAGTGTGCTGTCTCTAAATTTTGATGTTTGGTTGGTTACAGAACGCCCACCGCCTAACACCCGATGGGATTAATAAATAACGAGTGTGTAAATTGCTGAGCGAGTGACGTCAAACGCTCCATCGTTTTGCCACTAATTTGGTCTTGTTCATTCCAGACATTTGCGTGTGTTCCACTTCAGATTTTTTTCATATTTCGATTTATAAGCCTACTCGGTGCCAAATAGAAATCATGTATTTTTCAATCCGCCGTTCATTAACTCAAATCAAATGACTTTGGAGGCTCGGTAAAATGGTGGCCGAATTGATGTCCCATGTTTTGTCAGATAGTCCCAAGTTAGACCAGTTGACGGTATTCAATTGTGTTCAATTGTGTTTGAATAAGGTTAGATTAGTTCGATTGATAGTTGACTATTTTTTATTGATAGTTGACTATGTTTGATTGGTGCGATTGATTGTCTAGTACATTCGATTTCGTTCAATTACAATTATGTTCGGTGAGTTTGCTAGCAATTAAATTAAATTGGATCACTCCGTTAGAGCTTTTTAGCGTAGGCGACCGAGCGCTTAAGTACCGTACGAAAGCGAATAAAATTTAATACAATTGAATCAATTGAACGTAATTGAACATAATCGAATACAATTGAACGTAATTGAAGCAATCAAACTGCAAATCCTGGGTAATATTCAATTGCAATTCGATTGTGTTCAATCGAATTCAATTGATTTGGCGTTCGATTCATTCGATTGACACCGTCTAGATATTTGAAAATGCAGGACACAGGGGATGTGGGGGGTACAGCCAGCGGGTAGCAAAAGGTCGATTTGCATACTAGGGGGTATTACAAAAACAGGCTAGCTCTAAAGCTCTAAAACAGCATCTAATAACAGAAAACCAGAATATGATTCTTCAATGGGAATCAAAACTATAAAGTGCACTTAGGCAAGACCAATTTAATTTGTTGTTCTACGGGCTCGACCGACCCTATTTTTGCTAAAATCAAAAAAATAATAATAATGAATTTCCAATACAATATATTTTACACACTACTAATTTGTAAGAATCAAATTTGAATTAAGCTGAAAATTAATTTATGAAATTGAATTAAATTTAGAAAATCAAGCATTCCATACACTAAGATTTTATTATGATCTTCAGATAAGATAGATAAAAAAAGTGAACTTTTGAACCAGATATTTTTTGGAAAACATTTTCTGTACTTTACCAACCCTGATAAATGAAAAATTTATCTTTATTTTACCGACCGACCGACCCATATTTTGCTAAGGATTTGCCCGTAGAACAACAAATTAAATTAGTTTCGCCTTACAAACATTAATTTGTCAGATCTAAAAAATTAATAACCGCACTGTCAAGAGTCTTGTAAACATTCCAACAACTTCCATGGAAATGATCTGTCACAGCTAGGTCTACCATTTTTAGCGTTGTACGAGGATTGAGCCGAGAACGCTTTCAGAATGAAAAACTTTAAACTGTCAATCATCTTCTCAATCTTCAATTATCATTATCCCTTAATTTTCATTCCTATGTGGCGTTTTTTTGCAAACTTCAAAAAACTGATTTTTGTCCCGCTTTTGTGGGACTTTAGCTTATTAAGTGCTTGCGTGCAGCATAGGGTACAAAGTCCAAATATGCGCTTCCCATAATTTTTGTATGAAGAGTTAAAAGTCTGTACTGAAAAAGTGCTATTTTTTTAGAAGTTTTTGCTGTAATCACTTTCCTTTGTAACATAAGGTCTTAGAGCAACTAGAAATATATGATATGCATAGTTAAGTTACAGGGGGCATTGAGAAAATTCCCAACATAGAAATTCCAAAATTTTCAGCTCATGATATTCTGCATTATAAAACACACTTTTTTTATTTTCGTTTTTTTTCTATATAGGCTTATTATCGTAATACAAAGTATTATGGAACTCCATGAAAATCTTTAGGTTTTTTATTATTAGCAGAAAATGTACATCATGATATAGCCCTAACTCTTCATATAGAATTTACAGGAAATGCACATTTGGACTTTGTACCCACTTGTGGGTAATGAAAATAAAAATGAATACTATCCACTGATGATCCGCAGCACTTTCATGGTAGAATGGTAGAATTTAGCTGCAGCAGATCATTTCGATGGAAGTTGGAGGAATGTTTACAAGGTTCTTGACAGAAAATCCTTAGTTTGATTGTCAATGATGACAATGCCCTTATTAATTTTGTTAGATCTGACAAATTGATTCACTTTATAGTTTTGATTCCCATTGAATAATTATATTCTGGTTTTCATGTTACTAGAATGCTGTTTTAGAGCTTTAGAGCTAGCTACCATAGTTTTGATTCTCGTTGCGTTCAGCAATCTAATTTCAATTGGTTGGTTGCAATCAGGTTGGTAACAGCTGTGTTGTAAAAGACAAATCAATTATATGATGTTATTTAATTTATTGATTTATGCTGGAGTAATTAGTTATTCAAAAGACCATCCTGTTCTCCCAAACGACTATTCTCTTGTATTCTCTTGTAATCATTACCTCATCTTGTATTCATAGAATCATGAATTAATGAAAGAGAGTAAACAATAATTATCAAATTAAAAAATGGGTTCTCAAACCCTTGAGATCCTGCGTCAGGGTATTTGGGCTTCCATCACAGGTGGTTGGTTCTTTGATCCTCACCAGGAAATATTCTGCAATACATTTCATATGTATCTATGGTTGGCATTGCTACTCATACCATTTGTCATCCATCTGGTAAGTTGTTGTTACTCTTCTGAAAAAAAGATTCCTCTGGAACCAATATTTTAACATTGTCTCTGCTTCATTGATGTCATGTATAAATTCACACTGACCAATCCCAATCTTGCCATTTTGAATATATCGAGTTAAAACGAAATAAGTTCCAGTGGGTTTTCGTTTTTGAAAGAATAGTTTGTTATTCTTACATCAATTGTTGAAAAAAAAATCTATATCATCTGCTAGTCAACTACCAGAATCTTGTTAAATACTTGACAAGTTGTGTCCTTATTCTTCACAATAATAATAATCTTTTTCTTTTAGATAATTTTAACTTCATTTTTCTCCTTATTTCTAATTTGTCTAGAGCACTTTTAAAGTGTCATTTAGCCTTAGAGACTGACCATCAGGGAAATCTCCATGTGATCAAATATTTTGTCCAAATATTTTATCAATGACAAAATGTTTGTTTACTTTTTACAGACAGCAGAAACGGTGATCCTTCCTTCCATATTGTACCCATTGACCATCTTTCTCTTCTTCATCATCACAAAACTCGTAAACCACAAGCTTCACATTTTGTTTGACGGTGAAGAGCTTTTGGAAGATGATAAAAATAAAGAAGGCGATGATTCGGACAAAGACAAATCATCCTCACCAAATGATAGCGCTAGTAAGGAAAATAACGATGATTCAGCAACAAAAATTGATAACGAGACCTCAATAACATCAGATCCTACCAAGAGAAGGTATTCAGTGGACAATTTAGAAGAAATTGTGTTGAATGTTGCAAAACCAGGCAAAGACTCAACTACAGACAACTTAGGACAAGATGAGGATAAAGCTGCTTCAGAAAGTTTGACACCTGATAAAAACACACCTCAATCTGAATTAGTACTCTCACCTGTTGTTTTGTCACCCGCTGAGCGCGCTGTGGTGGTGGATCTGCATTCAACCAAGGCTGATTTCAAAGAACAAGACACAAAGAATGGTAAGTGGCTTCTTGTTCCTACTAGGGATGTTTTTTTATTGTTTGCAAATGTGAAAATATCGCGAGTGCTATTTTTTTTAAATACTTCTCTTTTGTAGCACCTTTTAAGAGGCATTGGGAATGGAAACCATTGAAAACTTTAATTAGTTGTCTTTAAGGCTTTTTGAAAGAGAGTGTATCTACTTATAAACCAGTACAACAAATTACTGAAAAGCTTCTTTTGGCTTAAAGCTTCTTCTTTGGGCTAAAAAAGAAACCAGATTTGGACATCACAACATCACGTGAAAATAGATGAACTTTTGGAAGACACACAGGTATATGAAAAGGTTTTTGGTGATATTATGAAAAAGGGGTATTTCAAGAAAGTCAAGGTAAATTTGTAATGGGCTTCTGTAAACTAAGAGATTTAGAGACAATTTATAATTTTTGGAACCCTATCGAACCTTTATTCTGAAGAAAAGGTAAAATCTTGACAGTTTTTGAAAATAGTAAAAATAGTTCACACAGTTGTGGGCTCCCTTGGCAGTCTTTTGACATAATGCCTAAATCATATGAGCGAAATTTGAAGTCAATTATATTTTTTAGTATACGGAATAGTTATATATTTACAAGGTAAATAATAAAAAGAAAAAATCCAAGATGAGAAAAAATAGTTTACAAATATTAAGAAATGGGGAAAAAATCGGCGAAGAAAAAACAAAAATTACTAGATGAATATTATTTACAAAATCCTAGTTAAAAAAAAAAAAATTAAATCTTTTCACAAAATATACGTTGAAAATTGGTTGACAATGGGTTCAGAGAAATTGATGGCCAAAATATTTGGTTCTGTATTCCTCTGCTTGTCGCCTGAAAACGAAAAATGAATCAATAATCAGCAAATCGAAAATAGATATTGGTTGATATTTTAAATACACAGGTCATCTTTTCTGTTGTGATAGCAACGTAATTGATGAAGTATTTGTCAAAAATCTTCTTTCCTCCTGCATGACCATATCACTGTGAAACTTTCTACATACTTTACTAAACACTAGGTCTGTATCTAAAGAGACCTCGCAATACAAGCATGAATTACTTACATGTTATGCTTATCTTTCCCATCACGAAGGTTGGAGGCTTCAGCAATATCTCCTGGACCATACTCGAAGTAGTTTTGTAAGAGTTCGTGAATCCTAATGAGAAAAAAAATATGATGAATGAATTTAAATAATCACTACTTAAAAACAGCATTTTTAAACAAACGAAAGAACAACTTTCTTAAGAACAACTTTCTTAAGAACAACTTTCTTAAGAACAACTTTCTTATCATTAATTTTGAAAATGTCTTTTTCTTATTCTGCTTTGTCAGTATAAGAGGCGCGCCTCTCTCTTTTCTATATTACAAAAAGAATAATCATTTTGTCTTCGGTCTTACAAGATAAAACTTACTTTGTGCCAGTGAGAGTATAATCAATGACAGTTTTGTTGTTCAGATCTTGGTAATGAGGGTTCATATGGTGAGCCATCAATAATTGGAGAATGTCTTCTTGTCCATCTATTGCTGCAATATGGGCTGCAGTCCTAAAAGTTGAAATTGAGAAATTTTAGATATACGTTCAATTAACTTAATATTTATGTGATGGTTTAAGGAGCGATGTCCAAGTGGTCTAATGCGTCAGCATTGTTCCTTCCAATGTTCCGTTCAGTTCATAGGTAATTGAGCCAGCTGGAAGTGGACCGCGTGAGAACAATCGAGATAAGCTGTCTAAAACTCCTAGATTACTTGGCTATCCACTTAATTTGTCGACTTTTGTGTATCTAAATCAAATTGTTTATCAAGTTTTTTAATCACTTTATGATCATTGGTCCTATATGTTTTTAGACAATTTACTGGCAAGAGAAACTATTGATGTTATCGAAAATCAATGTTCCTGTTTCTTACCTTCCATTGCCTTCTCTTGCATTGACATCACATCCTTGGTTCAACATGTAATCAATACACTTGAGCAACACGATGTTTTTGTCACTCATTAATGACTTGTGAAGGATGTTCATCTCTCCCAATTTGTTATTGTCCTGTGGTTATGAGAATATTGAAATTTAAAATGACTCCTGGACAGGCTTTTAGCAAGAATGTCTAAAATTTTACCCCGGTCTCTATTAATGAATTTAAAACAAACTTTGTGAGATTTTATTCCGATCAGATCAATGTTTATAACTTCAAAAAAGGAAAGTGCGACAGGTTTCACTACACTTACATTTGTCCTTGGCGAGACATCCCACAAAAGTTTGAACATGTCGAAGCGTTCATCACCATAGAAATGCAACAAATGAATTAAAGCATCACGTGAATCTTGCGCTTTGATGCGCGTATCAGCTCCTGCTTTGATCAACACTTTCACGCACTCGATGGAACCAATTTCCATGGCCTAAATGAATAAGAGAGTGTTGATTAATGCAATGATAACTGTAACCAACCAATTTAAATTTGTTATAACATTTTCTCTCCTTAATAACATTTTTCATTACCGATTTTTCACTTTTTTCAACGAAACAAAACGAACACCAGTTTATAAAGATATGCCCGACTTCAAACAAACCGACGAAAACACAATGAAATTAGCAACTTACTTTGTATAGTGGAGTTTTACCATGACAATCTCGCATGTTAACGTCAACACCAGGACATCTCAATAAGATGTTCAAAGTTCTGGTGCACCCCCATGAGGCAGCATAGTGCAGTGCGGTCCTATAAAAATGGGAATACAATATTTTTAGTTTTTCAGACCACTATCATAGTGTCCTCCCCCCCCCTGGATTCAGGGGGGAATGGGTTTTGAGGTCAAAAGGACGTATAGGGGTTTGGAGGCAGGGTGGGGAAAAATGAGGGGAGGGAATGGAAAATTTTCATTCTAGGCATGGGGGGGGGAAGAGACCCTGAAGGACACTATGACTATTTTTTTATCACATAGAGGCCAATGGGGGTCAACTTTGAAAATAGGAATAAAAACCTAAATGGAATATACTAATGCACGTTTTTGTGGATTATTTTATACACAATAATGAGTTTAAGGCCTCCACTGGAATCCATTATTTTCTGAAAACCAGATACAACGAGCTTATGTTGTGCGTTTTTAGGAAGTTGAATCTTACCTCTTTAGACCGTCAACTCTATTGATTTTTTTCTGAAATTTCTCATCTTTAAGGACCTGGCGCAATTTCTTCAATTTGCCTTTCCAGGCGAATCTAAAATAGAAAAAAAACGAATTTTTAAGTGGAAAATTGCGTATTACTTTGAAATCTTCTCTGAAGAATATCAATGGATAGTCAGTTATTTTAAAAATTGTAACATGCAACGTGGTCTATTGGACATACCTTAGAACGGCAGACAACTCTCCCTCTTTGACGGAGTAATTAGGGTAACTTCCCTCTAAAATTTTACGTCGAATACGTGGTTCTTCTACGTAATGTGGAGGTACGCCGTAATCGTACGCGTTGTCGATAAGAAACTTGCAATACATGTCTGCTGACACACGGTGGCCTGCACTTTCGTCAATCAGAGGCGCGTTCGCGGTTTGTTGACGAAATTTTTCCATTAATTCTTCGGCATATTCACGGCGCTCGTCTAAGGTCATTACGGACGCTTCGTAACGGCGGTGTTTCGGCACCGGAATAACTGTCCGGTTCCCGATGAATGGGCCGGTTTGATTTTCACGTTCCAACTTCTTCCGTTCGTGTTGCCGTCTAAGGTTCGCGTCGAACCTCTTACTCAAGTTGTAGAAAACACTTTTATGTTCTTTTCGTGGGGCTTGAACTGAAGCTTTGGCGACAGAAGCATTCACTTGAGTGACGATTTTTCCGACTCTGTCGTATGGTGTTGGATGAACAGAGTATTTGATTGGCAGCTGTGGCAAAACTTCTTTTCGCTCCTTCACTCGATCTATTCATAAACAGAAATGAATGTTTTGATTATTATTCCGAACAGAATGAATATCACTTTGTACACGACCTAAAAAATCGCTTTTCCCTCTAAATAGTTGCATGAGCAAAAGAATGACATAATCTCCTTGAATATCTTTATGAAAACCACAGATCGATAGGTTTTGGGGCTTTCGAAAGACAAAGAGAAGATTTCTTTTACCTTTTGCTTCTTTTGCCATTTTAGCAGCTTCTTGTTTCTTTTTCAAGATTTCTTGAAATTTATCAAGAGTTGCTTGATCTTCCTCTTCAATCTTCTTATGAAAAGACGAATCTGCGTCTCTGATTTGTCCATGCTCATCAGACAGACCACGTTCTTCGAGATAATTATTCACCAAATCACGATAATGTTTGACACGTTCGCCAGTCATGAGCCCTGGGTCCATGACATTTGTGACTCGTTCAACTTCGGTCAAACTTCGGCGAACAGAATCGAACTGCATGAAACGCAACATGGTTTTATCCAAAGCCTCTTCGCTGATTTCAGGATCCAATTTCCTCAATTCGTCTTTGAGCTCTGGTGTGCAGAGTTCCAAGCACTTTTTGAACACGACCATGTTTTTCCATTGAACTCTTCCTTCCATTTCGGCGTCTTTTAAATGTTTGAATTCAATCTTTGCTTCTGATTGAACTTCTGGCATTCCCGATGAATCAGGGTATTGCAATGAAGTTGTCTGCATCCGCTTTTCCGATGGTGTAGGTCGAAGGTGCAATGATGTGCTTGATTGAACTTTCTTTGGCTCTAGTTCATTCATATATCTCGAAAATCTTGTCTTGCTAGATCGAGTTTGTGTCGCAAATGTGTTGGAGCATGCAAAGGAGGATTGCTTTTCCAATGTCATCAAACGAGAATTCGCTGAGCCGACATTTTGGTTGTTGCATAATTTCCGCAATGGTGGACAGTTCTCATAGTAGTTGACATTAGGTTTGATACATTGCAAATATTTACGGCGACCATTCAACGTGATGCGATTCTCACGTTCTAGTAAAGTAAAAGAAAATCAAGAATTATTTCTCGGTGAATTTTGGTAAGGCAGATTTTTTGTGTCCGTGTAATACTCACTGCAAAGTTTCAATAAAAGCAACAATCGAACCACGTCTCAATGTAAAAAGGGTTATTCAAAAGAGTGTCCCTTTGCGGGCATTTCGAGAAGAAGAACAAGGACGTCATTATTTTGCAAGAAGAAGCCAGCTTACCTATGATCTGTTCGACGCGTTTTTGCATCTCCTTCACGCGTCTCTGTTTCTCATTGTAATCTCTCGAAACGGGTGCGTTGAAGTGATTTCCCCGCTCAATCTCTTCTCGCTCTTGGTTTAAAAGAAAAGATCTTTCTTGAATCTCTTGTTTAATGACATTCCTTTCCTCTTGCCAAAGACCCAAGTCTTCGCATGGCAAAACAAAAACTTTTAAAGAGTCTCTCATTTTGACGACTTGAAAATGATTTTTGTCTGAATAACTAAATTCTCTGCTCCTAAAACAGAGTCCGGTTGATTTTTACTTGAATTTACTGCTAATTATCGAATCAAAATATATTCTTCTATATATCTATCTCCAAAAAGCTCCTCCCAAACTTTTTACGGCTTGATAGGTTGGGTTTTCAATCTAAACTGAAACGAATAAACAAATTAACTTTCTATATTATTTGACGTCAATTCTCTTGTGTGATGTCAATTTTCTTGTGTGACGTCACTTTTTTATTGCAATATTCTTTGTTTAACCTTCAACCTTTTCCGCTGTTCAATCAGTTGGTCATAACCTGAATCCCCCTCCTTATTACAGGGACGAGTGCTTCCGTCATTGTCAATGCAAAAACCTGCGACTGTCTACAAATTCCGCATAATTCATAGCCAAGCCAGCTAGTCGCTCGCTAAGGCTTCTTGCTCGATGTCTTTATAATAGAGAGCTTTGAGGAAGGGGTAAACTCGACGCTCGTGCTTTGCGCTTCAATGGCATAAAAGACATCGTAGTAAGAAGCAAGGGAGCGTTGAGCTTGCTTGGCTACATAATTCATACAAAATTAAAGACTATTGGTACCACTAAAACGCTTTTTATTCTAGAACAGTTGAAAGTTTAAAGTGCTCTTTCTTTCATGTGTTATATGCTTTTTTTATTTTGAATAAAGTTATTTCGTGGCTGCTTTGGTAATCCGAGTCATTTTTCTCTGGGGCAAGGTTACGAGGGGGAAGAGGGAAAATACGAGCGTATTTTCCCGGTGAAAATCAATCCCCTGAAAAGTTCATACTTGCCTGGAAAGTAGTTTATTTTTTGTTCCAAATTCTCGTAATATAATCAGCTAATCATATTTACAGGTGTAACGGACGCTAAAGTGACGCAAACAAACACCTCAGCAACCGATAACAACAGCATCCAAGATGATAATCTCATTATCGCCAATAAACCAATGGCTTCTGAATTCGGTGGCGGTAGCGGCAACATAGGAACATCAAAAATAAAAACTGCTAATGAGACATCCAGTAATTTCAAATCAAAGAAAAAAGTCTACACACCTGATTCTTCTTGGGGAAGTAGCAGTGATTGTTCCACCATCTCTGATGCAAGTGATAATGATGAAAACCTCCCGAACATCGAACCCAAAGTCAAATTCTCACCGGTAGAATCTTCGGAATACAAACAAAAGAATGGAGCCACAGGGAAATCTGAATCCAATCTTTCGAGACCGTCCACTAAGAAAAAGACGACCAGCAATAGAAGTGATAAAGCTATTTCTCTGCCAGCTTTGGAATCACAAAATACAACTGCTTCGACTACACAAGCAACCAAAACTTTCCAATCCGATCCAGGTTAGTGCACGTTGACAGACAACTAGTTGTTTGGAGTTGTTTGGAGTTCTGATGTTGTTATTATTGCATCATCTTAGGCGTTCACGGAGAATTTTCACAGAAGTTTTTCAGTACGGGGGTGGGGTTTTACTTATGGTAAGTACCGTACCGTAGTTGCGACCCTTAAGGATAAGTTTTCAGGCTTCCCAAAGTGCGTTGTAAGGATTGAGAGTATTTTTGGAGATTCTTGCCAGGGAGTATTTTGCTCAAATTTGCTCAAATGTTCTGCACTATAAAGGTGCAATTTTCAGACTTTTTTTGTCCACACATACCAGCGCATACGGTACATTTTCGAATCGAGTGTTGCTCGCTAAGTTGATAATGGTTTGAAGCCTGTACAAATATTAACTGCTTGTCACCTTGCTATTAACAATGAAACATAGAACCTCCAAATTCTTTCTTTCCATTCCAGAAAAATTGATGTCTGTGAATAAAGATACGATCAACGATGCCAATGACAGTCCTGGTATTCGAGTCTTTTCCGATATCGATGTTGGCAGCCTGGATAAAACAGACAGTCTTGCGAATCAAAGAACTATCGTGAGATCCGGTGCTATTCGGATGACCGGTAGAGGTACATTACGGACACGCAACAGACAGCGCACAAATTCCGGCTCCCCTGCGACGTCACTCTTAAATCAAGAGAATGAACAAAGCGGAAGTGGAAGTGCGGAAACGAAACATTTGGCCATGACACACGAGGATACTTCAACAGGGGCAGTGCATTGTTTTCAAGATGAGTTTGGTCAGTGGTACACATACACTTTCGGTGATGATTCTGCTCAACCTATCGCTCAGCCTTCACTCGTGGATTTCATTCAGACACAGATTCCTTCAACTTCTAGGAGAAGGTTTGATTCGTTTTGAATTGGCACAGTAGTTTCTTGTACCTCAAACTTGTAGATTTAATACCGCTTTTGACCGTTTGATTTAATTTTAAGGGCAGATTGAATTGTAGAGCTGGTATTCTGTGTGTGTCCTTGACATCAGACTATAGAACTATCCAGAACGGTCCTATCTAAACTGGCCCTTACTTAACATTGACTCCTTTTTTCATCGGCTCTTTTCGCTCGGTTGAGATGTAACAGGAGGACGTCATTTCTGGGGAAGTTGTTTAATTGACAAGACAAGGCGATTGAATAATCCAATGTTCCTTCAAAAGAACACACTACCCAGTTAGTCACAGAGCACTCTTTCGAAACAAAGTTATAGTCCAACTATTTTCTCTTTTTCCAGAGAATCGAACGCCTCGAACAGCCTGTTAAACGATTCGACAAGCTATCTCTCACAACTAGACAACGACCCTTTACGAATCCTAAACGACGAGATGACCATCCCGACTCGCTGGAGATACGACTTCCAATCGCAACGATCTAATTTCTCCGGAGCCACCTCAACTGTCAAAGTGGAACAGCCTGCACCCAAGAAATATTACATGTTGCCCATTATTAGGGATTATTCTGTCAAAGTTTCTTTCGATCGCCTGGCTTTGCTTTCCTTGCTAGATAGGTAAGTCTTAGTCTGGAAATAACAAAGCTAAGGTCAAATTCCGGCTTTTCCGGGTGTTTCCGATTGGAAAAATAACCTATTTACACATTTCAAGAACAGGTGTACATCTGCAGTAATGCATGAAACTTGTTTAGAGCGAATAAATCAATGTAAGTGGAGTTGATTATGTACAAAAACTTTCTAAACAAAAGGTAGATAGTTACTCTCGCTCCACAGCTTCTACTGTTTAAATCTTTTTTCACTTTCCTTTTCAGAAATAAAAATCACGTCCAAGCATTTTTATCGGTCGTCTTAGCAACGCTAGTGGCGTTTCTTGGGTATAATCTACTGACCAGAGATTACTTCTACGACTTTTGGTTGTTCGTTATTTGCTTCATCATTGCCAAATGTCAATTCTCCTTGTTGAAGGTGAGCTAAAATTTCATTTCTCTTTTTCCCTTATGACTCTTACTTACATACAAGAAAAAAGAAAGTTAACTTTGGTAGATCACACTGCATGGTGGCCAATCAATGAATACCAAACCTGGTCAGGAATTGGGTTTGTTTTGAATCTTGAGATTGTATTTTTTGACCATTCGTTTTGATCACTAGTTTATACTAGACATTACGGCTTTTTTCCTACGCAGGAATGAAAAATCCTGGTTTTTGGTGAGATTGGTAGTTATATGATCTCGTGACCAAAAACCGCTTCAGAGAGTGGTTAATAAAATTGGGAATGTCGATGCAGTGGAATTACATTGTGACATCCCCCAGGTTATGACTTTAGATTGCCCCCTTTGTTTTGATAACGCTTAGATTCAATTGACATTGGGTTGATCAACTTGGCGCACTGAACGTTTAATTAAATTGTTTTTCTTTTTCACAGAGTGTTCAACCAGACTCAGCGTCGCCTATACATGTAAGAAGCTTTTTACCAGTAGTTTTAGTCGCTCAATATTATTGGGGCATAAGATTTTTCAATTAATGCCCTATCGTAATTTTATGAGAATAAACTTTCGCTGTTCAGTGATTTTGCCTCAAATCAGTTCTAAAACCGAAAATCCACACAAATAATTCAATGATTATGACCTTTTGGACCTCCGTCCCCTTGATTTTTCTACGAAGTAATATCTGCATTCAGGGACAGCGGAAACACTTTAAATCTAGTCCCCATTATAAGTACGATTTTCTTACAACCTTTACCAGGGCCACAACAGTATCATCGTGTTCAGTCGGTCGGTCTATTTCTGCGTTCTGGCTGTCTTCATTATTATTGTGGACGAAGGTGCCAAAATGACGTCCGAAAATCAATCAGTAACATTGTATGGTGTCCGATTATATTCACACACAACGTTGGTGTTCGCAAGAGATCTACTCGTTGGTAAGTACCATTTTGTTTGGTTTGTTTACTTTTAAAATGTCTATTCTTGGCGTGAACATTTCAGTACTTGATTCCACTCTAGATTCCCTTCAGCATGTCGCTTTGAAGTTGGTATATTTACAGCCAATTTTATTAAGACGGGAACGCGAGATTCAGAATTTGTAATCTTTCAGAGTAATATGGACAAAACTCTTCCACTGCTGAATTTCTAACGCGTTCTTGTCGGCAACAAACGTGTCCAAGTTCGAAAATTCAAGTTTTATAAGGACCTACAGAGATTAGCCACTAAAAGCCAAACAAATCAAGGCAAGATCTTCACTTCTGCTGTTGAAAGACACTAACCTCCAACAAAACTTTTTTCGTTTCCAGGACTTCTGTTGGCGTTCCCGGTTGTATTTTTGCTCGGACTCCTTCCGCAGATCAACACTTTTATCATGCACTCTCTCGAACAATTTGATATTCACATCTTCGGTGGCAGTGGTAAGTCAGCTAAGATACCATTTTCTGCTTAATCCATTTTTTGAATATAATTCAAAATTTTATTTGCAATTTCAAGATGCCTGAAGACTTGGTCATCTGTGAATCATCTTAAGGACTTTGGAGGGTCTGATTTGTCACCTGTAGATAATTAAAAGGCCCTTAGATTTAAAATCCTTAGAATATAGAAAAATTTATTAAAAATGTGTTAAAGTGTCAACAATGTTTACTTTAATGGGATTAATTTTCGCGGGGATTAAATTTTTTGTCCAATTAAACTTTTGAAAAGCGCCGAAACCTTCTATGTAAAATGTAAAAATTAAAATAAAAAATGATAAAAATAGAGAATCTCAGCGGGAATCTTTATATCACGGTTGGACCCTTCTTAAATTTCGTGGATGACACCCAAATCCGCAAGTCCAGCTATATTTAATACCCGCGAAAATTTATCCTATTGAAGTATCTGAACATCGAGCATCTTGCTCCCCTCCCCAAAAAAAAATCTTTTGATAACTTTTGCAAGTGTGCATCAAATATGAATTGGCATCTTTGGCGTTATTTTCTGCCCACCACGCTGAAGCTCTAAAGAGATTTGTGAGAAAAAGACCAGATACATATTAAAGCTCAACTCAATAACAGAACACTTACGTTAAACAGCTCTCTCTCTGTGCTTTTTTATTTGCTGGTGTCATGCAAAGAATCGACTTAGTCTATATTCAATCACCACTGAACAAACATTACAACAGAATGTAACATTTTAATTAGTACTAGTAATCGTATGGTTTGGAGTGCAATTAACGATTAATCACGAGTAACAAAGGAGAAAATAGTAATTTGCACGAGTCCGAAGGACGAGTGCAAATTACGGTATTTTCTCCTTTGTTACGAGTGATTAATCGTTAATTGCACGACAAAACATACGATTCCGAGGTAATCGTCAGTAAATAATCATTAGTAAATCAAAGTTTTTTTAGAAAAAGGGAAAATTTTTGACATTCGAATTGCTATTGTAACGTAAAATTTCTTTGTTCTTTTTTATATTGAAGAAAAAAAATGTCTTTGTTTTTTATTATATAGTAAAAAAAAGTCTCTGACACAGGACTTGGGAGAAAAAAGAATAAGGGGACAAAAGTGACCCCCCGCCGAAGAGTGCAAAAAGTGGTAATAGTGCAATTAACGATTAATCGCACTCCTCTAAACCAATCAGATTCGAGTAATTTTGCACGGCTGACGATTACTTCAGTTATTAGAGAATCAATTATCGATTATTAGGAAGATTAATTTCTTCCACTTTTCAAGTTTCAACTTTTGATTTGCTACTAACGATGCTTCTTTGAAAAGACTTTACAAAAGTAAAGGTCAAAAAGTGAATTCTTAATATTTTTCTCTATTTCCAGCTACAACGAGCCTGTCCGCTTCCATCTACGCATTTTTTCGGGCTATTCTTTTCACTTTGATTCTGGTTCCCTTCTGTTACATTCCTTTGGAGGTAAGGATTTTCATTTTTATTTCGTTTGATAAAACCAATAATTGCCCAAAATCTTTTACGCAGAATATTTTTTGTTTGAAAACAGGTTCTCAACTTCAATAGAGATAGAATCTGACAATTTGTCTGCAGATATGTTTTCCGGTCTCTTTGAGTTTTAGATAAATTTCTAGGCTTAAAGATGGACGAGTTTTTAGCTGCAAAATGAGGTTCAAACTATATTGCATCCTAGAGACTTAAGATCTCCACGGGAAAGACAAAACGCATTATTATATTCTCCTAGAACAAATGAGCAATATACTATTACCGGACCATTAAGAGATTCAAGAATCGATTTTGCTCACTTGTTTGTCACATATTAGTTTTTCTTTCAGTCTGGCATTTGTGTTAAGACCACGCTAATCACGCGTTTTGATGGAAAATAAGTGGCTTCATTTCCCATCTGACAGACAGTATCGGATCTAGCCCCTTCAGTGCTTTGAAATCAATTTATATACCGTATTACTTCGAATAAGGAGGGGCGTTTATTCGAGGGGGCGTTTATTGAATTATTTTAGTCTAAAGTCGAATATTTAGAGCAAATATACCCTTTGTTTTAGTTCTTTATCAGGATTTTAGTGCAAAATTTCTTTGGTTCAACGATTAAAATTGTATCGTAAACTGCTCTGGTTACAAGAAATGACTAAAATCTTCTTTTTCATACCCAATCAACACTGGTATTGAAGTATTAAAGTCATAAGTTTCTAATAAACGCCCCTTCCCTAGAGGGGTGTTCATTGGAAGGGGGCGTTTATTTGAGGGGGCGTTTATTAGATAATTTTCCTTTTAGTAGGGGCGTTTAAAAGAAGCTGGCGTTTATTCAAAGTAATACGGTAACTTAGAGGGCGTAGATGATTTTCCCCATACTGTAAATACGAGTGAGATGTAATGGAAATAATCTTGTAGCTTGATTACATGACTTATCTCTAAACATCTGGTTCACGCTTCGTCCACTTGCTGACCTTCTAGTATTACCGACAAAGCAACATGCGATCAACATTTTTAAAGCTAAGAGCCAAAGAACTGTGCTCTTTGGAATATGCCTTTGTTATAACTCTAATTTTTATTTCTAGATTTCTTCGAACACAAACGCATTCCGAAGCCAACATGTTCTGTTTTCGGTCTTCTCCGGTCTCTTGTTGGCGCTCTCTTACCAATTGAGCCGCTCCACCTCCAACCCTGAGATTCTATGGTAACATTTCTTTTATCTCCCTCGCTTTTTGAAAATATATTTAGTTATTGTTATCTCAATAGTTTTTGAAGATTTCATTTTCGTAAAATATTTATCACGCTTGTACGGTAGTTTATGAATGAGAATCGCCACTCAAAAGTACAAAGTTGGCTTTCCGTGAAATTAACGGGAAATTGAAAGAATAGCAGTCGCTCAATTTTTTAAACCATTGAAAATTTGCTGATTTTTTATCCTCCAAACATTCTTGTTCCAGGAGAGTGTTTGAGAGATTTTGTTGTGTATGCTGCAAAACGCCAACAAGTGGTAATGGTGTTGGAGGAAACCCTTCAGAATTGAACGATCCGCTACCTGATAAACTCCTTCAAACCGTCGTGAGTTTTAGTCTTTACCTACACTCACATAAAAGTGTTTAATTTTCTAGGGGTAGCAAGAATCAAGGAAGCCGAGCTTATTTATAGCCCGGAGGGACGGAGGGTGTCTCAAGATTGCTCTATAGATTCGAATGTTTGGATCGATCCGGTTGTTTTAGGCTACAGCCTGTCCTCAAAGTCCTTGAGTCAGTTTATTTATGTAATAGTTTTCCCTTGAACGATTGTGTACAATTCATTATGTTCGGGACGTAACGTTTTAAATAGCCCGGGCGTTTTCTACCACTAGTTTTATTTTTGGACCTACCCCGGTGGGGTGGAGGTCCTATAAATTAACCCGTGTTCGTTAGTTAGTTAGTTCGTTCGTTAGTTACCAACTTTTCTCGAGATTGGCTCATTCAATTTTTCTGATTTTTTGCACAAAGGTGCATTACTATAAACCCTCGAATGTGACAGAGCCCAATTTTCGAAAAAAAAATTTTTCCGGCCGGTAGAACCGGAAATGTCCCGAAAAAAGCGGTTTTTTGAGATTTTCTCGAGATTTTATCATTAGTTTTTTGCGATTTTTTGCACATAGATGCACATTAGTACTGCCGAAAAGGTGTCGAAAACCGTTTGCAGAAAAAAAATTTTTTCCGGTCTGTAGAACCGGAAATGTGCCGGAAATCGTCGTTTTTTCACATTTCCGTCACATTTTTTCAACTTATTTAATTGTTTCTTTACAGAAAAATGTTCTTTATGATGATGCCCAAAACTTAGCATCGTTTGATTTCCAAAAAAATCATCCTTTGAATCCGGAACTCCTTAAAAATCGCCGGAACAGCCGAAAACCGGCGTAAAACGGTTTTCCTTCATTTTTTCAACTTATACTCGACAGATTTTCATAATTTTTTGCACAATGATGTAAAATGGCAATGTCCAAAATGTGACAGAGCCCAATTTTCGAAAAAGAAATTTTTCCGGCCGCTAGAACCGGAAATGTCCCGAAAAAAGCGGTTTTTTGAGATTTTCTCGAGATTTTCTCATTAGTTTTTTGCGATTTTTTGCACATAGATGCACATTAGTACTGCCGAAAAGGTGTTTCTTAATTGCTTTCTCCGTTCCAATAGATATATAAATCGAAATTTAAAATTATACATTACTTCCATTAAATTCTAATTATTCGTTTTATAAATAGGTAGGTCCATTAAAGTATTACTTGTTTTATTTCAGAATAATTGGAAAACGCCCGGGCTATTTTTGTGCTTCCGTATAAAATATTTACGTCGAGAATACCCGAATTCATGTCCTGTTTCATATTTTGTTCCAGAAATCACGTGCTGTTCACGATTTGATCACGTGCATCATCATTTCCTTCTTGGTGTTCGCTGTACACCTCAGCACCGCCTTCACTACTCTACAGGTAATAGTGAGTTTACGTATTTACACGTTTGAGAGGACGGGAAAGGTGCTGATTTACCGCCGTCCTCGATTGATCAGAATCTAGACAAATCAGAAGCCATAACCTTCTTCGTCGGTGAAAAACACAAATTCGTTCGTCTGTTACCAGCTTTTTTCGGAATAAGTCAATTAGTTTTTTCTGGATTTTTTTCAAAGTGATGCAAAATGACAATACCCAAAAATTCAGAAAAATTAACGGAGTCTGATTTTCGAGAAAAAAATTTTTGGCCTAATTTGGGCGAAAACAAAACCGACATATGATGTATAAAAGTTTAATAGTAGCGGGTGTTTAAAGATATAGTGCACTATTAGTTAACTTTTCCCGGACAATGTACAGCACCTGACCCCGAGAATGTAGTAAACCCCGAGAATGTAGGTTTGTCATTTTTTAGGGTCAAGCTGGAGTTTTTACAAGCTCTTTGATGACTCTGTTGATCGTTAAATGTTGAGACAAACAAACTCCAACTCATCCCATTTTTTAGCATTGTAGCCCTAACGATAGTTCAACTTCATAAAAAGTTGTTTCAGTGCATACTGTTACATCTTACTGATTATTTCTGGACATAAATTTTCAACTTGAATTAATTTTTTTCAACGAAAATCTGAATAGAAGTTGATTGGATACTACCCGAATTGAGACATTTTTCAAACAAATCCTCTCTAAATCGAAATCTATTGGAATTAAGTTATAATGATAGGGTATTTTCTTAGTCCTAATGAACTAAGGAAATGGGGAAAATAGTCCATTTCAATATTTATTGTTCTAAGTTAGATATTTTGACGAAAATGTTTGACCTAACTTTTGGGGTTAGTTGACCTACAATTTGGGGGCCTTTATAACCTGACATAAAAAGTCTGTCAAATTATATAAAACTTGTTTGTTCTACTTTCATAACATGAAAGTACTACCTGAGAGATGATTAATGTTGACATTTTGAGCTTTTACGACGTGTCCCAGACCCACTGGGACCCCAGCCCAATCAGAAAATTTGCCTAAGTTTGGAACAATAGAATTTCTATCCCAATTTGGACTTAAGTAGTGATTTTTGAACCCGCATTAGGAAAAAGTTCCACCGGGGCTGTGAGGCAGAGGTGTTGTTACATTATTCACATCATTTCAACACAAAATTTTCAACATACAAAATAAAAACAACTTTCTTGTCTCTTGATTTCGTCCTTTCTTTTACTTTTCCTCATTTGTAGCACGATAAAATTAATATCTTTGTTAATTTTTTTGTCAGAGTATATTTCTAAAGTATGAATTTCACTTAGAGAACGATAATTTCAGATGAATACCGAAATTCCATTTTCAACAACCGAATCTTTTCACCTACATTCTGGGGGTTAAAAAAGGAAAAAATCCAATTTTGAGAATAACACAATGCTCTTTAGAATATTGTTTCAGCATAAAATATTTCTAAAATTTGCTGTTAGAGTTAATCCAATTGAAAAAATATCAACATTTTACTATTACTAGATATAAAGCCTACATTCTGGGGGCTATAACGAAAATGGGAGTCAACTTCAAAGACCTAACTAACCCCTGGAAAAGGATTTTGGGAGTTCAAAATTTCGTTGTAAACATTCAAAAATCTTTTAAAATGCAAATCTACATCTTTCAGGTCTTATTCAAATTTCACCTACATTCTCGGGGTGAGGTGCTGTATATTGAAATATTATGCTGGCAACAAAGTCAAAATTATTAGACTGTCAAATAAGTTCAGTATTTCGACTTCTGGTGATAACAATATTATTTATGTTTTTATCTTCAACAACCAGATTTTGGGTAGGTTGGTTCAGCCAAACAAGTTTTGCCAATAATTTTCTTCCCTTTTTATTTTCAGCCGTCATTATCTTACATCATCTACATTTTGACGGGAGTTGTCGGTATCTTGACGCATTACTTGTTGCCACAGTTACGTAAACAGTTGCCATGGTTATTTGTCTCCTCCCCAATCCTCAAGTCATACGAATACAATTTATACGAATGGCAAGGTAAAGGGAACTGTTGATTGTTCGGGTAGACTGTTGGTTTTTCGGGTAGACTGTTGATTTTTCGGGTAGCCTGTAACTGAATACCGTACTTACCCACAACAATCTAAAAGTGCTCTCACCAATCAAGAACTTTTTCTGAGCACTGATTGGTTCATTAAGGTCAATTACATCATAATTATGAGTTTCAACCAATCTGATCGATTTGATTGTGGAGAGAATTTTTGGATCGTTATGGGTAAGTACGGTATGTTCCTTGTGAACTGCCTTGTTAAGTATCTTTTTGGTAAAAAATAGCTTATCGCCTCCTTCTCAGACTTCTGTTCCAATATACATGTGTTTCAAACGAATTTTTATGTTTTGATTTTCTCAATGACTGTCTTATGTAAGTAGATCACCAGAGAAGGCGCTCAAAATCCATTTTTCTCGATCCTTCCAGAGCACTCCAAGATCATGTGGTTTGAGCGTTTATACGTCATTTTGTCGTTTGTGGAGAAGAATGTCTTGTATCCAATCGTTTATCTGAGTGCCATCACACAACATTCTGATCAAGTCGCTCAGAAGTTCGGAAATCTGTGAGTGTTTTTTCTCCGCTGAACATATTTGAAAAGTGTCCTCAATTTGACAATCAGAATTTTTTGAAAATGGTTGAATCTTTCAGAATCTTTAGACTTCAAACTATGTTCACTTAGGTTCGGTCAATCAAAGTAAAAAAGAGGGGTTTGAAGCTGTCATTTCATCGTTTGTTTTTCGTTCGCCGTCATCAAAAGTGCAAATACATAAACTGGCCTTTCTTCGTTCAGGGCGGCGTCTTTCATCATCACCATCTGCGCCATCAAACTGCTACGCTCCGCCTTCACCAACACGTCACGTCAACATATTATACTCATATGGACCGTCCTGTTTTTCGAGTATGATTTCCGAGGATGCTCGGAAACTTTCCTCGTCGATTATTTCTTCATGTCTATTTTCGTCGATAAGGTTCGTAAAAATATTGATTGAAAAGATTTTGACATGAAAGTATGTGCCCAATAATGATATTTACAAGCTAAGATTTATTTTCGCTGTACAATAAACAGTGTATTTCTCGCAAAAAACTAAACACCGAAATTGACTTCAAAACAGGAAAACGGGATGGTTATCCCTAGATTTTTTGTTTAACACTCAAATCAATGGTACTGTAATCTCCCTTATCAGCAAAGGGGTTAAAGCTCTATAAATCTTTGATATCGTTTTACCTGACAGACGATGGAGTTATATCTAAAGTTCAAGTTCATATTGACATACACAGCACCTTGGCAAATCACTTGGGGCTCCGCTTTTCACGCGTTCGCTCAACCCGTCAGCGTTCCTCGTATCCTTTTCAGAGAAGTTATTGTTTGGTTAGGTCACGCAACAGTAATAATTTTCCAAAGATTTCTTTGTTTGCTGGAAAATGTGCTATTATTAATTCTCGGAACTGTCGCTATAACTCATATCATTGGGCTATTCCATAAAAAAACTTTCTCCCCCTTTGAAGAAGTCTTTACTGGAAGGTCGAAGATCAAAGATCGAGAATGATTTTCATTTGATGTCGCTATCAAATTGCTTTTCCTTAACAATGACAATAACAAACTAGACTGTGGCATGCTGATCGTCCAGGCTATCGTTGCAGCGTTCTTTTCTTCGCCACTCAACCCGTTCTTGGGATCCGCCATCTTTATGACGTCATACATGAGACCAATCAAGTTCTGGGAGAAAGACTACAAGTAAGCGATCCTCGAATTGAAATTAACAAAACACAAAGTTTAATTTTCACTACTTTGCCGGGTCGGGTGGGCGGGTGGCCCGGGCCAAAAATAATCAGTCATTTCAGCCGTATCTATCCATCATGACTGTCTTGACCTAGACAGAATGTAGGAAAATTGGAACGACAAAATTTCTTCTGTCGTGCTTTCGTATTTTCAAGAAGATATCTACAAAATGAACCCAACATTTCCTATTCTTAGGAACAAATTGTGTGGTGAGAAATCAAAACACTCAGTACTTTTCAAACCTGAAAATTGAAAGCCTTTTTAAGAACTGGCATGATATCTCATTTTCCAGTTTAAAGGATATCAAGAAGGAGCTATTTTATGTGTGGAAAAAAACGCCTGAAAAAAATGGATTTCACCGCCATCTTTCTTTCATTTTAAACAATAGAATCTGATAACTGGAAATGAAAACAGTATGATTCCATGCGTGTTTTGCCCCCCCTTGATTTTCTCAACGTTGTTAAGCATAATTAAATTATTCTTAAATTCGACTTGTTTTAGTTTTGAGGTTTTTTCCACTTAACCCCAAACATTTTGCAATGTATGTTTCTTTTCCGTTGAACAGCAAATAATTATTTTTGTGTTTTCAAATTAGATAACAAACAATATATCGTCGCATCAAAATATAAAAGCTTTAAGTCCATTTTTTAGAAAATTGAGTTATGACCATACCGATGCTTTACACCCCATTTTTACCATCTTTTTGGCTTAATCCATCAAAAACCAACCGAAAGTGGCCTAATTTTAAGCTTTTAGAAAAATAAAAATTTTCACTTTATTTTACGGGTAAAAAAGCTTTCAGTCACATCAGTTTAGGGCGAAAAAGCCTTGTAACCAGTGTGGAAACAGTTATGGACCCAAGGCTTTTTTAACACAAAAATATTTTTTGTCATGTTAATGCATAATGGTTTTTCAGAATTTAAGGAAAAATAATTTAAAGTCGATTTTCTCAAAATAACAAAATGGACTTAAAGCTTTTTTATTTTGATGCGATGATATTGCGTTGCATATTGCAATTGTCGTATAAAATTCGATATCAAGCCAACTCAACCGGAAGACGTTCTAAATTTGCCAATATACCAAGTTCCAGACTTAGGGCTATAACCCCTGACCACTTGATTTAAAAAGGCATAAACCGAATGCTTTCAAAAAGAGTACACAAATGCCTTTCTAATGGAACCAAAACCATTGTCTTGCTCTCAAGCTACAAGCTTTTATTCTAGTTAGAAAATTTGGATTTCATAAATAAAGTTGGGAATTTTCATATTTTTCAAAAAATGTTGCACGCTGGAAAGTTTAATTTGGCTTTTTGTGATCAGCGTTTGCTATATATTTCATATTCATTTCAGCGTGAACAAAACAGAAATAAAAAGCGAAATTAATTATAATGTAATTTGTAATCGGCACGTTCCCGTCGGGGTTAAGGTCAGTTCCCCCTCTGTGTCGTGGCCCAAATAGCAATGTATCTTCCGAAACCATTATGGAAGAAATGGACAAATAAGAACCCTTCTGAACATGTTGTTAATAAAATTTGTTTGAAAATGTACTTTCAAAATCGCCATAAAAAGGTGAACTACTTTTATAAACAATTTCAACTGATATATAACATGGCAAGACTATTAAAATGAAACACATTAACAATTATGAGGATTTCCACCTCCTTTAAAGTCATTTTGAACAACTGCGACAAGCTCCTTTCTTGAACACAGGTTAAAAAGATAAGTCTATCTACACTTAATACAAAACCGTATTAAGCATCTTCCAAACATCTTCCAAAATGATGATTATTTGAGCCAAAGATATTGTTATGATGGCTGTGATTGTGGTTCAACGCATGCGCGTTCGAGACACGTTTATCTAAGTACGTCTCACGCCATTCTTTCACTTTGTTCTCGCTGTTAGTCGTCTTGATGCACGATAACGTGTATATAACATCGTCGGTTCCCGTCATCGGTTGAATACGCGTCGGCCGCATGATTGTTCGCAAGCGTTCTCGCACGTTCTCAAGAAAAATCATATGTAGTAGACCATCTTTGATGAATATAGCTAAGAAACCATACAACATGTTTCTATGGAAATCCCAACCGTTGCCGATGAAAATACAAATGGGTAAAATGGACGTTATAGTTGACATCAACATTAATAAAATACGACAGATTTGTCGGCAACTAAGTTTCATCCGTGAATGGGAAATGGTATGTGGAGTTCGTTGGAACCCCGTATTCCCTCTATTTGCAATCGTTTTCATGTATTCGGGTACCACCGAACGTTGCGAACATCGCCAAAAGATATACGAGTATGTCCCGGCCGTTAACCCGATTGACATAATATCCAGAATCGGGTAGCCATATTTTCGAGACCAACATTCGGCAATATGAAACATTTTGCTGTCCAATAAAACCAAAAAACAACTTTGCAGTCCAGCGCATGTCAGAAAAAATGAGAAAGCGATGTAGAAATGTCGTTCTGTTAAATACACAGGGTACTTAATGTTGAGATAGACTTCTAAGAAACGATCAACGCTTATCGTAATGGACATCAAAAAGTATAAAAGACCGAACCCCAAATAAGCCGCAATTTGAAAATGTTTGAAAGTATAATCTCTTCGCAGATTGTATTCCACTAAAACTTCGTTTATGAAGTAAACCAAGCATGTTGTTATCTCCATAATAGAGAAGACACGTGTTATGAGATGTCCGTTAGTTCTGGTTCTCCGTTCGAAACGTATTAAGGAGATAACAGTAGCATGCAATGAAACGGCCAGCAAACTCATTAAAGTAACACCGATCATAGTATCCAGAATGAAATGATGCGTTTCGTCCGAAATATTCGTACGTCAGTGGCTTCAGATTGTGAATTGTTGTGATATTTTAATATTTAATTGCGAGAGATTTCTCAACACCTAGCGTCAACGTCTCCAACAAAGTTTTTTCAAAAGTCTTTGTGTCAATCAGCTTCACCTTACAGCAATGTTACCTCTTGTTTACATGGAGAGTCTTGCTAGACTTGCCTTGTCACCACAAATTTGATTTCTCATGTCTCAATACAATATGTTGCGTCGATGTTTGAACACTACAAATGACAGAATCATTTTCCCTCACAAAAATCTTCAGCTGTTTCTCTCTTTCTCTCCCCATTCCCTTTTAAAAATTCATCGTAAATTAGAATGAAAAAGAAGAAAAGAAAAGGATTGAATAAGAAAAGCAGAAGTTTATATTCGGAATCGTAACGAAAAAGACACAATAAAACATCATGTTATGTTGCTAGGTAACCGTGTTACCATTTTTTTCTGACCAAGTTTTTTCTCACACGTTATAATCATCACAGAGATAGACTCTGTGGTGGAGAAATTTTGACAAAGCTTCGTCAAGGATTTTCTTTTGCTCTTGCACTCCACATCCCTACTGTTTGTGTTAAATGGTGGTATTTATGCAGACAATTGAAAATTTTTTGTATATCTTCCTCTTGTGCTTAGTTTACGTTCTTGAGATGTACGTCAAGCAAGAGACCGTCCCTCAATCAGGCTACGTTTTAAATATCATTTTTATTCGGCCCTATTTTTAGTTTAAGTTCACTGAGTCTTATTGCTTTGGAAAATTGGATATAACTTAGATAAAAAAAACTCTCATTTTCCGCCCGCCTACTAAGAATCGACCCTTGGTTGAGGTGATAAAGCCCTATATCTTGTATATCGAACTCTTCGTCTGAGACAACGGAAATTCAAAATGCATATTTGAAATCTTTTATTGTGCCTCATTTTCTCGATTTCATCTCTATAAATAATCTGTAGAGAAAATATCAGATCAAAAGAAAAGATCAGCTTCTTCGCATATCAATTGACCCACAAATCCAGGTTAACCTCCAAATGAAAATGGTTTCGAAGTATGGTTTCTAGAGAGATAACATTTACAATAGAATTCAGTTCTGCTTTGTTAACAAATATAAATTATTGATTTTCTTTCATTTTTCTTGGAAAGTCTGATATTTCACTCCAACAAGATTTCACTTCAAAAAAGATTACTTGGAACTGTATAACACTTACCAGCTTACGTGTTTTTGCTCTCATAATTCTTTCCGTCACTTTCCTTTCCTCTAGCGTGACTTTCTAGATTCGTGCCAGGAAAAAATCTTTCGCTCGTCAGCCCACAGGTGTAGAAATATATGTCACACCTACAGTTGAGGCTCTCTAAATCGACGAAAATCCAATTCCCCTTGAATTCGGGTGCGTCAATGGTAATTTAAGAATATTGATTAATTTTTGCCCGACTATGAATCACTTTCGTTTTCTTTCATCATAAGAACAAAGTTTATATTTTTTGGAAGGATAAAAATCGGGAGAAGTGAATTTCACCTCAGCTACCGATTAGGTATAAGTGTATAGTAGCGTAGTACGGCATTGAATATTAAATTTTTCGTAGATATGGCGTTAGTTCAAAGACAACCGAAAACGTCTTACAGATCAAACGAATTTTTAATATCTCATTTCTCACTTTTCAGCACAAAGAGAGTCGATCATTCGAACACAAGACTGTCATCACATATCGATAGCAACCCTGGTAATATAGTTTTTCCCGTTTATTATTATCAGCTTTGACTGAGCCAGAATCTCGTTTTTCCTTCGTTTTCATCTCTGCTCCTATATTATAGTGGCTCTTTATCCTTGCAAAGTAGTTGAAAATTCGTCAAAAACAAATCATTTTACAGCTATTTGTTTCAAATATACGTAACTGTTTAAAATTTCTCCCTCAAGGAGGGCCAATTATTCGAGGAGGATTTCAAATATATAGCAATATCTGCATTCTTTCAATCATAGGTGCCGATGATAACAACTTGAACTCGATCTTTTACGAACATTTGACTCGCTCACTCCAACATTCGTTATGCGGCGACTTGTTGCTAGGGAGATGGGGTAATTTTTCAAATGGAGACTGTTTCATAATGGCGTCGGATTATTTGAATGCATTGGTTCATATCATTGAAGTAGGGAATGGTTACGTCACTTTTCAACTCCGTGGGTTGGAGTTCAGAGGTACGTATCGTTAAAACGAGAATAAGCTCCACCCTTGCTTTGCTAGAGGAAGCTTAAAGCTACCGGTTTACACCCTTCAGACACTGTATATAGTTGTTTGGGTTATCAATATTTGCCTTAAGCAATCGCTCCATTTAAAAACAAAGCTAAAATTGCCAATGAACCAAGAAAAACATACTTTGCACATTATTTGTTAATGGGTTAAGTGTTCTTCAAGAGTGTTCTATGTTTTCTATGTGAGGATGATACTTTGCACATTTGCTCATACGTAAGAAGATTGGATAGGCTGTCATTTAATGTAGTGAAGAACATGATGTCCCTCAGACGATCCTTCAAATAGAACACCCAATCATCATATAATCCTTCACATTTCTTCTGGTTTCCATAGGAACGTATTGTCAACAAAGAGAAGTGGAAGCCATTACTGAAAATGTGGACGATGACGAAGGTTTGTATTTTGATTGAAAGCGCTGTGTATTGTCCTGCGTTCAGTTTGATGAGCTTAGGTCAGCCTTTGTTTTAGCATGCATCGACGTTCTAAAAGTAAACCTAGTGTAGTGAATTCGTTCAAGCTGCGTTTAACCACCATTCCTATTATCTAAAACTGATTATCTTCTTTTTGAAAACACCAAAAATTCAAGACACCATACTGCTGCTAATTATAAGAAGGAGGCGTAAAGGTTTTGTTCCCCTTTTTTATTGCAATGGAAGACGCTCTGGTTCTTGCTCCAAAGTTAACGTCGATGTTAATGTTGATGTTTCCCCCTTTCCCCCTCCCGTCTTTTTATGGCGATAACTATATTTAGGTACTATCTAGACCTGTAAGGGTGTGTATACATGGTGGGTTTAAACTTTATGACATTCTGTATGGTTATTTTCAGGCTGTTGTTGTTGTCATGTAGGACACGTTCAGAATCTACTCTCCTTCAACGCAGCCTTTGGTCTTCGTTGGTTAGCCTGGGAAGTCGTTCAAAGCAAGTATATTTTGGAAGGGTACAGTGTTAGTGACAACACGGCTGTCACCATGTTCCAAATGTTCGACCTTAGAAAGATCTTCATCACATATTATGTAACGGTATGTGTTTAAGATGATCGTATACTTTAATAGATCGTGCTACTCATGCATCATTATCTTAGTACCTTACCGTCCGTTTAATTGGTGAAGAAAAGTGTCCCTCTTTGCAAGAAATTTAATATTCTCATTTGTATTGATTGGACTTTTTCTCCTCAACGGAAATGTCACAAACTCATTCTTTTTGTTAGGATCAAAATGTCCTGCTTGATTGCATGCTCTTCAATTGTTTGTGATGTTTATTGCGTAAAATACTTGTGTCAATCTTCATCCCGTGGCGTTTAAAACCCACTGCTTTTCCAACCTTTTTTTCAGTCAATTGTATTTTACTGTGTTCGAAACAAAAAACTGAAAACCTGGCTAGCTGACGAATCACTAATGAGCCAACTTGAGGAACTTCAAAGCTCAACGTTCGTGGATTTCGATACAGTTTTTCGTCCTGTAACAGATAAAGATTACGATTTAGCTCAAGGTGGTGTGACCAGAGCTTCGTTTTGTCAGAATTACCATGAATGGTTGGTTTGTTGTAATATGCATCGACCTGCTGATCAAGTGAGTCAACCAGGGAAAATGTTTGAAAATAGGGCCGAACCTTATGCTTTTGAGTCGTTTGATTTTTTTTTATCGATATATAGGTAACACGAACAAATTGTACAAAACTAAAGGTTCCTAGCCTCCCGCTAAAGGACCACCAGCTCATACCGCCAGGAGGTAGGAACCCAAACTAAGCTAACAATAAACTAATAAATGGACTAATAAATGGAGAGAAAAAAAACTAACTACAGAGGATAAATACTAACAGAAATGAAAAACAAAAACTAAAAGAGCTAGGAGAGCAGTTGGAGTAAGACTAAAATAACGGTCCCCCAAAACGGCTTGTATCACGGATAAATTTTATCGTTATACTCAATATATCATGATTTTGGACAATGCTAAAATCGGGGTCGCCATAAAGAAGTATTCTACACAATGTTTTGGGATTAAATGGAAACAAGGTTATGTCAAGTTGAAGAAGGCTGTCGAACATAACAAGTCTGTCATTGGAGTAATCAGAGCAATGCATCAGGAAATGCTGTGTCGTTTCAACAGAATTACTTCGACAGTTGCAGAATGGGTCGATTGTGTCTGCAAAGTTATGTCTAAATTTGTGGTCCCGAAGATGACTGAAACCAACCCTTAATCGGTTAAGTAGAACCACGCCATCGTTGTCACTAGCCCTGAAAACTGAGTTAGTGCAAGGTCTAAAAAAATTAAGAATCGCTTGTTCGAATAATGAAATAGAAGGAAGATTTCGTATATTTTCGCCCAGGTTATTCCATTCATTGATGCAAAAGGAAAAAAAGGAGGCACGGTAACGTTCAGTCCTACAAAGTGGTGCCTCAAATGGTGGTTGTATCCTCCGCCCTGCCCTACGTTCCTCCTCCCCTCTTTGGGGAGGAAGAACATTTGAAAGATAAGCAGGTGCAAAGCCATTGATTATTTTATAAAAGTAAATTAGTCTTCGACTTAGTCGCCTGTCCGACAGGTTTTCAAGACCTAACTCAAGATAAATTTTTTCTCTGGATGTTCCTCTGAAACATCCAGTTATTGCAAGACAAGCATCATATTGAACTGATTCTAGTTTTTCAGAAAAAGTGGAATTACCTGGACGATCATACATGACATCTCCATAATCTAGATATGGTCTAATATGGGTTTTAAATATCGTGACTAGTGAATCCCTAGGTAGGAATGCACGAAGCCGACGAATAAGACCAATACCTTGATTGGCTTTTTTAATTTTTTCATCAAGATGACGGTCAAAAGCCAGCTCTTGATCAAGTATGAGACCAAGATGTTTTTGATGATCTTGTCGAGCAATGGCTGCGTTGTTAAAATAAATTTCTGGAGGATCAGGTAGATTTATCCTCCGAGTGAAGTACACTTCAACAGCCTGTTTAGAAGGATCAGGGTTGAAGGTCATTTTCCATTGATGAGCCCACTCACTAACCTTCTGCATGTCACTGTTCAATTCGTTTGAACAGCGAATATGATCAAGGATAAGGGAGAATATTGACGAGTCATCAGCAAAAATTTTGATCATGGAAATAATTCCTTCAGGGAGGTCGTTAATATATATCAGAAAGAAGAGCGGTCTTAGAATAGAGCCTTGAGGTACACCGGCCAAGACCTCCGTCCAATTGGAAGCTTGGCTATCAAGAACCACCCGCTGCAACCTACCTGAGAGAAAATTTTGAAGTAACGAGAGAAGGGGCCCGGACACACCATATGACTTAAGTTTGAAAATCAGCCCATCGTGCCAAACTCTGTCAAAAGCTTTGGAAATATCAAGAAATACTCGATTGATCAATATTAAGAGCAGCTCATAGTCAATATTTTATATGGATAACATTAATACAATAATGACCGGTTAGTGAGGGCTGTACTGAGAAATATTGCCCGAGGTCAAGTAACGACCGAGCTTGCGAGGTTGTTACGTTGACCGAGGGCAATATTTTCAGTACAGCCCGAAAAAAACCGGTCATTATTGTATTTGTTAACCGTTTCCTTCAGCTTCGATCGATTTTTAGCGCTTTATCCAGGAAAAATGGCGAAATAAAGCGAACAAAACAAGCGAAAAGAGATAAAAAATTGTTATAATTTCTGACGTCAGAAATAAAAAATGAGAGAAAATGATGTCAACGCATTGTTCATTTTCCTTTGAAAAAGTGACGTCACAATGAATTTTCCTGACGACGGGCAACTATGGGCAGTGTAGGCCCGTCGTCATGCGAAAAGAACCAATTGCATTGCGCAAAAAGTCGTGTAGCCCGCTTCGAGAAAGTAACCGGTTAACAATAATATATCAGGAGATATCAGGAGGAGTTTCAAGGTATTTTCTTGGCCGTCTTGGATGCCTTATACGGGTTTAGGAAAGTCTAGATCTCGCCTTTATCTAGTTGCTTTTTTTTGGTCCGTAAAATAATCATTTCATAATCTCTGTTCAATTTATAGCAAATCGAAGATGATGGAGTGAACAGCCGTGTGGTGACATTATGTTTTGCGTTAAGTCTTCTTGGTAGACGGTTGTTGTCCACAGCTTCTAATAATCAATGGAACGCTGCGTAAGTTGCAAATTCGGACCACTATAACTCGTTGCAGTCTATAACTCAAATGTCTCCTTAACTCGAATAAGTGTTATGGTCCCTTCATTTAGCAACGTCTTATAAACCTTACTCTATAACTCGAACAAATTTGTGTTCCCCGAGTTCGAGTTAAGGAGATTCCACTGCATTTTGATAAAGAGGCTTCTCCGTTTTGAAATTTTAGAATGAAAAGTTATATTTTTTCTTCTCACAGCAGAAAATGGCTCATAGTTAAGTTTTTTTCTTTTCAAATTGATTCCAACCAATCATTCATCAATGTTAAACAAGGATAGGTATCGCTTCTTCTTCCCATTATTCAAACTGAAGGAGATACTCTTAAATCTTAATAATGACAACCCTTTTAAAAAAATTTTCAGGTTGAAATCGTTTTTACATGGACTACACGCTCTGTTCAAAGGGGATTTTCGAGTAACGGCGGCAAAGGACGAATGGGTGTTTGCTGATTCGGATTTAGCGCTGCTCAGACAAGTTGTGGCACCTGCGGTGCGAATGGCCCTTAAACTGCACCAGGTGAGAATTTTTACCCACGCTAATAAACGTTGAATTGACGAACAACCTTTACGGCTTATATTAAACAGTGAAAGTCACTGAAAGCGACAAAGGTTTTAAATCTTTCGAAAATTTTCACAGAACTTTGAATGAAAGAAAAGCCGAGATTTTTCGTACATAGCCTACGACTATGGTCTATGAGTTGACAGCTTTGTGAGACTTATGACTCGTAGTGAAGGCTTGTTGACTGAGATTCCCTGGTGTTTGTGACACTGAATAATTCAAACCGATAACTAAGAAGTCATCGCTGTAAACTAGGGCGTGTCAGCTCAAATCCCCGCCCCTTCCATGTTCCGTTCAGTTGATAAATATTCGAGCCAGTTGACCGAGGATCCCGTGAAAGTCCTATATTACTGGGCTATTCATGCGGAATATTAACTCTATATAGAAGACTGTCTACATTTGCTGAAGCCGTCTGTCCTTCTTTTGCAGGATCACTTCACATGTGTGGATGAATTTGATGATAACAATGTGTTGTACGACACTATATCTTCACATGAAGAACAATTTGTCATCTGTCATGAAGGACATCCCTCTTGGAGACAAGCCGTTCTCAATAACCGCTCCAACCTCCTCGCTTTAAGGTAACCTTAAAAAGGAGCGACCCATTCCGTCCATCTATGTGATCAATGTGTACCTCTTTTCACTAGATGTGATCATTGTATATCTCTTTTCACTAGATATGATCATTATGTACCTCTTTTCACTACAATCAGTGCCAAAATACTTGGCACAAAAGGGAAATTCCCCACGAAATTTTATAACCACAAACAATTTGGAAGTGCTCTAAATTAGGTTGGAAGGGTGGAGTTTTAACTTTAAGTTTCAACGCTAGACTTAAGACTTAGGACCTTAGGATCTGAGGATCCAATTGTTCAAAAATGGTCCGAGAGGGCTTGAAATATAGCCTAGAAACCAATTAATCCCTCCCAGATCGAAATATTCGATTAAACCAAGTTAAAGGCCCGAAATTGACATTCTCGCTCGAAATTCAATTTTCGAAAAATGATAAAATAGCCAAAATTGCCAATATGTTATGGCACTGATTGTAGATGTGATCATTGTATATCTCTTTTCACTAGATGTGATCATTATGTACCTCTTTTCACTAGATATGCGATCATTGCGTAACTCTCTTCACTAGATATGTGATCATTGTATACCTCTTTCACAAGATGTGATTATTATGTACCTCTTTTCACTAGATACGTGATTGACGATGGAACGGATGATTATAAAATTATTATGCTCAACAAAAGATGTCTGAATTTTAGAGTTATAAAGGTAACATATTTTTTTTCTTGGTGTGCACATATACGATTAGCTCTCGATTTTCTCCTGTTTTATGCAAGAGCGTTTCCAAATATTTCATATTCAAACAGTGGCATTACTTCGTTTTCGGCACATACTCAAAAAACAACGGCTATCTTTGCGAATCTTTTTAAACATAATACTACTGTTTCACTTTCAACAGGTCAATAAAGAATGCGTACGAGGACTTTGGGCAGGTCAACTACAAGAACTTATCTTCTTACGTAATCGAAATCCAGAACGAGGCTCCATACAGAACGCGAAACAAGCCTTACGAAATATGATCAACTCTTCATGTGACCAGCCCATCGGATATCCCATATACGTTTCTCCTCTAACCACCTCGTATTGTGAAACAAACTCCTTTTACAATGAAACCACTGTTGGAAACTTGAATGGCAGTAGTAAGCCCCTCTACTTCTCTTCCATGCGTCCGATATTCTGATTCTTTTAAGATAAATCACATTTTTACTTTAGGAGGCTTCGTCGTTCAGCTATGTAGACTAATCATTAGAAATCATTTACCAAATTCAAACCTCCCAGGACCGCGTCCTTTGGGACCAGGGGCCTTACTACGTTGAAATCTAGCTAGGGCTTTGACCCTGCCACATAATTCAAACGTATGCTAAATGAATCAAGACTTATTGACCAAGCAAAATATAAAGAGGATGGAAAGCCATCTTGCCATTTTTATTTCCAAGTTAATCTGTATGTTAATCTGTTTATCAATTTTTAGACATCAAGAATTTTTTTCGTTCCTGCTACATGGCCGTTTATAACCGGTTTGCCGGGCACTGCCGGAATGGTGGGAACCCGGTAGAAATCGAAATGTCCGTATACGTGCCGGCAGAACAGAACGTAAATAAAGCAGAACCTTCCAATCCGTCGACTTCGATGAAAGGTGGGTAGATGTTAATTTGATAAAGTCTTTGAATATTTCCCTTACAACTGATATTGGCAGAAAACGTAAAACGTTGAAGCAGCAAATATGTAAAACATAAAAATGAAGCGACTGCTTAAGTAGAAATTTTCGGCATCTTTCGTGACTTCATCAGCATATAGCTCAACAAAACTACTGATAAACTAATGATAATGATAAACTGATTAAACTACTGATATTGGCTGTATGTTTAGAAACATCATACTCATACCTTGAGGAATCGCAGTTTAGTCTGTGATCAGTTTCGTTGGAACGAGAGTTAAAGAAGCCGAAATGCTGCATGTACTGCATGTACTATGCAAAGAAAACTGTAAATATTTTCTTGCCGCTGTAAATGATAAACATCTTTTGGGTACTTAGAGATAGATGTTAAACTGTTAACTATTCTAGTCGATTCTTGAAATTTGGCAACGGTTGCCGCTGTAAATGGTAAACATCTTTTGGGTACTTAGAGATAGATGTTAAACTGTTAACTATTCTAGTCGATTCTTGAAATTTGGCAACGGTTGCCGCTGTAAATGATAAACATCTTTTGGGTACTTAGAGATAGATGTTAAACTGTTAACTATTCTAGTCGATTCTTGAAATTTGGCAACGGTTTTAACTTCTTTTTCAGTACCAGGAGCAGCAAGAAGTATTCGAACAGCAAGTTATGCATCCATCCCCTCCTCGTCCAACCACAGTTCCGGCAACTCCTCCACCAATGGAGAATCATCGGAAATCGGCATCTTTCCGTATTTCACAGAAGGTAAAGCCGTTATTGTAGACATTAACCGTATTACGGAAGCCTTAGATGCGGACATCCAACATAACGTACAGTGGCCCGGACATCTCTCGATGTTGCGTGAGCGTACGGACATTTCTGCATGGGATGGTTGGTTTCCGCGCATAGGAATGATTGCGGATATCATTCACGAATGGAAGCCTAACCATAAAGATAAAAACAGACTGTCGCATTTGAAGAAAAGTATCTTTTTGTTGCGTATCGATGATTACAGTGTGCCCATTTTGGAAGATGGCGTCAACGTTATTGGAGAAAGGACGGCTGAACATCTAACACCTTTTGCATGAGGTGTGGTGTATTTTCTGGTCTGTAAATTGTAGTGTCAGCTTCATGGCACGGCGTTGTTATGTTTTGACTTGGTTAGTTTGGCTCTTTTTCAATTTCTCAAAAAAGTTCTTTATTTGTCATGTACCCGACTGGGTATGGATGATTTTTCTTCAGAATTGAGAATTTCTATTCTGTGAAATTTTAGGCTGCTGGCATCCACTAACGGATTCGTGCTCCTTATAGAGGATGCTTAATAAGCTATATTTCCTTTGTCCAGAGATTTGCCGCCTTTAGCCGATATACGGCTAAAGACATTTTTAGCTGGCGAGTGTCTACAAATATAACATTACGTAATGTTTAAATTTTCTGCGAGGCACCAAATCATAGATTGGAAAATATATTTGGATTTTGAAAAAAAAGTAGGCGGAGGGAAGTTTGCTTGTTTTTCTTCCTCCTTTCTTGTTTAATGTGGAGATTTTGTAAAAGATGAGAAATTAGATTTATTGAATTTAAGTTCCCTGATGTATCTTCTGTGTGCACCAACAAAGTTTTGCTTCATAAAACTACATTTTGATGCTTTAATTTGGACTTGCATGAGTGCATAATTTTTTACCACACTGGATTCGTTGATCACTTTGGCTCCAGATAATTGTTTTGTCAGTTCTACAGATATGTTGCAGATTATTTCAAGGTATTCTAGTTATGTATATACAGTACATTTTGGGGGTCATATTGAATATTTCTGACATTACTTCTTTATGATTCTACAAAAGGGAGTGTTGTTGTTCCTTCAACAAGGGCCTTTAAATGTTAAAACAAATAATTTCTTCAGCTTTGGCATTTCACTTTTTAATACTGTGTGGCCTTTGTATCTTTTCAGGTACTTAGCTTCAATTCTTTGAAGAGATTGGAGTGTTTCTGGTTGTTTTCTTTCACTTTTGTGTCCATATTTGTATTTTTTGAGCTTCGACCGAAGAGCTGATGGAAAAGTTTTGATAAATTTACAGACCAGATATCTTATAAAAGCAAAAGTCAAAAATAAATCTACAGACTGTACATAATGCGCGCATCAGATTGTTTTTTATCTTTTTTCTGTTTTGTTTTTCTGGTCTGGGATTCGAATTTCAAATGTAAACATTCCATTGAAAACGTTCGAAACGATCGTTTTTGCGCGCACAATAATGTCAATCAATTTACTCGCCAAGATTTCCTTTGCGAACCGGAAAGCGGTTGGTAGATCATTAAGCAGACCTATACTACCTGTGGTTTTGTAGAGGTCTGCGATTCAGACTAGTGAAATTTCAGTTGATTTATAAGATTAGTTTTCAAATTTTTAGCTCAAGTAAGATTTTGGCTTACAGTACTAATTTGGAATATTTGAAGAGGTTTACGAAGAAGCTAACTTTCCGCCATCCATGAAGTTTGAAATTCTAAAGATTCTTTTTATTGATGACCTCATTTTTTTATTTAGATTTTTTATAAATGAAATTCAATTCCAAACATTGGGATTTTACAAAAACTTGTGTTATAGCATTGTAAATATAAAGAAGAATTCTCAAAAACTTGAGAAAATCCAAATATTTCAAAGTTCATTAATTTTAATGGTTTGACCTAAAAAGCCCAGGAACAATTTTCTCTTTTCTTTGAGTTTTCATCCCCTTATTATATTTTCGTGGTGCAAAATTTCTGTATTTCTGTATCGTGAATATCTGCATGCTTAGTTTTACGTTCATTTTGATTGGTGGAGATATTTGTACCTCTTGTTTTCACGAGAAGGCCTGTGGTGTCTCTTCTTTCGAAGCCCACTCATCTATGAGGTAACTCACCACCAAATGACGTCATCTCAAAGTGAAAATTCCAAAGGACCTTATCATTTTTCTAGTATCGCTCTTTTTCATCATTTGCAAAAAATAAAATGAAAGGTTGGATTTTTGGCAAATCTTATCTTACAATCACGATCCCCTATCGTTTTCAATGTTTTCGGAAATAGTTTATAAACTGAGATATTTCTCCCAATTTCTTTTTTATATTCTTAGGGACAGAGGTTGCACCTTAGAGAAGTATTCTCATGGAATGCATCAATTGAACTGCACACGTTAGTTTTCAGAACAGCAAGGACAACAGAAGTATTAGTGTAGTAAAAACGGGAGGATTGGTGAATATTGCGCCAGAACTCAACATTGGGAAGAAATCTCTCACAAAAGGAGAATCGCATTCTTACAAAGTTTCAGTATGTTGATGTTGAACCTGACCATCTGTTTAGCGCATTTTGAACTCACTTTACCATGGTTGACAACGTATTGTCGTCTGTTTTCCAGCAACGGCACTACCACTGCGGCAACGCCCAGTGCCATGAATGCAGAATACGTTATCAAAACATACTGTTGTCCCTGGGCATTGAACACTACACACGAACATCCCAAGAAACTCACTAGACTGGAAGAAACTCGTCACATGTGTAGCTTCCCCGGGCTAAGTCACAATCGTTGTAAAGATAATCAGGATCGTGATCAATCATTTATCGATGCAGTTAATTATGGATTTTTCACGTGTGTTATACCGATCGGCTGTATCGCAAACCTTTTGATGATTTTGACTATCAGTCGTGTCAGTCACAATCACAACTTCGTACCCATGCTTTTCATCAAGAATCTGGCAATCGCTGACATCATCTCGCTTCTTGGTTACGTCATCATGTATTCAGTGTACAATAATTGGACCACCATGCCCACAAAAATGTACAAATATTTGTTTTCGTCATTCGATATTTTAACTGGTTCAGCATCCTTACTCCATATCATGGCCATCTCAATCGATCGCGCCATCGCTGTTGTCTTTCCCTTCAAACATTTCTCAGGAACCATCAATTCGAAAGCACGTGTTTCCACCATCTTGCTATGGTGCTTCTCCATACTTTTGTTCATTCTTTCCATGACGAGAATAGGTTACGACGATGAAGAATTTAGTACACATTTTCACTATTCTGTTATCATTATCGCGTTCATGGTTCCGTGCGCCTTCGTCTTCCTTTCCTACACGGTAATCATCGCCGTCACCATACGTAGCAATCAACAACTTGTCCGTGATAACGTACGTCGAAATTCCGCTATCTCGACAACTGGTTTGAATCGGTTCCGTGAGATTAAACTAGCTATCAATGTGACAGTTATCATTCTACCAATCATGTTTGGATGGGGATTCGTTGCCATAGTTTCAATAGTTGAAGGAATTCGAGATACACTTTCTGTTTACGGGAAGTTGATTTTTATTGTCCCGATAACGATGTCTTCAATAAACCCTCTGGTCTATCTCATGATGACGGCATCCCTTCGCAAAAACTCCCTCAAAACTTTACACAGTTTCGTTTTCTGTAAAACAGCCTGTTGCATTAGTTTTGCGACCAACAATGCAACGCGATTGAGGTTTGGAAGTTATTCGAGAAATTCGACGACTCGTGATTCTGGCATGATGATAGACGATGTTGTGGAGCAACTGACAAATCTCCGTGAGCGAAATGAAAGAGTTGAAGAAAACAGTGAAAACTGATGATCATCATCACTTTTTGTTTATATCTGTAGATGCAATTTAAAAAAAACATAATAAATATTTGCTATATTTTGAAAAGGGAAATCAAGAAAAACTTTGCTTTATTATTCAAAACATACCGGTACCACCTTAAGGATTTCATTTTACCCCAAAATATCCTCCATTATGCTGCTTAATCTCACTCACTGATACTTCAGTTATGTATTCAGTTAGAAATCTTTGCTAATCAGGTTACCAATGCTCACAATAAATGTGAAAGAAAACTTCAAAGAAAAGGTTTTGATTGAAATCTGTCTATAAATTATGTGGACTTTTTTATGTTCGGGTAAATGAAAGCACTGGTTAACACGTTTGTCAGGCAAAATTGTAAAATTGATAGGCTAAAGTCTAATAAACAAGCAACATGCTGAATGGACCTACCTGAGATAGATAGTCGGAAACATGCTGAATGGACCTACCTGAGATAGATAGTCGGAAACATGCTAAATGGACCTACCTCTTTAAAGATAAAATCTATAATGAAGCAGCTTCAGCAAATCCAAAATTTGCACAAGTTTGACTAAAACTTTTAAGTCTTACGTTTTAAGGGTTAAAAGAAATCTTCCGAAAAAAACGGCTTCAGCAACTTTTTAGAGACCCTTCCCCTTCTTATCTCTATGCAAAAAAAAATCAGAAAAAAAAAATAATGAAGCAATTTCAAAAGACGTCCATTACCCCATATGCTCCTGGGCACTGTCATTTTGCATCACTATGCAAAAAATCAGAAAAAATAATGGGACAATCCCGCGAAAAGCCGGTAACGGACGAACGTTTTAGAGTTCCAGTCGAATGAAAAAGTGCAACTTTGTTTTGAGTGCAAAAATTAAGCCATTAATAGTTCCCGCCCAGTAGATTTCAAATTACTTTTGTTAAAATTGAAAACCTTATTTTCACCCAAGGAACAAGTGCTCCAAATTTCATTCAGCCAAATCCGAGCATTTCTGAGGGTTCCAGGCTGTATTGAGTTTCAAGCCCAAAGAGCTAGAGACGAAACTTTAACCCTTCTCAGGCAAGAGAAATTGAAGCCACTTTTAACATTTTAACTTTTTAAATTTCCCATCCAAAACGCGCATAGAACGCAACGGATTGTATCTAGCGGTTCCTTTGTTTTGGAGGACTACATTTTTTGAGATCTAGGGATAGATTTATTAAGTTTCAATTCGGCTAAAAACTACGCGTGGGCGTTCTAGATGGGAAATAAGTGGTTTCATTTCCCATCCAGGAGTCTGGACTCTAACCCTTCACGCTTGAAACTCAATTCCAGACTGTCAGTCAGATTCCTTTTCATGAGTTTGAAGCCCAGAAGGGGCTAGAGAGGAAATTTCAACCTTTCCCAAGGAAGAAAAAGCGAAACTTTAAGTTTGCTCCGCATTTAGAAATTTTGTTTGAAAGACACACGGAACACGTGTTCAAAGTTCAAGATGGGAAATAAGTGGCTTCATTTCCCATTTTCAAGTTCTGTCTTTGTAACAATTTTTTCACTCTCCTATTTGTCTTTTCAACGGGCACAAAATCGCTACTTAATAACTTAAGGGAATTAATTTTCGCGAGACAGCCTCGAAATGATTTTATTTTCGCGACTAACTTCCACTGTAAATTTTTGCGAATTGGCGATTTTTTCAGATTTTACATTTTTCGTTATGTGTGTACTTAACTCGAACGGCTACTAGTAGGGGGATTTTTGTTCGATTTTTTGGAATCGCTTGACTGTTTTGTTAGAAGCACTTGTTATACATTTTTGGAAAGCTAAGGGGTAGTACCTAGGGTTCGGTACCTAACTCGAGATATTAATCCTTGAAAACCGTGTTTATCAGCCAGAAACAGCTATTTTGTCCAGTTTTTGCGCTTTTTGAAGCTCAATATCTCGAGTTAGGTACTGAAATCACCTATACTTGCAATATATCTCTAATCCTAATTTTTTGAGAGCTTTCCAAAAATATACAACAGGTCTCCGTTTTCTCGAGCTAAAATTTTCATTAATTTTTACCCCTATGATTTTTGCCTGAGACCGTCATATTTGTCCGAAAATCACACCAAAGTGTCCGAAAAAAATCGGAAACATAATAATTTCGATTCCCCTACCCCTTAGCTTTCCAAAAATGTATAACAAGTGCTTCTAACAAAACAGTCGAGCGATTTTACAAAATGCCCTCTACTATACGAGGAATGAAAATTTATTTGAATTGTAGAGACATTCGAGCAATGGAGACTCATTTAAGAGAGTGTCTTAGCTGAAACATTCCTCTGGCTGAAAGGACAAACGGTTTTTGGCGTAAAAAATTAAATTTCGCGAATCAAGCGAGAGACGAGGGCGAAAAAGGTGAAATATAATCCACGCGAAAATTTATACCCTTAAGGTAGACCTTATCGGATTTTTCTAAAAGAGCGATGCATTGTGGAATTGTTTCGAGTGTATTACTAGTCTAGCAAGCTACTCTCGGGTACCTAATAGCCGGGGGGATGGGGTTGGAATAAGCGGGTGGGGGTTGGAAAAAATCTCAAAACTTAATAAGCGGGGGGGGGGGGTTGGAATAAAAATGTCCTGGGTGGAAAATTTTTGAAAAGGAGGCTAATACAGCAGAATTAGGACAAAAGAGGGAACTTTCAAAAACATTTTCCCAAAAATTAATAAGCGGGGGGGGTTGGAATAAGAATGTCCTGGGTGGAAAATTTTCGAAAAATTAATTAGCGGGGGGGGGCGGCTATTAGGTACCCGAGAGTAGACGACTAATTTATACATAGTAGAAATGAAGCAAAAAGTAATGAATATGGAACAATTTTAGTCGTCTAGAAACCTTTGTGCACTAATTCCAAACAAAAGAAAAGTGTCAATATTGCAATTATAATTTTTTCCTGCTCAAAATAATTCTTGAGAAAAAAGAATATGTGTGGATTTGTGTATTGAAAGTTTTTCATTTGAGTTGATTTCGTTTTGAGAGTTTGTTGTTGCTTGATAAATTGTTTTCTCGCTACGCAAGTTTCTGCGTAGCTAGCCCCTGTATAGGGGGTGTTTGGGTGTTTTTGGGAGCTTGCTGGATAGTGTTTTGTACATTTTGTACTATAGGGGTGGGTGGGTGTTTAAAATCGAAATTTGCTACAAAGTACTGATACATGCCGCTGTTTTGTACATTGACCCCCCTGGTACAATTCCTAAAAATGAAAGTCTTGTTCATCGTGGTATTTTTGAGCTTGTGACCGAAGAGACAAAAGTTTTTGGAGCAAAGTTAAGAAGAGCGAAGGGTAGAACATATCGTTGTTAGGGACGACAATAGTGAGGTTAAGTAAATCGGCAAAATCACGACGACGGACAGAAATTTAACAGGCTAGTGAGTTTCAACCAATCAAATTTCGTATTTTCACTAGCCTATTACATTTTTTGTCCGTCGTCGTGGCAAATTTTTTTTTCGTAGACGGGCGGAAATATCTTTAATGGTCGGAAATATCATAGCGTAATGGTCGGAAATATCATTTGATGGTCGGAAATATCTTTTGATGGTCGGAAATATCCAAAACTCTGAAAATTTGAAAATTTAATGGTCGGAAATATCATTTGATGGTCGGAAATATCATTTGATGGTCGGAAATATCTTTTGATGGTTGGAAATATCATTTAATGGTCGGAAATATCCCGCGCTTTTAAAAATTCTTCATCAGCAAAAAAATGTAAACAAAGATGGTAGCAAAGGTGTTGTTGAGATTTCGCTGATTGCTCAGAGCGCGACGAGCAATTTTTTCCCCGATAATTTTCCTATCCGTCATTCCGTGATTCAGGGGGTATTGGGCCATTGGTGTTGTGTGCACAGATATCTAAGCCCGAAGGGCTAGATTTGCAACTTTAAGCTTTCTCCAGCAAAAAAAAGTGAAGCAAAAATTTGACTTTTTAAATTTCGTGCCGATGGATAGGATCTAGCATTTTAATTGTTTTCGGAGCGCGAGATCAAAAAACGTAGGCGACAAACGCTATTTCACATCTCTCAAACCGGTGAAATTGCATATTTTAGTCACGTGACTCTGGTAGGAAATCCTTCCAAAGATGAGCTTCACTTTTTGATAAAAGCCGCAAATCTAGCCCTTCGGGCTTTACAGATATCTGTGGTTGTGTGTGCCAGAGTAGTTTTTTATTATTAGTTTTTGGGACACTATCTGAGAACTGTTCTGTTTCTTAGTTCTTTATACAGTATTTTACACAAGACATAGACAGCTTTTTAGGTAGAGAAAGTGGTAATAAATTTTTTATTCAAACACGACTCTTCTTTCTTTCTTGTCTTTTTTTATATCCTTTCCTCCTCTAGCCCCCACTACTCTCAAATCACCCTAAAGCTAGTCCCAACCCTACCTATTGACACCCTCCCATTCTAGACCTTACCCGGGGGGGGGACACTCGATCTGAAAATGACCATACGTTCGGCGGAAAATTTGGCGTCCAAAATCTAACCCTTACAGTGCATCCAACCAGCAGTGCATGCAGTGAAAATTTGGCCAACAAATGACTCTTACAGTGGGGGCTAGAGGAGGAAAGGATATAAAAAAGACAATAAAGAACGAAGAGTCGTGTTTGAATAAAAAGTTCAATACCACTTTCTCTCCCTAAAAAGCTTGTCTGGCACGGTTGGCAAACGATATCATTTAGTCGCGCGGCTGAGGTCGAAAAAAGTGGCTAGAAAATGATTTTCGTGATACACCTCTTAGATTCCACTTTTTTCGATGGAAACTCTCGAATTAGTATATGTAGATTCCAAAATCAAAAAGTTTCCACGATATTATCGTGCAAGTAACGAGTAAATGGCGATTTTTTGCGTTTCCAGGCAAAATTGCAAGGCCTGGAAATTTTTGGGGGGTCTTCAAATTTAAAAAAAGACCTATATCACATGATAGAGCTCTTCAAACTGAGCAAAAAAGTGTATTACACCAAAGTCCCAACTTCTCTAGATCAAAAGTTATGGGCCTATTTGTGGTCAAAAAGGTGTTTAATTTTGCATAAATTAATGCAGATTGTGGGGAAATTCCCTGTTTTCCATCAGTTTTTTACCACAAATAGGCCAATAACTTTTGATCTAGAGAAGTTGGGACTTTGGTGTAATACACTTTTTTGCTCAGTTTGAAGAGCTCTATCATGTGATATAGGTCTTTTTTTAATTTGAAGACCCCCCAAAAATCATGAATTTCCAGGCCTTGCAATTTTGCCGAAACGCAAAAAATCGCCATTTACTCGTTACTTGCACGATAATATCGTGGAAACTTTTTGATTTTGTAATCTACACAAACTAATTCGCGAGTTTCCGTTGTTTTTTTGAAATCTAAAAGATGTATCACGAAATGAAACGTTTTTCGACCTCAGCCGCGCGACTAATACTCCAGGATGCACCCCGGCTCGAACCACCAAATGCAAGCAACCTTGTTTTATAAACCCAACACCTAACCGCTTGCGTCAACGAGACACGACAAAAAACTGTCATTCACAAATACTTATAGTGTGTAATTTACATACCTTAATTAAGAAAGCTCCCAACCCTACCGGTGCCCCTACAATTAGGATCCCTACGGGATCCAAAGTTAGGTCTGAGGGTATGAATGCCCCTAAGAAGGCCTTCGGCCTTATATTGTGACTTTCGAGCTCCAACCCTAACCCTAACTGATAATAACCGAACCCCCGTCTACGTCCGCGGATTGAAATATTTCACTTGCAGCCTGGAGTATGATATCGTTTGCCAACCGTCTGGAACACACAACAAGTTGGCCACACAACACCACATTCTGATAAATAACGAGATTGCTCACGAGAATTTTTAACCCGCGCGGGTAAACCCGCACCTGTCAATCATTTTTTAGACCTGTCAATCATTTTTTAGCTGCTTTTCTTTTCACTTGTGGTACTGAAAAAAGTGATAATAATAAAAAAAGAGATAATAATAAAAAAAGACGAAAGTCGATTTTTATGCATTTTTTTAGTTGAAAGTTTTTGAATACGTGATTTTCAAGAGAATAGGGAAAGTCATGAATCTTGACTCTTGACTCTTCACCCGCTAACCAACCTGATCTATTTTGCAATACTGTACTTGAGTCAAACTGCACTGAGGTGACGCCACTTAGAAAATTTTTGTTTCCTAAAAATATAACGGGAATTTACAAAGATATCAATAAGAGCTCATAAAACCAGAAAAAGTTTGGTCAATGCTGACAAAATAACACAAACTCCAACGCACCATATAGGATTCGAACTCTCGAAAATGACTTTCACAAGCTTATCAAATCACCGCCTTATCCACTCGGCGACGCAAGTTGCCAGATAAAGAGAACAATGATAAAACATACCATATCTTTATTTGCCATGACCTGTATAATTTTATTTACCCTATCAAGGTATTAACTTCTTAAACAAATGATTTTAGATCATTTCCAACATATGGGAGCCGATCGCCGATTCTCAGGGGATTTACAGCTAGTGCCTGTAAAATTCGAATTTCCATCTGGGGGGTTAGGACACTCTCCAATCTCCTTAAAGTCTCAAAAGACTGCGGAGAGGAGCTTTTTCTTGCATACAGTACCCAAATACAGCAGACAGAATTCATAGAGCGTATACGCGCGGGCGATTAAACACGATCGCGCGGAATGCGGATCAAAAAATTCTCGTGAGCAATCTCGTTATTTATCAAAAAGTACAACACCACCTTTGCTACCATCTTTGTTTACATTTTTTTGCTGATGAAGCATTTTTAAAAACGCAGGATATTCAGTCAGGAACTATTGCAAATTAGGCTATGTTCGCCGATTCTTGCCTAACTTGGATATGATGGCTTAATTAAGCTAGAAATTGTAGCCTAATTAGGCTGGAAGGAACAAAATTCCAATTTTTGACTTGGATTTCAAAATCCGCGTCAATATTTAGCTTAAAATGTCAAATTCTTATTTATTTGAATAAGTTCCGAATGTTTTTTGGGTAAAATTTGAGCGGACTGAGAAAATATTCAGTTTTTAAATATTATGCTGTTTCAGCAAAATTATGTTTACATATATACAGCAGAACAGTCGAAATTATTTCAAGATTAATGTAAACAAACGTAATCCGAACTTGGCTTTAGAAACATGTTTTATCTATCTATCTATTTTTTATCTTCATAATAAACTTGTTTGGTACGCTTTTAGATTTTATAAACAACCTTGTCAGCTATAATATATAAAAAAACGTAACAAAGACCATCCTCAATTTAAATATTTAATCAACCCATCAAGTGTAAATTTTGATAACATATCTTTAAGATCAGCAAAACCAAAAGACTATACTTTTAAAGCCAACGATAACAACAATATATTATGATACTAAGTTTTTTTCATTTTTCAGACAAAAAATGGCGCGCTGCATGTAGAACTTAAATCGGCTTAATTTGGCTATCATAGCCAAATTAAGCTAATTTTAATAAGATAATCACATCTTTTCACTCCGCTCTAAAAAGAGAAAAGTTTTTCGCTTTAAATACTCTTCTTAGTACAAGTAACAAGTCCATGTAGTAAGATTGACGCGGATTTTACTTGTTCTCAAGATATTTAGGTTTGAATATTTCATATATCCAAATTAAGCCATTAATATCCTAACTAGGATATAAATTCTGGCCTAATTAGGCTAACATCCTAGTTTGGCCATCATAGCCTAATTTGCAATAGTTCCTGACTGATATTTCCGACCATTAAATTTTCAAATTTTTAGAGCTTTGGATATTTCCGACCATCAAATGATATTTTCCAACCATTAAATTTTTAAATTTTCAGAGTTTTGGATATTTCCGACCATTACGCTATGATATTTCCTACCATTAAATATATTTCCGCCCGTCTACGGAAAAAAAATTTGCAGCGACGTGATTATCCTAGTATGCTTAACCTCAGTAATTTGACCTTTTGTTGGAATGGAAGAGACAAAATAAGTTCCAGTATTTCAGAATTATATTTATGTGGGACCTTTCATTTATGATATAAAAACTGTACAGAACTTTGAGGTCAAAACATTAATATGTAATCTTCAAAATACCAACGACGTCTCAAAAGCAGAGAAGGAGTGTGGTGTGTTTGGGTGTTCATTGCCTCCTCCTCCACTATTTTTCCTTTCATTTCCATTGAATATGAACGTAACATCTTAGCATTTCTACAAACGAGGGATGGTGCGTTTAATCAACTTCTTCCATGCGAGCTTTGTCTTCGTCTTCAGCTGGGGCATCTTCTTCCAATGGTGGCATGTCCGAATCAGCATCTTCCGTGGCTAAAAAGACAATTCAAATCAATATCACAGTATCAGTAAAAAAAATATTAAAATGCTAAGATAATTTAATTCAAAATCTTAATAAAGAAATTTAGGCAACATGCACGTTTCTTTTTTAAAGAAACACACTTTTAAGAAACACGAGGCTCAGAATGCCTAAAAACTAAGAAACATCTAAGAAACATGCTGAGGCTGAGAATGAGAAAATAACATTTTTTATTCGTTTTTTTTTAATAACCTTCCAATCCAGCCTTCCATGAGGCTGATTATGTCAAAAAGTTTAGAAACATGTAAGAAACATTTAAGGCTCAAAAGGCCGTTAATTTCTTAAAAAAAACAACGTGTATATAAAAAGGATCAGTCAGGAAAATGAGATAAACCGTTGGTATAACGGATTCACATTTTATCTTTTTGAAAGATCCATCTTTCTTATGTGTTATTGCAGGGGGGGGGGGCACGCAGTTACTACAAGACAGTATGACACTTACTACCGTGGTGGTACTGTATTCAGAAGTTATGAAAACAGTTACTACACAGTGTAGTAACTGCTGTTTGGGGGTGGTGCCAGACACTAAAACTAGCACTTTTGGTGTAGTAAGTGCTTATATTTTAGTTTTTTAAAGAACTTTCAAAATTTTTCACAATTCTTTGTTAAAAAAATATTTTTGTTATAAATGGACGAAAAAAGATTTGACCCAACTTTGAAATTATGCTTTCCCTAATCATCATTAAAATGTTCTCAACAGCTGTTAACCAAGTAAATTAATAGAAAATGGCTTTAGGTTGAAAAATAATCGCAATTTAGGGTATAATTTCGAGCATGCTTTTGATGATATCACTCAAAAACAGGGGTGGTACCTGGAAATCTTTTCTGAAAACAGTTACTACCAAGGTGTAGTAAATGCAAAGGGTGGTGGTCCTGAAAAAAAGTGTTGAAGAAGCACTTACTACACATCATGTCTTGTAGTAACTGCGTGCCCCCCCCCTGGTTATTGTTCACTTTTATGAAGTACTATCAGCAAAATTCAATTTTAAGAAGCAAATCTCACCTGGTTCATCATCAACTCCAAGACCGAGTTTGATCATTCTGTGGATGCGAGAAGCATGGTTTTTTGGTTCTTCCAAAGAGAATCCGGATGACAAAAGAGCAGTTTCGTATAAGAGGACGATCAAATCTTTAATGGATTTGTCATTCTTGTCGGCGTCAACTTTAGCTTTCAATGCAATCATGATTTGATGTTCAGCGTTGATTTCTAAATGTTTTTTGGCAGCCATGTATCCCATGGTACTGGTGTCACGGAGAGCTTGTGCTTTCATGATACGTTCCATGTTTGCAGACCATCCATAGGTACTGGTAACGATACAGCATGGAGAATCGACGAGACGGTTGGAAACTGCAACTTTTTCGACTTTCTTGTCCAAGACTTCTTTGATAACCTGAAAGTGGGAAAATCAAACAGGTTGAAAACTTGAAACCACATTCCCATTTTGTCTGAAGTCTTTTTGAAACATTGCCAAAAGAACAAGTTCAGCGCCAAACCATAGCCAAAACATTTCATTTTCAATACAAGATAAAGAAATATAGTTATAATTCCCAGAGTAATTTTAAGGAAATTATTGTTAGCCAGTTTAATCGTGTTGAAATAGCTTTACAAGGTATGAATACTAACCTTGCACAATTCTTCGAATGAAGCTTTCAATTCTTCGTGCTTCTTCTTAGCTTCTTCGTCTTCAGGAAGTTCAAGACCCTCTTTGGTGACACTGACAAGTTTCTTTCCATCGTATTCTTTCAATTGTTGGACGGCGTATTCATCAATAGGATCAACAAGGTATAAAACTTCAAATCCTTTTTTCACAACACGTTCCAAGAAAGCAGAAGAGGAAACAATTTCTTTGCTTTCACCAGTAATGTAATAAATGTCCTTTTGGTTTTCTTTCATTCGAGAGACGTATTCCTTGAACGAAGTTTTCTCATCACCAGATGATGAAGATGAGTATCGTAAGAGTTCAGCAACTTTGGCACGGTTGGTTGTATCTTCGTGGATACCTAATTTGACGTTCTTACTGAATTGTTCATAAAATTTCTTGTAGTTGTCCTTATCCTCAGCGATTTCTGCAAATAATTCCAAGCATTTCTTGACCAAGTTTTTACGGATAACCTTCAAGATTTTACTTTGTTGAAGCATTTCTCTTGAGATGTTTAATGGGAGATCTTCAGAATCAACAACACCTGTGAATTGAAACAAGAATTGTTTAATTTTAATGCTTACCATCCTGTAGAACTGTAATCCAGACATTTTGGTATTTCTGGTTTAAGCTTTAGTCTACATGACTGATGATAGTTGCATATGGATAAGATGCAAGGCTTTGATTTTAAAATACTTCTTACCCTTGACAAAGTTTAACCATTCAGGCATGATTTCTTCACAATTCTCCATGATGAAAACCCGTCTGACATATAATTTGATTGAATTCTTCTGCTTCTTGTTTTCGAAGAGGTCAAAAGGTGCACGTTTTGGAACAAAGAGGATAGCTCTGAATTCAAGTTGACCTTCAACAGAAAAATGTTTGACAGCCAAATGTTCTTCCCAGTCATTGGTCAAGCTCTTGTAGAATTCAGCATATTCTTCTGAGCTAATGTCATCTGGATTACGTGTCCACAAGGGTTTAGTTTTGTTGAGTTGCTCCATTTCATAGTAGGTTTCCTAAGAATAATAATATTTAATACATTTTCAAACATCTTTTAATACATTTTCGAACCTCTGTTTGATGGATGTGTCATGTCAGAAATTCAATTAGCTTAAATCATGTTTCTCATATATTAAGCCTTTGATTTAAATTCATCAACCAATCTTTGTATCTATACTTGTTAGCGATGAAGAGTGATGGAATAAACAATACCTTGATAGTCTTTTTCTTTTTCTCATCTTTTTTGTCTTCATCCTCTACATCTTCAATCTTTGGTCCTTCGTCTTCTTTGCCTTCATCTTCGTTGTCTTTCTCCTTCTTGTCTTCTTCCTTAGTTTCATCTTCAGCTTCATCATCACTGACCTGAAAATTAAAAATAATTTGTTTAATACATATACTGATAATTGATAATTAATTAAACCAAAATTAAGCTTGCTCTTTTTCACTAGCATATCAGAATGAAAGTAAATACCAATCACATTTTGAAGCTCTGGATGTTTTGGAAAATAATTAAAATAATTTGAAAAACAAAGCACTAGGGAGGTTTTACTCAGATCCAAAGAAGGTTTTTGCGGGTCTAGTATTTGGTCTTGGAAGACGTAAACAATCTTTTGGGATGTTGAGGTGTTGATTTTAAGGAAAAGTTTGTGTGATACTCACTTCTTTGTCTCTTGTCTTTTGCATTTGAAGGGCAATTGGGTAACCAATAAATTGACTGTGTTTCTTAATGATGTCTTGGATTTTCTTTTCTTCAGAGAAGTCAAGTTGATCTTCTTTCATGTACATGATGATTTTAGTACCACGCCCAATAGGTTCATTGATGGTATCAGTTTGGACAGTGAAAGAGCCTCCAGCAGACGAAGTCCAGATGTATTGTTCGTCATCATTGTGTTTGGTGATGACTTCGACACGTTCAGCAACCAAATAAGCAGAGTAGAAACCGACACCAAATTGACCAATCATAGAAATGTCAGCTCCAGCTTGAAGGGCTTCCATGAAAGCTTTTGTTCCAGATTTTGCAATGGTACCAAGGTTATTAACAAGATCAGCTTTGGTCATACCGATTCCAGTATCATGAATGGTGATAGTCTTTTCATCTTTGTTTGGAACAATATCGATTTTGAGTTCTTGTCCAGATTCAAGTACAGTTGGGTCAGTCAAAGATTGGTACCTGATTTTATCCAAAGCCTGAAGTAAGACAAAAGAATGTGATTTTCAGTAACTGCATAGAGTCTTTGAGGTTTCAAATCATGGTTAACTTTCTTATTTTGTAAACTTTAGTCATGGTTAATACTCCAATTTTAGGAATATACAGACCGTTATTTCAAGCCCTGAGGATGCAACTTTGTAAATTTATACAAATGCAGTGTTGCAAACACCTTGGGCGAAACTAGCAAGATTTTCCCTCTCAATATTATGGACAACTTTTTTGAATCTATGATAAATCCATAAACGATTGGAAATCAATTTTATTTGTCAATAGGTGATCCAGCTTATTCTGCTAAGTTGTTGATTTTATGGAGTGGGAATCTGGATCTAGAGAGCAACAATCAGAAATTTTCCTCCTAAGGTTTAATTGCAAAGACCTAACCCTTAGTGACAAGCTATGGTAGCTGAAAAGGGACTAAAAAAAGTGATACCTAAAAATAATAACATTCCCCCGAAAAAGAATCGATATCCCAATCCAGTATGGATTTCATGTAACTATCGCCAAAGATCTTCGGCGTACAACTGAAACGTTTTTGGCGCATTGGCGTAAGGGTACTTACAAAGATTGCTTGATTTTCAGCTTTCATTTGGTTAAATTTGCTTTTACTCGCTTACGCTCACGTCAATTTAATAATATGTTGGCGCAACGCCTCTTTCCCATCTTGCACCCAAAATTGAAAGTACAAAATAAATGTTGCTTGGCGTGAGGCTGACGGAAACATCGGCCGAGATTTGTGGAATCCATACTGGATCCCAATGTTTTCTGATAGTTCAATAGCACAAATTGAAGACTAATGAGAGACTGAACTTGTTAATGGGTGAACCCTTACTATGTCCCTTAGTGGTGAATCTGAAGGGGGTCATCAAAATTTTCGCCATAAAGACTACATCCGTGTAAAAAGTGATGATAAAACTGGATAAAAAAACCTTTTCTATAATAAATTTTTTGTGACATGGTTTGACAGGCTCACGATATTCAGTCTTGGTAATTGATTAATGAAAGATATTGAATGTATCGAGTAGGCGCAGGCCAGTATGGATTTTGTGTAACTAACGCCGAAGGCCGAAGATCTTCGGCGTACAACTAAAACGTTTTTGGCGCATTGGCGTAAGGGTACTTACAAAGATTGTTTGATTTTCAGTTGGCGTAAAGTAATAATTCCAGCTCGGTGCGAATGACTCCATAATCCATCGATTTTTAGCTTTCATTTGGCTAAATTTGCTTTCGCTCGCTTACGCTCGCGTCAATTTATTAATCATGTTGGCGCATGCGCCTCTTTTCCCACCTTGCACCCTTATTGAAAAATTGAATGTTGGTACAAAAGAAATTTTGCTTGGCGTGAGGCTTGCTGTAAGGAAAAATATCTTCGGCGCGAGATTTCGTGGAATCCATACTGGGGCGCAGGAGTCTGGTTTCATAGTTCAATATCTTTTTTCATGCAAATATTTTTCAAATGTCTAATATTTTTTAAACCCTTTTCCGCCACCATACGGATCTCAACTGGACAGACTTCTTTCTAAGGAACACTGATTAGATTATGTCCCTAGCATTGTCTTCATTTGACTAAAATAAGTTTACTATTCTGCTGACACTTTCTACTGAAAAAAAGGACTTTTTAAAATAGTTGAGAAATGAGCTAGTTTCTTGATTACCGTGAAATTGGGTAACTTGCATCAGTGGAGGCTAACATGCATAGCCTGATAGCCCTCAAATAAAAGACCTGGCTGGTCATTAAAATACAACTTCTCAGTTCCGCTCGCAGCTCTAAGTCTACCATTTTTGTTTTGATTTAACTTTGTATTTTAAAATGACCAGCCAGGTCTTTCATTTGAGGGCTATGCATGTTAGCCTCCACTGATGCAAGTTACCCAATCTCATGGTATAACTCTAGAAGAAACCCTTTGTAATATTCAGCCAGCCACCCAGCCCAGAAAAACTAGGGATGGGATGTGAATTCTTGGTAAAAATATTGGTACCAGATAAACACAATGTCAGATGATCAATAGACTAAATCACGATGATCATATATTAAGCCTTTGATTTGTGCATCACCCATGTAAGTTTTATCAAGTCGAGACCAGGAAGGTTCAAATTTTCAAAGCAGTGCAAAATGACTTTGTATTTTAAGGTTGGCAAACGATATCATACTCCAGGATGCAAGTGAAATTTTTCAATCCACGGACGCAGACGGGGGTTCGGTTATTATCAGTTAGGGTTAGGGTTGGAGCTCGAGAGTCACAATATAAGGCCGAATGCCTTCTTAGGGGCATTCGTACCCTGTGACTTAACTTTGGATCCCGTAGAGTTCCTTGTAGGGGCACCAGTAGGGTTGGGAGCTTTCTTAATAAGGTCTGTAAATTACACGCTATAAGTATTTGTGAATGACAGTTTTCTGTCGTGTCTTGTTGACGCAAGCGGTTAGAAGTTGGGTTTGTAAACCAAGGTTGCTTGCATTTGGTGGTTCGAGCTGGGGTCGGTGACCTGTTTCACCGGTAAGGGCAAATTTCAGAATACTTAGAAAACAGTTAGAAACACTTGAGAAAGATAGAATCAGGATAGATGATAGGAAAGTAGAAAATAGGAGGAAAATAAGAGACGATGCATCCTGGAGTATGATATCGTTTGCCAACCGTATTTTAATGACCAGCCAGGTCTTTCATTTGAAGGCTATGCATGTTAGCCTCCACTGATGCAAGTTACCCAATCTCACGGTATAACTCTAGAAGAAACCCTTTGTAATATCCAGCCAGCCACCCAGACCAGAAAAACTAGGGGTGGGATGTGGAATCTTGGCAAAAATATTGGTACCAGATAAAACACCACGTCAGATAATCAATAGACTAAATCACGATGATCATATATTAAGCCTTTGATTTGTTCATCATCCATGTAAGTTTTATCAAGTCGAGACCAGGAGATTCAAATTTTCAAACAGTGCAAAATGATACTTACGTCAGAAGAGTTGGAGATCAATTCACGAAGGAAAATCTCTTTGTTTGAGTAGAAAGTGTTGATAATCAAGCTCATAAGTTGAGCAATTTCAGCCTGGAAGGCAAAAGTTTCGACTTCTTCGTTTTCACCCATGATTTGTCAATAAACTTTGCAAAATATGGTACTAAAATTGTACTAATGCAAGATGAACACCCGTTTGTGACTCTGTTCTGTTGTGAAAGACCACATGCGAATATTTATGACTTTACCACGCTTAGCGAGCTCTAGAATGTTCTCTACGACCTGATTGGTCGAGGGCGAATTCCTGCTACCTGATTGGTCGATCAGACACTTCCAGAAAATTCCATCAAAGAACGAAAGTGAAAGACAGATGCGATGCGTTGCAACCACTGACCTTTATATACCCTGGACAAAGCTTCTCAATCCCAGCCAAGCAAAATCTTTGATCGGAGTTTTTTGAAAATTGGTACCCTAATGTCGGCACTACTCGATAGCGGTGTAAATGCATCGAGAGCGCTAGGTCTACTTTTCCTCAAATTTTTTTGATGATGTAGCGGCGTTAGACGTTAATTTTTAACATTGCAATGGCTTCTCCTTGGGTACCAATTCTAAAAAAACTCCAATCAAAGATGGCAGATATTGTTTGGTCCAGGGTTATATAAAGGTCAGTGGTTGCAACGAAGCGAGTGCAAGAATTTTGCTAGAAAAACAAGAGCCGCAAAATTTCGGATAAATGTTTTGAGTTGGGGGTTCCGACGTTGAACGACTACCTTGACTACCCATAGGTAGGTTGACCTTTACTTTTGGGGAATTTTTTTGGTCATTAGGGGATTTCCCTGTTCACCACAAGCAGTTATTTGACGCATCGAAATTAAAGGAAATTTAACAAAGCTCGCCGTTAGTGCTCGCCGTTTGTGATTAAAGTGACTTTGAAGACTTGAATGACTGACTGCTGATATGTTGAGCTTTTGGAACAAGGCAAAAAATTGAAATCTTGAGCATATTTTGACCTTTTTTCAGCCAAAATGCAAACAAAAAACTTTAAACGTGATTTTCTCCATTTTTTTTAGAGACTCTGCAGTAGATAAGATACAATTACTGATTCGTCAAAATTAATAAAAAAATCAAATGCTCAGGGCCAAGCATTCAAGCTTTTGACTTGAAATTTTGAGGGATTCTTTATATCCATAAAACGGAGATCCCCTATAATTTTCTATTAGAAATAAAAAAAGATGACGTCACTGTGAGCATTTGATTTTTTTATTAATTTTTACGAATCAGTAATTGTGCACTAAAAATGACATAGCTCAGCAAAAAAAGACTCAATGGTCAATGTAGTCTTAGAAAATTATAGGGGACATCGAGAATTTGGTCTACAACACTCATAGTCATATGTTATGTAATATTTGAAATCGATCAGATAAAAATTACGGCCTCTATTTTCTGCAGAGTGGAATTGGAATTTTTTTTTTGGAAAATTCTTATTTTTACTTTGAGAAGTTTCATTTGACCAAAAATTAAGTTATTTGGACCGATAATGACCGTTTTAGCGTTTTTGGTGGGGAACCACCTTATAAGTAATTTGCTTGCCCGCAAACTTTTTGAGAGGATTCGTGCATCTGCTATGCTAACTTTAAGAATCCTCCACTAACTTTAGGATTTGTCCACACACTTGGAGGACTTTTCCACTAACTTGAGGATTTGTCCATTAACTTGAAGATTTGTCCACTAACTTGAGGATTTGTCCACTAACTTGAGGATTCGTCCGCTAACTTGAGGAATTTCCACTAACTTGAGGATTTGTCCGCTAACTTGAGGAATTGTCCGAAAACTTGATTGAGAAATTGTCCGCCAGCTTGCTCGGGGTACCTAAGGCACTCCTTAATGGTCACGTGAGGTTCTACTTAACATAAATTATTTTTAATTTTAAGGTTTTTTCGAAGCCTTTTCGATATAGAAAAATGGGATGGGGCATGGTCAGATGGTCCCACTTGCTCCATAATTTAAAAAATTCGAAAAAACCTCATTTTCGCCCCATATTGATGACATCATAAAAATAAAATTATGAATAACTTTAAAATAGGAGAAAGCTTTTGACTTCAAATTTTCAGCAATGGTGTAAATCGATGAAAGGAGGAAGCGACCCACAAAAAAGTTTCATTTTTTGATGACGTCAGCAAAATTTGCAAAAAGTCGTTTTGGCTGAAATATGTCAAGTAGAGCTTTCTCCTTATAGCAGTTACTAGACGGTTCCCGTCGTCGCAAACACCGGTTTAGCTTGCGTATCAAAAGCCATTAGGCCTTAGGATGAGAAAAGATACCCTGAGTATCAGGTCCGCTAACTTCAGGATTTGTCCGCTAACTGCAGGATTTGTCCGCTAACTTCAGGATTCGTCCGCTAACTTGAGGATTTGGATGGATCATGTGGGAATAAAAGGTCGATGGAATTAATATGAAAAAGGTCTTACTCTGCACGTATGGCACGTCTATACTTTCACTATATAAACGTTTATATTCGATGAAATTTATTATTTATCGGTTCGGTTAGAACGTTTCTTTGCTAAATTCACCTAATGGACTGGGCGGTTTTGGAGCCTTTGTATGCTTTGGTTTTATCAGCGGCCCAATTGAAATAGACTTAAACCTTGGTGGTAGTGTATTAAGGGCTGGCTTAAAATGGCCTGATTGGATAGAAAAATATTTCAAAGTTTTCATCTGATCAAGCTGTCTCTACTGATTCCCCACTCGGTAAGCATATTATGATTAAATGAGAATGTTCCATGTGATGGAGTTTGACTATTAAATACCACAGGCATTACTGATACAAAAGAGTATGGGTAGTTGTGATAGGTATTAACATAGTATAATAAATCCTTGGAATGGTAAACATCTGAATTTCTGTTATTCTATCTCTGTCGTATTTGATGACTATTTGTTGATCAAGAAATCAGTAATGTAGCATCTTTAATGGTAAATTTTATTGGTTTGTCGTTAATACTTACTTCTCAGTGCGTTTTAGACATTAATGATATGCTCTTGATAATACACTTGCATTATAAAATCATTGTAACGGAAAAATCAACACTAAGAAATTGAAACAAGCACAAAATGGCTGGGTTGAAAGAACTCAAAAATTAATGAGGTGCCTCGAAATGCCTTCGCAATATTTCAGTGAAATCTTTTTAGAAATCAATGAAAAAGTACATCAAGATAACACTGTGAAAATTTCAAGCCAGCACCTTCAAAATTTATCATTTAAACTGACAGGAAAGTTGTCATCTTGAATATAGTTCTTATAATTTCAATTTTAGCGAAAAACTATGTTTCCACAAAATACCCCTAAAATATGTCCAAAATTAGTTCAAGTGTTCTATTGGGTACAGATTCAAAGATATCTAGCAACAAAAAAACTTTTTGTGAAGGAAAATAAAAGAAAAATTTTAAAAACTATCTACCAATAACAAACTGATCATCATGATGTTCTTATAAAGCTCGGAGACAGAGATGGAACAGCAATTAACTGAAAAGACAATGCGGTACATATTCCAGCCGCGGCTTTCTTATACTATGGTATTAACATACACCAATAATAGATTGATATTTCATGAAAGTAAATATATTTTAGCTCAACTGATAGAAAAAAATTATACTACAACAAGATTCCTACTTTATGCTGAAAAAATGTCTTCTTCATACAATAGTCATATTTCATGCCGTATTGGATAAATGGGATAAATTTTCGCATAAGATTAAAGTACCTTACAAAACAAAATTTAATTGAGCTCTAAATGTGATATGAGCAAATCTGCATCATATATCAATTTCTTTCATTGGAAATTTGATTCCGGCTTTTCTGTACCAGCACCTGTATTCTCCAACATTGATTTCATTGCTTCTGCGTCAAATGCTTCTAAATTTATAAAAAAATGTGAAGATTGTATTATTAGGCAAAAATAAAAAAATGTAGTGTTTCCGGAAACCGGCCGGGTGAAACAAAAAACATTTCTGACCCGGCCGCAGACTATGGGTTCATCTATATGGTTCATCATAAAGAAAATCAAGTTGACCATTCAAGCTATCAAACGTCGTTTGGTTTGATATTCCCGCTTGTAAATCAATTTTTGTTCGTTAGTAGTTGATACATTAGTATTCAGGGTTTACTTCATACTGTTGGCAAATAAAAGTTATCTTTAAAGTTCTATTTCAATGATCTTAAGTTATCAAAAATAGCAAAAAATAATTTTTTCCGGCCGGCCGTATGGGAGCTTTTTTCCTTCACCCGCATTCCGGAAACGTTACATTTTTTTTATTTTCGCCTTACTCTAAATGTTTTCATTATTACCCTTATACTCTAGGGGCTGAGTTAGGTCCCGTATGCGCATCGGCGTATAGTCATTTTTTCTTTTGATCATGAAAGTATAGTCCTTGAAGAGTCAGAAAACGTGTGTGGCGTTATTTGGATCAGGCACAAATTTCCATAATGGCGGATTGTAGATTTTCAACCCTTTTTAGCCCTCTTAGGCAGAGTCTTGCTAAATAAAAATTTACTTGATGAAATATGTAAATAACGAAACCCTGAGAGTAACCAAAGTAACTTACTACTTGTATACATTTTCTTGATCATAGGCAGCATCGATGTGACCCTGAGATCCCCTTCTAATTCTGTAATCTTCTTATGGTAGTCTTCGTCTACCATTTTTGGGTTTGACTTCCTTATTTCATACATGAATATTTGCGGGTCAACGGTTGCATAATCCACAATCCCTTTAGCTAGACCAACAAGTAGAATTGATGTTGCATCTTTAGCAAGCGTTCCTTCAGAAACCCATTTCGCTTTTTGGATGTAAACGGTGTTTTGAATAAGTGAATCAGATTCCCAATTTAAGTAGGACTTGGAGAAAATATCTGCTTCAGCAGAATCTGATGGTTTTTGGTTGATGAACCCAATAACCTCGTTGATTGCAACACTAGCTAACTGCTCCCAATCGCCTTTAAAGATACTTTTCAGTGCTTTCTGGATATTATCCGATGTTGCACCCTCTTTACTCTCGAACATATTTGTTTCCTGGACAATCATTTTGTTACCGCACAACTTGTATCCTAAATTGTTGTCGGTTGCTTGACCCAATCGTATAGAATCAAAAAGGACTGTCACGATAGCCTTCAATCCTTTTATTTGCTGATCGACAACTTGTTTTGCTGTATTGTCACCTGAAGTATGTGGCTGAACAACATTACCCATGATGGTATACAACCTTAAAATAATAAAAGTGGTAGTAAATAGCCGGACTGACGTAGCGTATAGAAGATGCCCTGATCTTGCGCATAAAAGACCCTAGCTAGATGAAATTAAGCAAAATTTGTGCTAGGTATGTGCAAGATGTAAGGGATCTCTTTTCACACACTTGTAAATCACACCCGCGTGTCACAGACCTGATACCCACACTAGAAAATGCGGCCAAAGTTTTAACTATCCAACTGGATTTTTTTAGCTTGAAGCAGTAGCTTTTCTGCGTTTGGAATTTCGATAAAAAGTTTCATCCCCACTTTGAGAAAGAGTTCCAGTGGGGGACTGAGACAGGGATGTAACGTCCCTCAAAAAATCCCTTCAAGCAAAACATCCTATCTCGCAAAAGCACCATTTCCAGTTTGGGCAAAGAAATTTCGGACTTTTTCTATTTTTGATATAAAATGTTTAGATGAAAAAGTTCGGAGCATCATGAGTCTTGTCAAAGTTATGACTTATTTTTTTAGACAGAAACTTAATAGCTGATTTGATTCAATCCTGTACAAAAGGTTCTAGAATCAATGAACACGGTCTGAGTAGTCCAATTTATACTTATGTAGTGAGTTGAGTGACTGACATCTGCAATATTTAATTAGAGTGTTTTTTGCAAAGTCTATAGACCTTTATTGTTAAAAACGAAGATTCAAATATATTCTTTCTTCTATATATTCGAAAAGAAAGCTCACCATCACCAGATTTGGTCAACTGGATGTCTCTTCAGAGTTTATTGGTGCTCTCACCACCGACTCATCTTTGCTAAGTTTCAGCCTCTATTAGCGACTTTCAGGTCCTTAGAAGTCCCAAAATCACAAAAGGACTAAAGCAATAGCTGAATTAGCCATATACACGACAAGAAAAAAGTAATATATCACGTACCTTGTAGAATAGGTGTCCTGTAGAAAATGTCTATTTGAGTTTTGAGAGCTTATCACCGACTGATGAAAAATGCACTTAGTATTCCCTTAAATATACAAATGTGACAATACGACAATAGGGCTGATTTGCATTTCAATTGGTTAAGTCCAAATAAGGGTAGCATATTACAGAAACAATAAAGTCCAACGCCCCATAAGTTGGGTTTGTCGTAATACATGCCTAGCTCTCGATTAGAATAATTAAGTATGTGCATCAGGGGGTTAATTTGCATTTCAATTGGTTAAGTCCAAATAAGGGTAGCATATTACAGAAACAATAAAGTCCAACGCCCCATAAGTTGGGTTTGTCGTAATACATGCCTAGCTCTCGATTAGAATAATTAAGTATGTGCATCAGGGGGTTTATTTGCATTTCAATTGGTTAAGTCAAAATAAGGTTAGCATAATACAGAAACAAGGAACAATAAAGTCCAACGCCTCATAAGTTGGGTTTGTCGTAATGCATGTCTAGCTCTCGATTAGAATAATTAAGTATGTGCATCAGGCAGGGGGTTAATTTGTATTTCAATTGGTTAAGTCCAAATAAGGCTAGCATAATGCAGAAACAATAAAATCTAACGTCTCATGAGTTTGGATTTGTCGTAATACGCATGTCTAGCTCTCGATTATAATAATTATGTCTTGATTGGTATATTAAGTTAATGAATGATAGACCTATTTATTCCTCTCATTCATTAGCAAGCATCTTATCAGCTTTTCGATGCTTAATTATAGCGCCAGACAATCTGCGTAATTTGCATCACTCTTTGATAAATCTAATTAATAATTGCAAGCTGCTTCTCTGTGATAATCAAAGTCGATAGAACAAAGTCGATTTCTGTGTAAAGGAATAAGAAGGATGGTGATAAATTAACCCTCCAAATTACTCAGTCAAATAAATTGAAATGTTCAATAGTGATTTTTGTCTCGAATTACATAGCACCAATATCAATTGATGCTTCTCGTACCCATTCTTTTAAGTAAAGACAGTGAATAAACTGAAACCCAGTTCTAGTAATCCGGCAGTTAGGCCAAAATTGGTGCTGGGTATATGTCGGTTATTTTTTACAAAATGTTAAAAAAGCATATAACAAAGTGCTCAATTTCTAGTTCAAGTTCATCGAAATAAAAACAGATTCCAGCCATTTATAGCACAAATATCATCGAATATTTTTTTGTTGTCTGAAAATGGGAATATTTAACCTCATCTTCCTCAATGAGTTCGCTCGTGTATTTTGTTGATATTGACTAGATTTTTTTAGCCAGCGGGGGTAAAAATAACGTACCAAAACTCGACAGGGATTGATATTCCCATGTCTTTTATGGCTGGGGGTTTTGAATTCCACCATCATGGGGATGGAAGAAAGAGCATCATATTTTACAAAGACGATTTGTTTTTCTGATTATTTTCAGCGGGGGCAAAAATTAGAGTATAATTTTCCACTTCCAATGGGTCTGTAAATAATGAGGTGTATAGCAAACGATTAGCTCATTACCTGGCACACAAAACAATGTCATTTCTTGTAAAGAATTTTGTGTAAAAGAAACAGAAGACATATGATAAGGATTTTATTTTAAACAAATACGTTCTATCAGCTTCAAAAGAGTTACTGTGTGGGCTATGTATTCCAATAACCTGTAACATCGATGCATGTATCAAAAACAAAACCAATGATCTTCAAAGGTCTTTAAACTGATTTGACATATTTCCTTCATTCCATGTGCAACCTGTCTCGTTTAGTAAAATAAACGCGGTCTACTAAAAACCATATAAGGCTTGACCATTTTGAAAATTCAATGTTTTGTGCATGATTACGTGAGTTTGAAAAGGAGTTAAGAGGACCTTGACCCCTCGTTAGATCAGAAATGAAGGGTGGACTTCTTGTAGAGTTTAAAAGTCGGCAAACCTTTTGGCTGTTTTGAGTCGGGGAGAGTGGGAGTTCCGCACCCCTTTTATATTGATTGATTCAATTGAGACACGCCTGTGTCAAAGACCCGGTGGATAAAAACCGTACAATTTCAATTGGGGTGAGAAATTGACTTTTATTTCATCCCTGTTTGAAATTCAATGTTAGTAGATGTTGATAGAAATTTTGATCCTCGTTGTGGGAAAAAGTTCCACTGGGGCAGTGACACGGGGATGTATTGATTGAAATAAACAAACTATTAATGGGGAATTGATGCTTTCATTTTTGCTTTTTACCAAATAAAGATCTCTTTGTACTTATCAATTTTCTGCCTAGACATAAAAAGATGCTTTTTGATAAGACAAGAACGAATTAAAAATCTTTGTACTTATCAATTTTCTGCCTAGACATAAAAAGATGCTTTATGATAAGACAAGAACCAATTAAAAATCGTTGTATTTATGTACTTGATTATAATTTAATTCGCCACAGAAAAAGTTTTTTACCCTTTAAGAATTGAGTAGAATTTATTTTGGTAAGAATTATCACGTTTCACAAAAAAATGCTGAAGTTTTGTTGAGTGTTTCTTGAAATATTCCATTTTTTGTGTTTATGCAGAGATTTGGGAAAAGAGGATAAGTGTGTACTACTGAAAAATCAAAAAAAAAAACAGAAGTGGAGTTTAAAAAAATCAAAACATCAGTTTTAAATACAGCTTTGTAGAAAAATTTGGCTTTGATTTAAAAAAGTTTTTGTATAAGGGAATCGTGTATTTATCAAAGCAATGTTGTATCTCCTTGGGATGCCAGAGATATGAGAGGATCTCCGAAATGTGCTCATAATTAAGTCAAATGAAAATTTTCCCTCACTCTAAATAAAGGAGGACAGGTGTTGAAAGATTGTTATGATTTTTTTTCTGGCCATTATATTCACTACTACACCCTTCCTTTAACCCTATTAGCCCCATAGAGGGTAGAATCTACCACGCTGGAGTTCTTTTGTGTATATCTCGAAGAAAAATATTATAAACTACTTGAAACTTTCTGACTTTTAACAAACCCTGCTTTTAACAAAATCTTATTAAAAATACTTGTGCAAAATGTTAGGGTCATAGGTCGTCCAGATCAGGTTTTATGACTTTACTGCAAAACATGACATAAAACCCACGCCTAAAATCGTTTAAAACTCAAAATTTTAAAGTGCTGATAACTTTTGAACTATTTATTCAATCATTTTCAAATTTTGACACATGATAGGCATTGACAATATAAATTAAAAAAATTTAAAAAAATTTAAAAAATGACGACGTCATGATTTCATTTATGACGTCATCAAATTTTTAAAATTTTACTTATCTTCGGCATAGATTTTAAGATAAAAATCTTTTAGTAAAATGCAAAACCGGCAGTTATATCTTTCAGAATCTTCAATAGAATCTAAATATCTTTATTGGTTCGACTGTAATAGACATTTTTGTAAAGCATACATTTGAGCTTTTTCCAAAATTTTGTGATGACGTCATCGGTTTTTGAATGACGTCATCAGAAGAATTTTGTTCTGATAATTTGTGTCATGATGGTGAACATCTGTACCAAATTTCATGGCTATAGCTCTTCTAGATCATCGAGGGTGGTAGATTCTACCCCCTGGGGTCTGATGGTTTTTGGCTGATGAACTCAACAACCTCGTTGATTGCAACATCAGCTACCTGCTCCCAATCGCAAGTCCCCCCAATAATATAATTGCTAATAATTGCATTGCTCGATTTCTCTCGTTTGCTTTACTTCTCCGTTCTTTTACTTGGTCTCTTTCCATTATTGTTAAATCGTCTGTGATGCTCATACTGGCGTACTTATCGTACTGCTTCAATTCTCTTAAGTTTCTCATAAATTTGTATTTAATCTGCCCGTCATTAAATACAACTTTGATTGGTGGTGTACGATTTGATTCTTCACCAATACGGGAGATGTGTACCGTGAATAGCACAGGTCAAAATCATATATTGACGCTGTGCCGACGAATCGAGATTCTATTCGTCACGCAATCAACGAAGACAAAAGTAACCATAACGACCATCCAAGATCTTGGATGAGGTTCAAAGTTGATATTTTTATTCCCGTCGTTGAAAACACAACTTAAAAAAGTCATCAATGCTTTGTAAAAAGAGTCAGTGATAGAGAATCATAACATAAAGTATGTCTATTATTTCCATTCGATTAAAGTGACATTTCCATAATTAAAAGTTTAGTAATTACTGTTTTAAACATTTGGGGATCATGTAAAAGATTTCTTTCGAAATAAACTCATTTCAATTACACTTAGAGGTTTCTGGGGAATTCGTAAATAGTATAAAGTGCATACTGATACAGTCTGCTAGACATTAATACGGTAATATTTGCTCTTCATCTTTGATTTTTTCTACAGTGATTAGATTGACACATGCGCGATAAAATTTCTATTATTGGTCTTCAGAGGTTAATATATTCTTTGAAAACTTAACCTCTGATACTCAGGGTAAGATATAAGTTGGCTCTGTGTTTATTTTAACGTCGTTTAGGAGTTCGTTTACGAAATCATTGTCATCTCTATTACTATTACTCCATGGATGATGATGTTAACTTCCCTTGATTACTTTCTCTGTTCTTTCATTTGTTCTTCAACTTTTTCGCTGCGAAGTATTTGTTTCATGCTGGATAATAGGTTTCGCATTCATTGCCTTTTCGATTTTAGTTGTCAGTTTAGTTTCCAGCGCTCTAATCTAGAGCTTAAATTTTCAAAATTTCCCCCTCGGGCCAAACGATGGTTGGCCCTCGCGGTGTCACTAAACTTCAGCCCCCCCCCTCAATAAGAAAATGCTTCCTACGGCACTGAAAGGTATTATATATGAATCTTAAATGAACAATATTGCATAAGTACGGCAATTTTTTTAGGCTTTCTAAATTCCAACTTCAGCATGGAGTCTTTAAGAGTAATCCTTTTAAAAAATAAAAGCTGATCGATGCTCTATGCCAAGTTCAACCTTAATTGTCAACATTCAAATTAGGTTCAGTTTAGGACGGCAGTTATTTGTTCTCATTAAAAAACAATATTGCATAAGTACGGTCTAATTGGTCATTTGAAGTGATAGAGATGACGCGTTCTTTAGAAAAAGTAAAAAAATTGTTTTATTACTGTTTAACGACCAACCAAATCAAATAAGAGCTTGTAAAAACTCCAGCTTGTCCCATTCTTTTCACTTCCTAAATTCCGACTTCAGCATGGAGTCTTTTAAGAGTAATCCTCTTAAAAATAATAAAACCTGATCGATGCTCTATGCTAAGTTTAACCTTAAATCGTCAACATTCAAATTAGGTTCAGTTTAGAACGAAATTAAGACTAATCTAAATACATTGCCAAGACATTTCATTCTGTGAAGGTATTTAATGTAACTGCACACAATAGGCATGGTTTGCCCTCGCGGTGTCACTAAACTTCAGCCTCCTCCAATAAGAAAATGCTTCCTACGGCACTGAGTACATAGCATCTGTTACATTAGAATTCATGATAATACCGGGTGTGCCAAATTGTCAACCTTGAAATTCTCACATTTAGTTATTGCTAAATATTTACAACACTTTCCAGCAAACTTTTTTGTGAAATTTGTGTCTTGATAAACTAAACTCCATGACATTTGTATTATTGATCATTAAATCACATCTTGGAACAATAGAGTTACTTGGTTCAATTGTTGCAAGAATGTTTATCTTTGTTCATGTTCTCATTATGTGCAATATTATCATTACATCATTGCCAGCAAGTTACATTGTATTGTCAGCTTTAGAGGTCACCAAACTGTGTTGAATTTGTAATCCTGGCACCTGAATTTGAAAGGAAAGAAAAATTCAAAATTTCAGAATGGGAAGTAATCTCTTTACAGTAATCAATGCCAAATGTGTGGTCATTCGCTGAAATCTCCCAATAAAAAAAGAGTGTAAAAGGGTGAAACTCTGCTTGACGGTTAGGGCTGTGTTTGCCATGCATATATATTGAGCCATATTCAAGAAGTTTACGGGAACGTACAAAAAGGACCACAGGGAACGTACAAAAAAGGCCACAGGAGCCTACAAGAAGGACCATGGGGAGCCTACAAAAGGTACACGCCCGGGGGGTACTAGGGTAAGATGGGTAACGGGGATGCTCCGCTGGTCAGGGTACCTTTTTTAAACTCCACGAGTCCCAGGTAGGGTCGCCAAAACACCAAAATAGAAAAATCAGTCCCTCGTAGGGTGCCTTTTTTGGAAAATTTGGGGAAAAAGTAGAACATTTGAGAAAATTTTGGAATTTCAGTCCCATTCAGGGTCACTTTTTTCGCAAATTTCGAGTCCCACGTAGGGTCCATTTTTTGAACCTCAGCGGAGCACCCCCGTCGGTCGACAAGGGTAGTACCCCCCAGGGGTACATGGGGAGCATACATAAATTTACACGGGTGGGGAGCATAAGGTACACGAGGAATGTACAATAAGGTACTCTGGGAACGTACAATAAGGTACACTGGGAACGTACAATAAGGTACACGGGGAACATGCAATAAGGTACATGGGGTATGTACAATAAGGTTTACGGGGAACGTACAATAAGGTACACGGGGAACGTACACTCGGGTAACTTAATGCCCCAAATTATTCAAAATCTACTTTTCGTTTTCGCCTCCCCCCCCCCCCAACTCCAGCCATTAAACCATAACAAATTATACATTTTTGGAAGCGTATTTGCATATAGAATGTTGGATTTAGTGTTATTTATCAACTTTTTGTATTTATGACGTCATCAATTATGACGTCATAAGCGGGTTTTCTTAAAATATCTCTAATTATACTTAGAAAAAAATTTAAGTAACACCGAATCCGATATTCTACATCCAATTACGCTCCAAAAAATATTTCAATTTGTTATGATTTATGAACTGGAACTGGGGGCGAAAAATTAATGCAATTTTGGGACATCCATTAAGTTACCCGAGCAATAAGGTACATGGGGAACGTACAATAAGGTATCCGGGGAAGCATTCAAAAAGGACCATGGGTAGTGTACAAAAAGGACAACACAAAACGTACAAAAGGATCACAGAGAGCGCACAAAAGATGGTAGGGGAGCGTAAAAAAAGTACACAGGGAGCGTAAAAAATACACAGGAAACGTATGAAAAGGTACACAGGGAACGTATGAAAAGGTACACAGGGAGTTAAAACATCTATTATGATCTAGTTTTCTTTTTAGCATCTGGCATCAAGGCTAAAAATGGGGCACTGAGAAGAGTGCAAGCTTTTCGAAGTTTTGACCATTAATATCTAGACAATATACATGAAATCAGAAAGAAATTTATGCTTACCTTCTTCTCTTCTATTCATCAAAATATGAATGGATTGAGTTTCCATATGTTAATAATCATTTTGTTACCGCACAACTTGTATCCTAAAGTCTATTCACGATAAGTGTGCACTCTTTTTTCATTAACCTATAACTTTTGAAGGAATTCTTCAATCTTTATAAATTTGGTATCATTGGAAAGATATTAACGAGTGGAACAATTTGAAATAAAAAAATCATTAGAATTATTCTGAAAATTGAAGATGGAAATGAAGAAGAAAAAAATGAAGATCTTGTAGAGAAGTGCTATAACTTTCATTTTCACTGGAGAAATTTTTTGATCTTAGGAGGTTATCACTGTGAAGAAATTTTACTACAATATTTATTCAATATAAAGTTATGATACAAAGTTTATAAGTGATTGACCCCAAAAAACAGCAGAAAACAGCAGAAATAATCGATTTTAGACTTCAATCAGCTTATAATTTTATTTGATATCTTTTGACTGAATGATTATTTTTGAGAAATTTTTTCACAGTGATGACGTTCACTGATCAAGGATTCACTTCAGTGAAAATGAAAGTTTACCTTAGAATAATAAAAGTGGTAGTAAATAGTTGACCTGACGTAGCGCAAAGAAGATGATGTCCTGATCTTGCGCATAGAAGACCCTAGCTAGATGAAATTAAGCAAAATTTGTGCTGGGTATGTGCAAGCTGTAAGGGATCTCTTTTCACACGCTTGTAAATCATACCTGATGTCCCCACTAGAAAATTTGGCCAAAGTTTTAACTATCCAACTGAATTTTTCGAGCTTGAAGCAGTACACGAGACAGTTGATTCCCAAACTTAATAGATCTTTACGACAAGAAAATAGTAAATGTCACATACCTACTTGTCTATATTATCTCCCTGTAGAAAATCTTCACCGAATGAATAAAATATCTAACATTATCTGATATATGATTTTAAACATTAGAGAGGCTTTATTGAGTTGATAATGGAGCTAATTTGCATTACAACTGGTTAAGCCCAGATATATAATGACGCCCCGATATTTCAGTGTTTAACTAGTGGATGTTGCTATGCTTAATTATTTTGTACCAACTACCTCCGAGGCTGCCTATTTTGCCTATTTGCGTCATTGATGTGTAGAACCTGTAAGCTCACGACACACTCTGCCGCACTTTTTCATGTGGTACCCAAGATCAAACTTTTTACTGTTACGTGTGTCACCTTAGACTAATTTTTTACTGTTTCGCGTAATAGTGGGGGGGGGGGGGTTACAACAGGGGTTCGAAATACCGTCTTCCCGTCAAAATTTTTGCTGAATCCCGGAATCTCGAAAATTGTACAGGTTCAAATACTGGCATAATGACAAAAAATAAGGCCAAATACCGTCACCGTCTGATTTTAAAATACCATTTTCCCGTCTTTTTTTTCGTCAAATCCCGTAATTAGCCTCCGTCTCGGAAGAGGACTGGGCCCGAATTTGCGGACGTTTTCACAGTTTCACTTTCGTTTTCGGCTATACGACAGCGTTTTCAAGCAGAAAGCAGAGGAAATCTGTGAAAATATGGCAGGGAATGCTAACCTATTTTTCCAGTGTTTCTCAAGATTGGAGCAAGATTATTGTTCTAGAAAGTTCATAAAGGCCTAATAGTTTCAGATTAGTATGATTTCATCAGAAAAAACATTTACACCAAAGCTCCTTATTGATATGTGAAGGCTACCAAAAATAGCAATGTCCTCCATCAGAACAACTTTAACTTAAGGGACAAGGACAGTCAAGAAGTCTACTTCTTTGTTGAAAATTTGCACAAAATACTTAGAGAAATGGTACTATGGAAGCCCATTCTATACTCCTAAATGATAGTTGAAAGATCAGCAGTTGAGAGGGTTGATTAAAATAGAACTCAAAGCACACAATAAAGTATACATATATATTTGTCCAGAAAGAACTGGCATGTTGTTTGCTTTGTTTTGGTGTTTAAAAATATGTACTTATCAGTCCTAAAAAAATACAAATTTGAATATAATGAGGGCAGTGAGTCTGGTTAAATGTTACTATATTTACAAGAAAGGATTACTGAAAAAATACTACTGTATGTACTACTGATGAACTAAACTCAAAAACTAAAATTTTACCATAAATTTACATTACGACAATTTAAAAAATCCATCTTTAATAGCAACAAAGAAAAAAACATGGCTCAAAGTTTTAAACATAGAGCTAGTCAGAGCTTCAATTCACAGATTCAGTAGGTTTAGAGCTTTCAAAATTTGAAAACAGACACTGCATTGGTTACTACAAGACATACTATCCACACGGTTTTTTCGATTCATGAAAAAAATAAAGTATTTATCAAAAAAAGGTTCTCTTAATTTTTTTGGTAATCAATTCCAACAAACAATAATCAATATAACAGTTTTTTGAAAACCATCCCACAGTGTAAACATTATCAACCAACTAAACCCACACCGCCAAAATTGTAAAAATAAGTCAATATAATTTCTATCAACAATTTCTCGTAAAATGTTTTTTTCCAACATTCTGATACCAATCATGGCTGGAGGCATCATGCGTAGGGTGACTGTGTGGCATTTCATTGCTTTTAATGATCACAATACCAAACATCAACCAAACAAAACTGACGCCAAGCCAAATCTGGCGATTAAAAATTTCCATGAAAATTATAATTGAAACTTATCTCGTAAAATGCTTTTTTCAACATTCTGGAAGTGTTCAAAGTTAGAGGTATCATATGTAGAGCCAAGCAATACATGAAAAGTCATTTACTATCCCATTTGCCATGAGATATATGAGTCAAAAAATCAAACAAAAACCAACAAATCATGTCTCTTCACTTTCATGTCACATCGTGTTTATATGGGGTATCAGAAAGCCAATCCACAAGAAGAGCCATCTTCCTTTATTATGGAGTGTTCCAAAACTATTGGTAGGTTGTTTGGAAGTAAAGAAACCCACACAGTTTGCTTTATTTTGAAGATATAACTTGAAAACAAACTGTATCTTTCCAGTAGAAACTCATGTTTCAACCTGCTACATAACATTGGTCAGTCGGGTCTGCTACTAACATGTAATAGTTTTATAATAGCTGAGCTTGAGAATCCGTAGGCAGAACTTGTAACATGTATTATGTGTATAATTATGTCAGTCGACTTGAATCATGATACATTACTTACATTTCACTGGATGCATTTTCGCTGTGAAATTATCCGCAAAATTTTCTGACCGCGTTCTGAGACGGAGGCTAATACCGAACTAAAAAAGGGCCAATCCCGTCACACCGTAAAAGTACAAACTCCCCTAATAGTGGTAACCAGGACCGAAAAAAATATTGCTGATTTTGGAGTTGTAAACCCTAAATATTCATTCTCCGGACTCCAGGGCATAAATTATTGCATTCCCATATTTACATATTTGACATTAGTCTGTTACTTAAGGGCTCTGACCATAGTGAATTTTTCATAATTGCCATGTTTAAAATGTGTTTTCTGACTGATGTAACCAACAAGACTATGGCATGTTATACATTTTCTGTTAGAGAAACTATTCCTGAATTTGAAAATTCAAAAATTGCATTGAAAAGATTTGACGAAGAAGAAAATGAAGACTTGTGCGAGGGAGAGTATTTCAACTTTGAACAGCTTAGTTTCAGCAAAGAAAAAACATTTTGAAAAAAATTTCGCAGTAGATGGTGTATCTTTTACCGAACAATAAAATTTTTTGCGGAAAATATTTGTAAATGCTTCTTTGTCTCGAAATCTTCAAAATAGTGGTTTTTCATCAATTTTTCATCTGGATTTTGCTTAAAAAAACAGTCATAACTTTTGACACATCGTTTTAGAAAAATTTTCCGCAAAACTTAAAATAGTTCAATTCTTTGCGGACAGTGTAAAGAAATTTTGAAACAAAAAGGTTAATTACCCATTAAAACTTAGCACTTTTTATAAAAGAAGGTGATGCAACATATTATCAACGTCTTTTTAAAGTTCATAACGTCATTTCTACAATTAAATTCTTAATTAACTCTGAAGGAATTTGATTAAAAAGCAATTTATAAAGGTAATTCTTTGTTGAAAGTGTTAAAGAACCTAAAACATAACTTTTATGTTCAAATACTAAAATCAATTTTCCGACTATGGTCAGAGCCCTTAATAAGCGCCCAAACCAGTTGCTAGAATGCAATAAAGAAAGACATGGATCAATGAAGTAGAACGGTTTGTACATGTTTGTTTCTATTTCATTGGATATTATTTAGTTCGTCATCATTTGAAACGCTAGTCTAATACATTCTCGCCAAAATTTCTTTTCTTAAAGTACCGTATGAAGAACTCTGGTTTAGAAGCCTATTGTTGTAACTTTTTGTTAACTTTTTTCTTTTTTGATATCAAAAGTTGAAAATCGATTTGCTCAGTGTTTGATCACGCTGCCATAAAATCCTCTTTGGATTGGTTCGGAATTTATCCACATGATCAAAAAAGTGTGAAAAATAATTTCTCAAGTTATGATTCTCTATCACTGACTCTTTTTAAAAAGCGTTGATGACATTGAGTTGTCTTTTTAACGACGCTAATAAAAATATCAACGTTGAACTTAATTCAAGATCTTAGATTGTCGTCATGGTTATATTTTTCTGCGTTGAATGTGCACTGAATAGAATCTCGATTGGTCGGCACAGGTCGTAATATGATTTCGGCATGTGATTTTCACGGTAGTTGTTTGGAGTATGTTGAATGGTAATCCATTCGGCAAAATTTACAAATAAAGTGACACCAAATAAAATATTCTCAATTGAAAATATATTCACAAACTTTTGTATTTGGTTTCCTACTAAGTAACTGGTAAGAAGTTGTAAACAAAAATTTCTAAAAAGATATATAGGGTAATGAGTTGATTGAGATCAAAAATAGAAAATATTGGGCTGACATTTTTTTGATTTCTTTATAGTCTGAGTAAGAGATTCGTTTTTTTTCTTCATGAAGACAGACATATGGTGAGATTCGCTGTTTTGACCTTTTTGGCAAAATAAGTTGATACGAATTTATACGAAGCAACAAAAATGGTGTTTTATATATTCTTTCTTATTGGTGGTCTAATCCCATCTGTTTTTGCTGGTAAACCATCAATTGTCCGGAAAAAGGAAATCACTAATGGTAAAGCTCCGGACGGCGAGCCTATGTTTTTGTCATATATTAATTTCGCAAAATTCCAAAACAAAATGCTGGTTGTTGGAGTACCTTCAGCGTCGATCATCAATGCAACTTTTGACGAGTGCAATGAGAAATGTTTGGAGATGAATGATTGCGTTAGTATGAATGTTTATAAGGAGAATGGAACCAAGTGTGACTTAATGAGTACAGATCAGCACCACGCCAATATGACAGTACTTGATGTACAAGGTGTAGATTATTATGAGCCAACGGTTAGTAGAAATTTTTTATGCATATAACTTTTTGTTATAATAAGATGAAAATACTTTGTTCAGTCGATAAATATTCTTTCTCAAGGAAAATGAACAGGTTCAAAAAAATCAACAAATTGACCGAAAGTTTAACTTTAAAAAAGTCCTTTAAATTGTATACCTTTTTAGGACGGCCCAGAAATCAAAAATACAATGATAAAAGAGACATATTTCTGTGTCAAAAGCTAGGGGGGGGCAAGCTATAGTTATTCGGTCATCTCATCAACGATTTTTTCCTTTACGTGAACTCTTTTTCAACTTTTTCAGGAAGCACTGTATTCCCTGTTGTTAATTATTTTTCTTAGAGCGATTGCGTGAGAGGGAACACTAACTGTACCAACAACTCCTTTTGTATGCCTGACCACCATACTGGTGATGTGAAATGTCAATGTAAACGATCCAAAACACAAAATTGGAACTGCTTGGAAAACGACACAAAATCCTCGACACAAAATCCTCTGGGTTATGGTTGGTTTTTGGTAGCAAAATTGCAACAAATTTTTTCAGGTCATCAAAATCACAATCTGATTCGTCAGGCATGCCCGATGGACGAAAATACGTTCATCAGGCATGCCCGATGAACTAAAATACGTTCATCAGGCATGCCCGATGAACTAAAATACGTTCATCAGGCATGTCTGATGAACGTATTTTCGTCCATCGGGCATGCCTGACGAATCAGATTGTGATTTTGATGACCTGAAAAAATTTGTTGCAATTTTGACCATACTGGGTCTGTAATATTTCTGAATAGTTCCCTAACATAGCGAAATAAGACCATTTTAGTATTGGGAAAGTTCACCGAACTGCACTACAAGTGGTTTTTCGGCAATAAACCTGTAAGATTGCTTAGAGGTCCTTGAGACTTTCATTCTTGTTATTAAGGAACTTACAAGGGCTGAAATGAAACTCAGCAGTGTTGGGCGGTAACTAGTAGGTGCACTTGTAAAATCCGAAAAGTAATTCTCAGCTCACGAAATATGGTAAAATCTTTAGCTTTCGTTTTGAAAATACTAAATAGAAAATATCTTTGAACCTTCAGTTTAGAACGAAAAATGTTGTTGTAGAGTTAACCTACTTTAGGCGTACAACTTTCGCGAGCAGAAACTTTCGTGAGGACGAAAAATCGCAAAATTCACGACATTTACTTTCGCGAATTTAAGGGCTCTGACCATAGTGAATTTTTCATAATTGCCGTGTTTAAAATGTGTTTTCTGACTGATGTAATCAACAAAACTATGGCATGTTATACATTTTCTGTTAGACAAACTATTCTTGAATCTGAAAATTCAAAAATTGAATTGAAAAAATTTGAAGAAAAAGAAAAGGAAGACTTTTACGAGGAAGAGTATTTCAACTTTGAAGAGCTTAGTTTCGGCGAAGAAAAAACATTTTGAAATAATTTTCGCAGTAGATGTAGACTGGGAATCCAGTCGTTTATAACGTTTTTGTTGAAAGCGGGAAATTTTTATGTCGGGATATGTTAAAATAAACGACTGGGCTAAGGTGGTTTCCGTAGCTTACGGGAGTTCCAGCAGGGCCCGCAGATTTCTGCGGGGTGAGAAAACAATCATATACAACAAAATATATAAACAAATGAAAATTTCAGCCAATGAGAATTTCCAAGTGAAAGAAAAAAAAACAAACCAAAACAAACCAACAAGACCCCCTGAAAATGTTGTCCAAAAACATGAAAAAAGAGAATTTTTATGAAAAGTTTGTTGTGCACAAAATATTCTAGACGACTATATTAATGCTCCTGTCAAGTTTTCTACTTCCTATTTTTTACTGAGTTAAGTCGTCTAGCATGCTAGACTACAGTAGATGCTGTATCTTTTACCGAACAATAAATTTTTTTGCGGAAAATTTTTGTAAATGCTTCTTTGTCTCCAAATCTTTAAAATAGTGGTTTTTCATCAATTTTTCATATGGATTTTGATTAAAAAAACAGTCATAACTTTTGACACATCGTTTTAGAAAACTTTTCCGCAAAATTTAAAATAGTTCAACTCTTTGCGGACAGTGTAAAGAAATTTTGAAACAAAAAAGTTAATTACCCATTAAAACTAAGCACTTTTTGTAAAAGAGGGTGATGCAACATATTATCAACATCTTTTTAAAGTTCATAACGTCATTTTTGCAATTAAATTCTTAATTACTCTTAAGGGGTGTGATTAAAAAGCAATTTATAAAGGCAATTCTTTGTTAAAAGTGTTAAGAAACCTGAAATATAACTTCAATGTTCAAATATCAAAATCAATTTTTGGACTATGGTCAGAGCCCTTAATGGAAAAATATTTTTCGCGAGCATAAACTTTCTAGCGTCGTTAAATATAATTGTTAAACGTCTTTGTTCTTCAAAAAAACTGAAGATGCTCTAAGAGAGAGCGAAATATTTTAAACCAGTATGTTTTTATTCTGAGCATAAACTTTCGCGAATCAAGACGTCAAATTGAGAAATTTCAATTTCACATGAAAAATGGCTTCCAGGGACAAATACTTCTTGAATTGGCTTGAAGATTTGTCCTTTGACTTAATAGTCTTTTAGCAGGCTAAAAAGTGCCATAAAAGTTACATTTTATTCAAAGTTTTACAGATTTTATGTTATGTCAAGAATTTTTCACGAGCATAAACTTTCGCGAATTGCCCTTCCTAGAATTTTTAAAGACATTTACTTTCGCAAAAAGGGCCAAAAATCACGCCAAGAACTAAACCAATACGATAGGCCTAAACCTACATTTGACTCTCCTCTGTTGGGCTTAAACCTCTTTTTTCCTCGCGTGATTTTCACACAAATGCTGAATGAGAAGTAAGTCCTGTAGTGAAGTCAACTTTATACTAAATCTAATTCTGTCTTTTTCAAGGGAGACACTGTAATGGTTCGTATGACGTCTTTTTGTATTCATCGTTTTAGTACCAGATCCCAACGAAGACCAACAATACTGGTTTCCGTATGTTGGGCCAACTTGGAAAGTTTCCTTCTACTTTGACGCCTCATCGATCGAGCTCGACATGTTACCGTAAGTTTAATTCTAATACGCTACAAATTAATTTAATCAAGTTTTAAATAGCACAAATTTGGTAGACTGCTGGCATCCACTAACGGATTCGTACAACCTGGGGTTTTGTAGAGGTCTGCGATTCAGATTACTTTAATCGGATTAACTTTCGTGAGATTAAATTTCGCGATTTCGCGAAATTTTGCCACTTTCGCAAAATTAACCTTTCCAGCGCGCTGTTTTTTATATTTTCACGCTGTCTGCGCGCAACTTTTTTTGAGAAAACGCGGGGTTTGGGAAATTTGCCATAACTCAAGAACTAGAAATCTTTTGGCAAAAAGTAAACTATCCCTGAAAAGCTAATTAAGTTTTGCAGCTTTTAGGTTGGGTACAAGTTCAATTAAAGTATTCTAACTTAAATGGTAGCTTTACATACACCAATGCTTTTTTCCTCATTTTTCGACAATGTCACTTTTTTGGCATTTTTCACTTTCTATGCAAAAAAAAGTGGGGGAAAGTTAATTATAAAATCTTTCTTTACTATTTTATCAATATATACTTACTCATGAAGCCATATACCAAAAATTAGCATCCAAAAACAATTCTACTGGTCACAAGGGCTTTTCAAACATTGTTCACTTTTCTCCAAAATCAGTGTTTTTCCGTCTGCCATCTTGAATCAGTGTTTTTTATTTGAAAAGTGCTGACTCACACCGTGATCATAACATTACATCATTATATATCAACGGAAAGCTTAGACTCTCTACTTTCTTTTTCTTTATTTTTCAACGATCGGAAAGCAAGCCAATTAAAGATATTGCGCGAGAAAGACATGCCTATCAAATTGCGTATATGTACGGCATTCGGAACGTCTCAAGGACGTATATGTACGGCATTCGGGTCCAAAAGGTTAAAACTCACGAAAAGGCGTGAGATTCCTGACTCGCAAAATTAAATCCACCATAAAATCCAGAAAACTTTGCGATTTTTTTCGCTCGCAAAATTTAATCTGATTAAAGTATAAATTTGGCGGATAGGGCATATAAAATAATTTTGGCGGACTCTTAATTTTTGTGGATTTCGGTTAAATTATTTCGTATTGAGGAAGGGGCACTTTGAAATTCCCATAATGCATTGAAAAGTTGTACTTTTTGAGCCATACATGTCCAAAAATTGATATATTTTAGCTACCTTAGTGTATATAAGTTTGGCGTGAATTAAATTTAGTGGATTTGCGCCAAATACCCATAAAATTTTCCAAAAACTTTTTAATTTAAGTTAGAAGTTTCTATTTGAAATCAGCATTTTAAGTAAAACCTGTTATAAAACACAAAGTAATTTTTGATTTACAAGTGCCTAAAATTTCCCAGTATGCCAAATTATTACAAAGTCTGCCATCCACGCCATCCATGCCATTAAATACCCACCAACAATCGAATTTTGACCAAATTAATCCACCTAATAGATCATGTTTTTCAGGCTCAGGTACTTTCTAAAAGTCTTTATTAATTACATGTTGCACCCACAGGCTTAAGAAAATTCTATTTTTTCGACTACATTCTTTTGGTTCTCTCAGAAATGAAATGTACGTTTTCCAAATGAGATCAAAGACAAATGTCATCTTAGAAGCGAAAATAATTAATGGAATGATGCATCTTGTGGCACACGAACTTAATTCGAAATGTAAAATCCTCCTTGGCAATAAGGTTTATCATTTCGAGGTTATGATGAGCTACAAAGGTAATTCAAAACTTCTACCTTAAGGGAACTTATTTTGGCGGGAACTAATTTTGGCGAGCGGCGAAAATCTTAAAATTTCTAAATTCGCCAAATCAACCAAAATTAGTTCCCGCCAAAATAAGTTCCCTTAAGGTATCTTCAGGGTTCAGACAGACCTTCGAAAATAAAATTCCCTGAGTTTCCCTGAATTTTAATCAATTTTCAAAGGTTTTTTCCCTGAGAAATTCCTCATTTTAGCTATTTTTCCCCAATTTTTTCCCTGAGTATCAAGCAAACCATAAAAACTAAGCAGAGTCAAAAGAGATGTATCTTTAAACAAAAGGCACACAAATCAAATGATAAACCTAAGGTAAAAATTAAAGCTACAAATATATACTGCATATGAATAAACACTTTAAAACTAAAAAAACTTTTAAATCTGTTTTTTCCATTCATTCTTCAAAAAATAAAATTCCCTGAGTTTCCCTGAGCAGACTGGGAAAAAAAAAATTTTTTCCCTGGGTTTCCCTGAGTTTCCCTGATTTTTCTGAAAATTTATCATATTTCCAGGTTTTCCAGGTTTTCCAGGGTCTGTCTGAACCCTGTCTTAAGTCTTCACCCGGGGGGTGGGGTACTTAGGCAAATTTCAGTCCCACTAAGGGTCGGAAAGATAGGAAAATTTCAACTTTTTACCCCCAGAAAGATCGAAATTTGGTCAAATTTGTCCTGATAAGGGTCGTAAAATTTATAAGATTTTCCTTTGTTTTCTCCTTTTTAGTCCCGGTAAGGGTCCGGGCGGCACCCCACCCCGTCAGCTCGCAACCCTAGTACCCCCCCCCCCCGGAGTCTTTACTATAACACTTGTGTAAAACTGAAGCTTTAAATTATAGATCACAGTCTAGTCTCTTTAATTCGATCTCCAAGGGAGAAGTAGTTTGCTGAAGATTCAGAAAGACCGGGGGGGGGGGGGCTCGATTCAAAAATTACCATACGTGCGGCCACTTTTAAAATTGGACCCTTACTACACGCTTAGAGTGCATTTTTCTCATTTTTAATGATATAGACCCTTTAGTGCACTTTGGGAAACTCGGAAAATATACCCTTAAGTAGGGCTGCACGAATGGTAGGTCATGTGAGTGTATCTTTGGACATTTGGATAAATGTTTTGAAATATTAATTGACTCTCCATTTTCTTTACTGATTAAGGTTTTTATGAAGGAATGCAACAATTTCAACTCACAACTGAAGAAAATGGAAAAACAATTACAGGATCAGGAACAACTTATTATAAGTATATACGACAACACAGTGATGTCACACTCTCTGTCATAAACTTTGAATTGAAGAATATTCAAGTTGATAATATTCCAAGCGGTAAGATTGAAAGATTTCCAAATTATAAATGCTAAGTGTTTTGCATTTCATTTCTTTCATTTGGATGCAAATTTTTCAGAAAATGAGCTAAAACGCTAAGTAAACCAAGCCCTGATTCGTAAATTGAAGTCATTTATAAAGAAAATGTGTATCGACATATTGACTGTAAACTAATGTTTTTTTTTACAGAATATCAAACCTCTAGTCAATGGACATTATTGGAAATACCACAATTGAAACTTGAATGGATACTCCATCTAAAAGTGAAAGTGTTTTCTTTTGACATCACTACCGGCAACATTGTGGTGATCGAGGGCCTGTTCAAACTCGCTTACAATATCAATGCTGATAAACACAAATACCAGGTAGGACAAGTGGCTTTTTATACTTTTGTAGTTTCTTTGGTGATTTTTTATAATTATTGTGATTGTGTGACTTACATTATCACTTTTTACCCGGGGGTAAAAACGAGCATACGTGCAGATGGGCTTTTCCAGAAAAAAATTGAATATGGGGGTGGAGGAGATTTACCCCTCGGACATTGTGACTTTTGACCCCCTGGACAGCAGGTCCAACCCCCCCGGACAAGCATTAGTTGACCCTCTGGACACTCAAAGTTACCCCCATACAAAGTTTACCCCCGGACAAGGCAAATTTTGTAGATTTTTCACTACCCCCCCGGACACTATATCCTCCAACCCCCATTGTACAAACATTTTCTGGAAGAGCCCAATACACCTTTCCTGTATTTCGCGAAACAGCTGCGCGCGCATATTTTGTTGCTCTCTACCATTTGGTCTTTTGGGTAAAAAAGCCCCTTTTTGCCTGCGTTTCCTCAGTGATAAAAATGGTTTTTTGAGCTTTTCTTAAGTTCTGTCCGACAGAATCCTCTCAAATATTGATATGTTCTTTCCTTTTATGATATTATTCCAAAAACATATCGCAAGGGTTAGAAGCTGAAAACCAACTTTCCCTAACCCCTAGCAGGTAAAAAAGCGTTTGTCTACCTCCCAGACAATTTCATACACAACGGTGGAGCAGGCATTTTCTCGGGCTATTTCTGAGAAGTTGGAATATCGGGAAAAGTGTATTAACAATATTCAAATTTTGAAAAGCCTGGGAAAGCCTGAAGAAATTATTCAAAAATGCTTTAAAATATGTTTTCACATTTTATTGCACTTTGTCTTTTGGAAATACTTTAAGGTGAGAACGATAGACGAGAAAGGCAAGCTCTTAACAACCTACAAACTCTACGTTGACGATGTTGAACGGGAAAAATTTCAAGAGTTCACACTAATCCAACAATTCGATGCAAGTTTGGCAGCTCATGTTGTGAAAGTTATTGTGAACAAGAATGTGGTGTACGTTGGAAAAACCAAAGCTACAGCCTACAGAAACGCTCAATTAAAAACAGGAGTTATTGAAACTAAGATAGCAGATTTTTACATGTTTAATCTTTGACTGTCTCCGAAATTTTTACGTTTATGAAAAATGGGGGGGGGGATGTATAACTGACCTACGCTGATTCGAACTTCTGTTCTATCATTAGAACCTTTTGATTTTAGCCAAAAAAACCATCTTATCTATATAATAATAACCGTACGTGTCTGAAGCCTTTCTCTGCAGCGTTTTAGATTACCGTAAAACCTTTTTCCGGGGGATATGTTTTTGATTTGCATCAGTATTTTCAGCCTAAGACACAGAAGGTATTGGTAATTCTTGCCCCCTGATGAGTGTCCATGACTTATTATAGATTTTAACATTAGGCTGCGGGAAAATTACGCATCTCCCCACATTGAATTTTGAGTGATCGTCATCTTTCTAATTTGTGGTATTTTAAAGAAAAAAGGCTACTCTACTATTTCTCAGGTTATGGAAGATTATTTTGAAATTAGACTGAATTCTACGAGAAACAGTTCCAACGATTTTCAAACATGTTCAAAGTATTTTTAGAGTCCTTCAAAGTCACAATTAAATGTCTACACACGATTTTTTATTTATAAATCTTTCGTGGTGAAACTACTAGCACTGCAATGTTGTGTTTTTAACTCTTTTTTTTAGTGTATAGTTTTATCAAGGGGGGGGGGGTCGGTAGTAAAATCTCAGACATAATGACGTTTACTACGGTGGTGGTGTGACGAAAAATCGAAAAAAAATTTTACTACCCAGGGTAGTTTAAATGCTAAAATGGGTGGTATCTATGTGTTAAATGTTCAAAAAAATTTACTACCTGGGTAGTTAAAACTGGCAAAATTAGCTAATTTTAGCTATTTGTAATTCTTTTAATTTTTGGATGACTTTTCTGAAAAATTTTCTGTTGGAAAGTTTTTTGCTCTAAATTCTCGAAATTTTTTGTCAATATAAAAAAGACTTTAATTTTAAGGGCAAAACATTAATTTTTGCACTAGAGAAAAATGTGTCACAGAAATAATTATTTTTTAGCTTTTTTTTGTAAAATCAGTCTGTGAAAAGCAACCAAAAAATAGGTGGTCTCCATGACAAATTGTCCCAAAAGCTTTTACTACCAGGGTAGTAAAATACCTCTTCCAAAAGTCTGGGTGGTGGTATGTAAAAGTTCGTAAACATCCTTTTACTACTCATAGATGTCTGAGATTTTACTTTTTTTCTTTCTTCGATGTTGAAGTAATGAATTAGTGACAACGGTCTGGGACCGCTAATAAAATAACACCCCCTTCTCTCAGACCTAGTGGGATTGTTCAGCGGGTGTAAAAATCACGGACCAAAACTCGATGGGGATAGATGTTCCTATGTTTTTTATGTCTTCCATTATTTTAATAGCACAATATTTTGCAGTGTAGATTTGCTTATCTGATCATTTTCAGCGGGGACAAAGTTTAGAGTATGATTTTCCACTGGGGCGATATTGTGGCCAATTTTTCCACTGGGAAGGGTTCCCAGTGGGTCTGTGAGAAGGGGGTGTATAATACGATTCTCTTGAAGTCGAACAAATAAGATTTCCCGTTCGCAGTAAAACTGCATCAATTCAACAAAGAAAGAAGCTATTCACTTTTTAGTCCTTGATGGCAGGGAGATCAAAAAACATTTTAGCATCGGGGTTTTATTTTTTGAAAATGTAATTTTTTTTCTTTATTCTTTCATTTTAATCAATAATTGCTAGCAAGATTTCTTTAAAAGCACTTTCGTAATATTTTGAAATTTACACAAGCTCAAAACGAGGCTGAAAAAGTTGATAAAGTAGTGGCGGTCAAAGTTGCCAGTGAGGACAACAAACAAAAACTTTCAGTGAAAATTTGTACGAGTACTAATCCCACAGTGCATTTCGAAATGATTGAAAAACCTTGAAAGCTATTACGTTTTTTTTGATTACCTCATCTATCGCAAAGGAGGATGGGATAGCAAGTCGTAGAAACGAATAAATTTGTGCAGATTTGTTACTTTTTCTAGATTCGGTGCGTGTGCCATTTGATATCTTCTTTTTGACGCTTTACTCTTAAAGCTTATAACTTAAACTAAATCACAAAAGATTGCCTTCACAATGAGAAGAGAATTTGCAGGCTCATTTCGTCATCAAAATACTTTTTTTGAGTCACCCAGTGCACTATAAAAATTTAATCGCTATTGTATGTTTTGGTTTTGTTTATAATTTTAATTGTTTTTATAAACTTTTAAATTTAAATATAAAACACAACAAACGATGGATAACCACTATATAAAATCACTTTCACGAAATAGTAAAAAAACCCTACCAATAAGCGAATACCTATAAAATACTCAAAGAGATTGCAACCATGTTTATCAGCGGCCAACTTTACCAAGCGATTGATCCGTCTTTGGGTTTGCGCTTAACATTTGGACAGTGACGATTGATTGGTTGATTTTAGTTTGTAAATCTCGCAGTTGATGAATTTGTAGGAGCCGGAGAATCTTGGCTGCTTCACGGACTGCTGAATCTGTAAAAAAATCGAATTTCCAGTTTCCAAAAATCAATTTACCTTATTTGATTCCTGGTTCCTCCTTTTCATACAATTTCTAATCAGGATATTTTTATCCGGACCCCCCCCCAACGTTCATTTGACGTCAAACAGTTAAGATAGCCTGTACCAAGCTTGCCTCGCAAGACAAGTACGGTTACTAAGTTTACGGTTAGGCATCATTCCGGGTCTGAGAAATTTTTTCACCAACTCTTTGGATGGCTCTACTATGGAGCTACTTTTTAACATTCATATCAGATAAACAAAATGAACAAAATACAAATTAATCATTTCAAGTAAAGCTGAAAAGACCTTTTCATAAATTACGTCACGAACATCACTTGTCTCGTATTCAAACAATTTTACCATAGTGATTTCTTTATGGATATGAATATGAAGTAATTTTAATGAAATCCACTGGGGGTTTATCACCATGGCAGTAATTTCAAAACGAGGCAAGTGATGTTCGTGGCGTAATTTATGAAAAGGTCTATTCTCGGTGTATTCTTTAAAAGGAAAGATCCCTTACCGTCGATATTGAAGCCAAGCGAAATCTCATCGAGGTCAACGTATGTTGTTTTCTGGAAACGAAAGTGAGCATTGAGATGAAGAAAATTATGAAATGATAAAAAAGGAAGGGAGGCTCCTGCAGAGACTCAAAAATTCAGAATAGGAGACAGAAAAGCACCAAAAACGTTGGGGAGTACTAAAGTTGGAGATTTCCAAAAAAACTCCAAAGTTTTCCTTAGAGAGACTAAAGTTTTGCGAAAAGTTAGCCCTTAAAGAGATAAAATCATAACAAAAAGTTGCCCTTAGAAAGACAATTTTTTTTTGACTTTCACTTTTATCCTACCGTTAAAGAGAGAGAACAGATGAAAATTCCAACAACCCTTAAAGTAATCTTACTGTTGTTTTTGTAACCTTTTTTAAGACTTGGGAAGACCCTTCAATCCACTCCCAGCACAAATTTTTTTACAATTATTTTTGTAACCCCCCTCCCACTATGATTTTCTGTAAAGTATGGATTATAAATTTTCAAAATTTAACCTAAGGGTTAGGGTTGGAAAGATAGCCCTTTCTTCTATTGCAGTGAAGTGAAAACAGTTTTTTATATTAAAGTCCGACATTTGTTGATACATTATTGAGATATGTTGGGAATTTGAACGTTTGTCAGAATTATATGTTCGGGTGAGCATGGCGAACTCATCATTTAAACTTTATTTTATCAGATGTTTTGATTCGGGAAGTGTTTAGTGGCTTCCCGGCTATATTGATAGCCTTATTGATCTATTGGAAAATTGTTGAGCCTTGGGATCCTAATGTTAAAACTCAAGAGTTAAAAGTTTATATTGCAGAAGTAAGGGTTTGAATTGAAGTGGTTTTTTGTGCGTATAAACTTGATTCAATTGCTATGATAATGAACCTTTTTGTTACTGTTAGAAGGTGGATTCCAACATACGGTGAAAATGTGGAGATTCGCTGCAGTAGATAAGTAATCACTCCTGGCACACAACGTTGTTTCAGCGTTCATCTAACGTTATATGGACGTTATGAACGTTAGATAAACGTAAAATAACATTTTGTGTCAGCTTAGACTCCTAGCTCTTTCGAGTTTTTGCTCCGGGAATTTTGAAAAGCCTTAGCGCCTCCTAGCCCTGATAAATTTACGGGGTTTGAAAATAAAGATGTGTCGAGTGATTTTAAAACTTTTGTAATGTCATACCTGTTTTGGGGTATTTGTTTTCATATGCTTCGAAGCTAGACGTTCTTGAATCAGTTTGGAAACAGCTTGTAACACAGTTATGTGATTTGGGTGGTTTGGTATTCGTAACGCTTGCCTCAAAACCTCAATCCCTTTGATCAAGTCACCATCGTTCGCTATATAGAGAAGAAAAGGGGACCAATTATAGACAGTTTAGCCGAGAAAAAGCTCCCATTATTTTGTTAATCAGGGTTGATGGCTACCAAACCTAATTGTAAAGCTTCAAAATTTCTGTTTCCAATCTTTTTATGATCGCGCAAGGGCTTCCTTTCTCTTCTGCTAAAATATGTAAATTTTGAAATCTGGGAACATGTAGTCAAGTAAGCTAGACGAATCACAATTTAGGAGAAAGAATGGTATCCCAGCTCCATTAAAAAACCCAACGAGAGTATTGGCTAGGATGTCAAGAAACACTGAGAAGCTTTAATTTGGTCAAACTGATATCCATACTGTCGGATAACGTAAAAAGAAGAAGAATTTCAAATCTAAAAAAAAAAGTAAATACGAACCATCGATTGAATGGAGCCATGAGTTCGTGTCCACTTTGGATATCGGACGGTTAGTTGATTCATCGTTGTACTTTGATGCTTGAAAATAATTAACAAATTCTTAAGGGTTAGCAAAAAAACCTACTAGATATGCCCTGAATTACCAAGCCAAATATGTAATCGGATATTATCGAGGCCCCAGCAACGGTTTGCTTGACGGCGTGATTTAGATTTCAATTTTCATATATCATTTTCTAAGTACAACGACAGCCTCGTTTTGAATCCATTGCTGAGTGATTACATACCTTAGTCTTACAAGTTACTTTTATAAATATTTCTTGTGAATCTTGCCCAGTCTAATACACCTTTTCGACCGTAGTTGCCAATTGCCGCGCGGGCATTTTTTTGTCCACTTTATCCCACTAAAACCGTCCCAGTCCTTTTTTCACAACTATAGACAATAGAAAAATGTTTCAAAAAAGGATTGGATTGAGTTTAGGGAGATAATTAAATCATTAAGTGGCACGCACCTGATCGCGCGGCTACGGTCGAAAAGGTCTAATTCACGGCCCCCTCTCAAAAAAGTTACATGATAGTTACCCTTTTCTTCGAATTCTAAATGGACAGCGTAGCTTATCAACCAATTAACAATGACACCTTTTTCATTCAAATTGTCAACAGGACATTTCAGATCACTCAAATACTGAAAAAAAAATATAAAAAGATAAACAGCATATAAACATTTTCAATACATATATTTTGATGAAATACTGTATTTAGGTATAAAAATAATTGTAAAACTGAAATCAAAATCAGGAGGCGAAAAGATAAAAAGTTAATCTTTCATTCTTCAACGCCACACGCTTTTATTCTTATCAAGAAACTTTCTTGATCTTATATGATATAAGAACAGTTTCGTAAGAACACAAGGCTGAAAAATGTCCAAAACCTAAGAACAAATTAAGAACAATCTGAGGCTTAACTCTAATATCTAAGAGATTATTAAATTAGACTTAATTTTCAGCATACTTTTTATCCTTTAATGCCTTTTTAAAGTCGAAGAGTAACCGTCTTTATTGGATTTAAGGAATATTTTTTTACTTTTAAGGCAATTTTCGAAAATTCTCATTATTATCCACCGATTCGCGAAAGTTTATGCCCACTTTATGTTGGAAGCCTAAAAATGCACCCTTAAGGACACACCTATGGTCGCCCACCTTGAGTGCCACCCCTCCGAAATTACCTTAAATAAATATAAAATACCCAACTGCTAAAAAGTTGACAACACCCTAAACGCTTCAAAAATTCTTATAATCATATAAAATACGGTATAGAAAATGCATTACTTACCTTTTTCAGAGCACCAATCCAATATTGACTCTCCACATCTCGCAAAGGCTCTCGATCTTTTGTATCGTAAAAGCGAATCTTTTGATCTTCTAACCATACGACCAAGTTACGAACTTGCTTCTCGTCTAGTAGGAAAAACAGTATATAGCAATAGTTTAGTCCATCCAGTTCATTCCGATATAGTTTTTTACAAACACTTAATTTCTTGTTTTGATGGCGTAAAGAAAAGGTTCTTAATGACTCATTCAGATGATACATAGTGGACGGGATTATATATTGAGCAAGAGAGAAGGTTATAAAAAACTGCGACACGTTTTGATTAAAACGAGAGCCACATAGATAAGGATAAATAATTTCTCTAAATTATCCAAAAATGGACTCCCTTCTCACAGCATAATTTTCCACTGGGGACGATATTTTGGTCCATCCTTCTATCCACTGGGCTTTTTTAGAAGGGGATGTAAAAATACTTAATCTCGGGTGCCTAAACGGGAGAGGGGGATTTGTAAGGCCAAAAGACGTCCTAATAAGGTCCATGAGGGTTGGAATAAACATCGAAATAATTAACAAAGGGGTGTTTATAAGTCACCTGGGGGTAATAGAATAAGTGCGAAAATAAACAAAGGACTATAAGCAACATGCTAAATGGACCTTCATGAGCAGACCTGAAAATGGAAATCAAACCATGCTAAGTTTTGGGCAGAATCGAAAACAGTCCTTTTTTTCCTGTAAAGATAACTGTTTCTTTAAATAACGAACGTCCGTTCGTCTGTTACCAGCTTTTCTCGGGATTTGCTCATTATATTTTCTGAGATTTTTGCATAAAGAGAAAGGGCAAGGTTCTCTAAAAAGTGGCTGTAGTAGTTTTTTTTCCGGAAAATCTTTTTTGGCCGTAAAAATCGGATTTTCTTATTTGGGGAAATTCCCTTTTGTCATTTTTTAAGGAAAATGAACATTTCTCGCGATTTCCTTATTATTTTTTCTGATTCTTTGCACAATGATGTAAAAATGGTAATCTTTAAAATCTGATGGAGCTCGATTTTCGAAAAAATAATTTTTAGGAAAATTTGGGCAAAAAAGTGCCTAAAAGTTGGGATTTGTGGACTTTGTGTGAAATTGCTTCATTTTTTTGCATGAAAAAGAGAGCAAAGTTTGCTCGAGTTACCCCCTGGAAATATAAAAAGAAGTGGCACAATAAGAAGAGAAAAATATGTTGAGGTACTGTAACATGGGATATTTACCTTGCAATGAAAATGTTTGAGGATTGTGAAATCCCAGCGCTGTCAACTTCCTGACATACGCCATATTGATCCTATAATAAAAGAAATATAATGTTTGCCTAGTTTCTAGAATGATAATCCATATATTACGTAGGCAAAAACTTCCCAAATATGTGAACGAATACCCACAGAGAACAATAGAAATGAAATCATTCAAACAAGAGACGGAAGCTTTTTTAAACCCTCTCTCCATCCTTCACTGCATACGTACTATGATATAGTGATATGAAAAGAAAATCTCAATTTTTATCCATATTTTAGACTAGAGTCTACTTTTGGCTGAACTTTGCTTTTTGATAATTTTTTACGACGCTTAATCCTCTTTAATTCGATCTTCATGAGACCAAAAACTTCGAATTATAGAAAGATTTGTATTACAGATAGTACTTTAAACCACTTTTCAGCCGAGGGAACCAAAATTTTAGTTCAAATTACAGAAAGATTCGAATAATAGAGGTTCGAATTAGAGAGAGTTGACTGTGTATACAATCTTGCACCATTCTTTGTTTATATGCCTCAGCTGAAATCTGCGCATACAATACAGTTAAGTGTAACTTTCAGTAGAATAAAAAATTTGTCTGATCAGCATTAATATTTCGAAATTAATATAATTCATTAGACAATCAACTAAAATTTGAATTAGACTAACAGCCCCGGTACGGAGAGGTGCCGCTGGTCAGGGTACCTTTTTTCACCTCCATGAGTCCCAGGTAGAGTCACAAAAACACTAAAATAGAAAAATCAGTCCCCCGTAGGGTACCTTTTTGGGGGGATTTGGATAAAAATATGGAAAATTTTTAGATAATTTTGGAATTTTAGTCCCATTCAGGGTCACTTTTTTCAAAAGACAAGTCCCACGTAGGGTCCATTTTTCAAACTTCAGCAGTACACCCCCGTCGGTCGAAAATGGAAGTACCTCCCCGGGCTAATAGCACTTACAGTGAATTAGACTATCAATAAAATATTAACAGTAAAACATTGATTCGAACCAGTCATCCGTGGTTTTTGACCATGAGATTCTATAACTACTCGAGCATTGTTCCTTCATAATAAAAATATCTGCAATGTCATTGGTCAGTTGGATTGTAATGATGATGAATATTTCTTTTCGGCGGTTTTGTTCTTACGTCAAAGGCTTTTACGAGAATAATGTTCGGTCCGTTGAGATTTTCTGAAGTCAGATAGTGTTCTAGTCCTTTCCTGTTTTCAACGGATGGTAATGTGTTTGAGGCGGTACTGCCCTCACTATCTTCTTTTGTTAGTTGTTTGTTTACATCCAAAGCTTTTTTGCTCGTTAGAACAGGGAAAGGTTCATTGAATATAGAAAAAACTGATGCACTTTCTAATACTAAATCTTTATCAATAGTTTTAACTGGAGGTGTTTTCTTTTGTATTTGCGGTACGAAGCGGACTCGATTTGACCGTTTTTGCCATTTTACATCCAAGTTATTGTCCTTTTCTCTTCTTTCTATTTGTTTGGAATGAGATTTTAGAAAGTTGAATAAAAATTTACGAACAGATTTCAGTCGAATGCAGTAAATTAAAGGGTCTATTAAGGTATTGGATGATGTGATGAACATTGTTATTAGCATAAGCAATTGATAGATATCGCTACCAGTGAAAAATCTTTCAAAAATCTGAACTAAAGTTAACGGAATAAAGCAAACACCTATTCCAATCAAGACAGAAGTCGTCATTCGATTTGCACGTATTCGAAATGAATTATTTTTGATTTGTCCAAATTTCTTCCATCGTAGCGTGAGAAGTTTAAATTCACGGTTCAGTTTATAATAAAAGTACCACATTGCAGTAAAAATTAAAAACACGGCGATACCAAAAACAGTTTTGATTCCAATTAGTTGCGATCTGAAGAGTAGATAAGCAGAAGCCACGACAACAAAAAACACAATCCACAATGATGCCAATATCAGCAAAACTTTCCCAGTACACCTTTTAAAGTCATGACGAAGTGGTTTCAAAATCATAAAATACTGTTCAATATTTATAACCACGATAACTGACATTGAAATAGATATTGAAGTCAGTCGTAGAATCTTAAGCGCGTTAAAGAATATACAATCCTGTGTATTTTGCATATTTATTAAGAAGATAAATTTGTATATTTGCAGAGGATATGTTGCGAAGCTTGAAAACAAATCAGTTATAGATAAAACGATCAAAAATCGATGATGAAACGTCTTGTAGTATGATAATTTGTAAAAAGCATACATCACGCATGTGTGAAAAACCAACGTTGATACAAACAGCACCAAGTATAGAATCTGGAAAACGTGGAAACTCTTGAAAACAATAGAGTCTGATGAAAACCGTTGAAGTTTAGAGCAATATGGATGATTGTATGTTGTGTTGTTGTTCTCCATAATGAAAGTGTTGTTGGCTCTTGAAGGTTGTTTATCATTTGTGGAAGACGAAGACGAGTTTTCCCAGAAAACTGGGAATTATTTATATGTAAGTACACTTTGAGTTGAAAGTAAATTTTTGATAAGTATTGTTCCTTTGTTGTTGTTTTTTGCACTTTCAGAACAAAGTTATTTTTGGTTTATTCTGTTTTTACTACTTTAGTCCTATTGTTCTTATACATTAGTGAGATTGAATAATTATCATAGTAATCGTCAGCCGTGCAAAATTACTCGAATCTGATTGGTTTAGAGGAGTGCAATTAATCGTTAATTGCACTATTACCACTTTTTGCACTCTTCGGCGGGGGGACACTTTTGTCCCCTTATTCTTTTCTCTTTTTTACTATATCATAATAAAAAACAAAGACATTTTTTTTCTTCAATATAAAAAAGAACAAAGAAATTTTACGTTACAATAGCTTCTTTTAATTGAAAATAAAGAAAAATTACACTGCAATGTTTTCTTTTTAAACAAAAGAAAACAAGTGATACTTTTATGGACCTACCTGGTTATGCATTTTAAACACATATATAATTGATATCTACGTGAGCATGACCGTTAAACAATCATTCAGAACACAAATAGTGACGATCTATTAAAATTAGTCGTTTGTTTCTTATAAAAAACACGTTTAGAAACCAAAATTTCATAATTCTTTCATATTCAAGACTTCGAGAGTAAAAAAAAACATCTCATCAAAACTTTCAGTAATTTTAAGAACATTGATGTATGCTTATTAATAGTGATTCTTATAGATAAATATGCGTTTTTTGAGCTGAAAAATTATGTTTTTACAAAAATCTGCTTGAGCCATTTTTTACCTACTTTCATGCAAAAAGTCAGAAAATAACAAGTCCAAAAAACCCTTTTTTTAGCCCAAAATTTTTTTTCCAAAAATCGAGCTCCATCACATTCAAGGGTTTATAGTTATGCATCTTTGTGCAAAAAATCACAAAGAATAAAAGAGCCGATCTCGAGAAAAGCTAATACATAAGTAATTGATAGTGTGCTTATAAAAAAATATCGAATTTGGCCAGTTTTTCTATAAAAACAAGCCAAGCAACCAAATTTCATGTCTAAACACATAAATTCTTTAAAAGTAAACCCTCATGAGCAAAAAAAACATCTATCTCATAAAAAAAATTGAGTAATTTGACTAAGAACATTGATGTATGCTTATTAATAGTGATTCTTATAGGTAAACATGTGTTTTTTAAGCCAACTAATTTTTTTTGCAAAAATCTGCTTGAACCGTATTTTACCTATGATGGTACCTTACTTTCCTGCAAAAAATCAGAAAAAATTAATGATCCAATTTTTCACAAAGTCCAAAAAAAACCATTTTTTAGCCGTTTTTTGGCCCAAGTTTGCCCAATTTTTTTTTTTTGAAAATCGGGCTCCGTCACATTCGAGGGTTTATAGTTATGCATCTTTGTTAAAAAAATCGTAAAGAATGAAAGAGTAAATCTCGAGAAAAGCTAATACCTAAGTAATTGATAATGTGCTTATAAAAAAATATCGAATTTGGCCAGTTATTCTATAAAAACACGCCAAGCAACCAAAATTTCATGTCTAAACACACATATTCTTCAAAAGTAAGCCCTCATGAGCAAAAAAAAAACATCTATCTCATAAAAAAAATTGAGTAATTTGACTAAGAACATTGATGTATGCTTATTAATAGTGATTCTTATAGATAAACATGCGTTTTTTGAGCCAACAAAATTTTTTTGCAAAAATTCGCTTAAGCCATCTTTTACCTACGATGGTACTCTACTTTCATCCAAAAAATCAGAAAAAATTAACGACCTAATTTTTCACAAAGTCCAAAAAACCCGTTTTTTAGCCGTTTTTTGGCCCAAATTTGCCCAAAAATTTTTTTTTTGGAAAATCGGGCTCCGTCACATTTGAGGGTTTATAGTTATGCATCTTTGTGCAAAAAATCAGAAAAAACTAACGAGCCAATCATGAGGAAAGCTAATAACGAACGAACGAACGAACGAACGAACAGACGAACGGACAAAGGTTAATTTATAGGACCTCCACCGGGGTAGGTCCAAAAAGGAGGTTTCGAATGTTTACAAAAATATAAAAGTTAGAAAAAGATTCTTTTTCAAAACTATGATTTACTAATGATTATTTACTGACGATTACCTCGGAATCGTATGTTTTGTCGTGCAATTAACGATTAATCACTCGTAACAAAGGAGAAAATACCGTAATTTGCACTCGTCCTTCGGACTCGTGCAAATTACTATTTTCTCCTTTGTTACTCGTGATTAATCGTTAATTGCACTCCAAACCATACGATTACTAGTACTAATTTCTGTAATTTGAGGTCTATAGTGTACGAGAAAGATTGCGGAGTTCTCTTTTTTTTATCAAAAGAAATTTTTAAGAGCAACGAGGTCCAAAAAATGTTGGAAAATAAGAACAATTTAAGAAAAATGCTGTGCCTGGAAAATGCCTGAATTTTACACAAATTAAGGTCTAAATTAGTGAAATTAGGGTATTAAACCTTAATACCTCAGTTTTATCCTAGAAATAAGAGCAGGATCAGAAGAATTTCAGGCTCCAAGTTCCAAAGAAAATAAGAAAAGTCGAGCTTTAAAAAAAAATTACTGGTTCTTATAAAAAAAGAGTATATGCAAATCAAAGAGAAAAATTGATGTCGGGAAAATTTTCAACATCTGGAATTACGAAATTTTGCAAGACCGCGTCAAGAATTTTGCAGCGGGAGGTCTGGTAACCCACCCAGCCCTCGCTTTCGGGGATTGTAATCAAAGGTAATCAAATTTCTATTTTCAAATACGCAGAAAAATGGCTCAAAAGAAAGATTATTATCACCGCCTTTTTCAGTAAATCCTTCAAAAGCTTGTTACACTCTTCTTTTGGTAAAAACGAGTTTATAAGAACAATTTTAGAATGAAAAATTCGGCTCAAAATGCTAAAAAAGAACATGGTAACAACAACCCTCAACCTAGAATAATTTCTTTGCAAATTGAAGGTAAGAGTAAGAAATGCTACTGCGTAAAAAATAGAGAAAAATTCTTCCCTGTAAATGTAAAGATATACTTCCTCCAAAAAAAGCAGTACCACGATATAACGATACACTCAAATCAAGCGGCTACAGGGAATCAATTACTTACAACAAACGAACAAATAATCGCCCAAAATCAAGAAAACGAAAAATCATATGGTTTAATACACCATCCAGTTTAAACGTCAAAACAAATGTTGGAAAAACATTTCTTGCAATCGTCGATAAGAATTTCCCAAAAAAACACAAATTTCGAAAAATATTGAACAGAAATACATTAGTTATAGTTGCTTACCAAACATTTCGTCAAAAATGATTTCTTCGCATAATACCCAGTCACCAATGATCCAACGTGTGACTGTCGTAACAATAACAGCTGCCCACTCCAAGGGAATTGCCTTGAAGAAAACATCATCTACAGATGTCACATCAAATCAGCTACTTGGCCTCGCTGGTAACACGTTCAAGGATCGTTGGAACACACACAAATACACACAGAGACACGAAGACGATACAAACCACACCCAACTTTCAAACCACACCCAACTTTCAAACCACTATTAGGATTTGAAAAGATCAGGCGTTACAAACCCAATCTTCTCTTGGGAAATTATTGATCAAGCTGCTTCATACAAAAATGGAACAAAATCATGCAATCTTTGTTTGACAGAAAAACTACACAACATCACTTCAAAACACGAATTAGTGAACAAAAAAACTGAATTAGTCTCTAAATGCACATTGTAAATTTCTCTTCTATTATGTTCATGTTTTAGCGCTTTGTATAGACATTCCCCTAGGGACAAGTTATTTCAATTTCTACAAGTAGAATTTGTTCGTAGAAAATAATTTTTATCCACATCTGATGATCCCCGTATAAAAAACCCTGGTCTGGAAGCCTATTGTTGTAACTTTTTGTTAGCTTTTTCCTTTGTTAATAACGATCGATTTGCACAGTTTTTGATCACGTTACCAAATACTCCTCTTGGGATTGGTTAAAAAGTTAATTACATGATAAAAAACTGAGCAAAACAAACTAATTTCTCAACGCAAGTTCAAGTTTGAAACAATAGAAAGAAACAAAAGGCTTCCAGACCGGGGGTTTTTTATACGGATTATGGTGAAACACTGTTTAATGGTTGCTTTTAATTTTTGAAGAGAAATATATCAAATTGAATTTAGCTCTACTTGCTATCGAGCACTATTTTCTTCACCGACCATAAGCGGTTTTAGACCCTGTCAAAAGTAATCAAATCAGAAGAGATTTTTAATTGTAATTGTAAATGTAATTTCATTGTTTTTTAACGAGCGTTGCACTCCTTCGCATGTTTCCGACGTACTTGCTCTATTGTCTTAAATCCGCCAGTGACCGTTCTACATGATTTGATTAGATATACTCCCTATAAAAACTTTTTTTTCGCTAGAGGATGAACAGAAGCCTACAAACATATAGAATTGATAATTATAATAAGAACAACCGAACCTAAACGAATGTTCTTACAAAAAAAGAGTGTAGGTGTTAAAGTGAAAGGTAAAATGCATTCGTGAGATTTAATACTTTCTCTCACTTTTAAAAATTACACCTATAAAAAATAAAAGGGACTTTTGATTTTGTGATAAAAGCACTCCCATGCACCTGCCTTACTTAAAAACAGTAGTGAGAAAAAGTAACCATTTTCCCAATAATAATGAACAAAATATTTTGACAGTAATGTTGTGAGAAATCTGACAGCAGCAAAAAAGAGGCGTTTTTAAACGAATTATGATAACCAGTAACCAGTCAACATTTTTGTCATGTGCGACGTTGGCAAATGATACCTACCAGAGCACTGACAAGGTCCATATCGATGCTCTGTCAGGTAAAGTTGTTGGAGCGATCGGCTTCACCTATGCAATCGAGCACTCGGTCATTCTCATTACAATTCTATCATCTCCAAGACTTCGAGGTAACAGAACAAACCAGATGTTAGTGAACTTAAATATAGCATATATTTTCACTGGTCTTGTCAATTTCATACCCATTATACGACCAACAATAAACTTAACCTTTCTGCAATTCCCAGGCTATTGTTACAGTAATGCAGCTTTGGCTTTGCTCAGTATCGATCGCACTATCTTTATTAGACGGCCATATTTGTATCAAAGGTTGACGCGGAGGTATGACTTGATTATGCTACTGGTTACTTTAGCATGCCTAGGTGTGCCCCTAGCCTTACAGCTGATCCAACAGTTCTCGAAGACAACATACAAAGCTCAGACTGACGGTTCTTTCCTGATCAAGATAGTTGGGACACTAACCATAATGATCATCTTAATCGTATCAAACGTCATGATCTTCGTTACTCTTCAGCGACATAAAAAAGCCATTCAAAGTCAAGAAAATGTGAGAAATGTAGCACGACAACAAGCACGACAGGAAACCGGTACATCCACCCGACGACGAAATTACAAATTCACAAAAAAAGACATTCTAACATTTTATCTTTGCTTTGGATGTGCTTTCACTTTCGTTTTGTTTTGGTTACCCGTTGTCTTAGCCAACATCATGGAATATTTTTTCAGGTGCCAGGTCACTTTTTATAGAGCGACCCTCATCCCCGTTGGAATAAACCCGATATCGGATGGTATCATACTGGCATGGTTTAATAGGGATTTTCGGGATGTTTTGAAAAGGAAATTGTCAAGACAACAGACAAGAGTAGTGAAGCCCGTGAGCTACCGCCCAGGCGAAGAAATTACAACAATGTAGCCTGTATTCACTCACAACAAATTTTCAAATCTCAGCAAAGAGGAAAGTACTGAAAATATTGCCCTCGGTCAACGCAACAACCTCGCAAGCTCGGTCGTTACTTGACCTCGGGCAATATTTCTCAGTACAGCCCTCACTAACCGGTCATTATTGTATTAGTACAGCCCTCACTAACTGGTCATTATTGTATTAGTGTTGATGCCAAAAGGTGTTTTTCAAGTTTGGAAAAGAATTAATGTGGCCTAAAAAAAGAGAAGTTTGACCTACAAATAGATCTCTGCAAGAAATATTTAGAGTAAAACTAAATCAAGAATTGTGGTCAGGATATATAGGATATTCAGGGGGAAAAAGAAAATTAAGGGAAACATACCTTTTTTCTTCCTTCCGAATAAAACAACAAAAAATGATTTCCCAATCCAACACAACCCTTATCGTTTCTTCGGATTTTTGTTAATATTTTTTTTAATTCTTTTTTCACTGAAACATAAAAAATATTGTATGTTTCAAATAACTAAAGTTAACTAAAAATTTCCTTTTTAAATAATATCGTTTGCTTACTCATCAATTTTGATTTATAAGCTTTTTCACATTGAACGGACACATATGTGGAGCAAGATCGGGCAAAAAGAGGAATTTTTTGCTTATATCAGCATAATATAACAATAGGCAGACATCGTCCTGATATGAAACATGTGTCCGATAGGAAGCGGGAACACTTATGTAAAAATTTAACCTTTAATTAAAAAAAGAATGACCCACGACACTGATGGCTGTGTCAAAAATGATTGGTGTGTTGTTTTGACACTCTACATAAAGCAACAAAATATATAAAATTTCAGGGAATTATTCATTCTCTCGAGTTGTAAGCTATTTGAAAGATTGAAAAACAAGTATTAGAAATTGAGGCTTGATTTGTTCCATATTGCATATAATAATTTTCGGTACCAATTCAAAGCTTCTAACTCGTCAGACCACTGAACCAAATTTAGGAATTTTTGATACGAATTTTAATTTTTGAAGGTGTCAACGAAAACTATTTTGAGTTCGTTGCAGTAATAAACATCACGAATAACAAAATACAATTTTCATATTAGGATTTCTATTAGGGCAGGGATTAGATCGTTTTCGATCATTAGAATAATTAATATCACACCCCTTGTTTTATTAAATCCTGTTAAATTTCCATGTAATTACTATCTATTTACAAAATACACTTTACTAAACTTTTTTTTCTTAAATAAAAAATAAAACTTGTTGGTAATAAAAGTTGTAATATTTCATCTAAACAAAACATTCGCAAAAGGAGGGAAAAGTAGAAAAAAGCTATTTCATTATATTCACCTTATTACAGTTAGGAGGCCATCTTCCGTAAAAAATTGTAGTTCAAAATAAAAACATCCCTTAACAGGGAGGTAACCATTTCGGGAGGTATCCGTGCATCGTCAATATTAGAGAAACCCTTGCTAGGGAGACGAAAGCGGGTTTCTTAAAGATAAATTTCCACTTTTTAGCTAAAAACAGTTATTTCTGGGATGAGAAACAGAAAAAAAGTGTCAAAATTAACGAGGAGCGCCCCCTCCAAAAGGGACCAGTGGAGGAGGATTGTCCCCTACCAACATACTACTGATATCAAGACAAGTTCAACCAGACTTTGATTAGTCAGCGCTTTTTCACAATCTGTCAACAGCTGCTGTCTGCAGCCACTTTATTTTCAGGTTCTCAGCGAGCTGAAAAAAAAATTAATCCAGTCTTCAAATGAAAAGGTACCCTTGATCCAAAAGTGAAAAACTTTCATGATCACCTGCATCAGAACTCTCTCGTCATGGAGTTGCAAGGATCACGTTTGGTCAACATCGCCATAGTTTAAGAAGAGACCAATAGGGAATTGTTTGATGTGTGTTGGCCATTGGTGTGAAAGTGAAAAGAATTTAACGTTGTTCCATTCTTTGCCATCGATCCATACTAGGAGAGAAAAAAACGCATAAATATCATGCGAAGAATTCAATTGTAAAACTCGAATTGTCCTTGATTAGAACATTTTTCTAGTACCTTCAATTTATAAGCTTGTATTAGCCCTTCGTTCAATTTTTTGGAGGGGCAAGGAGCCAAAACGAAAAGTTTTGATAACATTTAAAATGGTTAGGTCATTACGTTTATTCAAATAACCGAGAAAAAAAACTTCAGCTTGGAAATGACTCAAAGGTAAAAAAACATTCTGTCAACTTTACCATTAAACGTGTGACCACTATTTCTTGCAGTACAAACCAACTTGTTGACTGGCACAGAAATGGCCTCACTCTCTTTATCCCGTTTTGTCATCAGACGTTTTACTAAGAAAGAAAAATAACAAAAAACGTTATTTCACAAATTTCATAGATAGGAGGAGGAATAATTGGGCAATTTAATTCAGTTTTCGATCTCCCGCTTTAATTCGACTTTTGACTTTTGACTGGAGATAAATACTGTACTTTGAAATTAGCTGTCCCCATAGGGAAGCATGTAATGGTGTCTGGCAATTGAGACTTTACTGTACACTTATTGACCAAAGTACCTAAATCTTCGCGTGGAAATGGACTGTAGAAGTATAAGTCGTTTGGCTCTCAAAATTAAAACCTTTCAGGCTACTAAATGAGTTGATACTGATTGGAATAAAAGAATAAAAATATTAACAACGGAAAGAAGCTTTTGTTGATACCTCCTTTATTTCGATTTTTGAGATGGGCGTTGAAGACGAGCCCATTGGTATCTTCACAATCAGGCAGCGGTAATCTTGATACTGACAAAGAGCGGAATGTACTCTTGATAGTCATCTACAAAACAGAGGTACACCTTCTTATCAATGAATCATCTTTAGGGAGATTCTAATTACCTGGTCGATAAAACATTTCCCTTAAGAAAATACTGTATGGAATGCAGAGAGGTCCAACCCCAGCCCTTTTTTTAAGAGGGGTCAAAATCTTCTCCACAGCATAGATTTTTAACATATTTGTAACCTATCAGCTCTGTCCCCAGTTCTATTATTAAACACTCATGCCCCCTAGTAAGCTAGCTCACAGTATTCAAAAACAAAATACAACCACCAATCAAGCAAAAATAGTTTAGCCCCCCTCTAAGATGAATGCAGGGGTGCATTGTGGAAGTTGGAGTTATCTCTTTTAAGTTTTTGCTGATTTAGGGGGGAACTTTCAAGTAAATGTGATTGGGGTACAACCGTAAAACACTAAATTATACTGAAAAGATGAGTGGTAGCGCAATTACAACCACGCACTTTCAGATATCTGCGCAACGAATCATACACAGACCTTGTTGACTTCTTTCTGTTTTTCTTTACTTTGCAGTTGAAGTTGTGAGGTGTTGGTCAATGGCCAATAGTCTACCATGAGATCGAGGTTCTCTGAATAACAGTGACCTGACAAGGATGGTGATCTGGGATCCGATGCTTCAACACTTCTGGAGAAAAAAAGATAAATGTTCGTCAAAGAAAACTCGATTCATATATTGATGCTGATGCCAAGGCAGCATACATGCTGCGTTTAACCATTTCATATCAGTATAATGTACTAAGGGGAAGAATTACTCCTAAAGCTCAGAGCAATGAGACTTTTCAGGAAACTAAGGGGGTCTCTGATACTTCGGAAAAAATACTTGGTCCGATGTTACAGTAGAAATGACTTCCTCAACATAGGTAAATCTGACATATCTCAATTATCCGTGCCACGATGAGAACATTAATGGTCATAACTGGCTCAATACTATGACGAACGTTGTAAGAACGTTGTTTGCCTCAAAAGTTTTAGAAATTATCGTCGTTTCAACAAAGTGAAGGGAAGAATGATGTTTACCGTGGGCTGGAAGTAAGAGAGGAAGAGCCTTTACTTTCCATACTTATTGTTGAATCTTTCGCACCACCTGAGTCACTATCCACGTCTGTAAAGAAGAGAAATCGTTATTGAGGATATATCGTCGCATCAAAATAAAAAAGCATTAAGTCCATTTTTTGGAAAATTGAGTTATGACCATACCGATGCTTTACACCCCATTTTTTATCAGTTTTTTTTGGCTTAGATCCATCAAAAACCAACCTAAAGTGGCCTAATTTTAAGCTTTTAGAAAAATAAGAATTTTACTTTTCACTTTATTTTCAGGGTAAAAAAGCCTTAAGTCACATCAGTTTAGGGCAGAAAACTTTAAGTTCAGAGTGGAAACAATTTTGGGCTTCTTTAACACAAAAATGTTTCAAATGTTAATGTGTTAATGGTTTTCAGGATTTTAGGAAAAATAATTTAAAGTTGGTTTTCTCAAAACAGCAAAACTGAGCTTAAAGCTTTTTTATTTTGATGCGACGACATAAAGAAAAATAGAAGGTCTGGGTAAAAAAAGAGGACAAAATGAATGGATAAAAGCTGATAAAAGTGATATAAGACGATAATGTTATCATATAAAACCATCACATTAGATATTGGCAAAACATTTGGTGATTTTCGAAACTAGACACAGACTTGGTAAAATACATACCGTGGACTGGTGCTTCATTACATCCCATTCGAACTTCCTATAATAATGAAATGTAATAATACTGTGGTGATGTGGGGTTGAGGGGCGGTAAATAGAGCATATACGCAATTCAGTGTGAATAAAATGACTCTCAAGGGGGACACCCGTTAAATGCAAGGTTTTTACATTATAAATAAAACTAAATAGTTAAAGCTAGTATGTTGCGTGAAGAAACCAATAATCCATATGGTTGTTGAGTGAATTCAAGAGATTAATAATGACAGAGTGGTGTTGTGTTATTATTTCAAAATACATTTACAATTTCACAAAATTCTTACCGTCACAAAAGGAAGAAAGAATTGGGAAGAGTCTGATTCTTCAGGCCTGAAAATAAATTAATCCATCAGATATATTCAAAAAAGAGCTCAAAGGTTCCAAACTTTATCAATATCTTTCGTCATTATTGTTGTTCCAATGTTCATTAAACAGTGGTCAGTTAAGCCATGTGATTTCCATGCTACCCTGTGATTTTCAACCAGACATAATATGCAGTTGCTTGATGCCCTGCGAATAATATTAAAAGACTTACAGTCGTGCAGTTATGAGAGCTTCAGCGATAGGGACAGGGTGAACAATTTCTGCATGTTCTAAATACTGTGTGATCCTCTTCTCAACCTCTCGCATATCTGACAGCAAAAGAAACAACAGCTTTTACAAAATCTTAAATCTTGCTATTTTAATTGTAATGAGTAGGCATTTGGCTATTTGAGGCTATTAATTTGATAGACTGGAGGGCGCGATTAAGAAGCCAGCCCATATAAACCTACCATTGCTTATGTTTAGGTATGCTTATTATCTATCCACCTCTTTTACCTGGAAGGGTGTGTACGTTAAATTACAAATATGACGTCATATCCTTGTTTTCCATTTTTAATGTATATCGTCTACTTCGAATAAACAACCCCTCGAATGAACGTTCCTCCGAACATCGAAAAAAAAAATAAACACCCGAGGAGTTTATTCGAAATTATACAGTATTTTTCAATTCCAAGTAGTTTTTTCGTTTTTTTGGAATTTGGTATTCTTTTTTTTATGGCGACCTCATCCTCACCTAGTCTACTGTAGTCCGAGACCGTTGTTAAAAAAGGTTACGGGAGTGTAAACTACCTTGTTCTGAGAGATAGGGTTGCAAAAAGACATTTTTCCAAAACTGGTCCATGAAGAGCGAGTTATATTTCATATCGATACTGGACAAGTAGTTGGAAACTTTATTTTGTGCTGTAAAGAAAAAATAATTTTTGAAAAATAAATTAAACCAATAGCTTTTAGCTTCTTACCTATAAGGGGGAATGTATTCTCGACTCAGTTGACTGACACATACAGTCAAACAACGCCCAGATAAAGTCCAGAAAACGTTCATTGAATGACTGATTGAATGAACTTGCAGTCGGAAACACTACATCGAAATGACAAAACTGCAATCACGGAGATTATTTCCCGAACAAGAAGGTGGCGTTGCCCAGCATGGAAACAACTTCCCGACTTAGTCCCTTTTTTGGCCACCGATTTGAATTCTCCTACGATTTTTTGTGCTCCGTTAAGAAAGTATTTTTCCGAGGTGCTTTTCCGATTGGAAAACATGCTTCCTGCTCCCTGATAGGTCGATTTTTAACGTTTTTGGCCACTTTCTGAAAGTAACTTTTTTATTCAATTGAGCATAATATTCGACCTAATGAACCGAATTTAATAAATAACCCATCAAAACTTAAGTTTAACTTTCTTCTTTCCAATGGAATAGGAATGGTTCTTTTAAAATTTTCAGATTTCGAGAAAATTAGTTTTAAAGAGAGAAACTTTTTTGTGGCGCACCCGGTACTTCACGTTGAAACAATAGTTGCTATTTCGACAAAGTGTTGGCGACCGACTTGGTTGAATGTATATTTTTAAAACACGGAAAAGTTTACTTACCAGTGGGTATAATAAGAAAACGAACAAAACTTTGATAATCCTGCGGTTTATTGGAGAAATGCTCCACGTAGGTTTTCAAGACGTGACGCACGTAACTTTCCGGCCCCATGACACCGATACGTAAAGGCGGGGGACTAGTTGAATGACGGCTACAACTTGTGAGAAAAAAAATTCACGATATAATATATTTGTAACATTTCCAGCAAAGAATCGAATCTGTTACCACTATCAGGTCATTTCAACGTGTAATCGAATAACACAACCTCCCAAATTCCGATAAATATAATATACCAATATAATATCAGTCTCCTCGAGAGCAGACGGCACTGTTAAGGAACGATGTTAAGGGACGATGTTTAGGGACGATAAGGAACAAGATTGAGACAGTGTCTTGAATTAAAGATGATAGTTTCAAAATGAGAAGTAATGTTTAAGAAATAACATTTGATGTATGTCTCCCTAAGATATCTTACTATTTTTGAAATTTGTTAATGACGGCAGCTATGGTCGCTTGAACGTCGGCCATGCAAGTTGTTGATAAAACTGTCCCTATCCGTGCTTTTAATTTCATTGCTAAATTCTGAAAACAAACAAAAATATGTTGAAAAAAATCATTTGAAAGTGAAACTCGAGGTTTTAACTTCTTTTTGTTAAAGAAAATGTACCTTTCAGTAAGTTTGAAATCATCGCTATTGTAACTTTTATTGGTACAACTTTACCGAATCTGTAATTTCTATCACGTGCTTCAAAAGCATTTTCAAACAAAAAAAAAGAACGAGTTTTCTGCCTCCCACGCTACGCGAGTTAAAATTGGGAAAAGATTTTAATGCTCAGCATAAGCTCTGCGTCTGCTTTGAAAATCATCAAGAAAATTCTTTTGTGAAACTGATTATGTATCAAATAAACTTTAAGGCGCTCAATTTTGGGCACTCACCTGACAGAAGTCATCCTTGATGGCGACCATAAGCATGTGGTCGGGTAACTTATCGTCCGTTCCGAACACTGATAGCAATTGATCTTGGTATCGAGATACTGGCTCCTGTAAATGATGTACGAAGAATTGAATGAAATAATATTTAAAAAAAACTAATATTTAATCCAACAAATTTTACCGTTTAAGGTATCATACTCGGATTTTCTTGAGTTTGAAAACTACTTCGTAGAGCAAATTAAGATTAAAATACTCAAGCATCACATGTGCCGTGAAAACACAAAAGTGTATCATGTTATTAAGACACTAGTGAAATATGAAATTGTTGACTCATGAATTTATACATTTTGCATTCTTTCATCACTTTGGTAGCGCATAGAACGAGTTTCCTTCAGAACAGATTTTCTGCAAAAAAGGGGGGAGCGGTAAAATTTTATTACAGAAGGTGGGGGATTGGTATATATAGGGGGGTGAACTAAAATATGCATAAAAAACAGGCGATATTATTATTCCTATTGGCTTTTAGCTCCCTCGTTCTACCTTTACGGCTTAGAAAGTCCTGCAAAACAACAACAGTTCTCTTAAAAATTTCTGAAAACAATTTGTCTTCTCAACATTTTGATCACTAATTTACAGACCTTGAACAGTGAATCAGGATCAGCACTCCACTTCTTGCTTAACTCTTGTTTGGATGGTTGCATTTGTTGTTGTTGTTGTTGTTGTTGTTGTGGTTCGGTGGCGGCGGTCGTTACGTCATCAGTCGTGTGTGGAGAAGAATCACGTCGTTCCATGAACTAAGTAAAAGAAGAATAACGGTTAAGTCATCCAATTAAAAACAGATTTCTACGAGGAAGGCTAAGCCCTTCGCGCGCACGTGTCGATTTTTTAAACCACAGCCACCCAGATCACATGAGCTTATTAAAATATAACTTGTTTTCTTTTAAGAAAAAACTCTTATCCATTAGCATACCTAGGCTTATCTTACCCATGGTGCACTCTAGGAGCACACTAGCACGGGGAAAAAGACAGCTAGAGAAAAGGGACCTTCGGGTCGCCCTCGAGTACGGTCGCAAACTTCGCAAACTACATTATACGTAGCGTTGTCTTGACACTTGTTTAGCGTCGCTTTATAAGGACGTTATGAAATAATTGGGCTTGTCAAACTAATTTTACCCACGTGTCTGCTTTCTGCTAGGAAGACTAAACCTCCACGCGCACGTGTGGATTTTTTAAACCGCAATCATCAAGATCGCGCGAGCTTATTAAAATATACCTTGTTTTCTTTTATAGGAACAAAACTCTCATACCAAGGCTTTGCTTACCAATGGTGCACATTAGGATCACACTAGCACGGGGAAAAAGCCAGTTTGATTTACTCAGTCGGAAAAAATACAGCTCTTAACGAGCGCAGTGGGTACGAAGAGTCAGTATTATTTTCACATTCAGCAAAAACCAGATTGTTCAAAAAAAGTTTGTTTGTTTGTTCGATCCCCAGCCGGGTCACACAAAAGATTCCCAAAACGGTACTTGATGTTTCTCTACGTTGCTCAGCAACTAAGGAGACGGGTAAGTGGAAAAATCCAGGGAAAGGAGTGGCGCCCTCCCCTACCTTCGGTTAGATAGCTGGAGAAAAAGGAGCCTTCGGGTCGCCCTCGACTGCGGTCGCCAACTTACTATTTACGGATTATACGTAGCGTTGTCTTGACACTTGTTTAGCGTAACTTTATAAGGACATTATGAAATAATTGGGCTTGTCAAACTAATTTTACTCACGTATCTGCTTTCTAGGTCACTTTTGGGATCATCAGAAGCGTCATCGGGGCTTCCATTTTCACGGAGGGCTGTATCCACCGCTCGTTTCAATGCAGCAGCTTCCTCGTGTGTTAAACTCGTTTGATTCAAAGTCGTTTGGCTCTTGCTGTGGTCGAAGTAAGGTCTGAGGATGGCGAAAAACAACGCAAGTCAATACAAATTCAGCCTTTTGGGACGTGTTTTTGGCTTTTTTTAAAATCATTTTTGTTTTCAAGAGCTAATAACTTGGGAATCAAATTTACAAGTTCTCCTCTTCACAATTAAAAGGACATCACTCAACGTCTCTTTAATTGTTATAAAGCTTTTTTTTAACAAAAGAAATAACAACGCAAGCACAAATTTGAAAAATTCGTTTCGTTAAGTTTGCTTTGTTTTGTTTTTCTGCTTTGTTGCCTGCTCTCTGTATCATATTACTTATAATACCACGATGTTAAGGCATGATTGAATATTTTTTGGAACCCTGCTAGATTCTTATCGAAGAGATTAAAAATATGTAAATGTAAGAACTTTTATAAACAAAACGCTTATCAGTATACTGAGATCTGGATTTGGTGAAGAAAATTTACATATAATAAAACTTTTCGACCGTAGCCGCCAATTGCCGCGCGGGTATTTTTCATCTGTTTTACCCCCTCCCCTAACCAGTTATACCGTCCCAGTCTCTTTTTCGTACCTAAAGACAATAGACAAAAGTGCAAAAAAAAGGATTGGATCGAGTTTAGGGTGGTAAATTAAATAGTAAAGTGGCACGCGCCTGACCACGCGACTACGGTCGAAAAAGTGTATTAGCAAAAGAATACGGGGTTCCCGAGATTATATTTTTAAGCACGGAAACGAGGCTGAGATTGATAAACAAAAATTCAAAATGGCGGACCAAGCGAAAGATGTGCAGCAAGCTGATAATGTTTATAACTTTTTGGTTAATAATGTTGATGTAAACATAGACATTTTTCTCGAAAATACAGTAAAAGATGGAATCATTATACCGTGGAGTAAATCTCTTGAGCATTTACCTCTTTTTACAATAAAAGAAATAGAAATTTACAGACTAAAAAGTGGAAAAAATGGAAAATCTATAATCAAAACAAGAGACAGGGGACGCAAGTTTTTCGAAGAAAAATATATCACCTCTGGGGATACGTATACAAGAACCTCAAAAAACACAATCACTTTTAAAGGGAAGTGTAAAGCCAGTATGAAATCTAGCACCTTTAGAGCTATGAATGTAGTGATTGATCTGAAAACATCAAAAGTTATAAAGGGGCACTGTAATTGTCCAGCAGGAAAATCTGGTTACTGCAACCATGTTATGGCCCTTTTATTTCAAATTGCGGATTATTCTTTGCACTCAACACAAAACATCCCTGAAGAAGTCTCCTGTACCAGTAAAAAGAGGCAATGGGGCGTACCAACCGATGAACTGAAGTATCCCCTCCCTGTTATGTTTACAAAGATTCTTGGTGATAAGAGAAGAGGCATATCTTCAACATTATATGACCCTAGATTAAATCAAAATAAACTTCCTATGTTACAAGAAAACAAGATGAAAACTTTACAAAAAAATCTATCAAAAAAAGATAACCGTATTGGCTTTGCTCATGTTATTGACATGATGTCAGCCCTGTCTATGCAGAAGAAAGAAACAAAATATGGAGAGTTTTTTGTTGGTTCAACACTGTCCCACCAACTTGCAATTTTCGACACTGATTTTCAGATCTTATCCTCCTATCCCTCAGAAACATCCTCTATTCAACAGAACCCTGATGTCAATGTTGACCTTCCACTGTCAGTTATCCCTGAAACTAGTGAATGCTTTCCAAAGGACTGGGGAAAACTTTCTTACTCAGAAATGATGACTCTTGAGAGCATTTTTCCTGAAACGCTTGAATCAGCACGAGAATTAGAAAGAAAAACTATTGGTCAGGATAAAAATGAATTTTGGATGTTAGAAAGATCCAAAAGAATAACATCAAGCAATGCCCATAAGATCAACATCCGTAAAAGAAACTTTGAAACCCTGGCATTTGCTATCCAAAGTAAAACTAAGAATAAGTTACCAAAGTTCGTTGAAAAAACCTTGCAGCATGGGAAAGACTATGAAAATGTGGCAAAGGAAAAATTCTTTGATTACCTTACTTTTAGTCTTAAAAAGAAAGTAGCAATTCGTGAATGTGGTTTGGTAGTACAACCCTTTTTGTTCTGGCTTGGTGCCAGCCCTGATGGTTTGTTATTTCATGATGGGAAAGTCTCACTGATTGAAATCAAATGTCCTTATACAAAGAGGCATTGGTATCCAAGTCAACTGGTGAATGATCCAAAATTTTATGTAGGGAAAGAAAATGGTGTTACTTTTTTAAAGAAAAACCATCAATTTGGGTATTTCTCACAAGTTCAATTGGCAATGGGACTGTCCCAAATCGATGAATGTTGGTTTATTGTTTACACTTTCAAAGGGTTGATTATTACTCGTGTTGAATTTGATCAAGATTACTTCAAAAATATGGTTGTGAAGGAAATATATTTTACACTAGATTATTCATTATTTTTTTAATTTTAATTTTCTTGTTTATTTACTAGGAACTGCTACTTTCTTTTTTTACTTTTAACTGCTTTTAAAAGTTTTGTTGCTAGAACAGGGAAAAATCACTAAGAAAATACTAAATATAAAAATAGAACTAAGTAAACATTTTCATGAATTTTCATCGTCAGCTTCTTTTGGTAAGTCCTTTTGTATGAGGGGTGGCATGAAATTGCACAACAAACAAGCAACTGTCCAGATTTGATTAATAGAACCGTGTAAACAAAGATTTATCTCGTTTCGAATTTGACGGAATTTCTTGACTCTTTGAATTGCCCTTTCGACATGTATTCTCACAGATGCTATGGTTTGACTCTCCTCAACCTCCTCCTTAGTGAATTGATCTCTCTGTTCAAGAAAAGCAGGGATGTTTAAACTAACATTAAGCTTCCTCAAATCCTCAGCTATAGTGAATCCTCGGTCTGCCATTACTGAGTCATCTTTTTTCCAGAGTTCTTTTGTGAGAAAACCAGAACGTTTTACGATTTCTTTGTCTGAAATGCACCCCTCATACAATTGGCTCACAAAGGTTATACTACCAGAAGGTGCTATACCAATAAGTCCTTTGTAAGTAACATGACTTTTATAGTTTGAGTACATATGACTTTGACTAGCCAAAGATGATGGTCTTTGACAAAATAGTTCAGTGCAGTCAATGATACAGCGTGTTTTGGGATATGTTTCTTTGAAGAAAACAGGCATAGTCTTATCAATAATTTGCCTTGAGGGCCAAATTGGAACAGCTCCAAGGGAAAAATACAAAAAGTTAGACCACGTAATAATGTATCTAGATACTGTTGATTTCGGTAGATCAAAAAGCCAAGATGCATGATTTATACTGAAACCTCCTTTGAGCCAAGTTAAGTACAAGAAAAGCTGATTTTTTGCGTTAATTTTCAATATTGCTGGTCCTTGCTTTTTTCCTGAGGGATCCTTTTCCTTTGTCTCAGGTGGCATCCAAACAAAGTCATTTTTATCTTGTGTTTTCTTAATTTTTGAGTCATACATCTTTACATTAGCACAGTTCTCTCCAGGATTTAAAAAGTCGTAAAGCTCATCGAAACTTGCTGTTTCTAAACCAGTTTCTGATTTAAAAAGTTTTTTATTTGAATATATGTTTTCAAAGTTGTAACGTTTACTATCACTTTTGTTTAATTTTGACATAAGATTTTCGACTTCGTTTTTCAAAGATAAATTCTCCTCCTTTAAAATAGCAATCTCCTGTTTCAATAAATCCACTTCTGATAAAGAGGGTTCCTCTGGTGGTTCCATGGTACAACTAGCCATAGCCGATTCTAAAGGTTCGATACTGTGTCTCTCTTTGGGTGGCTTCCTCGAAGTAGAAGGCTTTTCATCTTTCTTTTTAAAAACAGGGACTACACTTTTGTCTTTTATAGTTTTACGCCCTGTGTTTATTGAAACTTTTATGTCCTCTGTTTTGAAATGAAATTCACACACTCGAGTGAAATCCCCGATTTCAAAGTTATCTCCTGCTCCTTTTCTCCTGACATTGTTGATAGCTCGAGTCCATAAAAGTCTTTGACCCTTGTCCTTTGGAAGTAGAAAAAGTGTGATACCAGATTTGCGGTTTTGGTTATCGTAGAACGCACTCCCACACCCTGGAATGCAACAATAAGTGCCCCTTCCTCCTTGTTCGATTGGGTCGGGTCTCTTTCTTGAACTGTTATGATATTTTTCTTCACTCATCGCTTGTATCTCTTTTTTAAAAACAACTCCTCATCTCTCAAAACAGCTCAAAACAACTGCTCTCTTCTCTTTTTTTCGAGATTATAAACTGATATTTTTGAGAAAAAAATGGTCTTTTTACTCATAGTGGGAATGGCAGATCGTATGTGTACTAATTTTGAGGATAATTTTCGACTTTAGCAGTGTAAATAAAAGTTGTGAACACAGAGTGTTGAATATTTTGCCTTTCGCCGCTTGCGATTTCTCAATGTTTATATTTTTGTCAATCTCAGCCTCGTTTCCATGTTGCGGGAAATAATCTCGGGAACCCCGTATATGTAGTGTACCTCAAACCGGGTCGTTTAGCGGACGCAATGCTCGTGTTATCATCAAGAATGTCGTCATCGTTTTCCGAATCATTCGATTCGACGTCAAAATACAATCCTTCGTCTTCCACCAGCTCAAAATCTTCTTCTTGCAGTTCTTGCTGTACGTCCTCCAATTCCTTTACAAAAGAAATATGAAAAATAGTTTATTGGTTTAAAAGGCTGTAATGCTAATGGTTCTTAATCAATAAAATGGATACTGTCATGAGGACATAGTTCTGCAATTCTATTATTCATGTTAGTAGTTATGGTAACCATTGAATGGAAGCTCACCTTGAGTACGTTAGATAGAAATTTTATTAGGAGATAAAACACTTCGCTTTTAGCCTCGGGCGAGGCAAGTCCTCCTGTCGGGGAGTATCAACATGAGAGAAGAGATCCAGGTACCAGGAGGAGTAAAGAGTTCGTTCGGAAATGGCACCGGCCAGGCAGAGTCGATCGTGCGTTCCCGTCTTCTCGACGTGTTAAACTTTATTGAATTTATGTTTTATGGAACTGTATGTTTGGATATTGTATAATGAGTTATCGATTGAAATTAGACTTCAAAATTTTGTGTCTCCCTCCTTGATCTACTCCATAAACTCCGTCTCCTGTCTTCTAACAGCAGTCAGGCCGATATCCGGGGAAAAACTTTTAAATAAAATTGTTGTTGCCGTGGGCCCAGCCTTAACCGGAACCATGACAATACCTTTAGGATGAGATAAGATGATACTAAGATAAGTTAGATTTTACATTCCGGAGGCATGTTTAACAAGGATCGAAGCCTAGCTTCTTGAAAAGTCTCTTAAACTGGATTGATAAATTATCACTGGAAAAAATATTTCTCATTGAACTGACTTACCCCTTCCGAGGCTTTTAATTTCTTGAATAACGCTTGAACAATTTTCTGTTTTAAATTTCGTGATTGCGCCTATAAATATAATAAATACAACCCAAATGAAGAAGTCGTTCTTCAGCAACGCTTTCGAGAAAGGAAAATCGTAAATGGAAGTCTGTTTTTTTTGGATAAGTTTAGATCATTGTCAAAAGAAAAGTCGGGCTCAAGACATAGATCGATTAAATTCGAATTGTAAGGACTTTGCGAGTAATGGTTTATATTCAACTACCAGTGAGACAGAAAAAGAAACGTATGATGTAGGAACCTACCTTGCTTCGCCTCATCTGCTGTCGGCTGTATTCATCCTGTCGAACAAAAGAAATTAATTCAAAATTAAGACATTACAGTGTTCGAATGATATTTCCTTCCTAGATTCTATCTGAAAATCGTCTCTACGAAACTTTTCGAATAATTTTGCTTGGTTTTACTCTAGTACTAATTTTAAATTTTGCCTCCATTTCTTTAACAAACAGACTGACCGGCTAATCAAGTAGAGACATGCAGAGGGTCGTCAATCAGACAGACAGACAGACAGACAGACAAGACAGACAGACAGACAGACAGACAGACAGACAGACAGACAGACAGACAGACAGACAGACAGACAGACAGACAGACAGACAGACAGACAGACAGACAGACAGACAGACAGACAGACAGACAGACAGACCCAGACAGACAGACAGACAGACAGACAGACAGACAGACAGACAGACAGACAGACAGACAGACAGACAGACAGACTTACCCGTTCCATTTCACCAGCACTGTCATCTACGTCACTGCTGTAAGAGTCATCATCACCCTCTTCATCAGAACTTTCAGGATCTGCGCCACCTGCTGCAAAATCAAAAGATCGGAGATGAAGTTAAGTTCTTAAAGATTACACTGTTTCCATGCCAAAACATCATAGTGAAGACGCAGCGTTCTTAGAGCTCCTGACTAATCCTGACTAGAACTTTCAGGGCCGCCAAAATTATCGACAGATAAATTTAGATAAGAAGCTAAAGTTAAAAAGTTACAAAAATTGAGTCTGCTACGAGTTTCTATTTAAAAAGTGGGAAAGAGGCAAGCTTTAAGGTAATATATTATAACTATTAAAGGGATGCAGCGATCCTAAGACTCCAGACCTGATGGTACGAAAAGGGCACAGTGAAAAAAAATTCTGGTACCAATTAAAGAAGCTAGAGATCATGACAATGTTTAGAATCACGCAAAGTATATAAATGACAAGTAAATGTCCGCAACGGTTCGTTGAAAAGAATCACGTGACATACCAAGCCTTCTGTCCCGATCTACGTCACGATCAATTGGGTCACTGAAAACGAAAAGCGAAAATCACAATCATTTTCACATGCAAAAAAAAAAAAATAAACAAGAATTATGAAAGAACTGTAAAAGCTTTGGCGAACACTGAAATATGTAGGTTTGTTACCGATCCGTGAAGAATAAAGGTACCGAAATTATTATCATTATCGTCCTTGTTCTACTCAATTTTCGACGAACCTTTAAATAACACAAATTTCGTAGCTTATATACATTACATTACTAAAATCAAAAGCAAAACCATTCTTTGTAAATATGAGTTTTGGTTGTGTGGCGCTCCTTGACAGGTCAAGAAAGTCAGGAAAAAGATTAGTCAACCATTGACTTTAATACACGTTATCGTGAAACTTAAAATCACTAAAATCAAAAGAAATCTCAATAGTTTATATTACAAGTTATTGCTGAAACCTTACCTGCTCATAGTTGCTATAGTGAGGGTAGCAACAGGCGATTTCTTGTCTTTGGTGTAGAGATGAAGTTCTTTGGAAAACCATCCTTGCAAAACCTAAAACGTAGTGGTCACAGAAAGTTTAGGGGAACCGATGAACGCCAGTCGTCTCTGTATTTTACAGCCCGATTTTCTAGATTTGTAATTTGTAATTTCAGTCCGTATTTTGACTATCAAGCATTCTCAACTTTAGAAAGCAGCTTTTTTTGTTAAAATACTATCAAATTTCAATAGCCATTTAAGGAATTAACCGCCCTGAGAAATACTGGGTCCTGGGTGAGGACAACTAGACACCACTGGCAAAGAGCAGGCAAGAATCCGTAGAAGTATAAGAAAAATGAAAAGATGTTAAAGAGAGCTAACCTGAGCCATGTTGACACGTCCGACAGCTAGATTCTTGTATCCCAATATCGTACGATTTCTGTATTTCTTACGTCGTTGCAAAGTTATTTGTAAGTGGTTTTCTCGTCGCTTTAAAAAATGAGGGTACTAAAAAGAAGAGCATAGAGGTATAACCAGAATTTTTTGTAAAAAGATACCAGAAATCGCCGAAATAAGGATTCGAATTTGCGAATTATAGTTGACTCTCACTTTGTAGATCAAGGGACCAAGAATTTTCTTTGGATTAAAGAAAGATTCGAATTACAGAGACGATTTTATACTGCTTTCCAGCTAAGGGGATCGATATCATTTCGAATTATAGGAAGAATCGAATGGTAGAAGTTCGAATTAGAGAGAGTTCACTGTATCAATTTCATCCTAACAGAATCCTCGGCTAGACATCAGAATTTCAATCGGAATTCCATATTTTGATTGATGTGAGCGAACACCATCAGCTCACAAATTTTGTTCGCTCTTTTGTAAAAAATATTACCTGGAGAGTGAATAATAGATCGAGCTCCACGTCTAGCGTTCCAGACGGGAGAACGGGAATTTGATCTGAGCGTAGGCTACGTCTTGAGCCCTGAAAGTGAAAGGAAGGGGAGTGAGTTGGATTTCATTAAAAGTATCACTAAGTAAATTCTGTAAATTATGTAAAGTATAAAATAATTTTTTTTTCCTAATTGCCCTGGTGGCATGAAATTGAGTTGAAATTTAAGTCGTTTCTCTACTTAAACAGAAAAAATAAACGGAAAAAATATTTTTCATACTATGATTTGAACTTTTATACAACAGGAACCAAGGTGCAAATATTGCTTAATTAACCATTTATCGACCGTTGTATTCCTGCAGCAACAAAATGACGAGTGCTTTGAGTCCGATTCAAAGCTTGAAACACTTGCGGACCACACGTAAACAGCATGATCTGAAAATGTAAAATTAAAAGAAAATACATTGTATTTTACACGAAAAGAACAACAAGCTAAAATAAGGTCGGAGGAAATCAGTATTATATTCCTTGATCTCCGCTCCTAATAATACACGCTAGGAAAAACTTTTCACTTCTAAGTACTTAAACACATTTGTTCTTATTTAATAGCTTTTTTGCACCAAAATATCCTTCATCTCCCAAATTAAATTCCCTCTGAAAAAACCTTTTCGGCTACCCACCAAAATCTCTTCCCTTAATGTACTTATGTTCGTGTAATAAGGCAATTTCGTGTGTGTTATTGGATTGGAGTTCGATTATAGTTCGATTAAAAATCGATCATAGCCGACGGATATCGAGTATAGTCAATCACATCAAGCAATACCAAACAGTAAACTTATATCGAACAGAATTTCGTCGTTCGATAGTTCGAAGTTTGATCGCATTCAACATGAAATCTCAATTGATCGATCATTCATGCTTTGAGCACATTTAAGGAATTTAAAGCATGATTTTTTTCTAGGAATTAAATGACAAACTAAAGAAATTTGAAATGAGCTGTCTAAGCATACGTCCAATTTTATTGGTTAATATACGACTTCTCTTTCTACATATCTACTTCCAAAGGATATTTATCTGAAGCCTGCTGCAATTAAATAGTTTCTACATAGAATTCCCCACCTTGTCATTTTTAGGTCTAGCTAACTATTAACTTTCATCAAATAGTTTTTCCAGCTTGATATTTCACATCTTGAGTAAAACACCTTGTGTGCGAGTAAGAAGAAAAATATTCTAATCTCACTGAAAAACCTCTTGGACCGTGAAATAGAAAATTTACAAACTTTTCGCAAACCCAGAGTTGAAAATGAATTTATGACTGAAACGAGCCAGGCTTACATGTCCGATAATATTAACATTGGGAAGACATGAAATTGTACAATCACTTTTGAACTGGGACAATCAACTTTGAATTAGAACGAATCACTTTGACAGTAGCGAGTTTATGTATGTGTGTTTTACCACGACGGAGATGTAGATTTGTCTAGATCAGGATACTTTTACCGTCAAAGATTTTGCGGGTTCTTCCAAACCACTTCAACCGCTCCCCATCCCTCAAAAGTGCAAAATACATAAACTCCCTAGTTAAAAAATTCAGAGAGTGTTACATAATAAGTATTTTATACCTTCGAACAGTAGAAGTTTTCAAAGAACTTCGTCGGCTATTTTTACCGTCCACAGTTGAAACAAGTTCTTGCTTCACATGCTTAATCATGATGGTCTTAACAGTGTTACTGAGAAGGATACGAACTCATTATTTATCAAATCGGACTTCTGGACAGGTACCGAAGCTCAGCACCCAGAAAATCAGACCTTGAAAGCTCAACGTTTCACGACACCATGGACGGTTGAATATTATAGTACAGAATTTTTGTATTTTTGTATGAAGATTGCGTAGTAGTCGAGGTACCATTTCCTTTTTGTTGGTCGTGAGTAATATAAATTATTATAAATTAGTGTTATTTTTAGGGTTGGGAAGTCTATATTTTCCCTTGATAATTGTATAAAGTAAAAAGGATGGGAGGGCTGGTTGTGAATTGATTGCAACTTCAATCGAATTCTTTCAGCGGAATGAAGAAGATAAGAAAATTTATTCAAATATTCAATCCTGAATAGATCCCTAGTGATAAGCAATCTCTCCTTCGTTACCTAATTGATGTATTCAAACTTCAACGGAAAGTTTGACCTGAAAGTTTTCGCCTGAAAATGTTTTTTGTAGACATTTTTCTTCACGTAGGAATAAAATTCAAATGTTCAATCAAGTCTTTAAACCTAAGTCTGCCAAGCCCCTTTTTAAAACAGAAACATTAAAAAGGAAATATCTTAAGCTAGACTACGTACCTTGCAATGCAGCTAGGTGAGTGCGGTTCATTGCTATCGCTAATATTTGAGAAAAGTCGCATTGACTGCATCGCGAAGAAAAATTTTTAGCCGTCTCATAAGAGTGTTTAAGTCGGCTCTTGAGGGCCGGGCGTACTTCAAGGCACCCGGTGGAAGGTGCTCGTCTATGCCTTTCTCAAAATGAATCATCACATCGCTTAATCTTTATTTTCACTTTTGAGTAATTCTATTTAAAAGTAAAAAAGGAGGAAAAGTAAAATTTCGGAGGGAGAACCACATCCAACCATATCTTAATTTGAGAAGAGACAAAAGAAAGATATTCAACAAAGTCTAAACACTTCTTCCGTTCGTTCCCTCACGTTATTGTTATAAAATATTTCTTCCAAACCTCTGCGTCAAGGAGCCTTTTTATTATGGCTTTTTCACTTAAAGTTTTCACATCTCTCTAAAAATAATTTTTATTTTTGTGACGAGTTGAAAAAAAAACAAAATGCCAGAGCAGAAGAGAGTGAAATACACGATGCACCTTGTCACGGAAAAAAAAGAGTGAAAGTGAAAAACAAATCCGAGAATTATCTTTCCTTTAAGATCGGTTTCCTCCTGTGAAATATATTCTGAAAATAACCCAATTGTTTCAAAATACTCCGAGCGTTTTTAAAAAGGGCAGAAAAAAAGTGAAAAAGGGCAGAAAATGTAGCAATACAACCTTTCTTAATAGCTCTTAAAAATACTGATTGTTTGGGCTCTGTTTTAAGTAAATCAAACATTAAGATTTTTTCTTTGACTTCCCCATGAATGAAAATTCGAACTTGGATAGCTCCATACCGCACAAAACATCCAAGCGCGACACTAAAAAATCGAACGTAGCGGTCGGCGTGGATGTAACCGAAGCAAACCATAACACAGACATAACCCCTGCGGGTATACAAAGTCTTACACAAAGCCCAGCAAGGACTCACAAACAAAGACTGATTCCCCTGTTCATGTTGGGTAATAATTTTTTAACATATCGTGAAAAAAAAAACATAGAAAACAACAAAAAAGGGAAAAGTACATTGAAAAAAAAAACATATAGAAGAAATATAGATAAAACAAGAAGAAAAGGAAAAAGAAATCATTAAAATTTCGGAGGGAAAAATGGGGTCCGCAAAGAGAAAATATGAGGGATATTGGACCTTCTATACAAAAAAGGAAGATGAAAGAACAACTATTTTCAAAAAAAGTATATTGATAAAAAATTCATTAAAGGTATCAATTGACTAGTTGCTCAAGACCAAAAATAAGGAAGAGGAAAGCTAAAGGAACAAAACCGAGAAAAAAAGATTGAAGATTAAGATTATCAACTTTTCTACAGGTCACCTGCCGCCTACGAATGAAATATATTTACTTTTTTGCGTTTCTTTTGATGTTTGTACCAATTAAGTAAGAGCCTCTTTTTTCGATATTCATCATATAGAAACAGATTGATAAAAAAGGGAGTAAACAAAACATTCCTGGTTATTTTTCTAAACAATTCAATTCAAAAAAGGATTGTATCAGTTTTCAGACCAGAAATTGTGCCTTTATAAAAAGTTTTTAAAGGTCGTACTGCATATTAACATTCTATTGATAGTGAATGTTTACTTTAAATTACATAATATTGTTGAAATATATCAATCAATTATGGATTTGATCTTTTAACAGTCATCTAATTAGGGGCCAGTAGTCTTCTAATTTACTGAAAATCGAGATCTTTCATTTCAAATTGAAAAGAATTATTTTAAAATGGAGATCTGGTTCGAGTGTTTGGTTAAGATTCAAATTTTAAGCATTTCAACCGACGCTTGTAATAACCTCCCAAAAAAATTTTTCACTCAATCAAAATATTGTTTTTTCGGTAATTAATTAGTATTTCGCATATATTGTATATTTAACAAAGTTTTAGTACCAAAATCTCTAGTGAAAATCTGTTTTTCATTTTTTATCTCTTTTTTAAATCCCCTTTAAATCCAGGAAGAAAATGTAATTGAAATTGAAAACACTGATAGATTAGAACTTGTGTGAGATTGATTAAATTCCATTGGAAGAAATTATCATGCTTTCGAAAAGGATAATATTCAGATTACTTATCTTCAAAATTAAGCATAACAAAAAAGAATACTGACTCTCCTTCTTCTCATCCCGGAGCTTGACTAACTCACATACCACAAAAGAAGTACCCTAAAGCGGGAGAGCTATCATAAATTGGTACGAAATACAAATAGTTTACAGTTTGACAAAAGAAATTCCCTTTCAAAGAGATCACTATTTGGTCTAGCCTTTCCCTTAAAACTTTGCCTGCGAAGCAAAACAAAACAAAAAAACTCGTTTCTCAACCGCAAAACAAAACAAACCAGGGGGGGTCGGTACTAAAATCTAAGACACATATCTTACTATACTAATCGAGTTCATGAAAAATTTTTGTAACGCTAGCCCAGCATTAAGAGACATCTCCGTCTATCACGGGCTTCGCATAGCCGTAAGAGTATACGGATATAGGTAATCTGTTAGCGTTTTGGGGAGAAGTCGTTGCAGTGTAAATCTTTCGCAAACAAACTTTCCCGTGGAAATAATTGACGTTTTTTGTTTTTTTGGGACCCTTGGTTCACAAGGTACTAGCCAGTGCCTTCCCACAAATCAAATTTTTTCTTTGTTAAATCGCCATAAAAAAGCGGTTTTCGTCTAACAGGCTAACAAGGTACCTGTTGACCGCAAAAATTCCAAAATTCGCGAATTGACCGTTGACAAAATTAGGGGTAAAGGGACCAAATGACGTCACAGATTTGAGAAAAGCTTCAAAATGCGATATCTCGAGTTTGAGAAGGAGTTGGGAAGTCGTTGACCCCTCATTGGATCGAGAATTCTATGGGGAATAAGATGGGAGGGGTTATTAGGCTTAAAAAAGGCTTGGAAATTTGGCTGATTTTTTCAGGCTTTTTCACTTGATGACGTCATCAAAACAGGAAAGATGCGATATCTCGAGATTGGAAAGGAGTTAGGAGATGGTTGACTCCTCATTGGATCGGAAATTTAATGGAGAATAAGTTGGGAGGGGTAAGAGTGGGTATATAGAGACTTTCGAAATTAAATATATTCAAATTGAGGCATCTTAGGTCCGATGACGTCATCAAAAACTGAAAAATACAATATCTAGAGTTTGAGAAGGATTTAAGCAACGATTGACCCCTCATTGGATCGGAAATCATCATGAGAATATATTTGGTCAATGAAGAAATAGTTACAGTAGAGTGAAAAGTTTATTACAAATTCGATGACATCATTTAGAGCCCAAATGACGTCACAAAACATTAAAATGCGATTTATCGAACTTCAATCAGCTATAAGTGATAATATTTCGTTCTTTGGGATTAGAATTCAAGCTTATTACCGTCCCCCACCGTCCAAAGGGCTTTTGATGTGTTCAACAACACTCTACTCGGCGGGTGCGACGCCGGGTGACGGGGCGTTTATGAAAAATGTGTGTAACGCAAAATGGTAGCTGAGCTGTTATTCTCAAATTTTACCAAAGGGGTTGATTCCAGTATGAAAGAGGGATTTCGTGCAGTTTTAAGACAAAAAATCTTATTGTCTTTCGAAATTAGCTATGACTATCTTACTATACTAAATGTGTTTACGAAAAATGTGTGTAACGCAAGATGGTAGCTGAGCTGTTATTCTCAAATTTTGCCAGGGGGTTGATTCCAGTATGAAAAAGGGATTTCGTGCAGTTTTAAGACAAAAAATCTTATTGACTTTCGAGAAAGTAGTTGATGATACGTCGTGGTTTTAATTTTGTGTTTAAAATTTCACTTTCATCTATAATTGAGCACGAAAATTAGCACTACCTTCCGATAATTATTCAAAAATCATGTAACGTAAATTTTCGAATTTTAGAAGGCGTGGCACTTTCTACGCAAAAGTTAGTGAAATTTGATTTTTTAAATAGTAAATGCACAGGTAAAAAAACGGAGGTCTTCCGCGCGAGAAGTGGATATAAAATGTTGTCCCGTATGTTTGGGTATATCCATGATTGTTTTGAAATCAAAGTATTTTATTATTTGGTCTTTTAAAGCGCGTCATTTTGCCCTTAAATTCGTACATACAACATTATTTTCTTTTCCATTCTTATGCACTGATGATACATTTGACGCTCTCAATTTGACGTTTTACTGCTTAATAAGTCCCCTTTTTCGATTAAATTGAAATCGCCTTCAAGCTTCCGGAAGAAACTCTCATAATTGACAGTTTACTGTTTACTAAGCTAATTTTATGGTGAAGATTTCAAGTCATATTCTCACATTTAATTTGAAGCATAGAAAGGTATTTACGAGAAATCTTCCAACTACTCGATATACTCCCGTGGTTGATGAAAACTAATTCGAAAATCAAATTCCTCTTAAAAGTAAAGTTAGAGAGCATCAGCAATATCATCTTTATCATCTTATATGGAAAGTTTTTTTTTTTTTTCATTTTGCCTAAAATGCCTCGGTCAATAGTTAAATTTCCTAAAATTTGGTGATTTTTAGTACTCATGTACTAAAATTTTTCTTAAATTTCTTGAAGATCCCACCTAATTTTAGTACACATGGTACTAAAATGCTTTAAAGCTTCTTTTGTAATACCACCATGTCACTAAAAGTCATGATGTCTGAAATTTTAGTACCGATCCCCCCCCCTGAACAAACTCGTTTTTCAACGAGCAATTTTTGCACCCAATGTCAGCAAGCAATCTTCTGCTCTGGCTCCTGGGACCAAAATGCCAGCTACACCAAACGAATATCTGACTATTTGCCAACAGAAAATATAAGCTTTTTGATGGCAAGAGTCTAATGTCCTTTGAATTTCTTGTGTGGTCATAAAATAGGGCAAATCTGGCAAAATATTATTTTGTATTGACCGCATCAAGCACAAACTAACTTTATTATTTGAACGCCTAAATTTTTACCAATAGTAAAAAAAAGTCAATATATGGTATCACCAACGATAATATCAAGAAAATTTTATTTGAGAACCAAATTTGGATACTTTGAAAATCGGCCAAAAAATTACATGATTTAGCAAAATTTTGATTTCTTAGCTTGCCCCATATTCAAAATTTTTCTTCCTCTCTTTATACCATTGTTGAAAATAAATGTTGAAACAGTGCTCGATAGACTGGGTAGAGCTTTGATACATGGTATCTTCCTATCTTTATAAATTATAGCTGGGTATATAAGTATAATGTATTTCATAGACTTCTTCGTCCGAGGCAAAAGCATATTACCATATACTACCGGGCCACTTAATCGCGCCATCCAGTCTCAAAAAGCTTTAAGTGGACCCTGTATTTCAGGACTGTTTTAAAAATTCCCAAAATGTTAAAGTTTGTCTAAGCTGGATCTGAAATAATGAACACAATTTTGAGAGCTTTTTAATAAATTATCAGTGGGGAAGAAAAGGCATCGAAGAACTCCCACTGACATTGGATAACAAGGAGAAAGGAGAAAGGTCATACAAAAAACTGCAAATGACACCTTTTCTGTCAATACTAAGAACTACAAGAACACATAGTGTGGAAAGGGGTCTGACCCCCTTCTTGGCATACCATAACATGTCATTTTTACCTACTTTCAAAGATTAAATTGAAAATTTGTCCTTCACTCAATCTGATTGGATATCAACAGATCCTAAAAGAAGGTGCTAAACACAAAAAGTGCGATATTTGCCTCAAATATTCAAAAGTTTGGCAAAACTTGTTAATTGTCCCTGGTAGAGCTGTCTAGTTTCAGGAGGAAAAATAAAAAAACACCGTGATTTGCAAATTAACGAGTTGAATATGGTAATACCTGAAATCAAAGTCAAATTATCATCAAACAATATTTTCTTTAGGGTTGGCCCATTCTTCTGCCGGTTTTGACTGGTCTGTTACTTTCCCTTTCCAAAAATTTCAATTTCACCAATGCTAAATAAATAGCCAGCAAAAGCGAGTATACAATTTGTTGTCTTTTTTAAACAATTGCAACATAGACAGAAATGAAAATAAGATGATTAATAGGCAGCACCATGGTAAAGCTATGATCACTTCTTGCATTTTTCACTTGAGAAAATGATTGACAGATTAAAAGTCTATTCAGCCATGAGGGCGTTGAAAGATGCTCATTAGGTTAAGTCCACAGCCCAGCTGGCATGTATGTTTTTAAAATGGTAGTATTTACTTTAATTAAATTAATGGTTACACCAAACAAATAATTGATTTGACCTTTTTTGAAACTTTTTTGTTTTCATTCAAAATAACCGGACGTCGATTAGAGAATTAAAGAACGCCCGTTGCCTAACTGCATAACGCCCAATGGGATTAACAAATAACGAGTGTGTAACTTGCCACCTGAGTGACGTCAAACGCTCCATTGTATTATCACTAATTTTGTCTTCTTTGTTCCAGAGATTTGTGTGTGTTCCACCAGGCTAGCTCTAAAGCTCTAAAACAGCATCTAATAACATGAAAACCAGAATATGATTCTCCAATGGGAATCAAAACTATAAAGTGCACTTACAAACATTAATATGTAAGATCTAATAAAATTAATAACGGCACTGTCATCATTGACAATAAAACAAAAGGATTTTATGTCAAGAGCCTTGTAAACATTCCAACAACTTTCATCGAAATGATTTATCAAAGCTAAGTCTACCATTTTTAACGTGGTCCAAGGGTTGAGCCGAGAACACTTGCAGAACGCTCGCAGAACACCCGCAGAACACCCGCAGAACACCCGCAGAACACCCGCAGAACACCCGCAGAACACCCGCAGAACACCCGCAGAACACCCGCAGAACACCCGCAGAACACCCGCAGAACACCCGCAGAACACCCGCAGAACACCCGCAGAACACCTGCAGAACACCCGTGCGGGTGAAAAACTTTAATCTGTCAGTCATTTTCTCAAGCAGAGTACACAAAGTGATTCTAGCTTTACCATAGTGCCGTGGATCATCAGTGGATCATCAGTGGATAGTATTCAATTATCATTATACCTTTATTTTCATTCCTAGAACTTTTGCAAAAAAAAAGGAAGAATAGAAAAGTTGTATTTTTTACTGCTCTATTCACATACTGAATTTGAAAGATCTTCTATGTGGCTTTTTATTGCAAACTTCAAAAAACAGATTTTTGTCCCGCTTTTGCTTGCGTGTCGCGTGTCCCGCTTAAGTCAGCTTAAGTGCTTGCGTGCAGCATATGATACAAAGTCCAAATATGTATTTCCCATAATTTTTGTATGAAGAGTTAAGCCTATACTGATTTTTTTCATAGTTCAATTTAAAAGCCTACTCGGTGCGAAAGAGAAATTGTGTATTTTTAACGTCAAAAAATGCAAGCTGCTATCAAATGAGACTGACTCATTATTCATTGATGGAGAAGAAGTTGAACACGTTGCCAAATTCATCCTTCTCGGATCTGTTGTGCCTGAAGTTAGCGATGATGTGTTAAGAAGAATAGCCCTAGCCTAGCAGCTGCCTTTGGCAAACTAAAGAAAAATGGATGGTCAAGAAACGACTTATCTCTACGAATCAAATCGAGGCTCTTTTACACACTCATCATACCAATAGCAATATATGCCTGTGAAACTTGGTCTTTAAAGAAAAAAGATAATACGTCAAAACATTCAGTCTTCCAAAACGACTGCCTCAGAATCATGGCTGGGAAATGCAGAATTGACAGAACAAAAATAGTAGATTTAAAGCGTACTCTTGGTGTCAAGATGAACTGGTTTGGTCACATCGCAAGAAGAGACCCCAATATCAACTTTGTGCACAAGGCTTATAAAGCGTGATTTTAAGGAAAACATGTGATACTTTTTGGACCTACCTGGTTATGCATTTAACACATATATAATTGATATCTACATAAGCGTGACCATTAAACAATCATTCAGAACACAAATAATGACAATCTATTAAAATAGTCGAACGTGCGCACCACACTGGGCTCAACTTCAGATTTTCCCGTTATTAGAAGGCCCAATTGTAACATTTCAAATATTTAGTATTAGGTAGCAAATATACTTTGTCCGTTTTGGCTGAAACTCGCCCCCAGGCCCCAAAAATCAAAATTTTCAAAAAATGAAAAAAACACCCCCAGATATTCACCCAAGGAACATGTGTGCCAAATTTCAGCCAAATCCGACCTTTTTTGAAGTGTCCAGGCTGCCAGCCTCGTTTTGGTGAAAAACTCGTCCCCAGGCCCCAAAAATCAAAATTTTCAAAAAATGAAAAAAACACCCCCAGATATTCACCCAAGGAACAAGTGTGCCAAATTTCAGCCAATCCGACCTTTTTTGAAGTGTCCAGGCTGCCAGCCTCGTTTTGGTGAAAAACTCGTCCCCAGGCCCCAAAAATCAAAATTTTCAAAAAATGAAAAAAACAACCCCCAGATATTCACCCAAGGAACAAGTGTGCCAAATTTCAGCCAAATCCGACCTTTTTTGAAGTGTCCAGGCTGCCAGCCTCGTTTTGGTGAAAAACTCGTCCCCAGGCCCCAAAAATCAAATTTTCAAAAAATGAAAAAAACACCACCAGATATTCACCCAAGGAACAAGTGTGCCAAATTTCAGCCAAATCCGACCTTTTTTGAAGTGTCCAGGCTGCCAGCCTCGTTTTGGTGAAAAACTCGTCCCCAGGCCCCAAAAATCAAAATTTTCAAAAAATGAAAAAACACCCCCAGATATTCACCCAAGGAACAAGTGTGCCAAATTTCAGCCAAATCCGACCTTTTTTGAAGTGTCCAGGCTGCCAGCCTCGTTTTGGTGAAAAACTCGTCCCCAGGCCCCAAAAATCAAAATTTTCAAAAAATGAAAAAAACACCCCCAGATATTCACCCAAGGAACAAGTGTGCCAAATTTCAGCCAAATCCGACCTTTTTTGAAGTGTCCAGGCTGCCAGCCTCGTTTTGGTGAAAAACTCGTCCCCAGGCCCCAAAAATCAAAATTTTCAAAAAATGAAAAAACACCCACAGATATTCACCCAAGGAACAAGTGTGCCAAATTTCAGTCAAATCCGACCTTTTTTGAAGTGTCCAGGCTGCCCCAAAGTTTTAGCCTCGTTTTGGCGAAAAACTCGTCCCCAGGCCCCAAAAATCAAAATTTTCAAAAAATGAAAAAAACACCCCCAGATATTCACCCAAGGAACAAGTGTGCCAAATTTCAGCCAAATCCGACCTTTTTTGAAGTGTCCAGGCTGCCAGCCTCGTTTTGGTGAAAAACTCGTCCCCAGGCCCCAAAAATCAAAATTTTCAAAAAATGAAAAAAACACCCCCAGATATTCACCCAAGGAACAAGTGTGCCAAATTTCAGCCAAATCGGACCTTTTTTGAAGTGTCCAGGCTGCCAGCCTCGTTTTGGTGAAAAACTCGTCCCCAGGCCCCAAAAATCAAAATTTTCAAAAATGAAAAAAACACCCACAGATATTCACCCAAGGAACAAGTGTGCCAAATTTCAGTCAAATCCGACCTTTTTTGAAGTGTCCAGGCTGCCCCAAAGTTTTAGCCTCGTTTTGGCGAAAACTCGTCCCCAGGCCCCAAAAATCAAAATTTTCAAAAAATGAAAAAACACCCCCAGATATTCACCCAAGGAACAAGTGTGCCAAATTTCACAGCCAAATCCGACCTTTTTTGAAGTGTCCAGGCTGCCCCAAAGTTTTAGCCTCGTTTTGGCGAAAAACTCGTCCCTAGGCCCCAAAAATCAAAATTTTCAAAAAATGAAAAAAACACCCCTAGATATTCACCCAAGGAACAAGTGTGCCAAATTTCAGCCAAATCCGACCTTTTTTGAAGTGTCCAGGCTGCCAGCCTCGTTTTGGTGAAAAACTCGTCCCCAGGCCCCAAAAATCAAAATTTCAAAAAATGAAAAAACACCCCCAGATATTCACCCAAGGAACAATGTGCCAAATTTCAGCCAAATCCGACCTTTTTTGAAGTGTCCAGGCTGCCAGCCTCGTTTTGGTGAAAAACTCGTCCCCAGGCCCCAAAAATCAAAATTTTCAAAAAATGAAAAAAACACCCACAGATATTCACCCAAGGAACAAGTGTGCCAAATTTCAGCCAAATCCGACCTTTTTTGAAGTGTCCAGGCTGCCCCAAAGTTTTAGCCTCGTTTTGGCGAAAAACTCGTCCCTAGGCCCCAAAAATCAAAATTTTCAAAAAATGAAAAAAACAACCCCCAGATATTCACCCAAGGAACAAGTGTGCCAAATTTCAGCCAAATCCGACCTTTTTTGAAGTGTCCAGCCTGCCCTAAAGTTTTCGGACGGACATACAGACATACATACAGACAGACAGACATACAGACATTCTCAGATTATAGCTCAACTGAAGTTGAGAATTAGTCGTTTGTTTCTTATAAAAAACATGTTTAGAAACCAAAATTTCATGCTCTTGAAATAATAATAATAATAATAATAATAATAATGTATACAAGTTCAAGGCACACGAGGGCCTCTGAGAACCGAATCTTGATTACAATTGTCTTGTCTCGAATCTTTTCGGATGTTTTTTCCAAGCTTCGTTGAGTCTTTCTTTAAAGATTTTGACAGTCTTTGCCTCTACAACGTATCTTGGTAATCTATTCCAGTTTGGTATACTCCTGTAAAAGAACGAGTTGGTTTGTGCGCCTCGGAATCCATCTTTACCAAAATTTGGTATCAGCTCATCTTTGTGTCTCCTGTTCGGACGTGTTCGAGTCGATAATTTACTTGGAAGAGTATTTTTATCGTAGTAGTGGAGATGTTTGTATACTTGGACCATATCACAAAAGAGTCTCCTGAATTCAAGCGTGGGGAGGTCAAGTATGCGCAAGCGTTCTTCATAGGACATATCTTTGCAGATAGGCACGAGTTTTGTGGCGCGTCTTTGTACACCCTCGATCAAATTAACATATTTTCGAAGTTTAGGTGACCATACCGACTGAGCATACTCCAAGTGCGGACGGACAAACGAAGTATATAGTACTAGGAAGATGGATGGATTCAGATGTTCAAAGCTCCTGTTAATCACTCCTAGTATTGAATTTGCCTTCTTTACCTGCTTTGCAATATTCTTTCATATTCAAGACTTCGAGAGCAAAAAAACATCTCTCTTTTTAGCTGAAATTTACCCCAAAATTATTTTTCCAAGAATCGAGCTCCGTCACATTCGAGGGTTTATAGTTATGCACCTTTGTGCAAAAAATCATAAAGAATAAAAGAGCCAATCTCAAGAAAAGCTAATACCTAAGTAATTGATAGTGTGCTTATAAAAAAATATCGAATTTGGCCAGCTTTTCTATAAAAACAAGCCAAGCAACCAAAATTTCATGTCTAAACAGATATATTCTTTAAAAGTAAACAAAAAACATCTATCTCATAAAATAAATAGAGTAATTTTACTAAGAACATTGATGTATGCTTATTAATAGTGATTCTTATAGATAAACATGCGTTTTTTGAGCCAATAAAATTTTTTTGCAAAAATTCGCTTCAGCCATCTTTTACCTACGATGGTACCCTACTTTCATGCAAAAAATCAGAAAAAATTAACGACCTAATTTTTCACAAAGTCCGAAAACCACATTTTTTGGCCCAAATTTGCCCAAAATTTTTTTTTTTGAAAATCGGGCTCCGTCACATTCGAGGGTTTATAGTTATGCATCTTTGTGCAAAAAATCAGAAAAAACTAACGAGCCAATCATGAGGAAAACTAATAACAAACGAACGAACGAACAGACGAACGGACAAAGGTTAATTTATAGGACCTCCACCGGGGTAGGTCCAAAAAGACCCTGTGGACATCCCCCAAAAGATGGAGCGATCTAATCCGAGAAGACACACTTCTTACTGCTGAGCGCTGTGCCCGTGACCGAGAAAAGTGTAAAGAGTTTGTCTCCAAGAAGTGTGCAAAGATCCCCATGGGATTATGCATTTAAAGTCAAGTAAGTCAAGTCAAGTATTTTTTTAAAACTTCATTCATTAACTCAAATCATAGAGGTAATAAAAGTAATAAAAGGAGTAACAACTTTTCTGTAATAGCCAAACATTGGCCCCAAGAGACTTGTGTATATAGTATGACGTAGTATGTTGTTTTGTAAGCTATATTCCCATTTGGGAATTAGCGTATGATATCGCGTTTTATGGTTTAATTCAATTAGTTTTTTTAATGCTCCAATGCACAATTTTCTCTATTTTTATCTCGCCCTTTTTTGCTTTTGAATTTAATCTAGAAATTGTTATGAGAACGTGTAGACGTTTTGAGGGGTTTGTAAAAACTCCATTCATACACAGTGCTTTGGAGCTTTTTTTGGAGTTTCAGTAAGTTTTTCCTATATTTTTTGACTTGTAATTTCCTATTTTTGTACATTTTTTTGGTACTAGATTCCCTAGGATTCTTTAGATTCTTCCTTGTATTTTGGTCACCTTTTGACCTGGTCTGTGTAAGTGACTTTCGTTTAGTCGATTTTGGAGTCATTTTCCTAGCTATTTTTCTGGTCACAGACCGTTAGTCTTTTGGGCATTACATTTCGTCCTTTGGTCGTATTGGCTTGATACTCTATTTCTGGCCTCTATCAGTCAAGAACACCTTCAAATTAGCCTATCATAGGCTGATTAGCCTATCATAGGCTATTTAGACTATTTTATATAGGCTATTTAGCCGAAAATCGATAAAAACCTCGATTTCTGACGAAATATAAATAGTCGCGTCTATTTTTCACCATTACTTCATTGCCCAAAGCCAAAAGAATCTTTTTCACTTAAACTGATATGACATTCAATTTTGGAAACAGAAATATATAAATAAATCTATTTTTATAGGCTAATTTTCTTATAATGAAGTGCCGTGTGCAAAAATACATGTTTGTTTTTTCTTCTTTTTTTTTAAAAAAGCCCGATTTTCTTACCCTCGCATGCACAGTACCAAAAAGTGGAATATATCCTAAACCAAAATTGATCCAAAGTCAAAATTTGTCATGAGCATTTCTCTGACATTGAGAAACCATGTATTTCTTAGAGAAGACGCGACTATTTATATTTCGTCAGAAATCGAGGTTTTTATCGATTTTCGGCTAAATAGCCTATATAAAATAGTCTAAATAGCCTATGATAGGCTAATCAGCCTATGATAGGCTAATTTGAAGGTGTTCTTGACTGTCTATTTGCCCTCTGTTTGCTCTAGGGCCATTTTACTTTTGGAGTTCCGTATAGTTTTCCGTGTTCCGGTATTGGCCCTTTCCATCCGGAACTGACTGATCTCCGGAATTCGGAACTTAGCTATTTTTATTTTATTTTAAATTCTAATTAGGCTTTCTTTGTATTTTTCTAGCCTCTGAATCAATAAAGAGCGTTGTAACACACCACACTGTTTCGGGCTTCCACAGCCAGAGAAGTCATAAAACTCTTTAGAAATTTCTTTCAAATCGGCCTCCTTTGATTACCAATCCTTGATAGCAAAAATCAGTCAAGATATATATAGATTATAAGAACTAAAGTAAAGTTATTCTGTCCAACAAAACCTCGTATTTTTAGGTAAAATGCGAATTTTTTTCGAGCAATAATTTCTTTATAGTTTTAAAAGAAGTTATTATTTTATCGGGAAACTTTTGAGAGGTAAACTTCTTCAAATTAAAATAGCAGCTGCCTCAAAATTTTGATAGAATATAATTAAAAGATTGGCATTAGTAAATATGTAAAAATTGACAAAATTTGCAGAGGATTCCCTGAGCAGCAAACATTTCAAATTCGATGTTCTGTGCTTATTCTTGCAAGGTTTTCTTATGTTTTATAAACAAAACTGTCATCACACAATGAACAAATTAAAAATGTAGCGTGACTTTATTCAAATTCTCTTCGACTCAATTATTCCCATGAGCGAAAGCAAAATTAATGGCTTTTTCCCAAAGCAACAAAACAACAGTTTGCTATCAACGATACAATACAATAGAATAGTAGGAGTGGTATCTCCATCTATATGTTTATTACCTCCATGCTCAAATCAAATGACTTTGGAGATTTCGGTGAAATGGTGGCCGATTGCTGTCCCATGTTTTGTCAGATAGTCCCAAGTTAGAGCAGTTGACGGTAGACTCTCTACTTTCTTTTTCTTCTTTTTTGAACGATTACCAAGCAAGCCAATAAAAGATATGGCACAAGAACACAGGTCTATCAAATTGCGTATTAAATGTACGGCATTTGGAACGTATCAAGGACGTAAATGTACGGCATTTGGGTTCAAAAGGTTAAGATTTAAAGATCTTCTTTTATTCAATGATTTTTTATGATACTTTGTTGACAATCTAACTCTCGCATCAAATTCCCACTTTCTTCAGTAAATTGAAGATAAGAAAAAACCTACAGTAAGCCTTAGAATCACTGATTGAAACAAATATATAAAGGGTGGGATTTTACAGCCGCCCATTGTGCAAGGCGCTGAGAGGCCACAGGTGCCAAGAAGAAGGGCTGTGTAAAATGTGGTAATCTCTGTTACTGCCGCTGTGCCGCTGTCAACTTGTCAGCATTGCATTGTTGTAAAGGAAAAGATAAAAGAGGTAAGGCTAGCCTAGTTTCTAATCCTGATATGGGAGTTTGTTTAAGATTAGGCAAGGGGAATTTGATGTTCTGTTTACCGTCCACCGCCCGCATGCTCTTGAGCCGACGCTCAAAAAAGTTTATTATTTCTTAACAGGGTTGCCACTATTTTGTTTTGATCAAAATTTAGGAGAATTTAGTAGATTTTAGGTGATTTTCATCTATTTTTTTAGGAGAATCTGAAAATTACGAGGAAAAAATTTAGGATTTTTGAGGAGATTTTCACACTTTTTAAAAGAAATTTAGGATTTTTGAGGAAAAAATTCTACAAAATTTTCATAACTTCCAATGTTTTTAAAGACCTTTAAGCATACAGAGTGAAATGCTTTTGTCAACAATCATGTATGCCATGAATAGGATCATTTAGCAATAAAAATTTAATAATCAGAGTAAATTGAATTTTTGAAAACTTGGTAAAATATTTTTTAGGAGATTTTAGGAGAAAGTATTCAAAATTTCAATTTTCTAAGGAGATTTGAGGAGATTTGAGGAGATTTGAGGAGATTTGAGGAGACTTTTCAAAATTGAGGAGAATTTAGGATTTTTTAGGAGGCGTGGCAACCCTGCTTAAAAACTCATTATTTTCTTATTTTCCTGTGCCAAGCTATCCAAAACACTCAAAGTGAATCAATAATAACATATTCGCTAGCCCGGGGTCCACTTACAGCTTTTTTTATAGACTGGATGGCGCGATTAAGTGGCCCGGTAGTATATGGTAATATGCTTTTGCTTAGGCGAGATTTTCGTTGTTTTTGCCAGGTAAAAAAAGAATGCAGCAATGTTTTTATTTGAAAATAAGGGATTCAAAATATGTTATTAATGGTTTATTCTCATTCTTAAGTACCATGAGAGGTCCTAAATTTGACACCACTGCCTAAATCTGATGGGGTCTTTCAAAGATACAAACTAAAATAAAAACAAACCTTTCGCTGTGACCCAACGAAGATACCAAAGTGTCAACTAAACTGAGAGATTTGATACACTGAACCAATTGAACCAAATAACAATAATTGCTTCTTATAACAAAACATATTTTTTTATTGCAATATGCACAACGTCATAAATGACAACAGCATCATAAAAAGTAATGAGATGTTTTGATTTCCCAAAGCACACGAAAATATAAAAGAGGTCTGTGTACGAGCGTGTTCATTTTGAAACGTTACGTAATCAAGCCTGGTTTTTATTACTTTACACTGGCCCTTGGCTTGATTGCGGGCCTTCCGTAAATAAACATCCGGACTTATGGGTGGTAAAGAGGGCGTTGATAGTTGCCGCCTCATTGATTCGATGTTTGTTATTCAAATTAAGTGCTACCGCATCCGCCCTTTTTTCAACTTCGCGCCATTTTTGCAATTTAGTCTGTTTGTTTCTTGATGGAAACCAGCCCAAGTTGTTTCGTATTTTTCCTGCAAAAGTCAAAGTCGGGCATTGCTATTTTGCATCATTGTGCAAAAAAATCAGAAAAAAATTATGAGTCAACATTGAGAAAAGCTATATTTTCTGATTTGGTTGAAGGGAATTTCCCCAAAATACGAAAATCCGTCTTTTAAAGCGAATAAGAATTTTCCGGGAAAAACCACTTCAGCCATTCTTTAGAGAATCTTGCCCTCCATCTTTGTACAAAAAATCAGAAAAAAGTAATGACAGGATTCTGAGTCCAAAAAACCCTATTTTTAGGCAGTTTTTGGCCCAAATTTGCCCAAATATATTTTTTTTCGAAAATCGGGCTCCGTCATATTTTAGGCATTGCTAGTGCAAAAAATCAGAAAAAAATAATGAGTCAACTTTGAGAAAAGCTATATTTTCTTTTAAGGCAAATAAGAATTTTCCGGGAAAAACCACTTCAGCCATTCTTTAGAGAATCTTGCCCTCCACCTTTTTACAAAAAAGCAGAAAAAAGTAATGACAGGATTTTGCACAAAGTCTAAAAAACCCTATTTTTAGGTAGTTCTTGACCCAAATTTGCCCAAATAAATTTTTTCTCAAAAATCGGGCTCCGTCACGTTCTATTTTGCATCATTGTGCAAAAAATCAGAAAAAACTAATGAGCCAATCCTGAGAAAAGCTGGTAACAGACGGACGGACGGACGGACGAACGGACGGACATGGGTTAATTTATAGAACCTCCACCGGGGTACCCAGAGGTAGGTCCAAAAATGTTATCGTTTTAAACATGAGCAACTGGATCCAGAATAAAAGGTAATTATTTTTACAAGTCACACTTTTTAAAATTACATTAATTGACATCTTGACATTACAGCTATTTTGTTAGATGTTTTGTTTCGAGAGTTTTAGCAATAGTTTATCATTCAACTTGGAGAGGGAATGTTTGTAAACATAGAATTTTTTTTCATAACAGTTATTTGGGGGGTCGGAATTAGGCAGTGGTGTCGGATTTAGGACCTCTCATGGTACATTTTTCAACTTCAAGTAGCTTTTTTGTTATTTGGATTCTAAACATTTTTTTTCAAAATGGCAACCTTGCCAAAATGCTTTTAGTCTACTTCACTGGACTCAGCGTCATAAAAAGATATCAAAAAGCAAAGTTCAGCCAAAAATAGACTCTAGTCTACATCTTCGCTAACAAAATGTGCGCCTCAAGTAAAAAACATGGTTCCAATCTTGTCCGCGAATGGGGCAGGCGTTTTTTTAAGCAGTGGGCGGCTACAAGGGCGATTTAGAAATTCGCGTTTTAGACACGTCTCGAACGCGTTTGAATCTTCGCACATGTCATTTTGATTCCGAAAGTGAAAGCAGCTCGATTTCATGGTGGAATTCAACTTTGTTGGAGATGGGAAGCACCAGGTAGGAATAATGAATAATGAATAATGAAATTTTGCCGCATCAAACATTTTTTGCAACGCGACGGTAAACAGAACATTAAATTCCCCTCGTCTTAGACAGACTGTCATGTGTTTTTGTAGCTCAAATGGTTCCATTTATTGTTAGTGCAACAGCTTTAGCCAAAACGATCCCCAACAATCATTGGATTAGTAGAAAAGAGTTGTTCATGCGCTCTGAGAATGATATGTGAATGAAAACCGTAAATCAAACACATCGAACATCAATCGAACTAATCGATCGAACTAACAGTTACATCAATATGCCTTCTTACCTGTCTTTAAAAATATAAATAAAAGTAATCACGGAAAAGGACGCGAAAAAAAAAGACATAAGTGTGAGAACAGAGTAATCAAACTCATTAGAAAAAGTACCATTAGAAGTCATAAAAAATCAACCTGAATAAATGCAATCGAAATTCCAGAGAACTTCATCCAAACAACATTACATTACATTACTATGTCAAACTCCCATCACATAAATTTTACAATTACGTCAGAGTAGACTACGCTCGCCACCGAAGAGGTACTTGGAAAGGGTAATTATATTTTATTGTTCGCTTCTTTTTTAAAGATTCGCCGGGTTGGAAAAGTATGAATTTCTTTGTACATATTTGACCTACCCCAAATATTTAGGAGGCTGGGTTTTAAACGAATCGTCAAGTTGAAACGAACGATAAATGTATCAAGGTCTGTTTTATTTACCCCCTGGTGACTTAACAAAACCAGGCGTAGTTAATCGATATAATCGATAATCTTGAGTAATCGATAAATAATCGATAAGTAATCGATGGATTAGATATCGATTAACCGATAGAATCGATAGGTAATCAGACCTTCAAAAAATCTTGAGTATCGATCAGCGATCGATTATTTCCAAGCTATCGATTACTTATCGATCACATATCGACTACATACAACCTATCGATTACTTATCAATCATGTATCGATTGTTATCAATCATCGATTACTTATCGTTCATGCATTGATTACTTATCCATTATTTACTTATCTTCGATCACGTATCGTTATCGATTATATATCGATCGTGACCGACTATTGACTACATTACCGACCCTTTTTACGCCCGTCCCTTATTCCACCAACGAGTCAAAAAATAACGCTAATAAGGTCCGGCGTAAAAAGGGCCAAGATAAGGTATTTAATGAAGTAAAGAAAATTTCTGGAATTCGCCAAATCTCACCGATCGTATTACTTTGAATAAACGCCCGCTTTCGAATTAATAATGCTCCTCCAAAAAGGCAAACCATACAATAACGCCCCTGCTCTAAATAAAACCGTAACTTTGCTTTTTTTAAACTTTTTTTTGTTCAGCCTTTCAGAGGGTTTGAGAATGCTTCAGCCGAAATTTATAGTATGCTTATAAAATAAATGAGTGTAGTAGCTTTTCTAGGCCCTATGCGACCAGGGGATTGGATTCAATTCAAAAGTACATCCCAATCGAGATCAGCGAAAAATGTTGCTTTTAATTTCGCGAAAATGGCGAAAATTCGAGAAATCGAGAAATTTAATCTCGCGAGGGCGAAAGTTAATCCAATTAAAGTACCACTCCCTAAAATCTGATAAATAATCGTTCACGAATTGATAGACGACCCACGGCATGGCCCGAACATGTTCGGGCCTGTTCGGACCATGCTCGGGCCACAAAAAAGTATTATTGAATCGGCCCGAACATTTTGTTCGGACCATGTTCGGGCCATGTATTTACAATTGATACGGATTTTATTTACCTTTCCTGGTTTATCATCATCCATTCCGTAGGACGGGGTGAATCAGATACCCGGGGTGAATCGGATAATTTGTTTAATCGCCTCTCATACTTCACTGACGATGTCTTTTTCCATTCTGTTTTCAGATCCCGTTCACTGATCGATCAAGCTTTCCGAAAAATATTTGGAACATGTTCTTCGGAAATTGAAGAAGAAAACTTTCTGATTTTGGGACCCTTTTTTGAAATACCGAATAAGAAATAATGAAGCGACCGTGATTGAAGATTCCTTTGGCATTGTGTTCTACGAAAGCCAGTTGTATACAATCTTTGGTTCACTAAACAAAAAGCAATGTCTATTCTTCGTATTTTCATTTTAAAGTTAGGGCGGAAAATTGTTCGCGTTAAAACGCGAATCGCCCATTTTCGCCCCAAGTTGAAGGCGTTGCTAAGTGATACAGAACCGAGAAATGGAAAGGAGTTAATTATTGAATAATTAAGAAATATCAAATGCCGTCATCATGTCATTTTTAATTACTGCCACACTAGCCACACTATCCGAAGGGGCTTGTTAGTGTTCAGAGTAGCTAGGAATAAATGTTCAAATGTTAATAGTCACTCATTGTTCATGTGAATACAACGTCTTTGTATATTTTGTATAGTGATAATTTAGCAGTTTATATGTTATGTATTATTTTACAGAAGAAGATAGTGGGAAGGGTAAGACTACAAACACTTTACAACAGGATAAGAACGTTTATTAAAGAAATGGACGCCTCGATCTCTCGTCCTACCTATGAAATGTCTTTGACGAAATGGATTATTTCTAAAGCCTTGATAAGAGACAGGGTACAGTATGAAGCAAGACATAATTT